>NC_053489.1:339477036-340077036 GCF_905171775.1 Rana temporaria | reverse complement strand
CACCTCGGATTCGGAGGGGAACGAGTGCCACCGGAATTCACTGTGCCGGCATCTCCTGTTTACTCGGCTCTGACGTCACCCACACAGTCCTGCCTCCACCACCGGCATTGGACCAGTGTTCTGTCAATCACAGGAGCTGGTCCAATGCCGATGGCAGAGGCGGGACTGTGTATGTGACTGGAGTTGATGGCTATACGAGATGACGTCTGTATGAGGAGATGGTAATTCTGCAAATAATAATGATAATTGGTGAGTTCATGTACGTACACACCTATACCACCATGTCAATAATTTGTACTGTATTTTAATTTTGAGTATGTTTCTCCAAGTAGAATTATTGAAGCTCCTGAAGAAGCAACATTTCAGGTCAAAAAACATGTAGAGAAAGCAATTCTTTTTAATCTGAGGACTGTGGGAACTACCAAGAGGAATGCTACATCTCAGTGTGGGCGTTTCTTCAATATTGCCACACAGGAATATTAGACAAGATATATATATATATATATATATATATATATATATATATATATATATATATATATATATATATATATATATTTTTTTTATACGTGCCTACAAAGTACATTATTCCTTTATTCAGCATCTCCTGATCAAAAGTTTACATACCCATGACAGCTTGAAGTCTTGTGTGGTATTTGTGGATGAGGGTCTTTATCTTCTCAGATGGTAAAGCTGTCCATTTCTCTTGGCAAAAAGCTTCCAGTTCCTGTAAATTCTTGGGCTGTCCTGCATGAATGGCATGTTTTGAGATCTCCCCAGAGCGGCTCAATGATATTGAGGTCAGGAGACTTAGATGGCCATTCCAGAACCTTCACTTTATTCTGCTGTAGCCAATGACAGGTTGACTTGGCCTTGTGTTGTGGATTATTGTCATGTTGGAGTGTCCAAGTACGTCCCATGTGCAGCTTCCTGGCTGATTATGTGCCTCCAGTATTTTTTGATAACGTACTGCATTCATCTTCCCATCAATTTTGACCAAATTTCCTGTGCCTTTTTGTAGCTCACGCATCCCCAAAACATCAGTGACCCACCTCTGTGTTTCACAGTAGGAATGGTGTACCTTTCATCAAAGGCCAAAAATCTACATTTATTTAAATACCTTCTCCACTGGTATGCCAGCTTGGGTATATGTATATGAAATGAAAGAGGGGCAGTTAGTCTCAACCTGTAAAATTCAGTTGTCCTTTACAAAAATGATCTAAATGACAATTTGTAGAAGAAGGAATTTATAGGAAAGAATGCACTTAAAGTTTCTCACAAAAGTGAGTACACCCTTCACATTTTTGTAAATATTTTATTATATCTTTTCATGTGACAAGACTGAAGAAATTACACTTTGCTACAATGTAAAGTTGTGTGTGTACAGCTTGTATAACCGTGTAAATTTGCTGTCCCCTCAACTCAATACAGCCATTAATTTCTAAACCGCTGGCAACAAGTGAGTACACCCCCAAGTGAAAATGTCCAAATTTGGCCCAATTAGCCATTTTCCCTCCCTGGTGTAATGTGACTTGTTAGTGTTACAAGGTCTCAGGTATGAATGGGGAGCAGGTGTGTTAAATTTGGTGTTAACACGCTCTCTCTCTCATACTGGTCACTGGAAGTTCAATATGGCACCTCATGGCAAAGAACTCTGAGGATCGGAATTTTTTTTATTGTTGATCTACATAAAGATGGCCTAGGCCAGTGATAGCGAACCTTGGCACCCCAGATGTTTTGGAACTACATTTCCCATGATGCTCAGCTACACTGCAGCGTGCATAAGCATCATGGGAAATGTAGTTCCAAAACATCTGGGGTGCCAAGGTTCGCCATCACTGGCCTAGGCTATAAGAAGATTGCCAAGACCCTGAAACTGATTTGCAGCACAGTGGCCAAGACCACACAGCAGTTTAACAGGACAGGTTCCACTCAGAACAGGCCTTGCCTTGGTCGGCCAAAGAAGTTGAGCGCACATGCTCAGCATCATATGAAACACATGAAATGTAATCAAAGCATGTCCTTCTATAGTATGTACTTGTCTCGAACCAGAGCTCTAAGTGTTATTTCCCCATACAGCTTCATTCTTCTGCTATCAGCATGAGTCACTTCTGACAAGTCTTCCTGACACCAGGAGAAAAAGGGCAACAGTGAAGGGATCTCAAGCACACAGCCTGTAATTGGCAGCCTCTGCTCTGTTCCTGTTTGCTGTTTGAAGGGGGGGGTCCCTTCCTATCATTAATTTTCAGCTCTCACTGAGTTCTGCAGAGTGTAACTTGAGCTCCCGACCTCCTACTTTCTAGAAGCACAGACAAGGTGTATAAATTCTGCACTTTGAACAGATGTAGGGAAGAGAGGGCCATATATAATCGGGTACAATATATGTAGGAGAATTTGTTTAATCTCCGTGTATCACCTGAGGCCAGTCGCTTTACTGGGTATATGTAAGGGTTTACAACCACTTTAATGCAGGGAATGCATTAAAGGTGTGTTTAAAAAAAAAAAAAACTTTATACAACCCCAATTTCTAAAAAGTGGGAACACTGTAAAATCTACTTAAAACAATGCAATGATTTGCAAATCCTATAAACAATAGAAAATATACCTAAAGTGGAACTTCTGCTCACCTGATTTCCCCCTCCCCCTTCCAGTGCCACAATTGGCACCTTTCGGGGAGAGGGGGGACAGGATACCTGTCTTTGACAGGCATCCTTTCCCACTTCTGGGAGCCTCAGTCGTGGATAATGATGTCACAACTGGGGCTCCCTCCTCCTCCCCCAGCCACCAGGCCATTAGGAGAGAGGAGCGGGACTCACGCTGTAGGGTTCCCGGTGTGAAGCTGAAAGGTTACAATGCCAGGTTCCCTTACCCGCAATGGCGGCGGTAGCACCCGACAGCTGATGGAAACATGAGCTGCGGGTGCTGAAATCGCTGGACTCCAGGACAGGTAAGTGCCCTATTTTAAAAAGCCATCAGCTGCAGTATGTGTAACTGCTGGCTTTTAATTTATTTTTTGGGCGGAACACCGCTTTAAGCTGAGAAAATGTACAATTTTGAAATTGATGGCAGCAACACGTCTTGTAAGTTGGGACAAGGTCATGTTTACAACTGTGTAGCATCCCCTCTTTTAACAATACTCTGTAAACGTCTGGGAACTGAGGAGACCAGTTGCTGGGATTTTTAGGGAGAAATATTGTCGCATTCTTGACTGTTATAGGATTCTAACTGCTCAACAGTCCTGGGTTTTCCTTGGTCATATTTTATTGTTTTTTGAGATGCGCCAAATTATTTCAGTTGGTGAAAGGTCTGAACTGCAGGCAGGCCAGTTAAGCACCTGGACTCATTTGCTACAAAGCCATACTGTTTTCATAGATGCAGTATGTGGTTTGACTTTTTGAGTTTAACTTTTTGTTGCCTTAAAAATCCCGCCCCTTTTGAGGTTTTCCATTTTTTAGCTCTTCCTTGTTAGCACCACTTACTTTGTCAGCTTTTTGTTGCCTTGTCTTAACTTTTTTGATACGTGTTGCTGCCATCAATTTCAAAATGTACCTTTTTTTTTTTGCTAAAATTTAAAATTTTCTTAGTTGAAATAATTGATATGTTTTCTATTGTGAATAAAATATTTGTTCATGAGATTTTCAAATCATTGCATTCTGTTTATGTCGATATTACACATTGTCCCAACTTTTTTGGAATTGGCGTTCTACTTTAGAACCACTTCAATTTGTATATTTCATATCTGCCTGCCTTAAAGGGGTTGTAAAGGTAAAAGTTTTCTTACCTTAATGCATCCTATGCATTAAGGTAAAAAAAACATCTGATAGCACCGCCCCCCCCCCCCCGAGCCCCCGTTTTACTTACCTCTTACCTAAAGTCCCATGCGCTTTCTCGTCTTCCTATTCGGTTCCCAGGCTGGCCGTTGATTGGCTAGGCTGGGAGGATTGATAGCAGTGCAGCCATTGGCTGGCGCTACGGTCAATCACAGCGGATTGACGCGCCGCACTGTGGAGGCGGGGCCGAGTGATGCAGTCGGCGGCTATGGGCGCCGCTGTATCACAATGCGAGGGAGCTCGCATGAACGTGGAAAGCTTTTGTGAGGAGGAGCATAGACAGCCGCCGTGGGACCCCAGAAGACACGGATGCGGGGCACTCTGTGCAAAACGAACTGCACAGCGGAGGTAAGTATAACATGTTTATTATTTTTAAACAAAAAAAATCTTGCCTTTAGTGTCCCTTTTTAAAGTTCAGCTTTAAATTGAAGCACATTTTCACTTTAAAGTCTAAATCTTTGTTCTTTGTGTGAAAATATTGAGCAAGTACTGACTGTGCGTGTTCAGCTTTTCAGCATTCATTTGCATATGCTTTTTACCAAATCACAGCCTATTTAACCACCACCTCACTATGTAACAGAGCTGTTAATGTATGTTTTACAAAAGAAGGATAAAAATACATTACAGCTTGTAGATGTCATCTTGTGTCACCTTTTGAAGGATATACGTATTTGTAATTATTCATGTTAAAATGATCTGTGTTTAATTAATAAACTTGATCATGCACAGTAAAAAGCCTGGACTTGGTAACCAACTGCAAATGTGAGTCTCTTATGATAAGGGCCAGTTCAAGGTCACAGGGGAAGCTGCCCAGAGCATCCATTTGCATATAATATTGCCAACAGACACACTATGCTGAGGCAGTCTGCCTGTCTGATCTTCTCGTCTTTGTCATGGAGATTCCCGGTAGTGAAGGCCAGTTTCCCAGATAATGATTAAGTGTTTTAATAGCATTCATTCCTTCTGGACTAACTACTCAAGCAGAAAAAAGGGTTATGTAAAAATCACATTTAAGAAAAAATGATTTGTAATCTTTGCATCAGCAGCATTTTGAGGAGACATTAGGACTTAAATCCTTGGTGTGGTAGGCTCAAGCTTTATCTTTAGATATTTACCGAGTTTACTGATGCATGAACAGTTTCCAGCAACAAAAGCAGATGGGATGGGCCCTTTATAGGTAATGCTATCTACTAGACTGTTACTTTCTATATATTTATAGACAAGTAATCTTGGGGATATCTCCCAGAAAATATACATTAAATATGACAAAGAGCAGGATAACTTTTATTCAGTATCATCCTTTGGACCGAATGCTTTTCAATTCATTATAAGGATGATTTTTAACAAGAAGTTGTATGTATTTTAAAGAGCATACAATATTTGCAACACTAACACTTTGCAAGCATGTATAGACAGGCTTTCATGTTCATTTTTACAAACCAAACTGAGCATGTGCAGAGTGCCCCCGAGGCTCTGTTCTATCGGGAGATGGATTGGGGACAGTAAAAGGAGAGGATCAAACCGCCTTTTTACACAATGCACAGAATTACCTCTTCCACGATGAGTATAATGCCCCGTACACACCATCACTTTATGTGATGAAAAAAAACGACATTTTCTGTGAAGTAAAAAACGACGTTTTTGAAACTTCAATTTTCAAAGACGAAGTTGCCTACACACCATCGTTTTTCTTACAATGTTCTAGCAAAGCGAGGTTACGTTCCACCACGTTTTTCCATTGAAGCCGCTTCTGGGCATGCGCGGATGAAAAAACGTCGTTTTAAACAACGTTTTTGCTACACACGGTCAATTTCTGTGAAGTAAAAGTTGACGTTTTGAAAAACGACACATAAAATTGAAGCATGCTTCAATTTTTTTTGGTCGTTTTTTAGAAGACATAAAACGACGTTTTCCCCCACACACAGTCAATTAAAGTGACGTTTTTAAAAACGTCATTTTTTTCCATCACATAAAACGACCGTGTGTACGCGGCTTAACAAGCACGCTTTACTGCATATACAGACTGATTTTACAGTTGTGGGTTTAGTAACACGTTAATGAAAGTAAACAAACTCTGGTTTAAAAAAATTATTCTTTTCAAGTATGTGATCTTAACTCAAAGTACCTTCTATTGTTCTCAACTTTCTCCAAACTCCTTTTTTTGCTGCTGTCATCTAACTTTCTGTTATAGTGTGGCTGTGTTAATTTTTCATGGTCCCACTGTAAGTGCATAGCCTTTCTCACTCCCAAGATAGACTAGGGACTACGGACTGTGGCAATGTTTCTCATCTCCAGTCCTCAAGTACCCCCAACATGTCATGTTTTCAGGCTTTCCATTGTTTTGCACAGGTGATTTGATCAGTTTCACTGTTTTAGTAATTACCACAGCTGTTTCATCTGAGGGAAATCCTGAAAACATGAACTGTTGGGGGTACTTGAGGACTGGAGTTGTGAAACATTGGATTGTGGGATGTGTAGTGTATATAGAACAGTGCACGCGACAGCAAATAATGTGCACTGCTTGTTTCGAAGTAAAGGGTAAAAGTAGATGTTTAGGAGCTCAAGGAAGACATTACAAGGAGGCAGAATAATTCAGTTAGAAACAATTTTATGAAAATTACATTACAGGGCTATTAAATAGTGGATGTGGATGAATTACGTTTGAAAAATAAGGATACTGTTTAGTGTCGCTTTAATAGCTTTTTTTTTTTTAAAAAAAGTTTAGTTGCACATGGGTTTTCATTGCCTCTTGTTAAAAAACAAGAGAAAAAGTATTCTGAACCAAATGGTGTACTAAAATATTTACCAGTGTCTATGAAATGCGGCCTGACCAGTGCCAATTTAAATGAGGCCTTACCTGTGCCAATTTAAATGCGGCCTTACCTGTGCCAATTAAATGCAGCCTTACCTGCCAATTAATTACCTGTGCCAATTAAATGCGGCCTTACCTGTGCCAATTAAATGCGGCCTTACCTGTGCCAATTAAATGCGGCCTTACCTGTGCCAATTAAATGCGGCCTTACCTGTGCCAATTAAATGCGGCCTTACCTGTGCCAATTAAATGCGGCCTTACCTGTGCCAATTAAATGCGGCCTTACCTGTGCCAATAACATGCGGCCTGACCTGTGCCATGAAATGCAGCCTTACCTGGGCAACCTCCACCTCGTACAGACTGACATTCCTTATGCATCCGCCTATCACTCAGTAGACAGGGCAGCCCGAGTGGCCGTACTCCATTTGGCTGCTCGCGCTGCTCTGCCTTTATTCTTCTGTCAGTGAGAGGCCCAGCGGGGGATCCCTCCAGCCCTTGCGGGAGCCAGCAGTACCGGCCCAGTATTGTAACATGGCAGGGGGGGGGTGCTGGTCAGTATTCGCTCCATAAGACACAGACATTTCCCCCCCATTTGGGGGGGGGGGGCTGAGCCTTTATGGAGCGAAAAATACGGTAATTGGTTAGCCCAATGTAAACCTGACTAATAATTTGTTTTGTGCCCAGCCTAAACTTACTTTGGCTGTCATATATGTAAAGAAAAGTTTAAAGTAAAGCAAGTGGGATCGTTGGACGAGATCAATGTATTTGTGACAAATATTTTTCCAGGGGTGTGCCATACATCCAACCCAGGGGTTTGTTTTGCCACTCTACTCCTTTTAATGTTGCTGTAAGCCTCTTGGCCAGTTTTCTTCTAGTCTTTTCATCAATTTTGGAGGGACATCCAGTTCTTGGTAATGTCACTGCTGTGCCATATTTTCTCCACTTGATGACTGTCTTCACTGTGTTCAATGGTATATCTAATGCCTTGGAAATTCTTTTGTACCTTTCTCCTGACTGATACCTTTTAACATTGAGATCCCTCTGATGATTTGGAAGCTTTCTGTGGACCATGCCATTTGCTGTAGGAAGCGACTAAGAAAATGTCAGGAGAGACCTACTAGAACAGCTGAACTTTAGTTGGGGTTAATCAGAGGCCGTTTAAATTATGTCAAGTTGTGTACTGACTCCTATTTGACATGAGTTTGAATGTGATTGCTTAAAGTGGGAGGTTCCATCAAAAAAACAATTTTGCTTTAAACTCTAGCTTACGACTAAAGAAAAAAAAAGATTTTTTTTTTACTCATCTGGAAATGCCTGTTGCTATGCGGTCCCACGAAATCTGCCTTTGAATCCACCTAGGATTCTGACATCATCTTCCTCTAATGCTCCTGGGAAATGTGTGTCATCATTTCCCAGGATGCAGTGCGCTGTCCAATTATCACTCCCCATCCAAGACTTCCAGGAAGTAAGTGCCTGTAGGCTTCACATTGCCCACAAGCAAAATGACAACGGTGTAGATATAGTTTTATAAACTATCTATGCGGATCGGCGGCGGATTGTAAAATAGTAAGTGACCAGATTTATATTATAAAAACGCAGGATGAAAGGACATACATTTAAAAAATGCTAATTGTGGTTGGAACTCCGCTTTAATTCTAAATATAGCTACATCCCCGGTTATAAGAGGGTGTGCACACTTATGCAACCACTTTATTTTTTACTTCCCCATTCCCCTAAAAAATGTCAGTTTGTTTTCCAATTGAGTTATACAGTTTATAGGTCACATTAAAGGTGGAAAAAGTTCTGAAATGATTAATCTTGTCTTATTTTTTTACATCGCAGAAACCTAGACTTTTTTATATCCACTGTCTGTGCTTAATAGATAGCTCTTATAGACAAAGTAGCACACCTGAGGCAGTTTCGTATGTTTCCAGAAGTAGAAGTATTTCTTTTGAATGTAAGGTGGGAATTCTGGATTGTGCGTAGTTGGTGTAAGCAGGAAGGGGGCTGAGGAAAAAAGTAGAGGAGGACGGATGAATGTATTGCTGGATTGATGAATTGGATGAGTTTTAGTGTGTTGTGGGGTTTGTGAAAAACGTGTCGAGACATGCTTGGTATTTTTAAAATTGGGAAGGCCTATTCCTCCAGTGTGTTTTGGTTTCATAAGATGGGTAAGACCTATTCTTTGGTTTGGAGAAAATCCGTAGAAATGTAGATATCGAGGACAGGAACGAAGAAAATAAGCCGAAAGTAAAGCAAATTGGATCGTTTGGACAAGATTAAAGTATTTGTGACAAATATTTATCCAGAGGGTGTCATACATCCAACCCAGGGCTTGGACGTCCACTTATTTAAATATAGGCTGATTTGATTTATTAAGAGATGGTAGTTTAAGGAGTAGAGATCTGAAGTTGTTGGCTGCAGAGTTCCACAGCTAAGGTAGAAGAATCTCTCCACATGACAACCATTAGTTGTGCACTCCACAAATCTGGATTTAATAGAAGAGCGGCAAGAAGAAAGCCATTGTTGAAAGAAAACTGTAAGAAGGCCTGTTTGCTAGAAGCCATCTGGGGCACACACAGGGCTGTGGAGTCGGTAGATAAATGTTCCGACTCCTCAGTTTTATGTACTCCCGACTCCGACTCCCCGACTCCGACTCCTCTGTATTAATATGCGAATGTATTTTATACATTCCTTGAGGGAAAGAAACGCAACCTACCACAGGACTACTGGCTGGGAAGCCAACAGTCTACTGTATTGCACAGTTTAAGCAAAAGACAAACACAATGAAAACAACGTTTTTTATTCTAAAACATGATTTTCCTAGGAGAATCCCATAGTCATGTTTAAAGTTTAAGCTAACAATCGGAGTTTACAAGTTTTTATAGCCTTAGCTAAATGACAGCAGTTTTTCCAATGGTTTACAGCTTCAGTCTTGAACTATTGGCCCTCCATTCCCTTCACTTATACAAGTGTCTCACTCTCTAGTCCTGCAAAAAACATATTTATTTAATCCCTTATCAGTGAGAGGCTAGGTTACCCATGGACGCTGCGTTCCCTGTAAAAGCAGAACACAACACTATGGAAAGTATAAGTATTGTAAAAAAAATCCTAAGGAAAAAACCAAAGGAAAACACTGCGCTAATACGTGATAAAAAATTGTGAAAATAATAAGTGACAAAAGCAGCTGGTACCTATTGCTCTAAATACCCAAAGCAAAAAAATTTCAACCAAAAAGAAGGTACAGCGCTGATGTGAATGAAACAAATTGTGAGTGAACAATACAGTTATGAAAAATAATCAGTGACTGAATAAATAAATTAGATGTTGATATAAATAGTTCGTAAAAATATCCAAAAGTGAATGTGCTGATCCTTCACCAATCAGGAATTAAGTATAAGTGACAAAAATAGCAAATATACATCAGTGAAAAAAGAGTCCAATGGTAAAAAGGCAAAATTCTTATTTCTTAATCTTCCACCAAGTATAACACCCGTGTGATGGTATTCCAATCTGCTTACCAGATTAACTGACCGTGATTGCGGTCAGATAAGGCCCAGAGATCTTTTAGAGTCCTCTCAAGTGGACTAAATGACAACAGGTTATACAGATCATCTACTGCTCCAAAGCTCCAGATGGAATAGGGATACGCTCATATATTCAAAAAGAAGAAGAAGCGAGAAAAAACTCCATGGTGAAGTACTGTATGTAAGGTTGGTTTATTGAGGGAATGGTAACACTTACAATTCAGACGATATAGACAGGCTTGTCACAAATCCCAGCGCGTGCAGCGCAAACTGACAACCGACAGTATGCCGTTTTTTTTTTTGTTTTTTTGGGGGGTGTACATACGGTATTTTCCTCCCGGGTACTCGCTCCTGCGGGAGTGGGCGTTTCTGTGCAGTGCCGCAATGTCATCTGGGATTTGGTCCATATGACATCGTCGCGACTTTCCGAAAGTAGCCAAACCGTGAAACGGCTCTATACAGCGCCTGCGCACCGACTAGGAGCCGTGTAGAGCTGACTGCGCAGGCGCCGTATAGAGCTGACTGCGCAGGACCCGTATAGAGCCGACTCGCAGTTCGACTACTTTCAGAAAGTCGTGACGCGCCTTATCACCCGGGGGGAGTTTTTCTCAGGCACGTCAATCTTTATGGACTTTTTATTTCAATTTATTCTTTGAACAGTGATAACGATTTAGATCACAGAATCTGTCCACACCTATACCAGTTATTTAGGGATTGCTATTCCTTTTAAATTGTCTCTGGATTATGCACATGTTTGTTTGAACATTTTCACATAGTTTTAGCGCCGACTTTTATTCTTTCCTAAATTTGATCACTGTTTGATGTTGCACAGCAAGGCGCAGCTTTATTAGCATTTTGTCACCCTGTGGATACACCGGTTTTTTTCTTTATATCTCCTTTTTTTCTATAAACGTAGGAAATGCAATAAAGCTTTTTGTAGCCCATTTAAAACTTTAACTGCTGTGTGGACTCTTGCTACCTGTAGAAAGCATTGTTCTATGAGTATTGGTTTTTATAGATTTTGGTATTCATTTTGTGATTTGTCCTTTCGGTTATTTCAGCAAATCCATATTCATTGTCTTCTTTTGCAAATAACTTACACAGCTCTATTATCCTTTTTTCTTTTTTGTAAGTAGTGTTTAATTTTATATGTATTTAGGATGGCTTTAGAGCCGGTTCACACAGGGGCGACCTGGGATTTGACTTGAAGTTGCCCCAAGTGGTCCTGAGTCCCGTGGTTGAGAAAATCAATGGAAGTGAATGGAGCCGTCTTAATACACACTACTGAAGTCGCTCCGACTTCAGAAAAGGTTCCTGCACTACTTCAATCCGACTTCTAGGCAACTTGTACCCATTGATTTCAATGGAAGTTGCCTCAGAAATTTGATCACTGTCCTAACTGAAGCAACAATACAGGATGATAACATACATTTCTCAGGCAAACCCCTCCCTCCCACAGAGCTGATTGTTGTTTGATTGGCCACTGGAAAGCCTCTTGTCCTGGAGGCGACTTGAAGTTACCTTGTACTGTCCTGGAGGCAACTTGAAGTTGCCTTGTAAGTTGCCTGATGATTCATACTCCAATCGTGTCCAAGTTGCCTCCCAAAGTCGTGCTAGAAGTCGTGTTGCCCCTGTGTGAACCGGATCTGTGTTTTTAAAAATGATACATACAATGTTTGATAATATCCTTTCTGTTAAACACGCCCATACATTTACAACACTGTCTGTCATAACTAGTTCCTCCATTCTTTAATTTGGCTGCACCTAACTAGACAAATAAGAAAGCTCTGGGAGACACAGAAGGCAGTGGGACCGCAAACAATGAGTGACACTGGTGATAACCATTGGTTAAAGAGGATCTTTAGGCTGTATTAAAATAATTAAAAGTCAGCCGCTACAAATACTGTAGCTGCTGACTTTTAATAAAAGGTTACTTACTGTTCAAGGATCCAACGCCGTCCTCCCCCGGGGGGGGGGGGGGTCGGTTCTGCACCAGTCTTCGGGTCCCTATGCTGGGCCAGAAGGCTGCAAGCAAAAAGGTGGGGGATCGTCTATGCGTCTAGGAAGTGGGAGCAGGTACCTGTCAAAATCAGCTACTTGCTTCCCAAAAAAGGAAATGTAGCCAAAAGTGATGAAAAGGGTGGGTTAGAGATAGAAAAGCGGAACGTCCCCTTTTGGGTCAAGTTTTGCTTTAAGATCATAGCTAATGCTCAGAATTTGCTGTATTGTCAAATATTTATTTTTTTCGTTTATTCACAGTCCATATAATACAAAGGTGTTTTTTTTTTTCTCTCGTTTTACATATTAACACAAATATAATGTAATATTGCATCTTCAATTATATGTTCTCCCCTCTGGGGCTCAAAAGTAGCACTGTGCCACTATATAGCATGCCAATTCCCACTGCTTAATTGTGTGTACAATGTAGGTAAACTGCAAATATTTTCAGGAGTTGCAGTCCAAAATTACATTTGGCAACACCCTCTCAGTATATTACCATTGCTGTTAAAGTGATTCTAAAGGTTGTAATTTTTTTTTTAAATAAAAAACATGTTATACTTGCCTTAACCCCTTCTTTTTGGGTACCCTGTTGATGGACCTGGCTCCTACCCCCTCTCGATTGCAAGCCTCTTGCTATGGGGGCACTCGAGCAGACTCGCTTCCGAGCCGCACTGTGCATGTCCATTCACACACAGAGCCCAGCTCTGCCCTGCCCCCAGCTCTCTCCCCATTGGATCACTGGCTGTGATTGACAGCAGTGGGAGCCATTGAAGAGAAAAAGACCTGGGAGAGACGCTGCTTTTATGCACATCGACATAGGGCTCAGATGAGTATAAGGGGGGTGGAGCTGCACCCAGTAGGTTTTTTTACTTAATGCGTAGAATGCATTTAGGTAAGATTTCTTGAGCCTTTAGAACCACTTTAAATTAAGAAAGCTGTACGTTACATATTTTAATGTAAATAATTTGTCAATGTCTGTTTTTTAATAACTAATTTTTTCATGTATGTATTTTTTTTTATTTTAGGTGAAATCGGGCCCAATTAAGATATCCAAGTCTGCCTCCAGCCAAAGGAGTATTGTTTACTGCTATAACTGTGGCAGGAGAGGTCATTGCGGCTATGTGAGTGTCTTAGTATTTTTAATTCTTACAATTTTACAAAATGTAATGTAGACATACTCAACTAAAAAGTGCTAGAACTAAAAAAGCCTAAAGTGATGGCAAATTAATTCAAGTGTATGTAAAAGGCAGAATATTTTTTTTTTTTTTCGTTTGCGAGTGGGGAAGAGTAAACTTCCTATCAAGTTTTTATCGCCGTCTATGTCCTCATTGGAGAGATTCTGAGCAGTTCTGCAAGTGGGCAAATATTAAAAAGTTAGTAAAGACATATCCCAACAGACTGTAATTAAAGCAAAAGGTGGTTCAACAAGATACTGACAAGAGGGTGATCCTTTTTCCAACTCAGTGATTCTGTTTTTTTTGTTTGTTTTTCTGACATGTTGCTGTTATATCTTTCACTTGAATGTTATACGTTGCACTGGGTAAATACAGCTGGATAAAACAAAAACCTGTGTCTGTGTTCATTACAGGCTGCAAAGCAATAACATTTCGATTTTTAAAGGATGTTATTCTTTCTATACCCACTGTATATTTGAAAATTTATCAATTTATGATATACTTTCTTGAGGCCCTAAAATGCAGGACAGTACAAATAACCACCAAAATGACCCATTTACCCAAGCACCGGTAGACAGTCCAGGGTATTTAGTAAGAGGAACAAAAAAGAAAAATATTGCGCACACCCAACCTATAGTGCATACATCAGCTGCGTCTCAAGTGTGCCATACAGCACAAAGCCAACATAATAAACAAAGGAGTCGCGCTATTTAAATGTGATAACAGAAACACCAATAATGTGAAGTACAAAATTAAATAAGTGACTGTTAGAATAACATAAATATCTCCACGGTAGTAAAACACAAATGGAATATGAGCAAGCCAAGAGGTTTGAAGGAGTCCAAAGGAATGGTGATGAGATAGTCCCAGATGTCAGTGATTAATAACCACGCTGTGATCCGGACAAACAGGAGACCTCCACCACAGATATTACTGACTCTTACCGCAACACAATGAAATAACAGCAGAAAGGGTAACAGATCCACAGCAGCAGCCACAATGATCAATCCTCCAATAACGGTGTCTTTAGCTTAGGACTTCCCATTCAATGGCAGCCAGCAATCAGCTCCAAACTCACTCCGGTGTCTGTACAAGGTGTCGGCAGAAAGGAATGTCCACTCCGGGTGTCACTTCCAAGTTGACCGGTTAACAGAAAAACTTCATACTAGTCACCCTGACTAGTATGAAGTTTTTCTGTTAACCGGTCAACTTGGAAGTGACACCCGGAGTGGACATTCCTTTCTGCCGACACCTTGTACAGACACCGGAGTGAGTTTGGAGCCGATTGCTGGCTGCCATTGAATGGGAAGTCCTAAGCTAAAGACACCGTTATTGGAGGATTGATCATTGTGGCTGCTGCTGTGGATCTGTTACCCTTTCTGCTGTTATTTCATTGTGTTGCGGTAAGAGTCAGTAATATCTGTGGTGGAGGTCTCCTGTTTGTCCGGATCACAGCGTGGTTATTAATCACTGACATCTGGGACTATCTCATCACCATTCCTTTGGACTCCTTCAAACCTCTTGGCTTGCTCATATTCCATTTGTGTTTTACTACCGTGGAGATATTTATGTTATTCTAACAGTCACTTATTTAATTTTGTACTTCACATTATTGGTGTTTCTGTTATCACATTTAAATAGCGCGACTCCTTTGTTTATTATATTTAGTAAGAGGCATGGTGAGTTTTTTTAAGTTGTAATGTTTTATCAGATTTTGGAAAATGAAGATCCTTATTAAATTTTTTACATACTGTCACCAGTGCATGTTAGCGTGCTGGATGGATGCCCCAGGGGGCACTCCAGTGTGCATGTGCAGCTACCACACTATCGCAGTAAAAGTATTGTGGGAGTGTGACAAGTAGGTAAAGTTTACATATAGCTCAAACTTTTTTTTCTTTTTATGTTTTGGATGGAGTAGGAAAAAAAATGATCATCGGCTCAGGCAACTATAACTTGTAGGATTTCCTATAACTTTCTCTGAGCGACAGTGGTCACCAGGACAAATAGGGGTGACTTTTCCCAGTGGGGACACAGACAGACATAAAAACCTAACTGGGGATTTAACCCTTACTGTAGCCAAAACTACAAAAAGTTACAAATACTTGTAATGATTTGTTACAGAATCGCTGAAAATCGCACCTTATGTATTTAGGGTAATATTCTGTTCACAAAAGTTGAAGTTACATTTTTATGTAACTGTATTCATTTTCTATATTAAATAGCAAGTTATATCTATAAACCTTACAGGAATGCAGAGAAAGGCGTATGTACAGCTCAGTTCACCCAAGCTGCGAGCTTATATTTACCTATGATGAGGACTATGACATCCGAAAAAGAAACCAGCGAGCAAAACGCAAATGTGAAGGTACTCTGCATGTCTGCATATTTCAGATTTAAAAGGAATACATATAGTTTTTTTCCGTTGTTAAAATGAAATGAAAATTCTGTAAACTAAATTCCTCTTATAAAGTTTTGCAGCTGCTTTGGTTGGCTCCCTGGTAATGTTCTTTTTTTACTTTGGTGCAGTGTAATTACACTTGATTAAAGCGGAGTTCCACTTGTTTTTCAGTTTATTTAAAGTCAGCAGCTACAAAAAGTGTAGCTGCTGACTTTTAATAAACACACTAGCATATTCCAGGATCCAACGATGCGGCCACCCGAAGTCTCGGATCTCTCCCCTGCCTCTCCTCTGCGCCGTCATCACTAGTGTGGGCACCCGGCTGTCACAGCTTGCTGCTTTACAGCCAATTGTGCATGCGCAAATCACGCTGTGCTGTCCTAAATGGCAGAGCAATCTTCTGGGACCTGTGATGTGTCCCAGAAGATTGCAGGGAGGGAGAGGAGTCACCGCCTAGGCAGTATGGGTGGAAGTGAGAGCTGGGTACCTGTCAAAACTAGGTACCCCCCCCCAAAATGGGAGTTGGGACTCCTTAAAGCGGAAGTTCCTCTCTAGAGCAGAGTTCTGCATATAATTGTATATCTTCATTATTTATAGCCACTTGGTGAAATGCATGGCTTTATTAGTGGACAAGCCCTAGGGCCATGTCGCAGAGGTGACTTAAGCTGGTCATACATGGATTTAAATATAACCGGTTCAGCAGGAAGAGGCCAAATTTCAGTCCATGTATTGGCACTATGATTATACAAAAGACAATCTGCCGATCGGCTTCTGTGCAAGCTCCCTGTCAGATTTTCCCTGCTCAATCAGCACTGCGGACTATAGCCTGCAATGCTGAGCTGTGTATTCTGACGGTGAGGAAGTCTTCCCGCTGTCAGAATACATTAGCTCAGCAGGGAGGATTCCCCTATCCACCTTGAATTTGTGCATGGGGGAATCGGGTCAGTTTTTTTTTTTTTTTTTGTTCAACCCGCTGGTTCAATGAAAAGAAAAAACTGACTAATGTATGGGCTGCCATATTTGCAGAGTATTTTATGTGATTTCTTGCTTGGGAAATCATAGACTACTCACAAATTTCACAGCGATTTTTAGCTCAGCGATTGAGTTTGTGCAGTAACAAACACTCTGTTTTAACTTGTATGGCTGAAGCAGAGCTATTTGTAACAGCAAACACTAACATAATGATGTGAACAAACAATATAAGAACATGAAGCGCTACCTTCACGTTCATATATTTGTTTTCACGTTTATGTGGGAATACTAACTGTAAGCAGCTACCACCTATTTTAAGCACTTTTTTACTTCGCTCTAGTCACTTATAGTAGCGCAGAAGTTTCCTAAATGTATTTAATAAATGACGTAGCATGAGTTTGACCTGTAGCTGTGAAAAATCTTGTTTTAGCAACATATTGCCAGCAACTATAGCAATTACACTACTAGCTACAAATCACAGTTAAAGTATTTGTGAACCACTACTTTGTAAAATAACCCATTCAGCTTTAATTAGAAATGAAAAACAAATAATTTGTGCATATACATAAAAAAATTCTGAATATTTTTTTTATTTTATTGAAGTGTTCTTGATCACTTCCTGTATTATTTTTTTTTTTTCTGCAGTTCAAATATCTTTTTCTTTATCGTACATCACGGGACACAGAGCAGCTATAGTAATTGCTATCTGGGTTATACACCACCTATAGGTAAATGGACACTGGCACACCCAAAAGACAGGAAGTCCCCCTCTTTATAACCCCTCCCATACAGGACGTACCTCAGTTTTACAATCGGGGGGGGGGGGGTCCATGCTAGGTATCCAACAGCACCATATCCCAGAAGGATATACCAGTGGGCTTCGGCTTCCCACAACCAGGATGGGAATGCGCCCGGGGGGTGGGAACTGCTAAGTGTTTTAAAATAACATTTAAAAAAACTACATTAAATGATAATACCACTTGATATAGGATTAGGTGGAAGCAACATGGGGGGGGGGGGGTGTTAAAGAAAAACAAAATGAAACGCTGGGTCGCTGGTTTAAGCGCTAACCTCTGTTTCCGAATTCTTAGGCCCCGTACACACGGTCGGACAAAACCGATGAGAATGGTCCGACGGACCGTTTTCATCGGTTCAACGCTGAAATGGTCTGATGTGTGTACACACCATCAGTTCAAAAACCGATTGGGTCAGAACGCGGTGATGTAAAACACACGACGTGCTGAAAAAAATTAAGTTCAATGCTTCCAAGCATGCGTCGACTTGATTCTGAGCATGTGCGGGTTTTGAACCGATGCTTTTCTGTACTAACCATCGGTTTGAACCGATCGGGCAGCGGTCCATCGGTTCGGTTTTGAAGCATGTTTTAAAATTTTGGACCGAAGGAAAACAGACCAATGGGCTATACACAGTCGGTTTGGACTGATGAAACTGAACCTCGGTCCACTCTCATCGGTTTTGTCCGACCGTGTGTACGGGGCCTTAAGGGGCTTAGAGAGGTGGGGGTGAAGGGGCAGCAGCATACTGATCTTCCCAATGAATAGTCGACTGTGCAGGGGGCCGTCTCAATCTGATTGTTTAGGTAGCCAAGGGTGACCATTGGAGGACAGGCAGGCTGTATTCCTAGCACAGCCATAAAACTGACCACGCTGAGATGGGTGAGCTTTTATGCTTAGTGTGGTCGGTTTGAATTTGGAATGCAGAGGGACTGACAGGATTACTGGGTATTTCACGCAAAGAATGAAATACAAAAAGAACAGGATTTTTTTTTTACTCAAATACATGGTACAACAGACACATATCAGGAATTTGAAATTTTGGGGTAACATTCTTTAATTACTTGGAATATCCATTTGTAGTGTCAAGGAACCTCTCCTACAAAATCACTCATCTGGCCTGACCCTTTGAGAGTGTCTCACTTAACACCTTTTAGGCCTCATGCACACTGGACTTTAAAATAATATCATGAAAATGCCAGTAGCTTTGCAGTGGGTTTTTTAACGTTTTTGCAATGGCGTTTTTTATTTATTTTCAGTGGATCAAAAATGACAAAGAACGCTAGTGAGCAGCGTTTATCGACGTTCAGTGTTTTTAGACATAAGAGTGTTTTTACAGCTTAAAAACTCCTCTCAGAAACCACTAGTTTTGGGTTTTTATTCAAGCCAAAAAACGCCCCAGCCAAAAACTGATAACAGCCTATGTGTGCATGAACACATAGGATAACATGATGGGGGAGTTTTATTGTAGAAAAATCGTCTGAAGCCAAAAACAGCTGCTGTAAAAATGTCCAGTGTGCATGAGGCCTTTCCAGGGGATGCAGAAATGTCTGTGCAGACTTTTGGGAGTCAATCGCACAGGCAAGAATTAGAATTCTGGGGGGATTATTTAAACCATTGTTGGAGCATGAAGTTATTTAAAAGTCTGCAAATGAAATGGAAAAGCATTTTTTATTTACAAACATGGGTTGTGTTGCAAGTCTTTACCATCATGATGTTTTCTATTAAGAGCCGGTTCACACTGGGGCGACTCGTCAGGCGAGTCGCGTCCCATTCTATTCAATAGAGCGACGCAAGTCGCTCCTACTTAGAAAAAGGTTCTTGTACGACTTTGGGGCGACTTGCATTGACTTCTATACAGAAGTCATTTTGCAAGTCGCCTCTGAAGTCGTCTTCAGGACGCCTTGCCGAGTCGCCCCCAAAGTCGTGCCGCCCCAGTGTGAACCGACTCTTAAGCTGAACTCCAGGGAAATAAAAAAAACAACTCTTGCAATGGGGATCCCCTTGCATAGCAAGAATTAAATACTTGTTTGTCTAGGGTAGCTTAAAAAAATTGTTTTACTTGCCCCGTAATTCTCAGTCCAGCATGGTTCCTCCTCTCCATATAAAGGGTCCCCGAAGCTGGTTCTTTTCAGTGCCCCATCCATAGGTCATTCTATGATGTAATCGCATACATTTCAGGACCAGCAGTCCTGCATTGTAGCTGAAGATGCCAAGGGTCCACCCACAACCCAGAGCATCCAAGGGAAAAAGAAAATGCCACCTGCTGGGGGAGTGAGGGCATAAGGTAAATTAGTACACCCTAGACAAAAACAAGCATTTAATCCTTGTGGTTCAGCAGGAGCCCAACTGTGAGGGCCATTTTGTAAGTTCCGCTTTAATGCAAAAAATCTGATACAATGGGCTGACCTAACCCAGATCAAAATGTTTGCATTGTTGACCTGGTACCAGGATTTGTCAAGTCCCAGTCACAGAATGCACTAAAATTCAACTTGGAAAAGCCTGACAATTCCTATCACTTTCCAAATAAGTATGGATAAATCCAGTGCTCCCAAATCCTTTGCCTCTGGTAAAGTTGATGCAATTTACCTGAAGACAAAATGCAACAATAAAAATACAATAATAAACAGGGTAGTTTGTAAAAAGATGAAGGTTGAAATAGGGGAGCTATCATTCTTGTCTTTTTAAAATGTCCTAATTTCTGGCCTGTTACCCCGATCCCCAACTCTTTAAAGCCTATCTCCTTGCAAAAGTTAATGCCCATTTATGTCAGGGGAAGGAAAAGCATGTGTACTTCCCTCGCTCCAGCAGCAGTTCTGAGGACAGTTCCTTGGCTGTCATGTACAATATAGGGTTATTGGCCCTGCATTGTACTTGGAGACTGCAACAGTGTGAGGAAGCAGCTGCAGGACCTGGTACTACAGTGTGGGTGGATCAGGGGGACATGGTAAGTAAAAGTCCCATTCCCTAGTTCCATAGGCATAAACAAGCATTTAACCCTTTCAGGGCAGGGGGTGCCCCACTGCAAGAGGGGTTTCTCCCCCCCCCCGGAATTCAGTTTTAATGTGAAGCAGGTTCAGGGTAATGCCAGGTCCATCAGTTGCATATATTCTCTTTCCTAACCAGCTGGGTTGTGAAAACAATACCTATTACTCCCAGGTATGGGAAACAAGTGACTCACTTCTCTTCCTCTCACATGATGCAAATTGGCCACTTAGGCACCCTGTACCGTTTCATGGAGGCAGGGAGAGATCACAACTCAGAGCTAAGACAGGGCAGGACTTCCTGACTTTGCTGCTGATGACCAAATGAAGTAACTGGGTAGCAAAGGGAGATGATGCAGGCAGCTGGTAGTGCTGCCAATAAAGTTGACCTGTTTGTTTGCCCTGCATAAACAAAGCACAGGTTCACTTTAATAAGTCACTAATCAGGATCAAGTACACAGGTGAGGAGTTCAGACTTGACTGTTAGCCTGTTTCTCTAGGTCTCCACTAAACTGCAAATCCAGGATCAGGATGACTGCCCCAGAGTTTGCTCATTTACATTTCTCAGAATATGGTATATTACTGAGAAAACTGAACCCAACAAGTAGCCTTTTCCTATAGAGATCTGTCTGCAGCACGCAGTTAAGCCCTCAGACATCATAATTAATATTTCTCTATGATTAGCTAATGCAAACAATATCGGGGGGGGGGGGGTGCATTATAATTATGTGGTCTGTGTAGTGGCACTTGGTGAAGTTTTCATTTATTTTTTGTCTGTGTGCAGTGTATTAGTTAATGTGCTTCACTCCTAATTCAAAACAAAACCTCTTTACATAAATACTTAATACAGCACATAGAAGTTGATTCGTAGACCATGGGTTATGTGTTGCTACCTTCAGATGATTATACACTGGAAAAAGCTTTGCTTGGAACTACCCCCCCCCCCCATTTTACCCATACAACCCCACCTATTGTAACCATACAACCCACCCACTCTATTAAACTCCTGCTTTTTTGCTACCATCTTTAGGTGCTGGAGATTTTTTCTTTTTTTTTTTCAAATTCTTTATCCGTTTTCCTCCTTTTCTTTAGCCAGCACCTCTTTCAAGATCCAAATGTTTATTAACTCATGACTCATTGGCAGTTTCCAGATCGGTTACATGCAATGTGCATCTTAGGAAACATACCCACACCCCGCAAAAGTGGGGCCAGCCTATGTTTGCTTCAGGCACTGGATCATTCTTTTGGTGCTTACTTTGGTACATGGTGCAGTTAGCCTCAGGGTTGCTTTATCTATAAAAAAGGTACAGGACTGTGGTCCATTCCTATGATACCCAAACCCTGAAGACCCTTTTGAGGGTATGTCTGCTTTGACAGAGCCTGGACCCTTGATGGGACCAGCAACACTGACAAGATAAGACATGTTTACCAAATTTCTTTAATAATGCAATATAGTCATGCACGGTGCATTATTTGAAAGTTTTGAAATTAATAACTTATTCCAGATTTATTATTTTCCCTCCTATCCATTGTAATCCCTGCACATGCTTCATTTAAAGTCCCGCTCTCTCTCTCTTTATTATACAACCAGGAATGGAGGTGGTTCACTGACCACCTCATTTAAAGTCCCAAATTTAACCCCCCCCCCCCCTTTTCCAAGATAAGACAGGGTTTCCCTGTACCTTTTTTTAAATCTTGGCTCTTGGTTATACAGTACATGACTTGTTGGAATATTATTTGGATATACAGTAGATAATACACTATATGCTCAAATAACTCCAGACTGCACACTTCCTGCTGACAACACAAGCTGATTGTTTACCATCTCACCTGTTGCCTGGTTCACAGCCGCAGTGACCAAGTTCGCTCCTGGGTTATTGCAATTCTTTAATACTGGACATGCTAAACTGAGAGACTTCTCTAAGTACCTCTTAGGTTGATAGCAGTTCTGAACACCACTTCAGGCGTATAAATTGGGCTCCTTGACTGAAGCATAACGTGTGCCTGTTTGACTAAAGCAGAATATATCTGATCTATCCAAATTTATATCGCCACTTCTGGGATCGGCAGGTCATAACACTCGTCAACACTCTTCTGCCTTTCCACCCCTGATTATCTTGCAGAATGTAAGGGGGACTCTAACTGTGGACACCTTAGTTAAAACAATGCATTTTAGTTGCTGGATGGATACACCTAGTGTTGTTTATCCCCAACATATTATTCTGAGCATGAAAAAGACGGCAGTTCCAAGAAGGCCTTTACATACTCTTGATTAAGCCGAGTGTGCCTTCTATAATTATTGGCGCAACTCAAAGAAGTCATTCCTCCTTGTCTGATCATTTTGATGCAGTATATCCCATGGAAGGGGAGTTTAAAGGGGTTTTAAACCCTTGTGGTTTTTCACCTTGATGCATTCTATGTTTAAGGTGAAAAACATTCTATAGTGCAGCTACCCCCCTTTTACTCGAGCCCGGTCTTTCTAGCTCCAGCCTGTGTCTTGGGTCCTGATTGGATAGATTGATAGCAGCGCAGCCATTGGCTCGTGCTGCTGTCAATCAAATTCAATGACACGGGCCCAAATCCTGTTGTCTGTGTCAATAGACGCAACAGCAGGACACGAGCATGCCCGCACGAGTGCCCCGAGGGAGAACGGTACTTCGGTGCTCTCAAGAACAGGAGGAGCCAGAAGTGCAGCTGAGGGACCCTAGAAGAGGAGGATCGGGGTCACTCTGTGCAAAACCAACTGCACAGAGGAGGGTAAGTATGTTAGTTATTTAGAAAAAAAATAAAAGGTTTAGTTATCTTTTAAAAAGAGAGACTGCTCCCACTGTGGACCTTACCTCTCTACCTGTTTCCATTGATGGTATTCCCTCCTTTAAGGATTCACTTGATGGGCCTCACTCTAGAGACTTTTTTTGAAGTCCTCTTTTGCCTTATCAGATCCAGCACTGCAACCAGCTATTGCCTCCTCGCTGATTGCCAAGACTATGACAAACTGGACAAGAGAAACCGCTAGCGAACTTCCTACTTTCTGTGCATATGCATACAATCTTATGACTAAAAGCCTGGTGGGCAGAACGTCCTTGTGAATGGTGCCAATTGTGCTTGCCCTTCAAAAGTTAACTTTTCTCTGGAAGTTCCCTTAAGGAATACATTGAGGCGCCTTCTGACGGAAGGATGTTCCTTCTCCACTATCCTCAAACTTGCCTACATATTCTTTGGGCCTCCTTCACTATGCAGATATGACCTGTTCATCTCCTCAGGGAGTCATAATTTACTGCTGTCATCCCACTCAACAAAAGGGGGCATCTTTTACCAATTGCTCCACATTAGACAATGAGAACCTGGCCGTTTTTCTTTCATTTCTTTTTCTTCTAAAGGGGACACAGACTCTTTTCCTGTCCTCACTCTGGAGTCTTTCTCTGCTATACGCTACATCTTTTTGCAAAATCACATCTTCTTCTCTCGTATGGAAAATTACAAGGACTTTTTAAATCCTGGACCCCTATTTACTTAACCATGCATGTTACATCAAGCTCCTAAAAGCATCTATTCTAATTGCTGCAGTTACCAACCTCCTGGCTGGTCTTCTGTTCACTTGTCACTAAGTCTACTGCAACAGTGTGGCTCCTATCTGGTCTACTATAGACCTACCACTATATCTTTCTTATGATCAATTTTCTAATAGTAGTAGCCATGTAATGGGTTTTACTCCCCATTTCTCCACAATTCAGTGTAGTTTTTATATTGCTGAACCTCACTAGACCCCCGAGCCTATTAACCACTTGACCACTGGGCACGAAAACCCCCTTAATCACCAGACCAATTTTCAGCTTTCGGTGCTCTCACAATTTGAATGACAATTACTCAGTCATACAACATTGTACCCATCTGAAATTTTTGTCCTTTTTTTCCCACAAATAGAGCTTTCTTTTGGTGGTATTTGATCACCTCTGCGGTTTTTATTTTTTGCGCTATAAAAGAAAAAAGACTGAAAATTCTGTAAAAAAAAAAAAAAAAAAATCTAGTTTGTCATATTAGCAGGTTATTTCTCACACACAGCATATGCATACTACAAATTACACCCCAAAACACATTCTGCTATTCCTCCCGAGTATAGCGATACCACATGTGTGCGACTTTTACACAGCGTGGCCACATAGAGAGGCCCAACATGCAGGGAGCACCATCAGGCGTTCTGGAGCACCCAGGCCAATTCTGACATTCCTCTCCTACATGTAAAAATCATCATTTATTTGCTAAAAAAATTACATAGAAACCCAAAACATTATATATGCTTTTTTTTCAAAGACCCTAGAGAATACAATGGCGGTTGTTGCAACTTTTTATCTTGCACGGTATTTTCGCAGCAATTTTTTGAACGCGTGTTTTTAAAAAAAAAACAGTTTTGTGCTTAAAAAAAAAAAAAAAACAGTAAAGTTAGCCCAATGTTTTTGCATAATATGAAAGATGAAGTTACGCCGAGTAAAAAGATACCCAACATGTCACCCTTCAAAATTGCACACGCTCGTGAAATTGCGCCAAACGTTGCTACTTAAAAATCCCCATAGGCGACGTATTGCAAGGTATTGGAGTATTGAGGGTATTGCGGAGTATTGGGGGGGTATTGCAGAGTATGGGGGGGGGTATTGCAGAGTATGGGGGGGGGGTATTGCAGAGTATGGGGGGGGGGTATTGCAGAGTATGGGGGGGGGGTATTGCAGAGTATGGGGGGGGGGTATTGCAGAGTATGGGGGGGGGTATTGCAGAGTATGGGGGGGGGTATTGCAGAGTATGGGGGGGGTATTGCAGAGTATGGGGGGGGTATTGCAGAGTATGGGGGGGGGGGGTATTGCAGAGTATGGGGGGGGGGTATTGCAGAGTATGGGGGGGGGTATTGCAGAGTATGGGGGGGTGGGTATTGCAGAGTATGGGTGGGTGGGTATTGCAGAGTATGGGGGGGTGGGTATTGCAGAGTAAAATAAAAAAAATGATGAGTGCAATACTCTGCAATACCCCACCCCATACTCTGCAATACCCCACCCCATACTCTGCAATACCCCACCCCATACTCTGCAATACCCACCCCCCCAGGGTGGGTATTGCAGAGTATGGGGTGGGGTATTGCAGAGTATGGGGTGGGGTATTGCAGAGTATTGCACTCATCATTATTTTTTTTTTACTGCAGAGTATTGCGCAGGGATGGCTGGATCTGTGACTGCAATTGTCACAGATCCAGCCCACAGTGCGGCGGCTGCTGCTGCCGCCCGATCCCCCCCCCCTCCCTCTCCTCTCACACTGTACCGAACGGTACAGAGAGGAGAGGGAGGAACCGGCGTCATTACATGACGCCGGTTTGTTTACAAGTGATCGCGCCGTCATTGGACGGCGCGATCACGTGGTAAGGAGCCGCTTCCATTGGCTCCTTACCGCGAGTGCTGTTGCTGCGGGTCCCGTAGACCCGGCGAGCACCGGCGATCGCGTGTGCGCGCCCCGCTCGGGCGCGCACAACGCAGTCTCTGGGAGGACGTACATTGACGCCCTCCTAGAGTACAGGAACCGCTCTGTAGCCGTATTTTGGCTATAGGGCGGTTACCAACTGGTTAAGCCCTGAGCTTTTACGTCTCGGGTGCATTGGAGACCTATTTTTCCCTCAAAGACTCCTGAGTCAAATCTCTGATTACAGGCCCAAACACTGCTTCTGTCTCTTCCTTCTGCGGTTGAAACACCTTTCTCAGGCTCCTGCGCCCACCCCTGTACTGCTTGGGATAGCTGCATATAAGCCATGGTCTAAAAATCAATTCCTGTGCTCTAAGATATGAAATTTAGTGGTATGTCAAAACTCCCCAAAAAAGTTCAATCTTGATTAGTTGTGAACAAACACAAGTTAAATATTTATTGTAAGTATATTCCCTCATTGCACTAAATGCATTTTTTTTTTTATCCTTTACCTAGAGCTTGAGGAATCTGGACTCCTGCCATTACAGATTATTGAACCCAAGAAAGATGAGAGAGAGAGCACACGGCATTTGAATAAAAATAAAAAAAAGCAGAGAAAGGAATCCAAACGTGAAAAGAACAAAGTGAACTGGCATTTGCAAGCTATGAATAAAAGTAGAAAGAAAAAAAACAAACTTGTCAAGCTGGAAGCAGACGACTTTCCTAGAGGGAAGCCTGAGGAGAACCCCAGTAAGGCTGCAAGAAAACACAACAAGAATAAATGTGAACATTTGTTGTTCAAATATGGGAAGGACAAAAAAGATTTTGATGGGCAGTCAATGAAACGCAAGAAAGGATCCAAAAGCAAAAAAGGAAAAAGCGACAATGCTGATTTACTTACAATTAAACAAAGGAAAAATAAATCCAGAAAATATGACTAGATGCAGAGTACTGCAAATAATTACTAATTTATAATACAGAATTTGTATGCCAAAAAAAGCAAATTTTAAAGAAATTATACCTTTCAGTCCCACTTGTAATTATAGTCTTTATTTAGATGAACAGTTCTTTTTAACACACAGAAACAAGTAATTGCCATGTCAAAAACCATTCAGTTGTGATACCTGTATTTTTGCAAGACCTCAAAATAAAATAAAAAAACACCTTATTGGAGTTTGATTGTGAAAGATGAATTCTGATTGGTTGTACTGGTGTGTTGAACTTTTAATCATGCCATTTTCTGTCTCATTTAAGCCAGTTAAGGACTCTGAGCTGCCACTATGCTCTTTTTTTAATGGAAGTATACTAGAATAGGTGGATTTTCTTTCTAATGCATACATAGTCTATATCATAGTATTTTTAATATATAACAAAAAATATGCATTCCTTCTTAAAAAAAGAAGGTTCCTAGGCACTGTTTTTTTTTTTATTTAGCATAAGCAATAAAATAAACAATATTAGGAGCAGCACTAAAATCCAATACTTTACTACAGTGAGGGAAAAAAGTATTTAATTCCCTGCTGATTTTGTACGTTTGGCGACTGACAAATGATCAGTCCTATAATTTTAATGGTAGCCTTATTTTAACAGTAAGAGACCGAATAATAAAAAAAATATCCAGAAAAACACATTTAAAAAAGTTTATATATTGATTTGCATTTTAATGAGTGAAATAAGTATTTGATCCCCAATCAAGCGGCAAGATTTCTGGCTCCCAGGTGTCTTCTATAAAGGTAACTAGCTGAGATTAGGAGCACTCTCTCAAAGACCCTTTTCACACTGGGTCGCTTTGCAGGTGCTATAACACTAAAAATAGCACCTGCAAAGCGACCTGAAACAGCCGCTGCTGTCTCTCCAGTGAGCAGTGCACTAGCAGGACAGCAAAAAAAAGCCCTGCTAGCAGCATCTTTGGAGCGGTGTGTACACTGCTCCTCCACCGCTCCTGCCCATTGAAATCAATGGGGCACTGCGGCTATACCGCCGGCAAAGCGCCTCTGCAGAGGCGCTTTGCAGTGGTTTTAACCCTTTCTCGGCTGCTAGCGGGGGGGGGTAAAAGCACCCCGCTATCGGCCGAATAGTGCTGCAAAATTGACAGTAAAGCGCTGCTAAAAATAACGGCACTTCACTGTCGATCCTGCCCCAGTGTGAAAGGGGCCAAAAGGAGTGCTCCTAATCTCAACGTGTTACCTGTATTGAAGACACACAGAAGCAATCAATCGGATTAAAATCTCTCCACCATGGCCAAGAGCTGTCCAATGATGTCAGGGACAATATTGTAGAGCTACACAAGGCTGGAATGGGCTACAAGACCATCGCCAAGCTGCTTTGTAGGAGGGTGACAACAGTCGGTGTTATTATTGGCAAATGGAAGAAACACAAAATAACTGTCAATTTCCCTTGATCTGGGCTTCCATGCAAAATCTTTACTTGTTGAGTTTCAATGATCATGAGAACAGTAAGGAATTAGCCCAGAACCACATGGGAGAAACATCTCAAAGGTCCTGGGACCATAGTCACCAATAAAACAATTGGTAATACACTACGCCGTAAAGGACTGGAAATCCTGCAGTGCCCGCAAGGTCCCCCTGCTCAAGAAAGCACATGAACAGACCCGTCTGAAGTTTGCTAATGAACATCTGAGTGAAAGTGTTGTGGCCAGTGTTGAGATCAAGTTGAGTTCTTTAGCATCAACTCAACTTACCATGTTTGGAGGAGGAAGAATGCTGCCTATAATCCTAAGAACACCATCCCCCACATCAAACATAATGCTTTGGGGGTGTTTTTTTTGCTAAGTAGACAGGACAACCTCACCACATTAAAGGGACAATGAATGGGGCCGTGTACTGTCAAATCTTGGGTGGGAACCAGGGTATTGAAATTTGGGTCCTGGATGGGTATTCCAACATGACAATGACCCAAAACACATGGCCAAGGCAACAAAGGAGTGACTCAAGAAGACACGCATTAAGGTCCTGGAGTGGCCTAGCCAGTCTCCAGACCTTAATTCTATAGAAAATTTGATTAGGGAGCTGATAGTTTGAGTTACCAAATGTCAGCCTTGAAACCTTAATGAGAGGATCTGCAAAGAGGAGTGGGACAAAATCCCTCCTGAGATGAGTGCAAACCTGGTGGCACTACAAGAAATATCTGCCCTCTGTGATTGCCAACAAGGGTGTCGCCACCAAGTACTAAGTCATGTTTTGCAAAGGGGGGTCAATACTTATTTCACTCATTAAATAGCAAATCTCTTTAGAACTTTAAAAAAAAAAAAAAATCTGGATATTTTTGTTGTTCTGTCTCACTGTTAAAATAAACCTACCATTAAAATTAGAGAGCGATCATTTCTTTGTCAGTGAGCAAATGTACAAAATCAGCAGGGGATAAAATACTGTTTTCCCTCGCTGTTATATGCTGAAAAATGAAATCAATATTTCTCCACAAACGCCTGGTAGTACAAAAGATGTACAAAGTTCAAGTTAAACCAATATTGCCTCAATCAAATTCTCTTCCTTTGTGCAGTATGATGCGGCAAAATAAAATGCAAATGTATACATAAACCATATGATCCAACATAATAGAGTAAAAAAAAGTGGTGCAGGTATATGTTTGGCAATTTGTGCTAGATTTAAATAGTAAATGCAATATGAGTTAACCACTTCAGCCCGGAAGGATTTGTACCCTTAATGACGAGGCTATTTTTTGCGATACGGCACTGCATCACTTTAACCTTACAATTGTGTGGTCGTGCGACGCTGTACCCTAACAAAATTGTCATTTTTTTTCCCACAAATAGAGCTTTCTTTAGGTGGTATTCGATCACCTGCGTTGTTGTTTTTTTTTGTTTTTGTTTTTTTGCGCTATAACCAAAAAGGCCGACAATTTTGAAAAAATATATATTTTTTAACTTTCTGCTACAATGCCGCGTACACACGACCGTTTTTAATGTCATGAAAAAACAAAGTTTTTCTCGACATGATTCTTGTCAAGCCTGCCTTGCATGCACGCATTCGTGAAAAAAAAATGCTCGAGCAAAGCGCGGTGACGTACAACACCTACGACGGCACTATAAAGGGGAAGTTCCATTTGATTGGTGACACCCTTTGGGCTGATTATGCAAATTTCCCTTCTCAAAACCTGCTTCTGAGCATGTGCGTCTTTTTCCCTGTCGTTAAAGCCTACACACGACTGTTTTTCACGAAGTGAAAAACGACGAGAAAAATTAGAGCATGTTCTTAATTTTTAATGCTCATTTTTCAGGTTAAGAAAAATGCTCTGGAGCCTACACACGGTAGTTTTTAACCCCTTCAATACCGGGCTTTTATACCCACCTCAATACCGGGCCTATTCTGGCACTTCTCTCCTACATGTACAAATCATCATTCTTTTGCTAGAAAGTTACTCGGAACCCCCAAACATTATACATGTTTTTTTAGCAGACACCCTAGGGAATAAAATGATGGTCATTGCAACGTTTTTTCCCTCGCACAGTATTTGCGCAATCATTTTTCAAATGCCTTTTTTTTGGGGAAAAAAATGGTTTCATGAATTAAGTTAGCCCAATTTTAAGTTAGCCTAATAAAAGTAGCCCGATTTTTTTTTTCTTTCTTTTTTTTGTGTAAAATATGAAAGATTGTTACGCCAAGTAAATGGATACCTAACAGGTCACGCTTTAAAATTGCGCACACTCATGGAATGGCGCCAAACTTCGGTACTTAAAAATCTCCATAGGTGACGCTTTGAAAATTTTTACAGGTTACCAGTTTAGATTTACAGAGGAGGTCTAGTGCTAGAATTGTTGCTGGCACTCTAACGCATGCAGCAAAACCTCACATATGTGGTTTGAGAAGCGTTTACATATGTGGGCGGGACTTGCGTGTGTGTTCGCTTCTGCGCGCGAGCTACTGGGGATAGGGGTATTTACATTTTTTTTTTTTTTATCACTTTTATTCCTATTACAAGGAATGTAAACATCCCTTGTAATAGGAAAGGTGTGTGACAAGTCCTCGTTATCAATAAGACCCCACATCTTCCCTTCAGGCTTTCAAAGCATGAGAACGTGAAAAAAATTTCACCAATCTCATGCTTACTAGCCACAATCGCGGCTTTGTTTACTTCCGGGTATGACGTCATCACATCACGCCCGGGCCTCTGGTCATAGAGATGACTGGTGACCATCTGGTCACCAGTGATCTCTATGCTTCCTAGCCTGTACCAGACGATTCTTCCTCCGGGCCCCCGAATGGCACGGGAGAGCCCGGAGAAGCACCGGATCAAGCGGCGGAACTGACCCTACGATTGTTCTTATCGTGCACAGAATCACCGGCACGAAATGATATCTGAATGATGCCTCTGGCTGCAGGTATCATTCAGATATCACTGCACAAAGCCCAGGACATCATATGATGTCCACCGGCATTTTTATCGTCATTAAAAACAGACGTGTGAACGCGGCATTATACATATCCCAAACAAAAATATGTATTCATCAAGTTTAGGTCAATATAGATTCTTTAGTAAATGGAAGGAGGAGCTATGTCTGACATCACCCGCTGCCATCTTTATGGTTAGAAACCACTACACGTCCTTAAGCTGGCACTCGCGCAGAGTGCTACATATTGTAAGTAGGTTTCTTGCTACTTTTATGCAATAAATTTTAAGCAGAGAGCACTAGATCGCTTCCTTTTGTTTTTTACATTATGTGGAGTCGATTTAAGGTGCTGGATTTGTGATTATTACCCCGAGTGTGGGTTCCCAGCTAAGTGACCTGTTTCAGGTCGATTCCATAAGGTGAGCGTCAACTTATCTGTGGTGGAGGAATCATCATCACCTGTCTACTTTTCGTGGTCATCACTCCACCCATCTGATTTGTGCTTTCACACATGCACTTATGGAGACCCTGTGATTGATTTATGGACATTTATATTATTGCGCTGCACTGTTTATTTTATGATATAGATTATTTTACATATTTTTGGTAAAAATCGCAATAGGCGTATATTGGTTTGCGCAAAAGTTATCGCGTCTACAAACTGGGATGGATTTAGGGACTTTTATTTAAATGTGTTTTTGTTTTTACTGGTAATGGTGGTGAGCTGCTATTTTTAGCGGAACTGCGACATTGCAGTGAACAAATCTGACCCCAAATGACACTTTATGGGGACCAGTGACATTATTACATTGATCAGTGCTATAAAAATTTACTGATCAATGTAAAAATGACACTGGCAGTGAAGGGGTTAACACTAGGGGGCGAGGGGTTAGGTGTGTTTTCTGGATGTGTTCTAACTGTAGGGGGGTGGGCTCACTGGGACATGACAGCGACTGCCGTTCCCAATCACTGGGAACAGAAGATATGACATGTCATCTGGCAGAACGGGGAATCGTCTTGAACAAGGTGAAAAGGATTTGAGATGGTTCTCCAGTGTTAGGGTAAACTTGGTAAAAAGACTTGAGATGGTTCTGTTGGAGTGCACGAGGTGAAAAGCACTTAAGATGGTTCACCAGTGTTGGGTGAACTTGGTAAAAAGGACTTGAGATGGTTCTCCAGTGTTGGAGTGAACTAGGTGAAAAGGGACTTGAGACCGTTCTCCAGCGTTAGGATGAACTTGTTTAAAAAAGGACTTGAGATGGTTCTCCAGTGTTGGAGTGAACTACGTGAAAAGGTGACACTAATACAGTGATAATACCATACACTGTCACTGGCTGGATGACAAGGATGATCAGAAGGGAAATCCAAGGGTTAACTCTGTGCCTAACAATTGTGTGGTGATTTTACTCGCAAAATGGCTGGCTTTCCTCCCAGATTTCAGCTCTGAACGGTAAGTAAAACCAGGGAGAAGAATCAGCCAGATCTGGGTTGTGTGTTTACGAACACACAGATCTATACTGTGATTGACCCCCCCCCAATCGGTAGGATCACTGCCAGAATCATTGGCTGTAAGCCTGCTGACGAACTTGTGCTCAATCACAGCACGAGAGACAAGGGGCACACGCGAGTACATCTGTAAACCCAGAAGCTTGTCACAACATACCGGAATGTCGCTGAACAGTTCCCTGTTCTGCCTCTGTACACAGCGATCGCGGATCGCCGATGGACATCGCAGCGCGCCTGCTATCTTTTATGCAAAGACCGATGTACACCTACGGCGGTTTGCACAGGAGAGCCAACCTGCCGCAGTATAATGGCGACTGGTCGGCAAGCTGTTAACAATTGACAACCACAAGTCCAAATATACACTCCTTATGTTCGTGTCTAATTTTTCTTTCTCACAGTATTGTTCTTTTTTGCAAAACACTCCCTTAAGCTTGCCATACATGGATTGTAATTCAATTGTTTTTCGATCCATGTATGGCCACTGTAGTTGAAAGAAAGTCGATCTACTGAGTCTTCCAGCAGGGAGGATTCCCCCATCCACTGAATGTGTGGATCGAAGAATCGGGTTAACTGCTGGTTGAACCAAAAAAACTGAATCATTTATGGGTCAGCTTTAGTATTTCATTCCACTCTACTGTAAACACACAAACTGTCAGAACCTTCAGACAAAAATCAAACATGTTAACCACTTAAGCCCCGGACCAATACGCTGTCTAAAGACCCAAGGTGTTTTTACAATTTGGCAATGCGCTGCTTTAACTGGTAATTGCGCGGTCATGCAATGTTGTACCGAAACGAAACTTGCGTCCTTTTCTTCCCACAAATAGAGCTTTCTTTTGATGGTATTTGATTGCCTCTGCGATTTTTATTTTTTGCGATATAAACGCAAAAAGACCGTAAATTTTGAAAAAAAATGATTTTTCTTATAACAAAAAGTAAAAAATATCGAATAAACTAAATTTTAGTCAAACATTTAGGCCAAAATGTATTCAGCCACATGTCTTTAGTAAAAAAAATCGCAATAAGCGTATATTTATTGGTTTTCGCAAAAGTTATAGCGTCTACAAACTAGGGTACATTTTCTGGAATTTACACAGCTTTTATTTTATGACTGCCTATCTCATTTCTTGAGGTGCTAAAATGGCAGGGCAGTACTAAACCCCCCCAAATGACCCCATTTTGGAAAGTAGACACCCCAAGGAAACTGCTGAGAGGCATGTTGAGTCCATTGAATATTTTTTTTTTTTGTCCCAAGTGATTGAATAATGACGAAAAAAAAAAAAAATGTTAACAAAAAGTTGTCACTAAATGATATATTGCTCACACATGCCATGGTTATATGTGGAATTGCACCCCAAAATACATTCTGCTGCTTCTCCTGAGTACGGGAATACCACATGTGTGGGACTTTTTGGGAGCCTAGCCGCATACGGGGCCCCAAAACCAAGCACCGCCTTCAGCATTTCTAAGGGCACAAATTTTTGATTTAACTCCTCACTACCTGTCAAGGTTTCGAAGGCCATAAAATGCCAAAATAGCACAAAACCCCCCCAAATGACCCCATTTTGGAAAGCAGACACCCCAAGCTATTTGCTAAAAGGCATGTCGAGTCCATGGAATATTTTATATTTTGACACAAGTTGCGGGAATATGACAAACTGATTTTTTTTTTGCACAAAGTTGTCACTAAATGATATATTGCTCACACATGCCATGGTTATATGTGGAATTGCACCCCAAAATACATTCTGCTGCTTCTCCTGAGTACAGGGATACGACATGTGTGGGACTTTTTGTGAGCCCTGCCGCATACGGGGCCCCGAAAACAAAGCACCGCCTTCAAGATTTCTAAGGGCATAAATTTTTGATTTCACTCCTCACTACCTATCACTACCTATCACAGTTTTGAAGGCCATAAAATGCCAAGATGTCACACAACCCCCCCAAATGACCCCATTTTGGAAAGAAGACACCCCAAGCTATTTGCTGAGAGGCATGTTGAGTCCATGGAATATTTAATTTTTTTGCCCCAAGTCACTGAATAATGACCAAAAAAAAGAAATTACAAAACGTGGTCACTAAATGATATATTTCTCACACATGCCACGGTTATATGTGGAATTGCACCCCAAAATACATTCTGCTGCTTCTCCTGAGTACGGGGATACCACATGTGTGGGACTTTTTGGGAGCCTAGCCGCGTACGGGGCCCCGAAAACCAAGCACTGCCTTCAAGATTTGTGTGAGTGAAATCAAAAATGTATGTCCTTAGAAATCTTGAAGGCGGTGCTTGGTTTTCGGGGTCTCATACGCGACTAGGCTCCCAAAAAGTCCCACACATGTGGTATCCCCGTACTCAGGAGAAGCAGCAGAATGTATTTTGGGGTGCAATTCCACATATAACCGTGGCATGTGTGAGAAATATATCATTTAGTGACAATGTTTTGTACATTTTTTTATTTTTATTTTTTTTGGTCATGATTCAATCACTTGGGGCAAAAAAATTAAATATTCCATGGACTCAACATGCCTCTCAGCAAATAGCTTGGGGTGTCTACTTTCCAAAATGGGGTCATTTGGGGGGGTTTTGTGCTATTTTGGCATTTTATGGCCTTCGAAACTGTGATAGGTAGTGAGGAGTGAAATCAAAAATTTGCGCCCTTAGAAATGCTGAAGGCGGTGCTTGGTTTTCGGGGTCCCGTACGCGGCTAGGCTCCCAAAAAGTCCCAAACATGTGGTATCCCCGTACTCAGGAGAAGCAGCAGAATGTATTTTAGGGTGCAACTCCACATATAACCATGGCATGTGTGAGCAATATATCATTTAGTGACAAATTTTTCTTTCTTTTTTTTTTTTTGTCATTATTCAATCACTTTGGACAAAAAAAAAAAAATCAATGGACTCAACATGCCTCTCAGCAGTTTCCTTGTGGTGTCTTCTTTCCAAAATGGGGTCATTTGGTTTTTTTTTGTGCTATTTTGGCATTTTATGGCCTTCGAAACTGTGATAGGTAGTGAGGAGTGAAATCAAAAATTTACACCCTTAGAAAGCCTGAAGGCGGTGATTGGTTTTTGGGGTCCTGTACGCGGCTAGGCTCCCAAAAAGTCTCACACATGTGGTATCCCCGTACTCAGGAGAAGCAGCAGAATGTGTTTTGGGGTGTAATTCCACATATGCTCATGGCATGTTTGAGCAATATATAATTTAGTGACAACTTTGCGCAAAAAAAAAATATATATATATATATATATATATATATATATATATTTATATTTCCCGCAACTTGGGTCAAAATCTAAAATATTCCATGGACTTGAGATGCCTCTCAGCAAATAGCTTGGGGTGTCTACTTTCCAAAATGGGGTCATTTGGGGGGGTTTTGAATTGTCCTGGCATTTTATGCACAACAATTAGAAGCTTATGTCACACATCACCCACTCTTCTAACCACTTGAAGAAAAAGCCCTTTCTGACACTGTTTGTTTACATAAAAACATATTATTTTTTTGCAAGAAAGTTAAGTTGAACCCCCAAACATTATATATTTTTTTAAAGCAAAGGCCCTACAGATTAAAATGGTGGGTGTTGCAATTTTTTTTTCCACACAGTATTTGCGCAGCGTTTTTTCAAACGCATTTTTTGGGGAAAAAATACACTTTTTTTTATTTTAAAGCACTAAAACACACTATATTGCCCAACTTATTGATGAAATAAAAATTATGATCTTAGGACGAGTACATGGATACCAAACACGACATACTTTAAAATTGCGCACAAACGCGCAGTGGCGACAAACTACATACATTTTTAAAAGCCTTTACAGGTTACCACATTAGATTTACAGAGTAGGTCTACTGCTAAAATTACTGCCCTCGATCTGCCCTTCGCGGTGATACCTCACATGCATTGTGCAATTGCTGTTTACATATGACTCCAGACCGACGCTTGCGTTCGCCTTTGCGCAAGAGCATGGGGGACAGGGATGCTTTTTTTTTTTTTTTTTTTTTTTTATATATTTATTTCGCTTTTTTTATTTTATTTGTTAACTGTTCCTTCCATTTTTTTTTTTTTTTTTACCATTTCTATTGTTATATCAGGGAATGTAAATATCCGTTATGATAGCAAGTGTTAGTGACAGGTACTCTTTTTTTTTTTTTTTTTTTTTTTTTTTTTAAATGGGGTCTATTAGACCCTAGATCTTTCCTCTGCCCTCAAAGCATCTGACCACACCAAGATCGGTGTGATAAAATGCTTTCCCATATTCTCAATGGCGCCGTTTACATCCGGGGGGGGAACATTCCCTCCCACTGAATGTAAAAGCAGTCTAGAGGCTAATTAGCCGCTAGGACTGCTTTTACATGAAAGCCGACCGCTGGCTGAAAAGAATGATACCAAGATGATGCCTAAACCCGCAGGCATCATTCTGGTATAACCATTCAAAGTCCAGCAACATACCAGTACGTTGATGGTTCTTGTTGGACATGTATTGTAATCTTTTTTTTTTTCATGCAACCTGTTGGCTGAACGAAAAAAAGATTGATCGGTGGGTATGCCCACCATTAGAATACCTCCCTTCATCCACCCACTTCTAATGATGGGCATACATGCACCATTTATATATGCCGAAGCATGGGGGCATCCTCCCGCAAAAAAGTTATGCCGCGTACGGTCGGACTTTTCTATGCCGCGTACACACGGTCGGACTTTTCTATGCCGTGTACACATGGTCAGACTTTTCCACGGGAAAGCCTCCGTAGGAATGTCAACCGTATGTACGCGGCATTAGGATCAAAATCGCTTCTCCGCCCCTAATGCCCCCATGCTTCGGCATATATGCTCTTTTTTGAACTGTGGTGGTGAAATCACCTCCTACAGCATTGGAGTCGCGGCTTTATATATATCGTGGGAGCAAACGCTGTTGCTGTCACGCTAAATAAATCCGCACTGCAACTGAATGGCGTACCTGCTAAGCAAATGATGGTTAACATTAAAACAAAGTAACATTCCAGTATAACAGTAAGATCATACCATACCTGCAAAGCAAATACCTATAAAAAAAACATAGTAAAAAATAAAACATTTTTTAACGCAACCTGTGCCTAAAATATATATATGCCGAAGCATGGGGGCATCCTCCCGCAAAAAAGTTATGCCGCGTACACACGGTCGGACTTTTCTATGCCGCGTACACACGGTCGGACTTTTCTATGCCGTGTACACATGGTCAGACTTTTCCACGGGAAAGCCTCCGTAAGAATGTCAACCGTATGTACGCGGCATTAGGAGCAAAATCGCTCCGCTGCCCCCATGCTTCGGCATATATGCTCTTTTTTTTAACTGTGGTGGTGAAATCACCTCCTACAGCACTGGAGTCGCGGCTTTATATATCGTGGGAGCAAACGCTGTTGCTGTCAAGATAAATAAGTCCACGCAACAGCTGAATGGCGTACCTGAAAACAGTAAAGTAAATTACATACCTGAAAAGCAAGCATGAAAAAACATAACAATAAAACTTTGCAGAATAGAATACAGTAAAAAAGAGAAGAACAATAGAGAGAGAATAGAGAGGGAGAGAACAATAAAACGACAACTATTTTTGTTTTTTTTATTTTTTCCTTTTTTTTTTTGTTTTTTTTAACACTTTTTTTTTGTAACTGTTCAACTTTTCGGTTCCAGGTTTGGGTCTCTCAAAATGCGATGGCATCTTGGGAGACCCTGTGTAAGTGAGCCTATCCTGTGAAATGTTTCACCCTACACTAAAAATTAACTTGTGTGTGGAAGCGTTTAAAACATTCCCCAATACAAAGACCAGGATTGTCAAGACAGCGGGGACAAAAATAACGGGTGTCACGCCTAAATCCGCGCTTGGTACAGACACGACATCTTCTTTGGGGGGCTCGTTTGGTAGGGGTACTCTCGAGGACATAAGAAAAATGCCTCTCATGCAGTCGGCTTACTGCATTTGGTAGGGGATGGTGAGGTACAGTACCGCCTGGATACAGGAGTTCTGTGATGATCTCCCTCTGGAATTGAAGGAAGGATCCATTCTGTCCTGAAGCTCTGTATAAGACATGAGCATTCAGTAGAGCCAATTGAAATAAATGTAGAGACACTTTTTTGTACCAGCGTCTCGTCTTGCGGGCAATATGATACGGCGCCATCAGCTGGTCGTTGAGGTCCACCCCTCCCATGTTTTGGTTATATTCGTGGACACAGAGGGGTTTCTCCACAACACCAGTCGCCGTACGAATTTGTACTGTCGTGTCTGCGTGAAGGGTGGTAAGAACGAAAACATTCCTATTGTCCCGCCACTTCACAGCGAGCAAATTTTTACACTTGCAGCAGGCTCTCGCCCCCAGGCTAAGACGGGCATCTACAAGTCTCTGGGGAAAGCCCCGGCGATTAGGTCGCACGGTGCCACATGCTCCAATCTGACGATCAAACAAGTGGCTAAAAAGTGGCACGCTGCTGTAAAAATTGTCCACATACAAGTGGTACCCCTTTCCGAATAAGGGTGACACCAAGTCCCACACGATCTTGCCAGCGCTCCCCATGTAATCTGGGCATCCTTCCGGCTCTACCTGACTATCTTTGCCCTCGTAAACCCTAAAGCTCCATGTGTAGCCTGTGGCCCTGTCACAGAGCTTATAGAGCTTGACCCCGTATCTGGAACGCTTGCTGGGAATGTACTGTTTGAAAGACAAGCGGCCAGCAAATTTAACCAGGGACTCATCAACGCAAACAACCTGCTGGGGATTAAACAAGGCTGCAAAATGTTCGTTGAAATGGTTTACGAGGGGCCGAATTTTGTAGAGCCGGTCAAATTCAGGGTCTCCACGTGGACGACAAAGTGCATTGTCACTGAAATGCAGAAACCGCAGGATCGCCTCGTATCGTTTCCTGGCCATGTGAGCAGAGAACACGGGGATATGGTCGATGGGATGTGTGGACCAATACATCCGCAACTCCGGAAATGTGTGTATGCCCATGTTGAGGGTAAGGCCCAGAAAGATCTTAAATTCGGAAACCAAGAGGTTTCCATTCTTTGGCAAGGAGAGACTGGGGGTTAGCGGCGATGTAGGTACCAGCATATAAATTAGTATGGTCCACAATAGATCTATAGAGATCTTCCGTGAAATACAGCGAATAAAAATCAAGTGACGTTAAGTTCGCTGTATCCACCTGAATACCGGGTTGGCCAGTGAATGGGGGAAGTACGGGTTCTGCAGAAGTGGTGGGGACCTTTCTTGTGAAAAAAAAAGAAGTGGTGGGGACCCAATCAGGATAGGCAAATTCTGCAGGAAGGGCACTATGGGCACGACGGGCCTGTCTTTGTCTTCTTCTTGGTGGCAGCGGGACACTACTTGTGCTTGCCACCTCGCCAGCTTGAACTGTACTTATGGGACTCGCCACGTCGCCACGTCTTACTGCAGTGCTGGATGAACGACCAGGGTGTACTGGTGCTTGCCAATCCACCAGAAGGAATAGCGGCGCTAGTACTGGCTCTCTGCTCCATACGAGGGACCTGCGGTTCTTGCTGCTCAACAACATCAGAATGGGGTCGGGTACGCCTGGCCTTAGCAGGGACCACTACTCCGTCGTCCGAGCTATCTGACATGGAGCCACTGTCGTAAACAGGATCGTATTCTGAGCCAGATTCTGTCAGATGCGTGACCTCCTCTTCTTCACTATCTGACATGCACAGAATCCTGACGGCCTCTTCACCAGTGTACATTCGCTTTGCCATTTTGGGTTTTAAATTTAGTGGTACACTGGTGATGATTCACAGGTAAAAAAAGCACCTGACTATAGAAAGGAAAATGTAGAAAACGCTTCCAAAAAAACTGTTAGCGATCGCAGGGATCAACCTGTCTCTGCGAACGCTGCAGTTGTGTGTTGTGTTTTTGAAGTGACAGTGATCGATCGATACTGCACTTGGGTGGGTTGGGCTGGGCAGAGGGGGAAAACGCAGGTGCTAGCGGGTATCTGGGCTGATTCCGCTAACAATGCGTTTTTGGGTACCCTAAACTGCTGGGTGCGCTAGTATAGATCTGATCAGATCAGGTATCGATCCGTTCAGATACTATACCACTAAGGGGGGTGTATGCTTTGCGAGTGGGTGTAAGCGGTACTGGCACTAACCTAACACTGCCTGGGGCGACGCAGACCATGACTGACGCTAAAATTTAATTTATATCACCCGCCGGGCGATCAGGGGGTTAAACCTTTATTGGGTTATATACGGCGGGTGCCCTGATGCTATAAACAGCAAACTAACTAACCAGCGTCAACCGTAACACTTATACGGTGATCACTGGTGAAAGGGTTAACTAGGGGGCAATCAGGGGTTAAAAACTTTATTTATGGGGGTACCTAACGCTATAGAACCTGGCGGCGAACCTCAAAAAAAACTAACTGCCTAGCGGCAACAGTGACACTAATACAGCGAACAGAAAATCGATCGCTTAGTGACACTGGCAATAGGGGGTGATAGGGTTAACTATGGCGGTGATCAAGGGGTTAAACCTTTATTAGGGTTGGGTAGGGGGCTACCCTTGACCTAATGGGGGCTAAAACGAACTGCCCTAACACTTTTTTCTGTAACACTGACACTAAATGCAGAAATCAAAAAAATAAATGATCCCTGCATTCAGTGACACTGTTACAGGAGACTGGGGGGGGGGCGATCGGCGGTGACTGGAGGGGTTAAATGTGCCTAATGTGCTGGTGTCAGTGTGCTGCTTGGTGCCACTTACTTGTGTGATGTCTTCTCTCCTCAGCGGTGGTCGATATGACCACCACGAGGAGAGATCACACTGTTCCTGCTTCCTGTGTTTACACTAAACACAGGAAGAGGAGGGGGAAGCGCTGGGATAGGCTGAGAGCGATCGCAGAGGGGGAGCTGAAAACGGACAGCCGCCCCCTCATCACGGATCGCTTCTACAGCTTACCGACCCGCACCATGTACCGGGGGGGGGGGTCCCGATCGGACCCCCCACCGCCGTCAAGCAGAGGACGTACAGGTACGTACATGTGCCTCTCCGTGCCATTCTGCTGACGTATATGTACATGAGCAGGTCGGCAAGTGGTTAAACTTCTACATCAGGTGGGAACGATGGTTATGATGATTGAATGCATATAGGGCTGGTTCACACCATAAAAATGTACTCCAGATCCAATCCGGATGCGTTTCTGCATGCGCGTTAATGTGTTTTTGATGCGTTTCTGCATGCATTCCAGATGCTTTTTTTTACTGTACTTGGGTCATGTGGGTTTTTGATGTGTCCAGTGCATTCCGGTGCATTTTTGATCCGTTTTACTGCGTTCCAGTGCATCTAATGTAGGAAAAATGCAGCATGTTCTCCATTTTACTTTTTTCTGGAACTGGAAAGCCCTGGAACTGACTGCACTGGTGTGAACTATGCCATTGGAAACCCATTGCATGCAGTGAGAACTTGCCCCTAGAGATAATCCAGGTTTTTCAGATTTCCCTTTTACTAGATCAGTAACACTTGGGGCCAGTTCACACCGAATGCAGTCCAGTGTGTTTGTTTTTTCTGCATCAAAAACTCATGTAAAGTAGGTCATATGGTTTCTAATGGCATAGTTCACACCAGTGCAGTCAGTTCCAGGGCTTTCCAGTTCCAGAATAAAAAAAAAAGTACAAGTTGCATTTTTCCTTCACTGTACTCTAATGAAATGTAGTAAAACTTCTCAAAAACGCACCGGAATGCATTTTTGATTCATTCCGGTGCATTTTTATACGTTTTACTGAGACCAGACCTCAGTATAGTGAAAAAAAATCTGGAAAAAAAAGCTTCTGGTATGCATCCGGAAACGCATAAAACGCACTGGAACACGCCAAAAACAGTCAGGGGAGATGTTTGTTCTCGGCATACTGAAGGATCAATGGCAAATTATCTACATTTTCTGGTAAGTGGCCTGGTGTATAGTGGGTAGCTTAACCAGTTTAGTTCTTGCACCTGTATACCTTTTGTGGATCAGTGCAATGTTTTCATTTCTGCTATGGGCCTGCCTATTCAGCAATAACTTTATCACTTGCCTTCTTAATGGAGGTACAGTGTATGTATGTATGTGTAATATATATATATATATATATATATATATATAATGTGTGTGTGTGTGTGTGTATATATTATTTTTTTTTAACATATTGCATTTTAACCACTTGAGACCCGCACTGTAGACATAAGACGTCCACAGCGCGACTCTCAACTGCCGGGTGGACGTCCTTTTATTTGAATTCACCGTGCGCGCCGCTGGGAAAAACTGTGCCCGGCGCACTGCTGAGATGCCGATGGGCGTGCCTGGCGGCAGCGATGTCCGCCAGGTACCCGCAATTGGCAGTGACTGCAGGGACGTGGAGCTCTGTGTGTAAACACAGAGCTCCACGTCCTGTCAGGGAGAGAGGAGACCGATGCTGTGTCCCTTGTAGATAGAGACACAGCATCGGTCACCTCCCCCAGTCAGTCCCCCTCCCCCACAGTAAGAATCACACCCAGGGAATACATTTAACCCCTTCCTCACCCCCTAGTGTTAACCCCTTCTCTGCCAGTCACATTTATACAGTAATCGGTGCATTTTTATAGCTGTATAAATGTGAATGGTCCCAAAATAGTGTCAAAAGTGTCCGATATGTCCGCCGCAATATCGCAGGCCTGACAAAAAAAAATCGCAGATCGCCGCCATTACTAGTAAAAAAAAAAAAAAAAATCATAAATCTATTCCCTATTTTGTAGCGCAATAACTTTCGCGCAAACCAATCAATATACGCTTATTGCGATTTTTTATTTTTTTAACAAAAATATGTAAAAGAATTTTTTTTTTTTTTACATGGGATATTATTATAACAAAAAGTAAAAAATATTGTGGGGTTTTTTTTTCAAGTTTTTTTGTTCATAGCGCAAAAAATAAAAATCGCAGAGATGATCAAATACCACCAAAAGAAAGCTCTATCTGTGGGAAAAAGATGGTAAAAATATAATTTGGGTACAGTGCTGTATGACCGCGCAATTGTCCTTCAAAATGAGTCAGCGCTGAAAGCTGAAAATTGGTCTGGGCAGGAAGGTGGTTTAAGTGCCCAGTAATGAAGTAGTTAAGCAATCGGTTATACTTAATTTATACATACCTTCACGCTAAAAACTATTGCAATTCCTTACCCTATCAAGCCTACCAGCACTCCAATATATTACAATCCACTGATAATTTAATTAAGGAATGAGTGCAGCACTAAAAATTTCTTAAAGTGCAAATAAATACTATAAAGTGCACTGGGGCGTGTTCCGACACATGGAGAGCTAGGACGTGTGTCCAGGAGCTCCCACGCACACCGCTCACCATACAGCTCATCACCAGCTGATGCCGATGCCTTTCACCGCCGGCTGAAGGAACCTGCTCAAGCCTGCTCAAGCCGTTAAGTCTGGATCAGATACTGGACGCTGGACAGCTTACCTGCTGTATACCGCTCTCACTTTCATGCCGCACGCTGCATACTCTGAATGCTCTGAACACCGCAACGGAGGAGAGGAGAGGTGAGATCCGTTTCTCAAGGTGGCTGATCAGCTGAGCTGCCGAGTGACCGAGTTACCGAGTGATTGATTGACTGACTCAGAGAGACGCTGAGAGACGCTGTTTCGTTTGCTCTTACCCACACTTACCTGCTCACTTGCTCACTTGCTCCACGCTGCTTCACTCATATCGCATCATACTGCTTCACACTGCTTTAGAATCAGCTTGAAGCCGCTCAGCTGTCCGCCCAGCTGTCCGTCCAGCTCAGCCACCTACACTGCTTTGCTTCGCTCCATATACAGCCTATAGCCTACAGCCTACAGCTTACCATACTTGCTCCACGCCGCTCTGCCTTGCCGCTTTGTCGCTTTTCTGCTCTGCTCTGCATATATGCTCTATATATTTCTCCATATCCAGCTGATATATCTGACACATTTAGTCGACATCAGCTGGAGGACTATCTAGGATGTGAGCTGCCATTCACTAAGCTGTACATCGCTTACCAGTAAGATTTGCCGAGAGGCGCTGCTCATCTGTCTCACTGTCTCACTTGATCCATATTTTGCATATTTTGATACATACTGATCCACACCGCCCTGCCCTACCCTGTATAGCCGGTATACTATATATTGCTCCGCACTTGGCGGGGGGGGATTAAGGCTAGATAGACATTGAGACACTGAGACACTGAGAGTCATTGACATTGAGAGATATTAAGAGCCGCTGGTCAGGTGAGGTCAGGTGAGTTGCTGGACACCTGGCCACTATACCGATTTATATACTGCTCTGTACTGCTTTGTACTGCCCTGTACACGCTACATTCTCGGCCCTGGGATCCAGGTAATGGGACGGAAGAGAGGAGGAGAGGCTCGTCATCCCACGGAATTAAACAGGGAAGGCGATATAGATCGCTTTTTTTTCTCCCGCCTGAGACCAGACCAGCGGAGCGCGCCTTTAGCAGAGATGGCCTCAGGTCGTTCTACGGTTCCTCATGAGGCACCACATGTATCGCATGGGTCGCGTGGATCGCATGGAGCACATGGCTCGTCCACACAACAACGCTCACAGCGCCAAACTACAGGTATGAAAACGAGGCAGAGAGTGCTCTCTCCCCCTGACTCAGATGATGGCTCAGCCCGCTCTACTGGTCACTCCCCAGACCCCCGTCACCCACAAACAGATTGGGATAGATTGCCCACCATGCATGACTTTGAGGCATTTGTTCAGCGCATGGAGCGTTCTTATAAACAGGAGATATCTGAACTTCGCAGGGATGTTACCAATAGGCTAGAAGACCTGGAGCAAAGTGTAGAGGACACCGTGACTACCTTACAAACTCATGAAGCTACACTGAACGATCACTCTGCTCAGATTCAGCAGCTTATGTTAGCTCAAGACGACCAGGAGAATAGAGCGAGATGCAATAACATCCGCGTACGTGGCCTCCCTGAGTCGATCGAAATTAAAGATCTGGCTTCAGTGATCACCGCCATCTTTAACAATCTGCTTCAGAAAGATAAAGAAGCTCCAATGGAGCTCGACCGAGTACATAGAGCATTGGGTCCCAAAAACCCAAACCTAGAGCACCCGAGAGACGTGATCTGCAGGGTTCATTTCTATGCAGTTAAAGATGCTATTATGCAAGCAGCCCGCAAGCAGGAATCCATCCAATTTGATGAAGCTCAAATACATCTCTTACCAGACGTCTCAAAATTAACCCTAGACTTACGCCGGGCCTTGAAGCCCCTCACCGAAGCCCTCTGTGTTAAACATATTAAATATCGTTGGGGGTTCCCCTTCCAGTTAACCGCATTCCATGAGGGCAAATCTGCATATTTTCGTACTTTGGAAGATCTCCCCAAGTTCGTAGGAACATTTGAACTACCTCAGATCGCCATACACGATTGGCCTTTGCGGGCAGTACCCCCGAGACTTCAGCTTCCCTCTATTTGGAAGACTAAATCTAAGAAACCACGATCACACCGAGCCGAGTCACCTAAGCCTCCTCTGGGGTGACGTGGTGACCATCATTGTCCGGGTTATCATCCCACCTCTGTGGTGACGTGATAACCATCATTACCTGGGTTATAATTTCACCTTTGTAGCATTTGCTGCAACATTAGTTGCTGTTGGTATTATATTTTGTTTTGCATCAGATTTTGTATTTTTGTTTTTTCTTCTTTTTGGGATGCGGTGTGTGTGGGTTGTTTCCCTCTCTGTGTGAGGATTACGGTACCCCATTTAGGATTCTCAGCTCCCTCTGTGGGATTGGCTGAAATGTTGCTAGCAACAAGATTAGATTGGCCACTTAGGCCCTATTTTTTTTTTCTTCTCTTCTTTCTTCTCTCTCACTATATTCCTTCCTTCTTTACCTTGGAGTCGGCGAACCCCCTTTCGGTAAGTAATTATTGGTTTCTTGTTGAGCTTTTTTCTCTCTTTTTCGTATGGCCGCTTCCGCTTACCTAACCGTATCCTCTCTGAACTGTAGAGGCCTGAATGCCCCGGAGAAGAGGAGACAGATTATGTATCATTTTCATAAATTCCACACACAAATTCTCCTCTTACAAGAGACACACTTTAGACTAGGCTCAATCCCTAAATTTTTTTATAAACAATATCCTACTGGGTTCCATAGTACTAATCCTACATCGAAGTCCAAAGGGGTCTCTATTTTTTTTCATGTTTCCTTCATGCCAGACATCTTAGACTCCTATATAGATACTGCCGGAAGATTTTTTTTTTAAATTGTCCTATAAAAAAGTCATATACACGGTGATTAATGTATATTCTCCTAACCAGGACCAGTTGCCATTTTTTACCACCATGCTCTCCCGCCTGAGGAAGTTCAGCTTAACCAACATGATTCTTGGTGGTGACTTCAACGTTGCTCTAATACCCCGCCTAGATACATCAAATGGTAAGTCCTCGCTTTCTCTGGCTACCACCACCAGGCTGTGCACTTTATTTTCTGACCTCTCCCTGGTAGACGTGTGGAGAGTACTCCATCCCTCTGCCAGGGACTACACATATTTCTCCCCTGCACACTTATCCTACAGCAGACTGGATTATATACTTATTTCCCAGTCGCTGTTGGACTTTTCCCCTACTACTTCGATTGGCCTCACATTATGGTCAGACCACGCACCTATTCATATGACCTTGGGAAAAGTACCTCCTCATAAACTCAAAACCTCCTGGAGGCTTAATGACAATTTATTGACAGACTCAGTCTGCATTGCCGATATTACTCAGACTATCACAAACTTTATTATCGATCATACAAACGATGACACTAATCCACTCATAAAATGGGAAGCACTTAAATGTGTTCTACGAGGCACGTTTATTAAACATGGTTCCAGATTAAAAAAAAAACGGCAGGCAGATACCAATCGCCTCTTGACGATCATTGCTTCTTTGGAGGACTCTAATAAGCGTTCCCCTGATGCATCCAAAACTGTGGATCTGGCTAACGCCCGTCGGGATTTACTGCAGATTATTGCAGATCGATCTCTGGTGGCTAGAGACAAAGGACGATTTTCATATTATTCCCAGGCTAATAAATGTGGTAAACGACTGGCAAATGTATTAAACTCGCCCCAGACTAGGAAACATATCTCGTTCATTTCCTCTACGAGTAAGGGTAAACTGACGGCTAGCTCTGCAATTGCAGAGGAATTCCGCCAATATTACTCAGATCTTTATAACCTTCCTCCCCAGACCCCTCTATCTCCACCGGACCATAGCGGTCTACCACCAGATATGTCTGCCTATATTACTGAAACCTCACTCCCATCCATCGTAACAACGGACTCCGATGAATTAGAACAACCTCTTACTGACATTGATTTTTTATCTACCATCAAAGAATTAAAAAACGGTAAAAGCCCTGGCCCGGACGGGTTCACTTCCCGTTTTTATAAAACATTTGGAACACAACTGGCCCCTATTTTAGCGAAGGCTTTCAATAACATTAGTGAACAATGTTCTTTGTCTCCCTCTCTTTTACTGGCACAGATAGTGGTTATTCCTAAGCCAGGCAAAGACCATTCCCAGTGCTCTAACTATAGGCCGATATCCCTCCTGAATGTCGACCTAAAGTTATTTGCAAAAATTCTCGCAGACCGCCTCGCGACATTTCTTTCAAATATTGTGCACGGAGATCAGGTGGGGTTTGTCCCTGGCCGTGAAGCCAGGGACAACACCACCAAGACTCTCCATCTGATTAGTTATGTTCAAAACCACCGGATACCGGCGTGCCTTCTCTCCTGTGATGCAGAGAAGGCATTTGACCGGGTCAGCTGGCCTTTTTTGCAAGCTACACTCACTCAGATAGGGTTGGGACCGAAGATGCTATCTCGCATTATGTCCTTGTACACTTCCCCTCACGCCACTGTGCTGGTGAACGGTGTTCAGTCAGGCACGGTGTCGATCGGGAATGGTACTAGACAAGGCTGCCCCTTATCCCCCCTCCTCTTTGTGTTGGTTATAGAACACCTGGCCCAGGCACTTAGAACAAATCCGAGTATAAGAGGAATACAAACACCATCTTCCAACTGTAAATTATCTCTATATGCAGACGACCTGCTCCTTTATGTAACCCATCCCCATACAAGTATCCCGTCTATTTTGCAAGAACTGGCCAGGTTTGGTAGGTTTAGCAACTATAAATTAAACCTATCTAAAACGGAAGCTTTAAACATATCTCTACCTCAATCAATCCTCAACATCCTTAAATCTAATTTTTCATTTCAATGGAGGCAGAGCTCTATTTCTTACTTAGGAACAGCCATTCCTACACAGCTATCGGAGGTTTATACCCTAAATTATTGCCCTCTTTTAACAAAATTAAGACGCCTTATGGAGGATCGTTTAGACCTTCCCATATCTTGGTTTGGGCGAATGAATGTTTTGAAAATGGACGTTCTGCCTAAGACACTATACCTATTCCAGGCACTTCCGATAGCGCTGCCCTCTGCTTTTTTTCGTTCACTTCGATCAATGGCCATCCGGTTTGTCTGGAGAGGAAATCCTCCAAGGCTAAAACATAAACTCTTATGCTCCCCTGTTACTAATGGAGGAACAGCCCTCCCTGATTTCGAATTATACCACACCTCTGCGGTACTTTCACGTGTTCTAGAGTGGTTTCCTCGTCCCCTATGTAAAGTCTCCACTATGGTAGAGCAAGATCTATCCCCTGTAGACCTCAGGGCTCTACCATGGGGGTACGCCAAGACATATAGGTCTTTTAGAGGGTTGTCTCCTTTGACTTTAGATGCCTTGGATATCTGGTATAGGAAGAGGGAGGCATATGCCCTCTCAACTGATCCAGGGCCCCTGACCTCATTGTTCGACAATCCAGCCCTTCCGGAGAGTAGATGTATTTCGACAATAGACAATTACAACAGAGACTCATGGCCTACTGCCAACTGCTACTTGAATGCTTTGTCCGGGATATTTATTACATCTAAACCTATGATCTCTTCCCGAGTGACCTGGCTTACCCGACTACACCTTTCAGCATACTGTAAATCGCTTCATGAAAGTGGCCAGGTCCATAGACCGTTGACTAACTTCGAGCAACTATGCTCTGTCTCACACACTCCGCCACACACCTTATCTCAGATATATAAACTGATCCTGGGTCATACACATGACTCCTTACCCAGGTTTGCTGCAGCCTGGTCGGAGGACTTAGGTAAAGATATCAGTGAGGCAGATTGGCATAAATCTTTCTTTTATACACATAAGTCTTCTATTTCGAGCTATGCTCAAGAAAAAAATTACAAAGTATTGGCAAGATGGTATCGTGTCCCAGTCACCCTCAAGATCATGTTCCCTTCCGCTTCTGACTCCTGCTGGAGATGCAATCACGATATTGGTACGTATTGCCATACATGGTGGGACTGTGACATAATCCGCCCTTTTTGGGAAATGATTTTTCAGATCTATGGAGACCTCTATGATAAAATACTAACCCCTTCTCCCTTTATAGCCCTCCTTTCCATTCTCCCTGGTTCTTTTAAGTTTGAAAATCATACCCTTCTAAAATTCTGTGTCAGTGCTGGTAGACAGTTGATTTCCAGACATTGGAAATCTCCTGCCCCTCCGACTCTGGTCGAATGGGTAAGCGAGATGAACAATATCATGCTTATGGAGGAAATGCATGCCAAATCTCTTGACACCCAGGCTAGATTTCTTTCTATTTGGAGTGTATGGAAACAGTATAGCACCTCGGATAGATTAAAATCTAGGTTGAGCTCATCTTAACCCATCTTAACCCTTTGTGAATTACTAAAAATGCCGGCCTACACCATCTTATCAGGATGAAAGGCCGCCCTGTACTGGAAGACGCCGACTCCCCCCCCCCCCTCTCCCCTACACCTTCCCCTTCTCCTTTCCTTCATTTACTTCCTCTTTCCTTTTTCTGCTTTTCTTTTTAGCTTTCTCTTCTTGACCCCATCATATATTTTTAGTTCTGTTCTATTTTTGTTATGTGGCCTTTACTTGGGGTTAACTAAATTAAATGGATTATATTTAGTCCTTACCTGTTGTCTGTGGGCTTGGTACTTTTACCAAGCGCCCAGACAACAATGTTTCTATCTCTTGGTTCTCTCTTCGAGCCATGACTATATAAATATTATAGATATCTCCGCCCCAATCTCGGCTGCAGTAGGTTCCCAGAGGGGCAGTGGGGACTGGGGTGGCTTTAATTCTATGTTAGGTTAGAACTTATCAGGTATTATTCATATAAGTATATTTTATTAATCTGTCTACCTAACATTTATTTCCATGTATCTTTTTCTCCAAGCACTGGCTACAGTAATTTAAATGCTATCTATATCATTTATAACAACATTTTCATTTAACTGTATTAATCGGGTAAACCGATGTTGGGTTTATGACCCGGTTGTTGTTGTTGTTATGTTTGTCTAAAAATTTGAAATTAAAAACTTATTGAACTCTATAAAGTGCACTGTGCAAACCAGTGGACCATAAATAAAATAAAATGTTTGTACAATAAAAAACAAAATAATATATGATCATTCCAAATAAAACACTAATAAAAAAAAAAAGTAAGAGAACAGTTGAAACTGATCAAAGTCCCTGATATAAAGCTAAATAACAATAGCGTGAGTGTGTAGAAAAACAAAAAGGTGATAAGCTTCCTTGCTAACTTCAGCAATATATGGTAATCCAGGTGCATCTCAGGCCTTGTCCTCTTCAGATATGGGGGATTCTGGAAACTCAATGAAAGAAGGGCGCACCAGCCTAATGCATTACCTAAGATACATTTTTTTAAATATATAAAAACAATGCAATATACTCACAAACCCAGTTGGGTATCAGGCTTAAATACATAAAGCAAAACTAACTCCAATAAGACTGGGTATACCCCACGAAACATGTTCGTTTCTGGTCCTGCTTTGTGATGTCGCTGATGCACACCTAGAGTTGTGCTTGTTGGCAGTGGCGGCTGGTGATCAAAATTTTTGGGGGGCGCAAACTAAATAAAAAAAAAACATCAAACGCAGCCACTGTGCCCATCAGACGCAGCCACTGTGCCCATCAAACGCAGCCACTGTGCCCACTGTGCTCTAATCAGGTGCTTTCAAAAAACACCCCCTGCAATGCATGAATCTATGGGGATATAGCGGTGCCAGGAGAGAGGGGGCGGCACCCATGCGCCCCTTATGCACGCACCACCACTGCTTGTTGGAGTTTTTCACTTTCTGCATTTATGCCTGATACCCACCCAACTGTGTGAGTATATTGCATTGTTTTTATACATTCGAATAAATGGTGCCTTAGGTAATGCACAAGGCTGGCGCACCCTTCTTGTGTTCTTTCATTAAGTTTGCATGTGTATGTGTGGCATAATTCGGTAAAGATATTCCCCCTTACAGCTTATTTGTGTAAATGCCAGTACTTCCTTAAATAGCACTGTAGTAGCATAAAAAAAACAACAATCCAAAACAGCCTAACACCCAAAGTTTGTTTCCCAGGCAGATTCAGGATAATTAAATATGAAATGTAGTTACTATGGGTCACAGGTCTGCATCAAAAGTCAGACCGTTTTTAATGCAAGGTACTTTTTAATTTGACATGCCCCTCCATTCCTTTCACTTTACAAATGTTATTTTTTTACAGTGCATATTACAATTCATGTTTATTTTCATTTGCTGATCTTATTTAATGCAAAAATCTAAAGGTTATCTTTTAGTGGTTTTGCTTTGAAACAAATAGAGTAAATTTTTACATGTCATTAATTATTTTGTGTAAATTTGGATTTTGCTTTTTATTGCAAATCAAATATCACAAGTCTTCTAGTGATCCGAACACAATGTATGGTTGACAAAGCAACCGGTAATTTCCTGATAATGAGCTATTAAGTTTTGTGTTAGCTTGGATGAATTGCAAACATCACACCAGATAAAACAAAGCATATTAGGGTTTCAGAAGAATTAATTTACATACTTTAGCAACTCTCAGAATTAACCATTGCTGGGATCATGGCACTCTTATGAAAAGAGACTGCATTATCTCCAGTGAGAGGTGTAAACCCAATTAACCTCTCTTAGTTGCCCCAATTTGGTCTGTTAAATATACTGTTGAATGTGTTTTGTTATACAGTGGGTATAGAAAAGAATCGTCCCCTTAAAAATAGTCACATTTTGTTGCTTTGCAGCCTAAAATTAAGACCGTGACAATTTTTGTTTTCATCCAGTTGTGGACAGACACATGTCAGAAGATGGATACAAAAAAAAATCAAAGGCTTTATCAATGCTTAGAAGCACAGTGAAATATAGTATTAAGAAGTGGAAGGTATTTGGTACAACACATACCCTCCCTGGATCCAAACTGGATGAGCAAGGAGGAAACAGTCAGAGAAGCTACCAGGAGGCCTACAGCAACTCTGAAGCAGTTGCAGAAATTTTTGGCAGAGTGGTCATTGTGTGCATGTGACAATATCACACATGTGGCTTGTATGGGAGTGTTGCAAGCAAAAGGCCACATGGAAAAAGGTGTTCTGGTCAAATGGGACTAAAATTTTATTATTTGACCTTGACGCCAAACAATGTGTGGCGGAGATCCAATACAGCTCACCATCCACATATCACAATTCCTACAGTATAACATTGGGGGTGTAATATCCTGTTATGGGGGTGTCTCTCTGCAGCAGGGACTGGAGCACTTGTCAGGATAGAAGGAAAAAGGGATGGGGCAAATTCTTAAAGTGGAAGTAAACCCTCCTATATTTTTCAGCCAAGGAAGCAGCCATCTTGGCCTTTGTTCAATCTTCAACTGCCATGAAGCTGCACATGTGATCAGTTATGAAACCAACCATTGGATGGTTTGACAGTTTGGTTGAGAGCACAACCAATGTGCAGTTAGCATTCCCGGCATGCCGGGAATTTTAACAGTTTTTTTAAGTGTTACATTGATAGGTTTACTTCCGCTTTAAGGGAAATCTGATGCCCTCTGCCAGAAAGCTGTCAATGGGAAAAAAGTTTACATTCCATCATGCATGACAATGACCCAAAGCACACCAGCAAAAATTACTACAAAATGGTTGAAGGCAAAAAAGGTGAATGTCCTTGCATGGCATATTCAGAGCCCAAACTTAAACCCCATTGAAAATCTGTGGAATGACTTGAAGACTGCAATCCGCAGTCACCATAAAATTTAACCGAACACGAGCAGTTCAGCAAAGAAGAGTTCAAATATTGCAAAGTCTAGATGTGTAAAGTTAGTAGAGACATATCCCAACAAACTAAAGGCTGTAATTAAAGCAAAAGGAGAAAAGAGAGATAGTGGGATTTTGAATGAGGTATATGACACAAAATATTCAAGCCTATTTGTCATCAACACATGACATGGCATGTAGCGATAAGTACATAACTAGAGTTTGATAATTCCATAACATACAGTTAGGTCTCTATATATTTGGACACAGGCACAATTTTCATACCTTTTGGCTCTGTATGCCACCAGAATAAAATTAAACAATCCAAATGAATTTGAAGTGCAGACTTTCAGCTTTAAGTCAAGGGGTTGAACACAAATATCAAGTACAAATTTTAGGAACTACAACTATTTGTATACACAATCCCTCCATTTTCAGGGGCTCAAATGTAATTGGACAAATGAATAGATTCATGAATAAAATGTGCATTTATATTTTGTTTAGAATCCTTCACTGGCAATGACTGCCTGAAGTCTCTAACTCCTTTCTGGTGCTTTGCTAAGCTCTAAGGCCCCTTTCACACTGGGGCGTTTTTCAAACGTTATTCAAACGTTATTCGAGCCTTTTTCAAGCGCTATTCGAGCGTTATTCGAGCAAAGCCTCGTCTTCAATCACAATGTGCTGGTAAAGCACCGCTAAGACCCTAACGTTTTAGGGCGTTTTTTCAGTGCCTCAGTGTGAAAGGGTAAGGCGTTTTTACAGCGCTTTCAATGGAGAGGGGCGTTTTTGGAGCATTTTTTTCAGCACCCAAAAGCTGCTCCAAAGATGCTGCTTGCAGGACTCAGTGTTAAAGGGTCCATTGAGATGCATGGAGAGCGTTTTATGAGCGTTTTAATAGCACTATTTTTAAGGCTAAAACACTGTAAAAATGCTTCAGTGTGAAAGGGGTCTTACTGCAACTATCTTCGGTGGTTCTTTGTGGGTCTTTCTGTCTTTAGTTTTGCCTTCAGCAAGTGAAATGCATGCTCAATTGGGTTGAGATCAAGTTATTAACTCGGCCATTGCAGAATATTCCACTTCTTTTCCTTTAACAGATCCTGGGTTGCTTTTGTAGTGTGTTTTGGATCATTGTCCATCTGTACTGTGAAGCGCGTCCAATCAACTATTCTCCATTTGGCTGAATCTGGGATGATAGTATATGTCTAAACACTGCAGAATTCATCCGGGTGCTTCTGTCTTCTGTCACATCATCAATAAACACCAATGACCTAGTATCACTGAAAGCCATGCATGCCCATGCCATCATACTGCCTTCACCATGTTTTACAGATGATGTTGTTTGCTTTGGATCATGAGCTGTTCAAAAGCCTTCTCCACACTTTTTTCTTCCCATCATTCTGGTACAGATTAATCTTGGTTTCAAGAATGCTTTTCCAGAACTGGTCTGGCTTTCTTAGATGTTTTTTGCAAAGTCAAATCTATCTTTTCTATTCTTCAGGCTTATGAATTGTTTACACCTTGTAGTGAACCCTCTGTATTACCTCTCGTGAAGTCTTCTCTTGATTGTAGACTTTGACAATGATACGCCCATCTCCTCAAGAGTGTCCTTCACTGGTCTGGATGTTGTGAATGGGTTTTTCTTTACCATAGAGAGGATTCTGCGATCATCCACCACTGTTGTCTTCCATGGATGTCTTCCATGGATGTTCAGGCCTTTTTATGTTGCTGAGCTCACCAGTGCATTTTTCTTTCCTCAGAGTGTACCAAACTGTTGATTTTGCCACTCCTAATGTTGCTACTGTCTCTCTGATGGATATATTTAATCGTTGAAGCCTTACAATGGCCTATTTCGCATGTACAGCTCTTTTTAAACGCATGATGTAGGTTCACAGCAATAGATTCCAAATGCAAATACCACACTTAGAATCAACTCCAGACCTTTTACCTGCTTAATTGATAAAGAAATAAGGAGTAGCCCACACCTGGCCATGAAACGACTTTTGATTCAGTTGTCCAATTACTTTTGGTCCCTTAAAGGGGGATGGCTATTCTTAAGAGCTGTAATTCCTAAACCCATCCTCCGATTTGGATGCACATACCCTCAAATTAAACCTGAGAGTGTGCACTTTCAGCCCATATTCATATATAACTATAGCTTGATTATTTTTTGGTATAAAAAAAATAAAATTGTGCCTGTGTCCAAATACATATGGACCTAACTGTACATAATGACATAAAAGCAACACATGTTTATACATAGATCGCTAGGAAGCACATTGTAGTGACCTGGAATGTGAGCCAAAGTTACTGAGTATTGTGTGGTCAGTGGGTAAGTACAAATGAGTGCAGATGAGAACTAGACTATATGTTAAAAACATGACTGCATCCAATCATCTCAACGCGTTTCGTGGATTCGCTCTACTTCTTCAGAAGGGGACGCATTGTATATCTGCAAAAGGTATTTAGTCTAATTTAGTCTACTATTTGAACTCCATTAACAGAACAAGTAAGGGCAGCGAAAAAAAGGGAGACTATCCACCCTAGGGTACTTGCATATCAGTAAAGATTAAACTCCTAAAGTACTGTAACCCATGACTGGTGGAAAAATCTATCCCGGGAGCTGTGGTGAATGGAGACCCATGGAGAAGCCGGGCACACAAACATACACCTAAGGGAGAGAGAGTCTCCATGTTTGTATTTTTATGTATGGTTGGAGTCACACTGTCATTGCAAACAATACAGAGACTATTTCTCTCTTGGGTTGTATGTTTGAGGGAGAGTCCCAGACAGCCAAGTCTCTTGTGCAACATAGCTGGGTGGAGATGGAGCTCAGGTGCTGCACACACAAGGCTTTTTATCTTAACAACTTGCGGACCATGCTATAGCTGAATGATGGCTACAGCGCGGCTGGCTAGTTCTAGTTCTGGGGCGCACAACCGGAAGTGTCCGTAATGGCTGGGTCTTAGGGACACTGCACATCACTGATTGATCACTGATCGCTTCTCGGCCTTTTGGCTAAGATCAAGTGTAGTATCTGTTCTTATCAGTTGCTAGGAGGTGGTGCTATGCTAACCGTCCCCAGTACATGGCGAGGTGGAAAGGGATGGTGGTGGCATATGCAAAACCTACTGGTGTAATGGCGAAAGCCTCCTGATGGCAATGGAGAACCATTGGGTCGAAGCCGGAGGGTCAGGTCCCTGGCCTTCTGGCCTAGATTTTACGCAGTCTCTAACCTCCCAGTTTTTCGGGAGAGAACTCTGACCCCAATCCTACTGTTAAGGGGTGCTAGGTTTTCGGTTAGTACCTCCTGAATATAATTAGGTTTGAGTGATGGGGAGAGCTAGGTGAGTCAGGGCTCTCTCCCTGAGCTTTCAGAGCTCCTGTTCCTTCCTGGTGGGGAAGAGTGCTGTATTGGTCTGGGCTGTTGGCCAGGGTTGAGAGAGAGGCCCGTGGTGAGTGGCAGTCCAGGGGTGCCGTACTTGCACTATAACGAGTATCGGCACCTTGATCATTTCACTACATACACTTTTTTCCCACCTGCCTCTAGGGCCGAGGCCTTATGGAATTTTTGATTCCTGGCTGGAGGGCTGGCCATCGTATTGCATGATGGTCACTTTCACCCCTCCCATCTTCCTTCTCCCCCACTTTATTTCTATTTATCCCTGTGTACGTCACTTTTATGTCTTTTCTTGTTGGTTGTCTACACGTTTGGGGGAGCCCCACCAAGTACTTGGGTGGGTCGGCAGACCCTCCAGAGAATGGGCTCCGTCTGGTTTTGGCCAGATGGACCATGCGAGTACCTCAGTCCCCCATCTGGAGAATAACGCCCCGGGGATCAGGGTAAGGTCCTTCCTTGTGGAGGACAAGTGTAACACCCGTTTGCACATTTTGTGTTACTCTTTATGTGTGTGCACTTTTTTTGGCGCTGGGTGGAGTTTGTGGGTGTGTTTTAAACGCCATGGGCTTTTCAAAAAAATAAAATAAACGTAATATATATCCTTATACACATCTTTTTCTCAGTGAGTACTTTGAGTCACCTACTGGAACGATACTAGTCCCTTGTGCCTGCATTATATCCATCTCTGTTTGTCCTCATGGATCCCTACTGATCCTTTTCCCACATCTCCTGGGCTAGACATCCCTGGTGGTCACTATCGGAATGTGATCCTGCACATTCTATTAAGCTGATATGCAAGTATGGGTCTCCTAATGGAGACTCTTAGCTTTACAAAATCTATAGCAGATATCACCTACTGGTTATGTATTTCAACACGGTTTTACTTTATAGATTACTATGTGGGCATTAGCTCCTGGGGAAGTGAAATGTTTTTCATGAAATACATTGAGTTCGATGATGCACCTTTACACTTACTACATATGGGCATTTAGGAAACTGTATTTCAACATGGAATTTATGATGTAATCATAAAAAGTCAGCTTGCCAACATGGTATCTGTTTTACCTGTTTCATATGCCATTTTACTATTATATTTTTAAATAAAATTGCTACCTACTTTTACTACTTTGGGTGTCATTTAAAGTAGCACTGGGCAAATTTTTGGTGCTTGTAAGATGATAAACCTTCTGCCTTTACAAAAATGTAACTTTATCACTTGGCAGTTTCAGTCCACTGAATCTGCTCTGCATTCTGGCCTCTGACTCATCTTTTTGCTGCTCCATTTCTCTACATCACCACATCAGGATGGGAAATGCTGCTAGAGCTACCCACTCATATTCTAGCACTGAAGATTAGAATACTGGGACACCTGTGTCACAGCACCACAAGTTCAAGTGGAACTAAATGTAAAAATTTAAAATTTGCAAACAGGCTTTTTATTGCAGAAGAGACACGCAATGCCCTGTCTGCAGCAAAGTACACTTACCTTTACTATTCCTAGTCCTCTGTGGAATGTAGACTGAGTTGCGCATACATAGGTCAGGTTACATTGCGGCAGACTGCCAGTGTTAGAACCCAGGGAGAAAATGTCAGTGCTGCTGAGGAACCTCTCAGGCGTCAGATCATTGGGCCATAGGTGAGTATTTGTGTGTATGTTGGGAAGGGGTAATTTTATTTATTTTGTGTAATTTAGCTTGAAACTGTCACTTCAATTTTGAGAAAGAGAAACCATACACATTGCTTGGATTTCCAAAGAGAATTATGTTTGCTTGACCATGTGAATCTTATTTTTTTTTTTAAATGGTATTATGACAAAAGCTGAATCCTCTGCATCCCTGTAGAAGTATCTGCATTCCTTTATATGAACCTTACGACCCCCTTTACATAATGCATTGTGTTATTACAATGCTTTATTGTGCTTTAAAGCTGCACATTCACCTTAACATGCTATATCAGGCATGTACCTTTTTATAGGGCAGCAGACTGAAAAGCATGGCATTGTGGTGTACTGCATTGTAGGTGCGTTGCCCGATACAGTAAATGTCAACATGTGGTATGAGTTTTGCCATGCTTAAAAGATCTCACCAAAAATGAAAATCTTAGCTCAGAGAATGTCTGGAATTTGATATATAGTTGGATATATAAGATTTCTGGGTACATTCTGAACACCATATGTAAAAAAGTGTAGGTTACCAAATTGCAAGGGACCCCATTTAAATATATTGACAATCGTAGAAAAGTTCTGAGTTTACTATGAACTCTTCCTGATCAATGGTATAGTACTAACTAAAGACACTATAGTTTCACTTTAAGAACTAGAGAAGTGAACCTCTTTGATCCCTTCCATTCCAGTACAATATGAAATGTGACAGTCTCAATCTAGCCCTAATAAAACATTCAAAAAATATGATTCCACCTTGTTTTGTTAAGATTTTTTTCCTCTTTATAGAACTGTCAATCTTCGTTCCAAAAAAGCCTGAGACAGAGAACTGCTAAGGTCTCCAGAGAGGTGCAGTGTCTCAAGGTCACAGTGATGTACGCTGTCGGAGGAATCATAAGATGAATACATAGTGTGAATAAATAAAGGGCTACTCTACAGTCTTGGGGTCATAGTCATGCCTAGTAGTAGCAGATCCCAAGGGTGCTTCAAAAAGTAAAAGCAGGTTCAGGAGCTCTGTGGTATTCTAAACCATAATAGCTTTAAACGTAATCCTTTTTGACTTATGTACCGTAATTAAAAAATGTAACTCTACCTTTAAAAGAGAAGTATAGAAATGCCAAAAAAATACTCGCCTAGATGGCTGCAGCACTGATCGCAGCTGCAGCTGTCCCTCACTGGCTCTATCCCAGGAACTGAGCAATCAAACACTACTGATTGTTCAGTTCTCCCCTCTTTTCTGTTTCTGATGCATTTTTTGCACTTATTTTATGTGTTTTTGCATTTTTTATGCTTTTTTTGGACAATTTGTTGGGTGAATTAAAAAATGCAAAACGCTGCAAAAACACACTACATGCTTTTCTAAAACTTCTCCACTGAACCAAAAAAGCACAGTTTTGCACAATTTTGCATTTTAAATAAGTCCCTGACCCTTTCCAAAAATGCAGCAGCTGAAAAAAGCATAGATGTGAACGTGTTTCATTGGAAACCATGTTAAATTAACCTTTTCTGCAAAAAGCACCAAACAACATATAGGTGTGAACCAGGCTTAAAATGTGAATTCTCACACAGTAGAAATGTTCTTTTATTTCCTCTTATGTCTCTGGGACAGGAAGTGAGGGGAAATCTCCCCAATGTCTTTACCGAGAGAAGCTAACCCCTTTTCTTGAAATTTTTCTATTAATACTCCTGGTTGCACAATAGCCACTGTATCTCCTCTCTGCAGCTTCCAGATTGATTAATTGCTCAGCTGAAAATGGAGACAAAGGGTTGGCTTGTAATGTTGGTTTGGGCACCGAATCATGGATGCTCACCTTTGCATGTGGTGCATTGTTTTGAGTTAACCACAGGATGTTATATAGGTTCAGGGTCATGGTTTGCCAGTGGTTCTGGCAAAAGTCTGTTGTATCAGGCAATACTGCACCTGTGCAGCTTCTTTTTTTGGATTCTTCACTGTACACGTGCACACTGATTTCTTCTTTAGGGTGCACTTCTCATGGTTGGTACTAGCAGTTCCCAAATTACAGCACAGTAATCTTTGGATGCCTGCTTGGGTTCAGCATACTATAGTGCCTCGCACAGAAGGCTTTAACCTTCCTTCTCCGCAGCATCAGAGATTACGTGTATCCCTTTGGGGCCATATTTTGCACCAATCACAAGTGGTCAGGATTAGTTGGCCTCACTGGTGCAAACTTGGCATATTACTCCAAGGGGAGGTCCTAGTACCCTCTGTTTGGACAGTTTCACCCAGTCTGACTCCCTGCCTTCCTCTTGCGCTACAATGTCTGATTTCATGGGCAAAATGTGTCCTTTTAACCACTTGCCGACCAGCTGCCGCAGTTTTACTGCGGCAAGTTGGCTAGGCTGAGCAAATTGACATTACCTTACGTCACTTCCCATTGTGGCCACTAGGGGCCCGGGGCTCACCGCCGGAGCCAATGCTAGTGGCGGGCACTGATCGCTGTAAAATTGTCAATGGTCCCAAAAATGTGTCAAAAGTGTCCGATCTGTCCGCCATAATTGCCGCCATTACTAGTAAAAAAAAAATTATAATAATACAAATGCCATAAAACTATCCCCTATTTTGTAGACGCTATAACTTTTGCGCAAACCATAAATATACGCTTATTGCAATTTTTTTACCAAAAATATGTAGAAGAATACATATGGGCCTAAACTGAGGAAAAGTTAAAATGTGGGATATTTATTATAGCAAAAATCGTTGCTCTTTTTTTGTTTATAGCGCAAAAAATAAAAACTGCAGAGGTGATTAAATACCACCAAAAGAAAGCTGTATTTGTGAGAAAATGTTGTTTGGGTACAGCGTCGCACAACCGCGCAATTGTCAGTTAAAGCAACACAGTGCCGAATCACAAAAAGTGCTCTGGTAAGGGGGTAAATCCTTCCGGGGCCGAGTCAGTATCTGACTTTGCCTTTGCTGCAGACACCCTGTCTGAAGAGGAAAATCCCCCCTCTCTTCTGAGGAATTAAGTCCCTACAGATGCCGAAACCTGCTAAGTCCTTCCCAGCCCCCTCTCTCTTAAAGCTTGGCCTACACAGTGACTGGCCTCATGTTTAAAAGCTATTTACTCCTTGTGTAATATGCCCAAAACATGCTTGGCCACTTCAGTATACAAAATAGCTTAGATCTGCAACTATCAAATGATGTTTGGACAGATGCTGGCAAAAGCACTGTACTAATATATATATATCGCAATCATTGTGGGTTGGTGTGTCTGGGACTGGATGCATGACTTATGATTCATAACCAGATGGCCAGTTGACTGGTGTTAACTCATGATCACGTATCTTAGAGGGTCACTGACTTGTATAAACCATATATCGCTGACTTGTTTAATTATAGTCATATTACTGTATCCCTTTACTAACCACTCCCCCCCTCCCCTATTGTGATTGATAAAGCTGAACTAGATATAAGCTGTATGCATGCCCAATAAAGGGGGCATTTTCTTTGAAATTATTCTGTGTATCTTCTGTTCATTTGCCAGTACCGGGGGTCATTTGGGTGTGGTATTGCAATATTAATTCTTGGCTGATCCATCAGGTATCCTGGAGTACCCTTGTAATCTCTTCAACTCCTCCAAAGACTTTTGCTCAGAAATTTTATATTGAGGAGAGCTGCATACAAAAATGTATGGTCCCTGTGGTGGACGCTGCCATTTCTTTTCTTAAGATGCTAAAGGTTCCTAAGGAGCATAATCCCGTATTTAAGGACCCAGTGGATGAAAGTGGAGCCCCTCTGTAAGGCCTTTTTTCCTTTGTGGACCTTTCTATGCAACCTAGTGTTGCTTCTATGGTAGTCTGCCAGACACTTGCTGTCTAGACTAGGTGCATGGCCCACAACCCCATCTCCATCTTAACAGATCCCTCTGTTCACCATCAACTAAGCTTTTACCTGTGGCGGCCTTACAGTGCTACATTTCACCAGGTCTCCAGAATGAGCCTCCTCGCTTGTGAATATGCAGAGGATTCTTTGGCTTAAATGCTGGTTAGCATAACTCCCATGCAAGAAATGTCTTTTGAGGTAGAATGCCTGTTTTGTCCCTCTTTGGATAAGTACATCAAGAATATCACTGATGCCGCTTACACACGGTCGTTTTTTGTCTTGGAAAATGTCATCACAAAAAACGACCATGTGTATGCGGCATGAGAGTAAGAGCATGGGGATCTATGTCAGATGACTCTGGTTAGCACTACTAAGTGTGAATTCTAGTTTAGGCCACAGCTTAGAATAAGCTGGGGAGAGAAAGACCCCATTGACCCTAATTCTGGACAGCATAGCATGGGAGATTCTTACCTTTTTTCGACTCCAAATATCAATGTGTACACAGCTTTCTGTAATCGGAAGCTGTGATCACTGTAGTGTCACACACAGCCCATCCCCCCCCCACAGTTAGAACACACCCCTAGGTACACTTAACCCAGTGTTTCTCAATTCCAGTCCTCAGGCCCCTCCAACAGGTCAGGTTTTCAGGATTTCCATTATTTTGCACAGGTGATTTGATCAGTTTCACTGCCTTAGGCTGGGTTCACACTACTACACTACTTTCATCCTACTTTGCTCTGTGTTCAATGTTTCCCTATGAGAGCGTCTTGTAGCGTCCTACACAAGTCGGTCCGACTTTGAAAATGCTCCCTGTACTACTTTTGGTCCTACATTGATCCTACTTCAGCCCCATTGAATATCATTGAAGTCGGACCAAAGTAGTATCCTGTTCATGAAAGTAGGATGGATGTAGGACCAATGTAGGATCAGTGTAGGACCGATGTAGCAGAGCAAAGTAGGATGAAAGTAGTGTAGTAGTGTGAACCCAGCCAAAGTAATCACCACAGCCTTTTCATCTGAGGGAAATCCTGAAAACCTGACCTGTTGGGGGGGCCTGAGGACTGGAATTGAGAAACACTGACTTAACCCCTTCAGCACCATCCAGTGATTAACCCCTTCACTGCTAGTGTCATTGTCACAGTAATCGGTGCATTTTTATAGCACTGATCGCTGTAAAAATTACAATGGTCCCAAAAATGTGTCCACCATAAATTCGCAGTCACGATAAAAATCACAGATCGCCGCCATTACTGTAAAAAAATAATAATAATAAAAAAGCCATAATTCTTTCCCCTATTTTGTAGATGCTATAACTTTTGCGCAAACCAATCAATATACGCTTATTGCAAAAATAAGTGTTTTTTTATATATTTGTGGGTGATATTTATTATAGCAAAAAGTAAAAAATATTGAATTTTTTTCAAAATTGTCGCTCTAGCTAGAGGTGATCAAATACAACCAAAGAAAGGTCTATTTGTGGGGAAAAAAGGACTTCAAATTTGTTTGAGAGCCACGTTGTGCCGAATCGCAAAAAGTGGCCTGGTCTTTGACCAGCAATATGGTCTGGGGCTTAAGTGGTTAATAAGCCCAAGGCCAATATACTCTCCATTAAAAAATATGGCAAGTCCATGAGTCTGTTAATAGCAATGTAAACTTCAAAGTAAAACAAAATCCTGCAGCTCTTCAGTACAGATCATAAGCGATCACATCAGTAAGATGAAAGAGAAACAAAGTTGTAAAGCACAGGGATTAGGAAAATGGTAACAAGTTTATTAACATAACATAGCATCACTTACAAAGTGGGTAAACTGTGTGAAGTTCATAGTGAAGAGAGACAGGATGTAATTATGGCCAGCTGGACACACTGTAATGGGTAAGTCAAGGTGAAGCACAGGACTCCAAGAATGGTAACTGTTGGTGGCATCCACAGCCGCTCTCACTTAACCCCTAATTGTGAATTTATGAACTTCTCGTAAGAGGCCCAGAGAGATATATATAGGTTCAGTTTTAAAAAAACAAAAAACAAACATGCTATACTTGCCTCCACTGTGCAGTTAGTTTTGCACAGAGTGGCCCCTTCTGGGGTCCCATGGCAGGTCTCATGGCTCCTCCCTGCAATTACTAACCCCCTCTGGGAAGCTGTTTCCCGAGGGGGTTACCTTGTGGGCGCGCCTCCATTTCATACACTCGGCGGCCATAGCCGCCGAGTGTATGACTCAACCTCGCCCCCTAGGCACGCTGAATCATTGATTTGATTGACAGCAGCGGGAGCCAATGGCTGCGCTGCTATCAATCTAACCAATGAAGAGCCGACAAGCCGTTTGGAAAGTGACGCAGGATCGCGCTCAAGTAAGTAAAACAGGGGCTCGGGGGGGGGGGGGCGGAGATGCAAGATGTTTTTTCACCTTAACGCATAGGATGCATTAAGGTGAAAAAACACAAAGGTTTAGAACCCCTTTAAGGCAAAAGTACGATTCTTTCAAAGTTATCATATAGATAGGGTCAGAAAGAAGAAAATCATTGCGTTTCAAGTTGGTAATGTGAGGGGGCAAGGTGGTGACACAGATCTATGCTATAGCAGGAGCATGATCAGTAAATGTAGATACACCAATATCAGCTTTTAAGATATTCCAAATGGTGATCATATGGGAAGATAGCATCAACACTGGAGTGAAGACTTTGGGTAGCTACGTAATCTCTGCTTTAAGGATGCAATTATCTCCAGGAATGAATTAAATGTGTTGTATAAACATTTTCTGAGATGTTTAAGACTTTTGTAGGGGATTGAGGAGGAGCCTTGAGAGGTATTGATAATAGGGTCCTCCTGAGCTATATCAAAGAGTAACTCCACTTTTGAAAAAAAAAAACATTCCCCTCTGGGTGATCTACTGTATGTACATTAAAAGGATTTTAACAAACTTTGTTGTAGAATCCTACCTTTTGTTCTGAAGAAATCTGTTTCTCCGTACCAATGTGCTCAGTGAGTCTAATGGGAGTGGTTTTATAACTATCAACCAGCTGCTGTACCTGCAGGGGTTCTAATGAAGAAAACTGCAGGGTCGGCATCTCTTAAGGTGTGATTTCCTATTGTAGTATCTTACCAAAAAGGAAATTTTTGCTGCAGGGGATGCCAAAAATCTGGCTTGGAAGTGCAGACTCCTGGAAAAATGTGTAAGCCAATCACACAGGCAGTAAATGTTTCTGGGGGGGGGGGTGTGTTCTGTACACATTCTGTGTACAGAACACCTTTAGGTAGCCATTTTGCATTTTACAGAAAATTAACAATAGTTTCAGATTGAAAAGGAAAGGTCATTTTTTAATAACATTCAATTTACATTATGATTTGTGTCGCAGTTGTATATGCTGTATTATTTTTTTATTTGCTACTTTTTTTCCCATGAAAGTGGAGTTGCCCTTTAAGGTCTCCCACTACTATGAATAAACTTGAGGCAAATTCAGATAATTTAGATAAGGTTTGAAAAATAAGAGTTTGATTATAATTAGGGCTGTAGATGTTACCAAGAGTACAGGATGTGTTACCAATGGAGCTTTTTAGGAACAAGTATCTCACGTGAATATTCGCATCCATGTTACATGAATACAGGAATACTCTTTTTGAATTGTTAGTATCAGATAGACCATATTACCAAGTGGGGTATTTTGGAGATTGTGAACTAGTAACTAGGTAACAAGCATGAGGTGCATATCCTGTAGGAAAGCCATAAACTAAAATGTATTTTATTGGGATTTTATGTAAAAGACCAACACAAAGTGGCACATAATTGGGAAGTGCAAGGAAAATGATAAATGTTTTTCAAAATGTTTTTACAAATAAATATCTGAAAAGTGTGGCGTGCATTTGTATTCAGCCCTTTGTAGACCCACCTTTCACTACAATTACAGCTGCAAGTCTTTTTGGGGATGTCTCTACCAGCTTTGCACATCTAGAGAGTGACATTCTTGCCTATTCTTTGCAAAAAAGCTCAAGCTCTGTCAATTTGATTGGAGAGCGTCTGTGAACAGCATTTTTCAAGTCTTGCCACAGATTCATATTCTAACACATAAATATTCTTTGATCTAAACCATTCCATTGTATCTCTGGCTGTGTGTTTAGGGTCGTTGTCCTGCTGGAAGGTGAACCTCCACCCCCAGTCTCAAGTCTTTTGCAGACTCTAAGGCCCCGTACACACCGGTTTTCTCGGCAGAATTCAGCAAGAAACTCGATGGGAGACGTATTCTGCCGAGAAAACCGGTCGTGTGTACACTTTTCGCCGAGAAACCCGTCGGGAAACTCGTCGAGCCAAAAAGAGAGCATGTTCTCTATTTCCTCGTTGGGCAATGGGAACATTTGGCTCGACGAGTTTTCTGACAGCCGAACAAGGAACTCGACGAGCAAAACGATGTGTTTTGCCCGTTGAGTTTCTCGGCCGTGTGTACGCGGCCTAACAGGTTTTCTTCTAAGATTGCCCTGTATTTTGGCTCCATCCATCTTCCCATCAACTCTGACCAGCTTCCCTGTCCCTTCTTGGGAAAAGCATCCCCACAATATGCTGCTGCCACCGCCATGTTTCAAGGTGGGGGATGGTGTGTTCAGGGTGATGTGCATGTGTTATTAGTTTTCCACCACACAGCAATTTCCTTCAAGCCAAAAAGTAAAATGTTGGTCTCATCTGACCAGAGCACCTTCTTCCACATGTTTGCCGTGTCCCCCACATGGCTTCTTACAAATGGGACCTCTTATGGCTTTCTTTCAACAATGGCTTTCTTTTTGCCACTCTTCCATAAAGGACAGATTTGTGGAGTGCACAACTAATAGTTGTCCTGTGGACAGATTCTCCCACCTGAGTTGAAGATCTCTGCAACTCCTCCAGAGTTACCACGGGCCTCTTGGCTGCATCTCTGATTAATGCTCTCCTTGCCTGGCCTGTCAGTTTAGGTGTACAGCCATGTCTTGGTAGGTTTGCAGTTCTGCCATATGCTTTCCATTTTTGGATGATGGATTGAACAGTGCTCTGTTCAATCCATCATCTGGTAGGCAGGCATTTTACTTTGGTGGTTGTCACATATGGTGTCAGCAGCACAGGAGACCAGGAATGCTTGGAATGCATCTATGAACTTGATTTAAAGCGGAGGTTCACCCGTATATATGACTTTTTCCCCTTAGATTCCTGCTCGTTTTGTCTAGGGGAATCGGCTAGTTGTTTTAAAATATGATCCGTACTTACCGTTTACGAGATGCATCTTCTCCGTCGCTTCCGGGTATGGGCTGCGGGACTGGGCGTTCCTATTTTGATTGACAGTCTTCCGAGAGGCTTCCGACGGTCGCATCCATCGCGTCACGATTTTCCGAAAGAAGTCGAACGTCGGTGCGCAGTATAGAGCCGCACCGACGTTTGGCTTCTTTCGGCTACTAGTGACGCGATGGATGCGACCGTCGGAAGCCTCTCGGAAGACTGTCAATCAAGAAGGAACGCCCGCTCCCGAAGACCCATACCCGGAAGCGACGGAGAAGATGCATCTCGAAAACGGGTAAGTACTGCTCATATTTTAAAACAACTAGCCGATTCCCCTAGACCAGTGTTTCTCAACTCCAGTCCTCAAGGCGCCCCAACAGGTCATGTTTTCAGGATTTCCCCCAGATGAAAAGGCTGTGGTAATTACCAAGGCAGTGAAACTGATCAAATCACCTGTGCAAAATGATGGAAAGCCTGAAAACATGACCTGTTGGGGCGCCTCGAGGACTGGAGTTGAGAAACACTGCCCTAGACAAAACGAGCAGGAATCTAAGGGGAAAAGGTCAAAAAATAAATAAATGGGTGAACTCCCGCTTTAAAGAAATTTGGGAGTGTGACACTTTCTGTTTTCTCACTATCTTGACCCTGCATTTTTCTCCCTCCTATCACACTGGATTGTGCAGTACTGGATGTTTATGCTGACCTAACTTTTCTCCATCAAAGAAGGACTTTATATTATTGCACTAACCAATGCATATGTTTTGATGTTCATGATTTTTTTTTTTAAAAGGTTATGCACGACTCTATTTTTTAGTTTATGTATTTCTGTGATATCACACATGAGAGTTGCTGCTTTCAGTTTCTGATAACTTATTTGATTCATTTATTTACTTGTTAATAGCGTGTGTTTTTCCCCCTTTATACATTTTTACTTACCAGTTAGGCCCAGTTCACACTTGTCCGACATGCGCTCAGATTTTGAGAGCACAAGTCGCATGACATTTAATGCCCCATTAATTGCAATGGAACCATTCTTATTTGAGCAACTTGACTCGCTCCAACTTACAAAAAGGTTCCTGCACTACTTTTGGTGCGACTTCAGCAAGACTTGCAAAAAAAACACGCTGGGATGTTGGCTTCAAAGTCGCGGCAGTATGAATCGGGCCTAGTATCTATTTCTTGGCGTACAGTACATGATACAGGTCCCTCCCCTCTGCTCTTCATAATCTCCATATTGCTTGCTACAAAACGTAGGCTAGCTGGGAGTGGGAGGGGATATGCCTACACCTTTTTTTTTTTGTCAGTGTCCAATCACCTGAAGGTAGCTGCATATAACCTGTGGTCAAAGGCTAAAAATCCTGTGTCCTGTACTGTATTCCAATAAACAGATTTTACAGATAATTTTTAAAATTCCGATTCCTTTTCACATGGTTGGGTAATTAAAGTAAATCTTAACGCCATTTTTGTGTAAACATTTTGAATACTTAACAGCCTCCCGGCCTGAGAAAGCAAACTTAGGGAAACAAACAGTTGGACTGGATTCACCAACCAGTATCTACTATGATTCCACAGTATGTGTGGTGCAGGAATGTCTGTACTGCAAGTTAAAGTATATCTAAACTCAAGAACAAAAGTTTAGTAGGGATGAAATGCATTCAGATCTGAACTGGGTCCAAACGCACAGAAAGCTGTCCAGGATTGCATCTCCGCCAGCCCATGAGCTACAGGTGGGAGAGTCCCCGCTCCACAGCTGCAAGTAAGCAAGAGGTGAGGATGCTCATGATATCAATGAGCTAATATGGCCACATTAGGACAATGTACTCTAATGTCATTTGTATCTCTTTTTAGATTTGATTGTTTTTTTGTTTTTTATTCAGAATAACAAACTATATGTAGTCATTCTGACAAGACTCTTCCCTCTTCTGACATAAGAAAATAAGCAAATACATATGTCCCTGTGCATCGGCCCTAAATAAGGTGTTTCAAATGATCACCTCCTGAAAATTCTACGGCATTACATTTGGACACTGTTAAATTACCCATGAATTTGACCATGTACAAGCAAAGTGAAACAAGCAGCTAATTAAAAGACTGGCTTGTCAAAAAAATTCTATGTCTATATGAAATGAGATTAAATGAATTGGAACACAGCAGCTTGGCATTATGCCACTTAATTAGATAAAACAACAGTATAGTTTGGTGTCATACAGTTGTCATCCTGTATATTAGACAAAAGTTTATTTTTAGACAAAGCAGTAACTGTTAATGCAAAGTACTGTGTAGTCTTTTATTTTTATTTTATAACTTTTTTTTTATTTTTTTAGCAAAATCCATTATTGGACACATTTAGGAAAGCCTTTTCAAAGGGGCTAGATGGTATTAACAAAACCAATCACAAATACATTTTTTCTTAAAGCCCATATCTGGATAAAGGGGATAATTATGAAAAGTGTGAGATTAGTGTGACTTTTGAATTGCCCCTTTGTACCCTTAATGCTTATGTTTTATGGTGTAGTTAAAACTAAAAGCTATAAAAAGGGAAGATTCTCTTTTGCAGTAGGGCTGCCCCTTCACTGCAAGGGTTAAATGCTAGTTTAGGTCTAGAGGGAAATTTTACACACCGATCCTGTGCTCCCTTCTATGCTGTCCTTACAACCAGTGCATGGCTATGGGCTCTTTACTGTATTTGATTATATCAGAGGACCTGCAACCACCAAACCATAGGGAAGAAGAGTTTTACCACCTGGAGGAAATATCAGAGAAGTAAAACTGCTGTTTGAGGTCCCCTAGACTTAAATGAGCATTTAGAGGATGGGTTCACCTGTAGGAACATGTTACGCCCATAGATGGGAGGCAGGTAATTAGAAGCATGATACACCCTGTGGCCAGAGCGGGGAAGAGGATTCCATGCCCGCCTGTGACAGCGGACATGGAATCTTCTCCCCCCCCCCCCACAGCAACTGACTCAGAGATTTCTGACATTACACCTGTGATTTTCCAGGAAAAATATGTGCATTTATTATTTTTTTCATAAAGGTGAATTTAGCATTTAATCCCTGCAGTGGGAGGACAATCCCACTGCAAGGGAGGATTTTTCTATTTCCCTAGAGTTCAGCTTTAACTGCACCATACAAAATTACAGTTAAGGGTACTTGGGGGCTATTGAAAGTCAATCTACTGTCTCCAATTTTTATAATTATCCCTGACACAGGATTAAAATCCTTCACTTATGAAAATACCAATAATGTACCAGACAAACAAAACACAAGGATCTCATATGTCAACAACTGTATATTAACAGCCTATGCCCACAGCAAGGTATATGTTTTCATAATCTGAATGTATTAACATATAAAAAAGGGTGGGTACACTTATTTGCCAGATAAAAGCATTTGCTGTAAAACGGGACACTAGCACAACAAACATACCCACTACACCCACTGGAAAATAAATGTAAATTCAAAATAAGAAGAGTTTACTCTTTACCAGCAGGGCCACAGTTACTAGCACCAATTACCTTTGGCCTTGTAAAATGTTGGAAGACCTCATTTGACCTGAGGGATAATGACAATTCAGAAGAACTTTGCACTGCAGCATTTTTAATATGTTTATCAATTTGTATATAAAGTTCAAATTTTGTGTTCCCCACAACTCAACATAGGATGTTGAAAGAACTTCATACCACAGAAAATGGACAGCTAACCATTGCATAACTACCATATATACTTGAGTATAAGCTGAGGCACCTAATTTTACCACAAAAAAATGGGAAATGTACTGACTCGAGTATAAGCCTAGGGTGTTCATCTGCATGCCTCACTGTGCCCATGCCTCAACCGACGTTTAACATGGGAGTCTTGAAAAATCTGTGCTCCCCAGCCGCAGGTCCCCCAGACAGCAAGCTTTGCTCGTTTGTAGAGGAAGAGTGGGGCTACATGTGTCCGGAAGATCAGGCGCAAAAAGGTGACTCGCGTATAAGCCGAGGGGGGCATTTTCAGCACACAAAAAAATGTGCTGAAAAACTTGGCTTATACTCGAGTATATACGGTATGTCCTTTGATTTCGTCAATATTGCAGAAGTATTCCGCCCATTCTATTTTAGTACCCATATATCTATTTCATAAACATACAGGCTGTGAGCGTGCATGTTTTTTCCTTGTGCAGATATTTTGAAATTGTCCATATCTCTTGCGGGAACAAGTTATTGACTGGGAAAAACCATCATAGCCAATCAATTGTTATTCCAAGACTGTCAGCCTAAGAATGTCTGGACAAGTTAGGACCTTTATCAGTAGAACTGGGCAACAATCTTGTACAGTCATGTGAAAAAAAACATGAAAATTGTTGACTTTTTCAACATATCTGAACAAACATTGGAGCTTGATTCACACAGTGACTATAGATAAAAGGTGATACGCTTGAACAGATGACACATAAAACTGAATTATGTATTAATTTTCATTATCTAAATTGACAAAAATGCAGATTTATCATATTGAAAAAATTTCCCAGTACTGCCTGGCCCAGCGAAAAGCTACCAAAAAGCCGATGGTCCAAAGTCTCCAAAAAAAATAAAAAATAAAAATGTAATTGTGAGGTGTTCGGGTAACTCTTGTAACAGTTGAGCTCAAAGCGCAAGCATCTACAACCACAAAAATATTGCACCAATTAAAACTGTATGACAGGTGTGTTAAGAAAAAGCTTTTGCTGTCCAAAAACAACATTGGCGCAAAATCACATTGCCATTGAACATATAGACAAATACCAGGCCTTCTGGAACATGTGCTGAAGACTGATCAGAGTTGTTTGGCCACAGTATTAGTAGGCATGTTTGCCACAAACCAAAGGAAATGTTATAGTCTGGGGTTGCTTTGCTGTATTAGGACTTGGGAAGCGTAAGTCAACTATACATTCATTCTGCATGTCAAAGTTTGCTTGATGAGATTTTTTTAATGCTCCCTTTGCTGATATTGCCCCAGGTCCCAACAATGACCATTGAAGATCTGCAGGACATTTGCATATACTGTGCAAGCGGAAAAGCTCACATAAGTGAACATAATGTCATTTGGATATTTAGCAATCACCAACTTGTGAAAAATTTGCTATCATGCTAACTTGTGCCCTCACCTGCCCCAGCTTGATCGTATCTTAAAGTGACTGTAAAGGTAATACAAATAAATAAATAACAATAACATAGTATACTTACCTGTTCTGTGCAATGGTTTTGCAGAGCAGCCCAGATCCTGCTCTTCAAGGGTCCCCCACTGGCGCCTCTTCCTTTTCTGAGTGCCCCATAGCAAGCCACTTACTATGGAAGCACTTGCACAGGCTTAGTGTGTTCATTGACACAAACACAGTGCTGCTCTACCCTGTCTCCTACCTCAGGATTTGATTAACAGCAGCAGGAGTCAGCGGCTCCTGCTGCTGCCTCCATGTCCAGAGACGAGAGAGACACTAATATCAGGCACAGTGCTGGATCAAGATCGGTCTCAGGTTAGTATTTAAGGGGAAGAGCTGAACACGGGTGTTTTTTGCCTTATTGCAGAGAAGGCATCTAGTTAAACAAGTCTGCCTTAATAAACAATAAATGTTATTCTGTCAAGTTACGCAAACCTTTTTTTTTTTCTCGTGTATATAGCAATGTAGTGTCAAAAAGGGATTAAAGCTCTCCTAAAGTAAAACAAATTGGTTCACCTTAAAGTGGTTGTAAACCTCAGTCACTGAAATCTGAACAAAGCACACACTTATATATGTAGTGTTTACTTTTCTCTCTCCAAAGCTCTAAGCGTGGTTTCTCTCTGGTGCTTTGTTCCTCGGTTATCGGCTCAGGTGGGTAATAGGACAGTTCTCTTACAGTTCTTCTTGGACTCCAGCAACAACTGCTCCAAGTCAAAATGATGCACATCTCTGGAACTGCTGAGACATAGCTAGGTACTGATGAAGAGGAATTGTGTGTCTCCTGTGTCATTGACACAAGCTGGTATAAAGAACTGCAATGAAACCTGTTAAAAGAGAGAGTGTGGGAAAGGTGCTTTCTACTGTGCTAGTAAGCATACTTGTGTCTTTGGTTACCTTGTGCTTACATGTGGCCATAGATCATAACTATTTTAAATATATAATATCTTTATAGACCTACTTTGTTTTTAACAAATTTGGTTGGGGTAGAAAATGCAAATTCAAAGTTGAAATATTAAATTCAAAACAGACTTGTCCTGTAAGCTAAGGGTAGAATAGTACAAGACCCTTTTTTGCAGTCTATTCCTAATTGATATAGGGAACAAATATCACTTATCTTGGGTATATCAGCAGTGGAGCAATGTATTTTCCTTCCCCACAAAGCAGGGAGTAAAATCCATTACTTTTCTTAGTAAAAGCAGACACAGTACATCAAAACACTGCTTAGGCACACATTTAACCCTTTGATCACGCTAGATGCGTAATCCCTTTCCAGCCAGTGTCATTAGTACAGGGACAGTGCATATTTTTAGCACTGATCACTGTATTGGGGTCACTGGTTCCCAAAAAAGTGTCAGTGTCCAATTGTCCACCACAATATTACAGTCCTGCTATAAGTCACTGATTGCTGCCATTACTAGTTAAAAAATAAAAATGTAATTCCAGTATATATCCCATAGTTTGTAGACGCTATAACTTTTGTGCAACCCAATCAAAATATGCTTATTGGGATTTGTTTTTTACCAAAAATATGTAGCAGAATACAAACTGGCCTAAAATTAAGATGAAATTAGATTTATTTTTTATTTTTTTGGATATGTGTTATAGCAATAAAAAAAAAATCTAAATTTTTTCTTTTTTTGTTTATAGCGCCAAAAATAAAAAACACGAGGTGATCAAATACCCACAAAAGAAAGTTCTATTTGTAGGGGAAAAATACATAATTTTATTTTGTGTACTGTGTCACACGATCGTGCAGTTGTCCGTTAAAGTAAAACACAGCGCCGTATCGCAAAAAATGACCTAGTCATTAAGGGGGTAAACCTTCCGAAGGTCAAGTGGTTAATGCACAGAATGCATTAAAGTCGTTGTAAAGTTGTTTTTTTTTTTTTTACCTTAAAGTGGGGGTTTGCCCGAAAAACACATTTTTAACAGTAGATTGAGGCCAATTACGGGAAGCACAATCGAGTGTTTTTTTTTAAATCAATGCAGTACTTACTGTTTTAGAGATAGATGTTCTCCCGCCGCTTCCGGGTATGGTCTGCGGGACTGGGCGTTCCTATTTGATTGACAGCCTTCCGACCGTCGCATACAGCGCATCACAAGTTGCCGAAAGTAGCCGAATGTCGGTGCGCAGGCGCCGTATAGAGCCGCACCGACGTTTGGCTTCTTTCGGCAACTCGTGACGCGCTGTATGTGTCGGTCGGAAGGCTGTCAATCAAATAGGAACGCCCAGTCCCGAAGACCATACCCGGAAGCGGCGGAGAACATCTATCTCTAAAACGGTAAGTACTACATTGATTTTTAAAAAAAACACCCGATTGTCCTTCCCCTAATTAGCCTCAATCTAATGTTAAAAAAAAATTCAGGTGAACCCCCGTTTTAATGCATTCCCTGTATTAAGGTAAAAAAACCTGTGTGCAGCTCCACCCCAGGCTCCCCTTATACTTGGACATGGAGATAGCAGCGGGAGCCACTCGATCTTGCGGCTGTCAATCACAGCCAGTGATAAGGGAGCAGGGGTCGGGACCAAGACACGCTGTGTGTGTCAGTGGACACACACAGTGCAGCTTGGGATTAGGCCTGCATGGGGACACTCAACAGGGGGAGAAGCTCGGAGCGCCAGCGGGGGACTCAAAAACGAGGATCAGGGCTGCTCTGTGCAAAACTATTGCACAGAGCAGGTAAGTATGACATGTATATTATTTTCAAAAATATATGTTTAAAATCACTTTAAGGTAAAAAAAAATGTTTTGACTTTAGAACCACTTTCATTGACATTAGTCTTATAACCATGTACCATAATGATAAATCACATTTCATTTAAAATGAAAGTCTTTGTTACAATGATCTGACAGTATCGGATGATGCACTCTGTGAGTCGTATGGGGGGAAATCATTGGCCGATTGTTCATCACCAGTAAAGATGGAGATGTAGGAAAGAGATAACGGTGACACAGAGTCTGTTTGGATCACTTGATCTCCAGTTATTCCGGATACTGGAATGGAGTGGTCAGGAGGTAGCATTTGCACTTGACTTGAAAATTTAGAAGCTGGCCTCCTGTTCTTGCAGAATCTGGGAGACGCATGTTCTCTATTGATCTGCACTCGCATGTCTGCTTTGTGAACTGTACGAATGTGTTTCTTCATGTTACTCGGATGCCTGCAGCCTTTCCCACAGATCTGCAACAAATTAATAACTTTCAGAAATTTGGCAAAAAAAAATGAAATAATAATCCAGAAATACATACCATCTTTATTTTACAAAAGAAAAAAATAACATTTGCTTGTAAAAATCAATTAGTATTGCAGAAGGGAGCCAAAACTGGTATACTCCTTACCTGTGTGGAATTTACAGACATTCTAGTGTATCTGGTTTTAGTGGGGGCATTTTTTTCCTTCTATTTGCACTGATGACTAATGTCACCAAAAGAGAAAGTGATAGGAAATTCCTTGAAAAAGAGAAAATCTTCTAATGGGGCAAGTCTGAGGGGAATTCCCTTCACTCTGGGAGATTTCCTCCCTTCCTGTTGTGTCTTTGGGACAGAATATAAAGTGAAATTTGCACAATGGTACACGGACAGCAAAGAAAAAAGGTAGGGATTTTAACCCTTCTCTACTCTATCCAAAGCAAATATCAACAATAAATTATCAACAAGGGATCAAGCCAGAGATGTCATTGCATGATATTAAAAGACCAACCATGGCCAGCTTAAAAAATGATTGCAAGAACATCGCACTGTTAATTAGAAATCTTCCTTTTTAACATTGTGAGAAACTGACACCTCCAGGGTGTTGATCTCGTATGTCCTCACTATGCTCAGGTTGTTCCTTCTGCCAGCCTTCAAGTCACTACTGTGTCCCTTACAGAGACAGACACTCCCAGAAGTGCCAGTTTCTCAGCAGATTACTGAGGATTTTTTTTACCTGAGAAGTGTCTGGTGGCACAGGCAGAGGTATCTACCCTCTTCTTTTTAGGGTTGCTTTAAGGTGGAGCAACAAAACATTGTGGGTGGAGGAGCCTAATTTCAGGACTAAGCCCTCCTATTTAGTGAGGTGGGAAAGAGCAATGTTGTGACTCAGCCTTGAAGGCATAAATGTTGGGTGACAAAAGAAAAACTTGATTTAGAGGCTCTTAGCAAGAGCAGTTTCTGCCTACTGCAAGAATCCAAAGTGCCATGCTAAAAATAAGACATAAATTAGGTATTATAAATAACAATATACATAAAATAAATCCAGTGATAGTACACATTAAACTAAAAAATAAACATATAGTCCCATAGAGAAATATCAGTGATGTGAGGTGTCCCAAAATGAATCCGTGAAGGGAATCTTGATGCACAAAGTCAATCGACCGGAGCCATCGCTCATGACGCCATCACACTCTCTGAAATCAGGAAGTAGTTACCGTATATACTCGTGTATAAGCAGACTTTTTCAGCACATTTGGCTTATACTTGAGTGAGGGTCTCCCACTGTGTCATGCAGTCCTAACTGTTCGGCGGCCATCCACTGTAACAAAGCCCCACCTCCTCATCGTCTGTGATAGACGGAACACCGAACACTGATACAATGCTGGAAAACTAAATCAGTGTTCCGTGTATCACAGACGAGGAGGAGGCAGGGGCTTTGTTACAGTGGACTGCCACCGAACAGTTAGGACTGCAGTTGTATGACACAGCGGGAGACACCCACTGTTTGTAATCAAAGATACATGAGGCTGCAGATGGACACAGTGAGGCTGTAGATGGGCACTGATGATACAGGTGGGCACAGTGGGACTTCAAATGGGCACAGTGAGGCTTCAAATGATCACAGTGAGGCTGCTGCATTTCCTATCCTAGGCTTATCCACGAGTCAATACGTTTTTCCAGTTTTGTGTGGCAAAATTAGGTGCCTCTGCTTATATTCGGGTCAGCTTATACTCGAGTATATACGGTCATTTTTTTCCTGGGACTGGCTGTTTAAGCGCTTATTACCTTTTAATACGTAAGTAGTCTGTACACATTTTTAATAAATATTTTATATCGTTTTATGCAATGTGGTATTCTCTGCTTTCTTTCCATGTTGATATGGGGTATCTTCGATTGCCAATGTGGCGCCTAAACGGATACAGTGGTGACCCGGAGGATGTTTATCATCCATACCAGTAACCATTGAGATTCATATGCCTTTTTGACTCTTTATTAGTTAGAGTTTACTAACTCTGGTATGTTTTTTTTTTTGTAAACTAAGGTGGTGGTGCACTCAAGGGTGTTGTAGTATCCAAAATATCAACTGACTGTGTGGATCAAGATTCCCTTCTTCGATTTACTTTTCCTTTTGGGACAATTCACATCACTGATATTTCTTTGTGGGACTATATATTTAGTTTTTATTTTAGTGTGTACTATTGCTGGCTTTATTTGATATATATGATTAATTATAATACCTCATTTAGGTCTTACTTTTAGCATGGCACTTTGGGTTTACAATTTATTTATACACAATTTAAATGAGATTTTGTGCCAGCTGCTTTTATGGTTTTCAGTGCGATTTTGTGTTCATATTTAAGATCCAGTGTTGTCTGCTCCTAGATAGAACTTTCATATAATCATGAAACATGTTTTATAAAGAACAGTAAGACATTTGGTAAGAGTTGGTCAGACTTGAGTTAACAAATAAAATGGCTATTATTAATTAATCCTTAGGAACCAAAGGCTCTTACTAAAATGGACTTGTATGTGCCAAAATATGCATAATAATTCAAAGTATGCCTCCAAAAGAGTTAGAAAGTGTACACATTTGGTCTTGTAGGGAAAGGCAGCACATATGAGAGCTGTTGTAGTTAAAATTATCCTGTGTGGCTCTGAGAGGTAGTGAGCCTGTGTTGTGGATAAAGCAATTTGGAACCTCAGTGTATCGGAAAGACAGAGAATAATGATGAGTAGAAGAGACAAAATAAAAGGAAGGAAAGGTGTGGTGAGGGGGCTGGAATGATCTGCCATAGATAAAAGGTACATGCCCCCAAATATTATATTTCCATGGTGGCAATGGCAAGAACAGAACCTCTATGGCAGGGGAAGGAAATTGACTAAAAGGGACCAAGTGTTATAAATGACAGCTGAAGTTAGAAGAGATAATCCAATATGCCAAAATGTTAATAAAGTTTCCTTGTCCGTCACTGCCATCCATCCATCAGTCTCTACACGCTGCTTTACTGGAGATAGATTGAGACCATCAGTGAATTGGGATTGCCAATGTAGCAGCTGTGAGGTAATTTCAGAGAAAACCCTTATTCTAGCTGAACAAATAATGCTGGGAAGTACAGATAGTAAAATTTTAACAGTGTTGTCAATCATTTAGCTACTTTATAATGGACTCAAAACTTTGAAATGGCAAAAATTGGAATTTTATTTTTTATTAAAGAAGGAGGTACAGTATCCTCCAAATGGCATTAAAACATTGCATCTTCCAAACTAAGTGAAAGAGATTTCTTTCCATTTGGTCAGATCTCAAATCATAGATCCAGCAAAGCGTAAGGTTTATTTGCAATGTTTAGAAAAGGTCAGCAGCAACCTGGGATCAGGGAGATTTTATTGCTGGTAAGCACATTCAAAACATTTGCTTTCCCTTGGGGCCTGTTAATGATACAGCCATTTTATTTCCTGGAAGCACGGGTTGCAGAAAATAAAATTGCTAGATTCCCCCATCAACACAGTCATTTTTGCTAGCACCTATACTCGCTGGCAATAAATGGCATGCCAAAAATCAGACACAATGATGGTATCCAAGTTGATTGATGGATCGACTTTGGTACATTTAGCCTGCCCATAGATAGTTTAAATCTCGGCCGTTCCCTGCTAAACCTGCCAAGATTCTAACCATCTATGGCTAGCTTAAGACCCCAGGTGTCTGTACATAGTTTTGAAGTTAGAATAATTTTGTAACTATTTGAGTAGTATAGGGATAATATTGGAGGGAAGTGGGTTAGGACACATAACATAGTAAATCATTTGTGTTAGCTACTCTTTGACCTAATCAGACCTTCTGAGTCTGATCTTCCTAAGGAGGTGTTTTACAAAGAAAAAAATGAATGGTGACATGGAGAAAGCCCTGTCTGCTGCCATTTGTAATTCAAAAAGGGGTTTGGATATTGTGCCATATTCTTTATTACCTATATAATAAGTGTACAATAGATTGCTCTGATCCAGGAAAGCACGTGTGGCGGCAGGTCTTTATGTAAAAGCTTGAGCCAAAGGCCTTCTCCATATTCACAGAGAGCAGAAGAACTGGAGAGGCCCCCGCTTGGATATGATACCAGGTTTAAAGTGGAACTAAACCCTGCTATTCTTTTCAGCCCAGGAAGCTGCCATCTTGACCTCTGTTTGATGTGTAACTTTCATGGTGGTGCACATGTGATCAGTTATGGCACCAGCCATTTAATGGCTTTACTGCTTGGTTAAGAACACAAGCAAATCTAAGTTAGAATTCCTGGCATGCCGGTAATATAACTGTTTTTTTAAACCGTTACATCGGTGGGTTTAGTTCCGCTCTAAGGCCTCATGCCTCTTTCACTGTCACAAAGCCAACAATGATTTAATTGGTTGACTTTCTGTAAGAACGGCATCTTGCTGGCCAGCATTTTAGCCTAAAACTTGACATAATTTAACAAGCTGGCACAGTTGGTAGTAGTACTTACTTTGCAACGATATGGAAGTTCCCCAGTATGAGTCCACGTATGCCTCTTGAGTTCTGAAATCCGGTGGAAAGACTGAACACAGAAGTCACACTTAAACTTCTTCACTCCACTGGCCAACACAGTAAGATATAGGAAAACATAAATGGTCACATAAAACATGTTCAGATTGAAAAATTAACTTTGCTAATTTGGTAACACAATAATACATTATAGCAAAGATTTGTGGGTCAATACACCTCTCTACATTTCATTTGTTGTCTCAACACACCTCTTAATCTACCCACACACATGAAGTACATGTTGTCCAATCTGAAGCAGATTTTGCTATCCCCATTGTTGGCCAACTTTGGAAAAAGGGCAGGTAGTCAAGGCAAGTGCCAACAGTCCATATGTGGGGTGTATTGGCGTTACTGTATATTAGAGATTCTAAAGCACAGGTTTCAAACACAAGGCCCTCGGGCAGAATCCGGCACTCCAAGCCATTTTCATGTGGCCCTCGTACCTCTCCTGCAGCTGCAGGAGAGCTCTGGTCCTCCTCCAGACCCTTACTTTCTGCTTTCAAGCAATGCATCCAGCTTCTTCCCAGCAGCAGCATAAGGAAAGGAGGGTGCACTGGGATGTACAGTGGGGATCGAAAGTTTGGGCACCCCAGGTAAAAATTTGTATTAATGTGCATAACGAAGCCAAGGAAAGATGGAAAAATCTCCAAAAGGCATCAAATTACAGATTAGACATTCTTATAATATGTCAAAAAAAGTTAGATTTTATTTCCATCGTTTACACTTTCAAAATTACAGAAAACAAAAAAATGACATCTGCAAAAGTTTGGGCACCCTGCAGAATTTATAGCATGCACTGCCCCCTTTGCAAAGCTATCTTTGCCCATTCTTCCTTACAAAAGTCTTCCAGTTATTTTTAGATTTCTGGGCTGTCTGTCACGCACGGCTCTTTTAAGGTCTATCCATAGATTTTCAATTATGTTGAGGTCAGGAGATTGTGAAGGCCATGGCAAAAGCTTCAGTTTACGCCTCTTGATGTAATCCTCCGTGGATTTTGAGGTGTGTTTAGGATCATTATACATTTGTAGAAGCCATCCTCTCTTTAATTTCAGCTTTTTTTTACAGAGTTACCATCAAGTTACCATCCAAAATTTGCTGAAATTTTATTGAATCCATTTTTCCTTCTACTCGTGAAATGTTCCCTGTGCCACTGGCTGCAATACAACCGCAAAGCATGATTGATCCACCCCCATGCTTAACAGTTGGTTCTTTCTTAACAGAGGTTCTTTTCATTAAATTCTGTGCCCTTTCTTCTCCAAACGTACCTTTGCTCATTCCGGCCAAAAAGTTCTATTTTAACCTCATCCGGTCCACAGAACTTGTTTCCAAAATGCATCAGGCTTGTCTTATATGTTCATTTGCAAAGTTAAAACACAGATTTTTGTGATGAGGACGTAGAAGAGGTTTTCTTCTGATGACTTATTCATGAAGACCATATTTGTACAAGTATCTCTTTATAGTGGAATAGTGTACCACAACTCCAGTGTCTGTCAGATCTTTCTGGAGGGATCGTGCAGTCAAAACGTGGGTTTTGAATTGCTTTTCTCACAATCCTGCGAGCTGTTCTGTCTGATATTTTCTTGGTCTTCCAGATCTTGCTTTAACTTCCACTGTTCCTGATGACTGCCATTTCTTAATTACATTCCGAACAGAGGATATTGACATCTGAAAACTCTTCTTATAGCCTTCTCCAGCTTTGTGAGCGTCAACTATTTTCAGTTTCAGTTTTCTAGACAACTGCTTAGAAGAACCCATGGTGCTAATTGTTGGGGCAATGAGTCTGGGCATGAAAAACCTTTGAGATTGACATCACCTGGTCTTCCCAGATGATGAATGAGAACAATCCATGACACTGGCAGGTCTCAGCTTTGCAAAGGAGGCAGTGCATGCTATAAATTCTGCAGGGTGCCCAAACTTTTGCAGATGCCATTTTTTTTGTTTTCTGTAATTTTGAAAGTGTAAATGATGGAAATAAAATCTAACTTTTTTTGACATATTATAAGAATGTCTAATCTGTAATTTGATGCCTTTTGAAGATTTTTCCATCTTTCCTTGGCTTCGTTATGCACATTAATACAAATTTTTACCTGGGGTGCCCAAACTTTTGATCCCCACTGTAAGGGAGAGTAGGGGACTCAACTTCTAAAGGTGGGGTGGCGCTTGACATCCAATGTAAGGGGAGGGGATGCGCTGGACATCTAATCTTACAGATACAACCGGCCCTTTTGAGGACAATCATAATGCTGATGCGGCCCACGATTAAATTTATTTTGACACCCCTGTTCTAAAGCCTTTATACTACTATATCTTCTATTCTGTCGTTTGATATCTAAGAAGATATGTCTTGGCCTTGAAATTTTAAAGCAACCCACAAACAGATCATTACTCTAAAAGAAGGTCTAAAACAACTCTTTATCGAGACACAGCAAGCAAAGGAGAGACTGGGCTGTAATACACTGTGTGCCCAATTATTAGGCAAGAGAGTATTTTGACCAAATCATCATTTGTATGCAGATTGTTTAACTCCAAGCTGTATAAACTTGAATGCTTATTGGATTAAAGCATATCAGGTGATGTGCATTTGGGTAATGAGGGAGGGCGTGGCATAAGGAGATCAACACCCTATATCAGGTATGGCGAACCTTGGCACCCCAGATGTTTTGGAACTACATTTCCTATGATGCTCAACTACACTGCAGAGTGCATGAACATCATGGGAAATTTAGGAAAAGGGAGTGAGACCCATCCCAACCTAGAAGCATACCAGAATACCTCCATCCCTAAATATAATATGCAGTAACAGGGAGATAGTGGAGTTGGGACTTTAAAAGAGGTATAAAGGTGTAATAAATTAAGGAAATGGAATAACTTGATTGTCAAAGTCCCATATAAATTGGCATGGTACAGTGTAAACAAACCAGTAACCACATTACATTTATGATACAGAAATGTAATCACAAAAGAGCAATTCATAATCATCATTCATTTAATAACACATGATTAGTTAGGGAAACATAATTCATGACATACAGACATAGTAATAAATACATCAAAGAATAATAAAAAAAAATGAATAAATAAACTACATGATCAACATGTGCAAGAATAAATTGATAGTGGTATGAGCTTGTGTAGAGCATCCAAGGATGTGCACTCTACGCGTTTAGTGGTCGCCACTCATCAGGAGTTTGGATGCATAAAAAATTATCTAAAATGAGGTAAATGTAAAGATTTGTAGTGGTAGTTTCTGGGGATCCACTACACCCCATAGAAAAACCCAATGGAATGAGAAGGAAATATATAGAAAGAAAAAAGGGGAGACTGAAAAGAAAAGGAGAATGGAGATATGAAGATAAGAAAATCAATATACCTTGCCGCAAAGCCTGTGTGCCAGTGCCTTGAGGTGAAATGTATGGGATGTGGCCCCGCGTGTAGAGTCCTACCCGGGGTTGAGGCAGGAGATCCATTAACCAGGATGACCAAGGGGTCGTGGGTTCTCCTTTTCTTTTCGGTCTCCCCTTTTTTCTTTCTATAGATTTCCTTCTCTTTCCATTTACATTTACCTAATTTTAGATAATTTTTTATGCATCCAAACCCCTGATGAGTGGCAGGCGACCACAAAACGCGTCCTCGGATGCTCTACACAAGCTCATACCACTATCAATTTATTCTTGCACATGTTGATCATGTAGTTTATTTATTCATTTTTTATTATTCTTTGATGTATTTATTACTATGTCTGTATGTCATGAATTATCTTTCCCTAACTAATCATGTGTTATTAAATTAATGATGATTATGAATTGCTCTTTTGTGATTACATTTCTGTATCATAAATGTAACGTGGTTACTGGTTTATTTACACTGTACCATGCCAATTTATAGGGAACTTTGACATTCAAGTTATTCCATTTCCTCAATTTATTACACCTTTATACCTCATTTAACCACTTAAGGACCGCCTCCTGCACATATACGTCGGTAGAATGGCACGGCTGGGCACAAGCACGTACAGGTATGTACTCTTTAAGTGCCCAGCCGTGGGTCGCGGGCCCGGTCCGAAGCTCCGTGACCGCGGGACCCGTGGACCCGATCGCCGATGTAGTTCCGCGATCGGTCCCCGGAGCTGAAGAACAGGGAGAGCTGTGTGTAAACACGGCTTCCCCGTTCTTCACTGTGGCGCCGTCATTGATCGTGTGTTCCCTTTTATAGGGAAACACAATCAATGGCGTCACACCTACAGACACACCCCCCTACAGTTAGAAACACAATGAGGTCACACTTAACCCCTTCAGCGCCCCCCTGTGGTTAACTCCCAAACTGCAATTGTCATTTTCACAGTAAACAATGCATTTTTAATGCTTTTTTTGCTGTGAAAATGACAATGGTCCCAAAAATGTGTCAAAATTGTCCCCCATAATGTCGCAGTCACGAAAAAAAAATCGCTGATCGCCGCCATTAGTAGTAAAAAAAATATTTTTTTATAAAATTGCAATAAAACTATCCCCTATTTTGTAAACGCTATAAATTTTGCACAAACCAATCGATAAACTGCTATTGCGATTTTTTTTTAACCGAAAATAGGTAGAATACGTATCGGCCTAAACTGAGGAAAAATTTTTTTTTTTATATATATTTTTGGGGGATAATTATTATAGCAAAAAGTAACATTGATTTTTTTTCAAAATTGTCGCTCTATTTTTGTTTATAGCGCAAAAAATAAAAACCGCAGAGGTGATCAAATACCACCAAAAGAAAGCTCTATTTGTTGGAAAAAAGGACGCCAATTTTGTTTGGGAGCCACGTCGCACGACCGCGCAATTGTCAGTTAAAGCGACGCAGTGCCGAATCGCAAAAAGTGGCCCGGTCATTGACCAGCAATATGGTCCGGGGCTGAAGTGGTTAAAGTCCCAACTCCACTATCTCTCTGTTACTGCATCATGGGAAATGTAGTTGCAAAACATCTGGGGTGCCATGGTTTGCTATCACTGCCCTATATCAAGGTGAGCATAAAAGGCAGCTTCTTTTCCATGGGCAAAATGGGCCAAAAAAGAGATTAAACTTGCTCTTAAAAGTCCAAAATTTAAAAAAAAAGGTCTTTCAGAGGGATGCAGCACTCTTGAAATTGCTAAGATATTGGGGAGCATGATCACAGAACCATCAAACGTTGTTGCAAATAGTCAACAGGGTCGCAAGAAAGATGTTGAGGAAAAAAAAAAAAACACAAGTTAACTGCCAAAGATTTGAGAAGAATAAAACGTGCAGCTACCAGTAACCCATTATCCTCCAGTGCTGTCATATTCCAGAACTGCAACCTATCTAGAGTGCCCAGAAGTACAAGGTGTTCAGTGCTTAGAGGCATGGCTGAGGTAAGGTAGGCTGAAACCCGACCACCACTGAACAAGACACATAAGTTGAAACGTCAAGACTGGGCCAAGAAATATCTGAAGACAGGTTTTAGGGACTGATGAACCAAACAGATGGGCCTGTGGCTAGATCAGTAATAGGCACAGAGCTCCACTTTGACAGAGGTGGGGTAGTGGTATGGGATATTATTAAAGATGAGCTAGTTGGACCTTTTCAGGTTGAAGATGGACTCAAAATCAACTCCCAAACCTACTGCCAGTTTTTAGAAAACACTTTCTTCAAGCAGTGGTACAGTAAATAGTACTCCACTGCGTGGCTAGCCAGTAAAGGCCTTAAAGATAAAAGATTAATGACATGGCCCCCTCCCTCACCTGACCTAAACCCTATTGAGAACTAGTGGGCCCTTCTTAAACAGGAGTTTTACGTGAAGAAAAACAGTACACCTCTCTGAACAGTGTCTGGGAGGCTGTGGTTGCTGCTGCACAAAAAGTTGATTATCAACAGATCAAGAAACTGACACTCCATGAATGGAAGGCTTATGACTGTTATTGAAAACTGTGGCTATATTGGTTATTTTTTTTATTTTATTTTTATATCCGAAATGTTGATTTGTACATTTTGAGTGGTTTGTTTATTATTCTCACTTTAACAGATGAAAATAAACAGTGAAATGGGATTTTTTTTTGTTTTTAATTTAGTTGCATAATAATTCTGCACACTGTGTCTCAGTTCACACTGGGGCGCCTTCAAAGTTGTCCGACTCTGAGGCTGCCCCGCACATCGTGAATTCAACGCGGCTTGCAAATTACTTCTGTAATAGAGGTCAATGCAAGCTGCCTTGAAGTCGCCCCAAAGTAGCACAGGAACCTTTTTCTAAGTTGGAGCGACTTGAGTCGCTTCGATTAGAACGGTTCCATTGCACTGAATGGAGTGTGACTTGTCAGAAAGCTAAGTCACCTAATGCCCTGTACACACGATTGGTTCGTCTGATGAAAACGAACCGATGTATTTTTTCATCAGATATCTGATTAGCTGACTTTCATCAGTCTTGCCTACACACCATTGGTTAAAAGTCCAACGTGGTGACGTAAAACAACGACGTGCAGAGAAAAATTAAGTTCAATGCTTCCCAGCATGCGTCGACTTGATTGTGAGCATGCGTGGATTTTTGACCGATGGATTTCCCCACAGACGATCGTTTCTTTTCTATCGAAAATTTTAAAACAGGTTCTATTTTTTTTCACCGATGGGAAAAAAACTGATGGGGCCCACACACGATCGGTTCGTCCGATGAAATCTGTCCGTTTTCATCAGACGAACCGATCGGGTGTACAGGGCATAACAGGTCGCCCCTGTGTGAACCAAGCCTAACAGTTGCCCAATAATTGTGCACAGATAGATATTTTCCTAATTAAGCTAAAACCTCACTTTTATTAAATATTCAAGTTTGAGGTTTAGTAACATTTTGGATTGACCGAGAGAATTTTAGTTGTTCAATCACTGTAATCCTCAAAAATACAACGTGACTTATAATTGTGCACACAGTGTGCATGTATACCTGCACTTGGGTACACCTAAACTACTTGATACTTTAAACAAAATGTACTGCTAGCCTTAGTTTTAATAATAAATGAAAGATCAGCCTGATGGGTGTGGGAGTGTTTGGATCGAACCTGCCAGGAAGCCGTCACTGCACACCACCAATCATAAGCAGTGAGGCATTTCCTGACCGGCAGCTGCACATACACATGCTGCCCATGAATGGCGGTGTGCATTGCCGGCTTCCTGGCAGGTTCGATTCGGACGAGCCCGAGACCATCTTTACTACCACATTATCCTAAAACCCCTACAAATAGTTTTTCCAAATATATATATATATATATATATATATATATATATATATATAGCAAAGATTTTAGCAAACAAATGCATACTTGTTCTGTAGATAAGATAAACCATTGTACTAATATCCTTAACTACTTCAGGATTTTATATGTAGAAGATACATCCTAGAAAACATCAACAAAGTTCAAAGGACTGTCTAGCGGATGTACCCTGTGTGAAAGGGGCCTTACAGCTTAAAATGTGTTAGCTGGAGCTTGGCTTTGTTTAGTGTATGTTAATCTGCTAATGCATCTATCGCTCCCCTTTCCCTGACTAATAATGTTGCTGTCCAAAGGTGTTTTTTCATCCAGAATGTAGATACTCTAATACAGGTGGTGTGTTACTGCCCAGATTTATAGGTGTAAACAGAAGAAAAAAAAAAGAAAACAAATGCAGCCGTCACATCTTGGTAGTAAGTAATCTGTTACATTTTTAGTTTGGAGTTTAATACCATTTTAAAGAAACCTTAAAAGTTGGAAAAATGTGTTTAAATAAAAATGTATTCCTATTTAACTTAACTTTAAAAACTTAATTTTTTTGTCTATTGAATACATAAAAAATGATATTGGTGTACATGCATTAACATTTACATTGTCCACTTATGAATAATAATAATAATAAATCACATTGCTTGCAAAAAACTCAATTTGCTGCCTTTTTATCTTTACCTGTCCCAAATTTTGCGCCATATCACCAATGACACTGGCTTGTCTAAACTTTCCTTGCTTTGCACTCTCATTCAACCCAATAGAGAGTTTGTTCTCCAGACTAACTCTACATTGTAATGAAGAGGAGTACATGTGCGGACCTACCTGGGAAGATTTTGACAAGTCACTCTGCAACCTCACTGACAATATTTTGCTGGATGAGGGACAAGTGAGGATAAGACTGGGGTCACAGCAGAAAATTAAAAAATAAAAGTGTACCTACACCAAGCTGCATGGGTCAAAGACATTCGAACAATGCTTTATTTGTACCTGCAAAATATTTTATGACTTTTATAGTGCTTTACTGCTTGGCCACAAAACTCGCACAACTGGAGTAAAGGCGGTTTTCCTGTAGCGGCTTCTATGTGTTTTACTCTGACATGCTGGGTAAGATCACCTGCAACAAAGAAATGCTCAATAATACAAATTGTATATAAATGTCTTTTGCTCATATTCATGCAGTCTTATATCCATTGACTGTGTAGTGTTATCACATGATTGCACTGGAGAACAGTGGAGGATAACATAAAATGATGTCCTTTGTACATTATTCCAGTTTCATCAGCGGTCTACAAATGTTGTCTGAAGTCACTTTTACTAACCAATGGCTAAAAAAGCAGCTATACTAATAAAACATTCATTATAAGCAACATAGTGGTTACCGGTAATTATTGTTTGCCCTTTAATTACGGTAGTCCTAGCAAAGTAACTGTAACCTGGCTCACCGATTCCTTTTATTGCACCTATCCACAGCCAGGAGAAACATTTTTTTCTTGGCTACGTATCCCCACCGGGTCCATACCCTCTACGGACATCAGCTTCTACAGCTCTGTTGACAGCATAGAAGACGTTCACAGTAGAACAGCTCCATGAAGGCACTTTATTCTTTAAAAAAAAAACACATCAGTCAAAAATGTTTTGATTTTTTTAGGGCTTGTTTACACTTGCTTCGAATTGCAGCATTGGGTACACTTTTACATTGTCCACTTATGAAGGATCAGCAGAGCTGGGGGTTACTAATCAGTGAGGGATCAGCAGAGCTAGGGGTTACTACTGAGAAGCAGATCAGCAGAGCTGGGGGTTACTACTGTGCAGGGAATCAGCAGAGCTGGAGGTGCTAATAAGCTGGGGATCTGCTGAGGGTGTATACTAATGAGCTAGAGGATCTGCTGAACAAGGGTATTAATGAGCTAGGGTTCTACTGGGCCCCTTTAAAACAAATAGAAAAACACACACAGGGCATTTACCAAGCCTCATTAAAACATTATCATAGAAGCATTAAAAAACACGTTGACGCAGTAGGCGTTTTCAATGAGCGGGAGGTCATTAGGCCTGGAAGTTACTACTGAGTGGGGAAATCAGCAGAGCTGGGGTTACCAATAAGCTGCGTATATGCTGAACAGGGATAGTAATGAGCTGAGAAATGGGGATACTAGTGACCTGCAGGATCTGCTGAATAGAGGTACTAATGAGCTGGGAATCTGCTGAACAGGGGTACTAATGAGCTAGGGCTTTACTGGGCCCCTTTAAAACAAATAAAAAAAAATCAATACACACAGGGCATTTGCCAAGCTTCATTTAACCACTAGCCGACCGCCCACCGCCGTTCTACATCGGCAAGTTGGCTCGGCTGGGCGAGAGCACGTAGTATAACGTCCTCTCTCCCAGCCGCCACTAGGGGCGCGCGCATGCCCCCCGCTCGCCCCCGACTCCCGTGCGTGTGCCCGGCGGGCGCGATCGCCGCCGGGCACACGCGATCGCTCGTTACAGAGCGGGGACCGGGAGCTGTGTGTGTAAACACACAGCTCCCGGTCCTGTCAGCAGGGGAAATGCTGATCTTCGGTTCATACAATGTATGAACCGAGGATCAGTGTTTCCCCTAGTGAGGCCACCCCCCCCCCCCCACAGTAAGAACACACCCAGGCATACTTAATCCCTTCCCCGCCCCCTAGTGTTAACCCCTTCACTGCCAGTGGCATTTTTATAGTAATCCAATGCATTTTTATAGCACTGATCGCTATAAAAATGCCAATGGTCCCAAAAATGTGTCAAAAGTGTCCGAAGTGTCCGCCATAATGTCGCAATACCGAAAAAAAAAATCGCTGATCGCCGCCATTACTAGTAAAAAAAATATAATAAAAATGACATAAAAATACCCCCTATTTTGTAAACGCTATAACTTTTGCGCAAACCAATCAATAAACGCTTATTGCAATTTTTTTTTACGAAAAATATGTAGAAGAAAACGTATCGGCCTAAACTGAGGAAAAAATTTTTTTTTTTATATATTTTTGGGGGATATTTATTATAGCAAAATGTAAAAAATATTAATTTTTTTCAAAATTGTCTCTCTATTTTTGTTTATAGCGCAAAAACTAAAAACCGCAGAGGTGATCAAATACCACCAAAAGAAAGCTCTATTTGTGGGAAAAAAAGGACGCCAATTTTGTTTGGGAGCCACGTCGCACGACCGCGCAATTGTCTGTTAAAGCGACGCAGTCCCGAACTGTAAAAACCCCTTGGGTCTTTAGGCAGCATATTGGTCCGGGGCTTAAGTGGTTAATGTGTGTCAAAGTCAAAGCAAGTGTAAATGAGCCCTTTGGATTTTTTCATAAACGCAGTACTTACCCTAAGTGCCAGATAGGCAGTGCCCCTAAAATATAACTACTGGCACCCAACCTTTTATTTAGCCTTACACAAAAAAAAAAAAAAAAGAGGCTTGATTGGGCTTTACATTTAGTATCATGCACATTCTCTTGAAAAATTCATTAGAAGTCATGTTCAAATTAGTCTCAACCATTTTGGGAGCCAAACTAAAAACAGTTAAAAAAAAAAAACACATACAAGAGTTTTTGGTGGCAGCTGCCCAATATTTGTGGGTCAATGAGTAGGCAGCTTTCCAAGTGTTATTTTAGCATTTTCAATGTATTCAAGTGAGAAGATAAACAAGCACTTGGCATTTTATCCGGTGGTAGGTTGGGATTTTTTTTCTTATTTCAGAGAATGTAAACAATAGCCTTGATTTCTAATATGGGAAGAGGTTGTCACATAGGTCCCATGGGAGGCCAAAGTAAGGGTAGAGAGAGGGGAACTCATGTAAATTCTTCCTCCTTTTTACAATTCACACTGAATTTCACAGAGGAAGAAGATTCTATACTATGCCAAACAAGATTCCAGGTTAAAAAAAAAAAACTAGCATTCATGACAAGAGAATATCCCACGGAATTGACAAATGGATAGGGGAGGGGTAGGTGCTTCCTTTGTCTTTGTGACTAAATAATGTCTGTGACAAAAACCTTTTTTTTATTTCTAATTAGAATTCACCCTTTCACCTACCAAATGTTCTTCTAAGACATCTGCAGTACTCAGATGAACTCCGACACTAAACATCTTGACAGGCTGTAATTGCCTTTTTTTGCAAAGCAAAACGATTATTAACTTCTCAGTTCATTACCAAAGCAAATTTAATTCCTAAATATCAAAAAGCAGACTGCATATAACAATGAATTATTGTTTAAATAGGCAAGGAAAAAATAGATTATACTATGACAGATGTGGGAAAATAAATAGTCTTTAACCTGGACAATATTTGACTGTATCTAATTGCCCTTTGCCATGTAAAGCTAGGCTGCATTTCCTGAGCAAAGTGAAAGACTTTTTTTGTGTGTGAATCTATTACAATTCTGCATCCTGGGAGAAGAGAACAAATGCGGACGCATTAATTCAAAATATCATAGGGAGTTCTAGAGGAAGTCGTAACACATTACCACAAATGTTTATTCATTTTCTGTCAAGTCATATCTGGGAAATAAAAATGAAAAGTTCCTCTGACATAATTATTCCACATTCCAGCTATATATACACACACACCGTATAATAACACTATATATACAAACACACACACACCTAATATGCACTGGATTTTGTTTGTATCCTGTTCTAATGTGTATATTTGTACCTTATTGCAGATTTCCAATTTAACTGAGGATATAATTCAAAAATGTTAAAACATTTCTGCACACGTGTCACTTAGTGAAATCACCTGGAGCAAATCTACCTAGAAGAGTGGGCAAATCTGGTACATAACTACCTCAAAAGACCCAATTAATGAACTTAAAACATGACCGCATATATTAACGAGCAAAAGTATGTCCATTCCAGAACAGGCAATGTTTAGGTTATTACACACAATGCCAAAAGCTATATTGGCGTATACAATATACAGACAGGGTACTCGTTTTCTAGTTTTTATTACGATTTTCATTTATTGTGGAAACAGGTTCTCTTTATGGAAGGTCTATTAGGCCTTTGATGCCTCCTCTGTATACATGAGATACATGTTGCAGACAGAAGGGACAAAACTTCTGTGAGTTTAAACTTTGGCAGCTCGACATCAGACAGGGCTTAGCATCAGGAAGAGGTGGGGCCTAATCTTGACTTGAGGCTTCATGTTAAGCATAAACCTAGAATTCAAGAGGACCAATCTGAACAAGAACACTGGTTCTTGTATGGCAGTGGTCTCCAAATTGTGGCCTGGGGGCCGAATGTGGCCCTTTTCTAGTCTTTATCAGGCCCTTGGGACACTATTCCTGCCCCTTGGCACTGAAGATGGGGCATTATTTGTCCCCCTGACACAGATAGTGTGGAACTATTCCTCCCCCTGACAAAAATAATGGAGCACTATCCCTCCCAATGACACCACCGACAGGGCACTATTTCTTCCCCAATACCAAAAATGGGGCAATATTCCTCCCAGCAATACCAATAATGAGGCATTGTTTACTCCCATTAATGTCGGGGTATTTTCTACTCCCAAAGGCCACAGTTCGGCCCCCTCAATGTCTGAAAGACAATAAACTGACCCTTAGTTCAGAAAGTTTGGAGAGCCCAGTTGTAGGGCAGTGTTGAGTTCGTTTTTTTTTTCATTTTAGGTCAAATTAGGTTCACTCAGTAGTGACAAGAAAATCTGTAGATCATGTACATAATTGTAAGTGTATATTAAAAAAATATGCAGTGTCCTCCCTAGTTTCTTTTTAGCTAGGTGGGATGAAAAATGTAGCTAAGTGGTCAAAATAAAGGCAGTATTAAAATTACTAAAAATGTTGCCGCAAATGTTGAATCAATATTTTCAGGGGGAAAAAATCACACAAGTTGATCTTTAAATATTTAATTAAAAGACAATGGGGTAGATTCACGTAGAATGGAGTTTCTATTTACGTTACGCCTCCGCAACTTTTACAGGCAAGTGCCGTATTCTTAAAAGAAAGTTGTGGCGGCGTAGCGTAAATAGGCCGGCGTAAGCCCGCCTAATTCAAATTGTGAAGAGGTGGACGTGTGTTATGTAAATTAACCCTGACCCGGCGTGATTAACATTTTTCACGAACGCCGTGGAATTTCCCAGTGTGCATTGCTCCAAAGTACGCCGCAAGGACGTCATTGGTTTCGACGTGAACGTAAATTACGTCCAGCCCCATTCACGGACGACTTGCGCAAACGACGTAAATTTTTAAAATTTTGACGCGGGAACGACGGCCATACTTAACATTGGTACGCCTCATATAGCAGGGGTAACTTTACGCTGGGAAAAGCCTAACGTAAACGGCGTAACTGTACTGCGTCGGCCGGGCGTACGTTCGTGAATTCGCGTACCTAGCTGATTTACATATTCTAGGCGTAAATCAGCGTACACGTCCCTATCGGCCATTGTAAATATGCAGTTAAGATCCAACGGCGTAAGAGACTTACGCCGGTCGGATCTAATAGAAATCTGTGCATAACTGATTCTATGAATCAGGCGCATAGATACGACCGGCCTGATTTAGAGATACTACGGCGTATCTGGAGATTCCTTTGTGAATCTACCCCAATGTCTAATAAGTACCACTTCCAACATGATATGGATTATGAGATTACTTTGGAGAGGTGTACACCATCTTACTGCAAGCACATTGGGCCAGATCCTCAAAAGGGATACGCCGGTGTAACTGCTGTTACGCCGTCGTATCCCTGTTTCTAACTATGGAACTAATCCACAGAATCAGTTTTCCATAGTTAGGCAGAAGATCCGACATGTGTAAGGGACTTACACTGCCGGATCTTAGGATGCAGTACCGCATCCGCCGCTGGGGGCATTTTGTGTCGAAATGCCGCCTCGGGTATGCAAATTAGCACTTACGGAGATCCACAAAGCTTTTACGCTTCGTTTTTTCTCTGTAAGTTTTAGTTTGCAAACGCAAAATTAGGGCTGCTTTTACAAAGTGTAAACTGTTTACACCTTGTAAAAACAGACCCTTCTGTCCAGCGACGCGATTTTTTTTTGTTTCAAATTTTTTTTTTTTTTTTGAATTTTTTTTTTTAGCCGTATCTTTTTTTTTTTTCCCGACGCAACTTTATTGACCCGTCGCAATCCACAAAGGTCGGCGTAACGTAATTTCGCGCTATGCACGTCGGGAAAATGATGTCACGAGCATGCGCAGTACGGCCGGCGCGGGAGCGCGCCTAATTTAAATGGGAATCGCCCCCATGAAAAGAGGAATGCCTTGCGCCGGCGGAATTTAAGTTACACAGCCAAAAATTTCTAGGTAAGTGCTTTGTGGATCGGGCACTTAGGTAGAAATTTTAAGGCAGTGTAACTTAAATGGTAAAATTTACGTTACGCCGGATCTTTGTGGATTACCCCCATTGTTCAGATTTCTTAATTGAAAGAGCACTTACAGAACTGATAGCTGTGGCTAGGGCATGGAACCGTTCTACAGGCTTTCTGACAGACTAAGAACAATAGCAAATTCTTCCCTCTAACATAAAACACACTATTTCTATTACACCCCTTCAACCAAAAGAGAATTTGTGGGGTCAGATACTGATACTGCATAAGATAACTTGGATTAAAACCAGTGTTACAATTTATCCCAAAGGTATTCAAGTAGGGTTTGACTCTGTGCAGGGTACCTGCATTGCTCTACACAAAACCATTTCCTAAAACAATACACATACAGTTGTGTTCAAAATTATTCAACCCCCCACTGAAATTGATTGTTTTGGCCAGTTTGACATTGATTTTGATCATTCAGTCATCCTGCTTACAATTAAATCAAAGAGGCACGTGTAGGTCAGATAAATATAACATAACATTTATAATAAAATAACCACAAATGTCTTTTCTGTGCTTACATCATTACCAGTTTTATTCAACCCCCAAGTGACATTCAATCTTAGTACTTAGTACAACATCCTTTTACAGTTAGAACAGCTTTTAAACTTGAAGCATAGCTTGAGACAAGTGTCTTGCAGCGATCTACGGGTATCTTCGCCCGTTCGTCATGGGCAAAAGCCTCCAGTTCAGTCACATTCTTAGGCTTGCGCACTGCAACTGCTTTCTTTAAGTCCCACCAGAGGTTCTCAATCGGATTTAAGTCTGGTGACTGCGATGGCCACTCCAAAATGTTCCAGCCTTTAATCTGCAACCATGCTCTAGTGGACTTGGAGGTATGCTTGGGATCATTGTCCTGTTGAAAGGTATCAACGTCTCCCAAGCCTCAGGTTTGTGACGGACTGCATCACATTGTTATCCACTATCTCCTGGTACTGAAGAGAATTCATGGTACCTTGCACACGCTGAAGCTTCCCTGTACCTGCAGAAGCAAAACAGCCACAAAGCATGATTGAACCCCCGCCATGCTTCACAGTAGGCAAGGTGTTCTTTTCATCATAGGCCTTGTTCTTCCTCCTCCAAACATAGCGTTGATCCATGGGCCCAAACAGTTTCATCAGTCCACAGAACACAATCCCAAAACTTCTGTGGTTTGTCCACATGACTTTTGGCATACTGCAGTCGACTCTTCTTATTCTTTGGAGACAGCAAGGGGGTGCGCCTGGGAGTTCTGGCATGGAGGCCTTCATTACGCAGTGTGCGCCGTATTGTCTGAGCAGAAACTTCAGTACCCACATCTGACAAATATTTTCTCAGTTCCTCAGCAGTCACACGGGGACTTTTCTCCACTCTACGCTTCAGGTAGCGCACAGCAGTCGAAGTCAGCATCTTCTTTCTGCCACGACCAGGTAGCGTTTCAACAGTGCCCTTTGCCTTGAATTTGTGAATGATGCTTCCTATGGTGTCTTTTGGTATGTTTAACATCTTTGCAATCTTCTTATAGCCATTGCCCTTCCTGTGAAGAGTAATCACCTCTTCTCTTGTCTTCCTGGACCATTCCCTTGACCTCACCATGTTTGTAACCACACCAGTAAATGTCTAGAAGGAGCTGAGTATCACAGTCATTTTAAAGCTGCCTAATTAATGCTTATTAGGCTTTATTGCTGCTCCCTGACATCCACAGGTGTTTTCAATACCTGATTGAAATTGAACTTCAATGAACCTCTGTTCCTCAGAGTGGTAGTCTTTAAGGGGTTGAATAATTGTGTAAATGAAGAATTCACAAAATAAATATTTACTACTGTATTACAAAACCGATTGATGTCATTTTAGTTGCATATGCTTCTTTAAGAAGTCCTTGTAGGATTTCATTCTGAATACAATTACAAATGTACACTAAATTCCCTAAAACCCTTTACAGCATTGGGGGGTTGAATAATTTTGAACACAACTGTACATATGTGTTAATTTTCCCTAAAGCACGTCTACATTAGGTGATTTTTTTTTAACAGTTTTGTATAAGGGACAGTGCTACTTTATAGTGGAGAAACATTTTCTATTTTAAAGTATAAGTTAAAAAAAAAATGTGCATTTCTTAGGAGCCTGTAAAACATTGCACCCATCAGCAGATCGCGAGTGCAATGTTTGGCTTTGCAGAATGTCAGTGCAGCTGTCTGCTCTTGCCTCATACAGACAGGTAGTTACTGAAAGACAGGAAGCTCAATGGCTCACCAGCACCCTCAAAGTTCATTGAGAACTACAAGCTGTCAGCCGCTGATGGAATGTGTAAGCATTCATTCACAAAGATCTGTGAATGAATGACCCACGCGGCCGCAATTTTATATTTTTGTGACAGCGGGTGCGGGGAGAAGATTGGGGGGCAGGTAGTTACTGAATGACAGAAATCTCAATGGACTACAAGAGTGCGCACCAGCACCCTCACAGTTCATTTAGAACTACCGTGTTTCCCCGAAAATAAGACACGGTCTTATATTTATTTTTGCTCAAAAAGACACACTGGGGCAGATTCATCAAGCGGATACGACGGCGGATCTCCTGATCCGCCGTCGTATCTCTGAGTCCAGCCGGTCGGATCTATGCGACTGATTCATAAGAATCAGTTCCGCATAGATCTCCCTTAGATCCGACTGGCAGTTTTCTACGCGTCGGATATGCAAATGAGGAGAACCGCCGATTCAAGACCGAACGCCCGCCCGTCGCTTTTTTTTTACGTCGTTTGCGTTCGGCTTTTTCCGGCGGATAGTTACCCCTGCTATATGAGGGGTAGCTAATGTTAAGTATGGCCGTCGTTCCCGCGCCGAGATTCAAATTTTTACGTCGTTTGCGCAAGTCGATCGGGAATACGGATGGCCGCAATTGACGTAGCCGCCGAAAACATTGACGTCCTAGCGACGTCATTTGGAGCATGCGCACTGGCAAATTTCGCCAGCGACGCATGCGCAGTTAAATCGGCGCGGGAATTTGAATTCCGCCGGGGGGAGTTACGATCCGACGGGGCAATTTTCGAGGTAAGTGCTTGGTGAATCATGCACTAGCCTCGCAAAATTGGACCGGCGGATCGAAAAACAGATAGATTAGCGGATCTAAAGATCCGCTAATCTATCTGAATCTGGCCCACTATGTCTTATTTTCAGGGGATGTCTTATTTTTATTAAGCAGCAGCTTTACTGGTGGTTGTGGGGGGTGAGAGAGACCCACAGACTGGTGCTGGTGGAGAGAGACCCACACTGCTGAGTAAAACGGGAGCCACAGCTTTACTTCTTCCCCTGAGGATACACAATACCTAAAGCAGAGCGTCCTGCTCCTCACTTCACTGAGGAGACTTTTACTTTCACTTTCTATTTCTCCCTCTATGCATCAGCTTGCAGCACGCACAGAATCACTATGTCTTATTTTCGGGGTATGGCCTATATTGAGCAAATGCTCAGAAATCCTGCTACGGCTTATTTTATGGGTATGACTTATTTTCGGGGAAACACGGTACAAGCTGTCAGCCGTTGACGGAATGTGTATGCATTCATTCACAAAGCTCTGTGAAAGAATGGCGACGCCCCACGCAGCCATGCCATTATATTATTGTGACAGCAGGTTCGGGGAGAAGATAGGGGGGTAATCAGGGAGAAGCAGCAAGAGCATGTTACATGTTTCACCCTAACAGCAGGTAAAATATTTAACATGTTCGCAAAGGTGAACTTTTCCTTTAAAGTTTTTTGTGTAATATTATTTATATATGTGAAAAATGTGGTCCTAGTACTCATTCTCTCTTTATTTACTTGCATTATGTATGCGAGTTAGGCATCTATCAGTATACTGTATATGCAGACATGTATACTGCTCAGGGCCCATTCACACCAGGATGAACAGTTGTGTAATTAAACTACACCCATTATTGGGTGTTGCATTAAGGTATCCTACTTCTTTAAAAGGGCTGCCCAGCGCACCACATCAGTTTACAAATCGTACCTCCTGTACTAACAATACAACATTATTGCGGTGATCTCTCCTACTGTGTCCTGACAGGGGGCGCCTGGAGACGCGCATGCCTAAACCCCCTCATCCGAACACTCTGAGCCGATGGCTGATTGAGAACCGGTTGGCTGCTGAGTTTTCCAGCATGCTCGTCTGACAGAAGCCAGCCAAGCGGCCAGCTTGTGTTGGACTGGCTGCCATGAACACGGTTCAATAAAAAAGCGGCCAATGTCGTCTGACATTTGGCCCATGTGTACTAGGCTTAAAGGTTAATGGCAATTTGCTCTTCACAGGCGCTCCAATGCAAAATTCCTGGCCGTTGGTCTGGCTAGTTCCAATCCTGCAAATCAGTGGGCTGCATCAACATTCTTTAATCGTTCAATAGCAGCAGGGGTCAGCTCTGACACGTTTTGTGCTGAAAAGCCCCAGAATGTTTTTATATTTAGTAAGAGAACAGCCCAGTAAACACACAAACTCCACGTATATGCCCCTCAGTATTTGAGCAAAGCCTAGCCAGCAGCATCGTCCATTCAGTAATGGTAACCACAATTATACAATTTCACAACCAAGAAAAGAAAAAGCCTAACTGTAATTAGTGGCAATATTTGTAAAATGTGTACTTTTCTACTCTACAGAAAAACAAATACAACATAAAAGTTTAAGAAGCATTGTTTTATATACATACTTTTCACTTTATAGGCTTTGTCACACAGATGGCATTTGTGAGGCCTGGCTTCAGAATGGTATGCGATGTGATCGTGTAGCTTTTTCACTGTACTCAGTTCTTTCCCACACTGACTGCACTGGTAAAACTTCTTTTCATGCTGGGTTGACTGGTGTAAAGCCAATTGACAACTGAAATGTATTAGAAAAATGCAAAGAAAACATTTAAAAAAAAAACAAAAAAAAAACACTATACACAATACCACTTTTTATATTACATCAGATGTCACCAAAGGACACCTGTTCCGAGTATGCGACACAAAAAAATACATGGTTCAGCATGACAGCCATGGAGCTTGTTTTTCTGTAGTACAGAAAGCTGTCAACAATGACAGTTTCCATACTTCCCCAGGACAGATTGGCTTTAAAGTGGTTGTAAACCCACTATAGAAAGATACGCTTTGTTCACTTTTCACTTCAGAGGTTCACAACCACTTTAAAGTAAATTTGTCACAAACCTGAGCAATTTAAACAAGAGTATATGATGAAGCAATGCAGAAGTAGTTCAAATCAAAACAATATTAAAGAGGAACTAAAACTATCAACTTAACATCTTCCCAAACATTTACATTCAAGGCATTCAGTAATGACAACTGTCACTTTTGTTTGTGCTCTCAGTCTAACTGTAAACCATTAACCACTTAACGACCGCCGCATGTAAATATACGTCGGCAGAATGGCACATACAGGCAGATGGACGTGCCGGTACGTCCCTGCCTAGACGTGGGTCGGGGGTCCGATCGGGACCCCCCCCCCCCCCCCCCGGTACATGCGGCGGTCGGTAATCGTCTGGGAGCGATCCGGGATGAGGGGGCGGATATTCGTTTCTAGCCACCCCCTCGCGATCGCTCCCAGCGAATCATATGCAGCCTCTGCCCGCCCTGCCTGTGTAAGTGTAAACACAGGCAGGGGGGAAGTGATGTCATCTCTCCTCGTGGCGGTCTTTTTGACCGACGCTGAGGGGAGAGGAGACATCAGAACTGAGTTGCACTTAACAGTACACTGTCACACATAGGCACACAACCCCCCCCAGTCACCCCCCCAGCCCCCTGTCACAGTGTCACTGATTGCAGTGATCATTTATTTTCTGATCACTGCATTTAGTGTCATTCGTGACAGAAAAAAGTGTTAGGGTAGTTAGCTTTAGGCCCCTTTAGGTCCAGGGTAGCCCTTCCCCCCCCCTAATAAAGGTTTAACCCCTTGATCACCGCCCTAGTTAAAAGCTGTGTAAATTCCAGAAAATGTACCCTAGTTTGTAGACGCTATAACTTTTGCGAAAAAAACAATAAATATACGCTTATTGCGATTTTTTTTACTAAAGACATGTGGCTGAATACATTTTGGCCTAAATGTTTGACTAAAATTTAGTTTATTCGATATTTTTTACTTTTTGTTATAAGAAAAATAAATTTTTTTCAAAATGTACGGTCTTTTTCCATTTATATCGCAAAAAAATTAAAATTGCAGAGGCAATCAAATACCATCAAAAGAAAGGTCTATTTGTGGGAAGAAAAGGACGCAAATTTCGTTTCGGTACAACATTGCATGACTGCACAATTAAAGCAGCGCAGTGCCAAATTGTAAAAACACCTTTGGTCCTTTAGCTGCATATTGGTCCGGGGCTTAAGTGGTTAAATGACTAGTGTCATAACATGTGGAGCACCATGGCAACTTCAAATCAAACAGAGGTGAAGGCCCCTGTTACACAAGCGGTCCGGTCAGATCTGCCCGTCAGTTTTTCAGCTGGACCCAACTGGACCCTCCATTCTCCTCTATGGGTAGCCAGATGTAAATGGACTTGTGTGTTTACACCCGGCTACCTACAATGTGATCCAGCAAAAAGAAAAACGTAATGGGGATCTGTTCCCCTCCATCTGGCCAGATTGGATAGCAATAGGTTGTATACGGACAGCCATTGCTTTTTATGATACTACAATAGTATAGACCCAAATATACTGTTAAAAATGTATATTTATCATACATCCAATCAATAATCGAGTAGTATGAAATTAATATTGAGGTATTTATAGCACACCACCTACAGTTGTAGGACATTGGGCAGAAAAGAAATTCGCCACCGCCTATGGGCAAGTCCTGGCTGGTATAAACCTCCTCTCTGCTATAGGCAAACCAGTTAGTGACAAGCAGTACCCACAAAAAACAAGATGGGTGGGTGTGGTGTACGTCAATGGAGTCATAGAAAACAGGATTTGTGTTACTTACTGTAAAATCCCTTTCTCTTTTGTTTATCAAGACCCCTTTCACAATAGGGTGCATTATTAACCCCTTCCTCGGCTGCTAGCAAGGGTTAAAAGCACCCTGCTAGCGGCCGAAAATAAATGCTATAACAGTGGTAAAGCCCCGCTAACACCCATACCGCCCCAGTGTGAAAGGGTCAGTATATAGCTTCTTCATATACTCAACCATAAGAACATTCCACCAATGCCCTAGATGCAAACGGGAGGTTGGCAACTACATACACATGGTTTGGCTTTGCCCACGAATACAGGAGTTTTGGCTGGCAGTGGCTGCTGACATGGGTTCAATTAGTAGTGGGGTACCTGTTGGGCTTGACCCCCTGGTTTTATTGTTAGGTATTACTGATAACATGGCCACAACTACCCAGAGGAAGCGGTTTATCTTTTATGCTGCATTCTATGCCAGGAAAACAATACTACTCCAATGGAAAGCAACAGAGCCACCTTGGGTCGCTTCATGAAAGGACTAAGTGAATGCAGCCCTCCCTCTTTATAAGCTGACATACATGGGACGTAACTGCCCCATGAAATTTCTGAAAATTTGGTCAGCAGGGGCGACGGCCAGACATCTCACGCTGTAGCTTCAGGTGGTGGACCCCATTCTGCCTCACCCTTACTTATCCCTCCTGATGACCTTCCCGGCTCTCCTGTCTGGTAACACCGGACAGGGGCATGTTTCTACTCCACCTCCTCATTGATTGCACAAAACACTGTGCTGACCATGTCATGTCTAATGTGCAAGATAAGGTGTACCCAGGTATAAGGTATACCCAGGTTTTGCTTCAGATGTTACCCTATTCCCAAGTTGATCTGGAATATACCCTACGGTTCTATGCTTGCTTGATGCATTTTGTTTCCTTGGTTTTGTTGTTTGACTTTTTCTAACATTACATTGCATGTTGTCTTTCATTGTAAATCTTGCTATGCTTAACCTGTAACCAATTGAATATCTGAATAAACATTACTTCTGTTATTAAAAAAATAAGAACGTCCCACACCAGTGCCAACAAACACAGAGGGGTGGGAAACAGGATTACCATTACCATTTTAATAAAAAAGACATTTTAATGTTTTTAAATGTCTTTTTATTAAAATGGTAATATGCTATGGATCCCATTTGTTTTCTTTTGGTTTGAACACACCGCGAATTACAAGTGGAGTCTTGTTCCAGTAATTGCCGCTAAGTGTGCAGGCACTTATCCTGCTCAGCGTATACGACCTACTTTTTCAGTAAAGTGGTCAACTTTATGTGGTAAGCGCAATAATTATCCAGAGCACTTCGGGTGAAGTTGTTTAGATGGTGAAGGCTGTTCACATCACTTGGAAATTATACTGCATGACAACCCATAGAAGGATTTCTCCATATAAACCGTTTCCCTATGAACTTTTCTCCATACAAGCTATCTATATACATGCGATTGTATCACGATTTATTGTTGGACTTTTTTTTCATTTATATATGCACATATATCAATTAATTATTGGTGATTTTTTTTCATTTATATATGCACATATATTAATCTATCCAAAATTTTGTTTCCACTATTTATTTGTGATGGAAATCACCCTATTGTATGTCACAGATCTTTTGAAGCATTGAACCTTTTACTCTTTAGCAACTAGATTCACTAATCCAGGTGCATCTTATATTTATTTATAACAACATTACTGTGTATTTTTCCTGTTACCTATTTTTCTTTGCATCATGAATAATTATTTTGGCAGTTGTGGCTGCTTGGTCTAACTCACCTTCACTTGGTATCAAGAGATCCCCAAATTTTCCACTTCTTAATAAGTAATTAAACAGTAATGACTGGCAAATTCAAGGCTTTTGATATCTTTGTATTTTTTTTTCAAACTTAATAAAGTTCCATTACCTTGTTACGCAGGTCTTTTGACAGTTCTTTTCTGCTTCCCATGGCTCAGTGCATTCAAGTGAGAGCTAACAAACTCATTGACTATTTGTACACAGACACTATTTGCAATTTAAAAAGACACAGATGTCATAAATTAACCTTTAATTGCCATTTTAACCTCTGTGTGTCACCTTGTGTGTCTGTATACAAACATTCCAGGGTATGTAAACTTTTGATCAGGGTCATTTGGTCGATTTCTGTTATCATGTTTTAAAAAAGGAACCCAAAAGTATGTGATAATAAATGGCTTCATATGATCACTATCCTTAAAGCGGTGTTCCAGCCCAAAATTTTTTTTTTAAAAGTCAGCAAATACAAACATTGTAGCTGCTGACTTTTAATAAGGACACTTACCTGTCCAGGGAGCCTGTGATGTCGGTCTTCAATGCAAATACGTCCATCGGATCGGGTGCCGGCGCCACCATTCCAACTAAAGCAAACCAGTAGTGGAGCCTTGCGGTTTTAATGCCAGTTTCCTACTGTGCATGTGCGAGTTGCGTGGTGCTTTGTGAATGGACCAGCTTGTCTTCTGGGACACACACAAGTCACAGATGACGACGGGGGTGCACGCCGCAAAAGAAGACGTGATGTCATGGTAACAAGAAAAAGAAGAAAAAAGAAGATTTTATATTCAAAAACAAGGTTTTGATAGATGTTCTTTAGTTTAAGAAGCACCTCTCAAAAATGGGTGTTTTTTTTGGCATGATCAGACATATTTTCAATATCAATAATAAAATTTCATAATTTCAGTCAGGGTATGCAAACTTTTGAGCACAACTGTAAATGCACATATACAGACATACATACTTATACAGTGGTACCTTGGATTACAAGCATAATTCATTCCAGAAGAATTCTTGTAATCCAAAGCACTTGTATATCAAAGCGAGTTTCCTCATAGGAAATAATGGAAACTCAGATAATCCGTTCCAGTGGCACTGCTAGTGTATGCAGTACCGCATTTAACCAGAGGTGGGGGGCGCCGGAGACATTCAGAAACACTCGGAGACCACTCAGAGCCCCTCGAATGCACTCGAAGACACTCGGGAACGGAGTGTTTCCAAGCGGCTCCAATCGAGTATCGCCAGAGCCCACGCACCTCTGGCAAAATGTGGTACTGCACACTCCAAAGTCTTGAATCCTGCTAGTTTTGCGAGACAATGCTCACAAACCAAGTCAGGATTTTTAAGTAATAAGTAGACCACGTTACGCACAATCCGAGGTATTGCTGTATACAGAATATTGTGCAAATGTTTTAGGCAGGGTTGAAGAAATGCTGTAAAGTAAGAATGTTGTCCAAAAAATAGATTTTAATTGTTTATATTTATCAATTTACAAATGCAAAGTGGGCGAACATAAGAAAATTTTAAATCAAACCAATATTTGGTGCGACTACCCCTTGGCTTTAAACCAGCATCAATTCTTCCAGGTACACACAGTGCTTGTGTGATACTTATCCATCGTGCCGTACCATCAGGGAGGCGCGTGATTGGCCCCAAGTTTATTCTGCAACGGGACAAAAACCCCAAACATACAGCCAATGTCATTAAGAACCATCTTCGTTGTAAATAAAAAATAAATAAAAAGAGTCCTGGAAGTGATGTTTTGGCTCCTGCAGAGCCCTGATCTCAAAGTCGAGTCTGTCTGGGATTACATGAAGAGACAGAAGGATTTGAGGCAGCCCACATCCACAGAAGATCTGAGGTTAGTTCTCCAGGATGTTTGGAACAGCCTACAATGGCAATGGCATGTACATAGAACTGATTCTGTTCTACTCTATTCATCCATTTTGCTAATTGATAACAAATAAACAATTAACACTTCTATTTGTGAAAGCATATTTTGGTCCTGTGCCTCCTGGGACATGTGGTAGATGGGAATTGTGGAAGCAGATACCAATCAAAATATATATATATATATATATATATATATATATATATATATATATATATATATATATATATATATATATATATATATATATATATATATATATACATATACACACATACACACATATACACACACACACACACAGTGCCTTGCGAAAGTATTCGGCCCGCTTGAACTTTGTGACCTTTTGCCACATTTCAGGTTTCAAACATAAAGATATAAAATTGTAATATTTTTTGAAGAATCAACAACAAGTGGGACACAATCATGAAGTGGAACGAAATTTATTGGATATTTCAAACAAATAAAAAACTGAAAAATTGGGCGTGCAAAATTATTCAGCCCCCTTAAGTTAATACTTTGTAGCTCCACCTTTTGCTGTTATTACAGCTGTAAGTCGCTTGGGGTATGTCTCTATCAGTTTTCAGTTTTACACATCGAGAGACTGAAATTTTTGCCCATTCCTCCTTGCAAAACCGCTCGAGCTCAGTGAGGTTGGATGGAGAGCGTTTGTGAACAGCAGTTTTCAGTTCTTTCCACAGATTCTCGATTGGATTCAGGTCTGGACTTTGACTTGGCTGGAAATGTTTATTTATTGAAACCATTCCATTGTAGATTTTGCTTTATGTTTTGGATCATTGTCTTGTTGGAAGACAAATCTCCGTCCCAGTCTCAGGTCTTTTGCAGACTCCATCAGGTTTTCTTCCAGAATGGTCCTGTATTTGGCTCCATCCATCTTCCCATCAATTTTAACCATCTTCCCTGTCCCTGCTGAACAAAAGCAGGCCCAAACCATGATGCTGCCACCACCATGTTTCACAGTGGGGATGGTGTGTTCAGGGTGATGAGCTGTGTTGCTTTTACGCCAAACATAACGTTTTGCATTGTTGCCAAAAAGTTCGATTTTGGTTTCATCTGACCAGATCACCTTCTTCCACATGTTTGGTGTGTCTCCCAGGTGGCTTATGGCAAACTTTAAACAACACTTTTTATGGATATCTTTAAGAAATGGCTTTCTTCTTGCCACTCTTCCATAAAGGCCAGATTTGTGCAGTATACGACTGATTGTTGTCCTATGGACAGAGTCTCCCACCTCAGCTGTAGATCTCTGCAGTTCATCCAGAGTGATCATGGGCCTCTTGGCTGCATCTCTGATCAGTCTTCTCCTTGTATGAGCTGAAAGTTTAGAGGGACGGCCAGGTCTTTGTAGATTTGCAGTGGTCCGATACTCCTTCCATTTCAATATTATCGCTTGCACAGTGCTCCTTGGGATGTTTAAAGCTTGGGAAATCTTTTTGTATCCAAATCCGACTTTAAACTTCTCCACAACAGTATCTCGGACCTGCCTGGTGTGTTCCTTGTTCTTCATGATACTCTCTGCGCTTGAAACGGACCTCTGAGACTATCACAGTGCAGGTGCATTTATACAGAGACTTGATTACACACAGGTGGATTCTATTTATCATCATTAGTCATTTAGGTCAACATTGGATCATTCAGAGATCCTCACTGAACTTCTGGAGAGCGTTTGCTGCACTGAAAGTGAAGGGGCTGAATAATTTTGCACGCCCAATTTTTCAGGTTTTTATTTGTTAAAAAAGTTTAAAATATCCAATAAATTTCGTTCCACTTCATGATTGTGTTCCCATTGGTGGTGGATTCTTCAAAAAAAATTACAGTTTTATATCTTTATGTTTGAAGCCTGAAATGTGGCAAAAGGTCGCAAAGTTCAAGGGGGCCGAATACTTTCGCAAGGCACTGTATATATACACACATATACATACAGACACACACACACACAGTGCCTTGAAAAAGTATTCATACCCCTTTAAACATTCACATTTTGTCATGTTACAACCAAAAACGTAAACGTATTTTATTGGGATTTTACATTATAGACTCATACAAAGTGGCACATAATAGTGGAAAGAAAATTATAAACGGTTTTCAATTTTTTTACAATAAAATATCTGAAAAGTGTGGTGTACATTTGTATTCAGCCCCCCTTTACTCTGACGCCCCTAACTAAAATCTAGTGAAACCAATTGCCTTTAGAAGTCACCAAATTAGTAAATAGAGTCTATCTGTGTGTAATTTAATCTCAGTATACATACAGCTGTTCTGTGAAGCCCTCAGGAGGTTTGTTAGAGAATCTTAGTGAAAAAACAGCATCATGAAAGTCAAGTAACACACCAGACAGGGCAGGGATAAAAAAAAGTGAAAAAAAAACAACTTGCGCTACAGAAATAAAAAAATATTTTAAAAAATTAAATAAGCTGCTCTCCTCAAAGTGGAGTGCGCTGACTTTAAGTTATTGAGGTGTATTGTGATAGGGGGGTGCTGATGGTGTTTGTAATTAGAGGTCGACCGATATTTGGCGTTTTTAAATTAATCGTCATCGGCCGATTTGTGCTTTAAAAATGCCGATTTAAACTTCAGCACCGCGACTTGCACAAAGCTTCTGTAATAGAAGTCAATGCAAGTTGCCTGAAGCTTCCCGTAGAAGACCTTCTCTCTCTCCTGGGCAGCCTGCCAAGTTTTAGAAAAGATATACAATGTTGCTACTTATCAATTAACTAAACTCCGTGTAGGAGAGTTCTCAGTTTAACCATTTAAAGGCTAAATCTTTTTTGACACTTGATGCTTACAAGTAAAAATCCTGTATTTTCTGCTAGAAAATTACTTGGAACCCCCAAACATTATATATTTTTTTTTAGCAGAGACCCTAGGAAATAAAATAGCGATTGCTGCAATATTTAATGTTACACGGTATTTGCGCAGCGGTCTTTCAAACACATTTTTTTGGGAAAAAAATATACTTTAACAAAAAAAAAAATAAACAGTAAAGTTAGCCCATATTTTTTTTTTCATCCAAAAGTTTTCATTACCTGTTTTTGTGTAAAATATTATTTATATATATATATATATATATATATATATATATATATATATATATATATATATATATATATATATATATATATATATATATATATAAAATGTAATACACAAAAACAGGTAATGAAAACTTTTGGACGAAAAAATAAAAATATGGGCTAACTTTACTGTTTAGCCCAAAAGCGCCTGAAAAATCGGCTTAACATATCGGCCCAAAAAAAAATCGGCATCATAAATCGGCTATCGGCCGCCGCGATTTCTAAATATCGGCATCGGCCAGAGAAAAACCCATATCGGTCGACCTCTATTTGTAATTCAGGGTTATTATTAACAATAACAATCTTATTAAATATATGTAATAGTGCATATTGCTGGTTAATTATGATAAACAATTCATCAACAATAATAGTCCTCCAATGATGATGATAGCATTAACAGTGAATCAAATATTTCATCAAAGCAAAGTCTATGTGTCTTTTAATGGTAAGACTCAAATCCATACGCCATTACCAGTGACCAACTCTATACAGATCACCCGATGAGTGTGAGTAAAGTGCCTACTCACGGACACACGTGACCTCTTTACCTAAAAAGAAGGTCAGATCAGGCTGTTTAAGTGGGTCAATAATCCTGCTGGTAAACCAATGGAGATGTATCTGGAAACCTTTTCATTTATCCACCACATTAAAAAATAGATAAAAACGGGACCATAGCGTAACACAGTTTATTTAAAAATAGATAAAACAAATACCACAAGGGCTTCTTACATTTTTAGGTGCCTTTTCCCAGCACTAAGACCCCTTTCACACTGAGCTGCCCATAGCGTCGGCGGTAAAATGCCGCTATTTGTACCCCCGACGCTATGGGCGGATTTGCAGCGCATTTCGGCCACTAGCAGGGCGCATTTAACCCCCGCTAGTGGCCGAGAAAGGGTTGAAACCGCCTGCAATGCGCTGCTGAAGCAGCATATTGTGGGTGGTATAGCCACGCTGTCCCATTGATTTCAATGGGCAGCAGCGGTGGAGGAGCGGTATACACACCGCTCCTTCACCACTCCAAAGATGCGACTAGCAGGACTTTTTTTTACCATCCTGCTAGCGCAATGCTCCAGTGTGAAAGCCCTCGGCCTTTCACACTGGTGTCAAAAGAGCAGCACTTTTATGGCAGATTGCAGGTGCTATTTTTAATGCTGTAGTGCCTGCAATACGCCTTCAGTGTGAATGGTGTTTCATGCTGCTATACTTATACCCCTGACAGAATGGTCTGCTGCTGCCGTGGTGATGCGAGACCGGAAGTGATGTGACCGGGATGCGCCACGATGTACGTTTCCTCTCACAACTTCATCAGGAAGCGTCCCGATCACTATGCAGATTATATAATATACTCCCAAGGTGAGACGCGATTGGCGGAGCATGTTAATCCCCACCTCCCTCATCTCACAATAGGGAAACACATTGTCCCGTATTGATGTTAATGGGTGACTACAACCACGGCTTCAATAAAAACCGATTGCCGATATTCTCTCTGTTGATCCATATTGCACATAACACCATATCCATTACCTTAAAAAATATATAGATAAAAGGTATTAATGTGGCCAATTAGCGTAGGTTCGTTATAAACCAAATAAATACATCCATCCAATATAAATCACCAAATTCTTTTTTTGCGCTATTGTGATTTCCTCCCCTATTCCAACGGGGCGTATAAATGTATGTCATACCCTATAGGTGTCCTATAACTTAAACTAGAGTCACAAGAGATTAGTGGTTTATTAAAAAATTTTGTTTTGCGACAACCGAATGGAAACCATCAATTTTTCTTTTGGAGGTTTTACACGCCTTGCACCTAGTGCAGTAGCAAAAATCTTCCCTATCTAGAAAAGTGGCGATTATTTTTGGGGGGTCCCGAATGTTGGGTGCAATTTTGTTTCTAAGTCCTGGGGCCCTCTCGTATATAAAATGTGGTCTGGTTGGTAGAACTTTCCTTGAATCTCTTTCTTTCATAAGAATGGGCCAATGCTTTTTAAATATTTTTTCAACCTCTCTATATTGTCAATGGAAACCTGTAATGAAGACTAATCTGCTCTGAAGGACACTTATTTTTACTCAGGAGAGTTTTCCTATTTATGGTGAGGACTTGTTTCTGACATTTATTTAGTGCCCTAGGCATTCTCTATAAACCTGTTGGTAAAAAATGCTGATTGGGTATTGTAATCCTCTATACTGCTGCGATTCCTCCTGATCCACATATATTGACCTTTGGGGATGGCTGTAAGCCATTTGTGATTGTGGCAACTATGAACGGGCACATACCCATTACTAGTCCTCACCATAGATGGGGAAGGTTTTTTACTATTGCACCAAAAGAAAAATTGATAGTTCACCCCAATCCCAGGTCGGGGATAAAGTTGTGGAGACGTTTAAAGCAGGGATAGGTTCTAAGCAAAATATCCCAAGCTTAAATCTCACAGAGCACTGTTCAATCTATCATCCGAAAATGGAAAGAATATGGCACAACTGCAAACCTACAAAGACATGGCCATCCACCTAAACTGACAGGCCAGGCAAGGAGACCATTAATCAGAGAAGCGGCCAAGTGGCCCATGGTAACTCTAGAGGAGCTGCAGAGATCCACAGCTCAGGTGGGAGAATCTGTCCACAGATCAACTATTAGTCTTGCATGGCCTTTATGGAAGAGTAGCGATTCCGTTTGCAATTTGCAAGAAGCCATGTGGGGGACAAAGCAAATATGTGGAAGAAGGTGCTTTGGTCAGATGAGACCAAAATTTAACTTTTCTGGCCTAAAAGCAAAAACGCTATGTGTGGCACTGCACATCACCCTGAAGACACCATCCCCACCGTGAAACATGGTGGTGGCATCATCATGTTTTGGGGATGCTTTTCTTTAGCAGGGACAGGGCAGCTGGTCAGAGTTGATGGGAAATGGATGGAGCCAAATACAGGGCAATCTTAGAATAAAACCTGTTAAGAGTCTGCATAAGACTTGAAATTTATGGGAATATCTTTTATCCCATAAAGGCTGTGGTGATATTTATATCCTTAGGACGATGTTGTTCGTTGGCAGGCAGGCTGCCATCTCTTTTTCCTTTTACTTTCCCCTGATCTTCTTTTTTTTTTTTCTTCTTTTCTTCTTTTTTTCTCTTCTTTTCATTGATTGTTCTTTGATTTGATAATTTTGTTTTTTACACGAGGATAACATCCTTGTTATTTCTCATTCTCAGAGTGTTATGTTTAGAAAAAAAAAAAAAAAAAAGATATATATAAACATTTGTATTAGCCTATGTTTAGGTTATCAAAAGATTCCACCAAATTTTTGGGGATGTTAGGTATGTTAAGGGTTTTGAAAATATATATTTACAGATACTGGTGGGTATTGGTGATAATTATTGAAGGGAGGGAAGGGGGATTGAAAGGTTTGCTTAACCTCTTGGACACAGACAGTTCCCAGTGGGGGTGTCAGAGAGGTCATTGTTATCCAGAAATCCTGTCCTTTATTCGTTCCATGAAATTAGACCCAGTACACACATGGGGTTTTTTATTGTGTGACAACAATAAGCCTAAGGAATTATATAGTATATGGAAATATCCTTTTATTTATTTAATTATAAATTATTGGTTATACCTAGCTTTTCTTTTTAACTATTACAATCTGTTATACTCTCACCGTATGGTGATAGCATATGATATGGCTGTATATGATAGTCAGTTTCTATGACAAGACCATCTTCTATGTAAAGCAATGCATTGGATTTATTATTTTCTGTGTATTACTGAATTGTATACTGCTGTTATAGTACAAATGTATGTACTTTTATTGAAAATAAACTTAAATTTGAATGAAAAAAAAAAGACTTGAGACTGGGGTGGAGCTTCCAGCAGGACAACGACCATAAACACACAGCCAGAGCTACAATAGAATGGTTTAGAATGGTTTAGATCAAAGCATATCCGTGTGTTAGAATGGCCCAGTCAAATTTCCTATCTAAATCCAATTGAGAATCTGTGGCAAGACTTGAAAATTGCTGTTCATGGACACTCTCTATCCAATCTGAATGGGCAAAAATGTCACTCTCTAAATGTGCAAAACTGGTAGAGACATCCCCAAAAGACTTGCAGCTGTAAGAGGACAGCAAATTTACACAGTTATACAGGCTATATACTCACTACTTTACATTGTAGCAAAGTGTAATTTCTTCAGCGTTGTCACATGAAAAGATATACCGTATTTATCGGCGTATACCGCGCACTATTTTGCCCTGAAAATCAGGGCAAAATTGTGGGTGTGCGATATACGCCGATACCCGCTTTCCTGCCACGAGTTTGAATACTGCGCCGGCATATACCGAGCGCAGTACACGTGTATCTTCGGGCAGTCTCGGCGCCTCTCGCACTGACGTCCTGAGCGTACAGGACGTCAGCGCGACAGTTGCCGAGCCTGCCCGAAGATACACGAGTGTACTGCGCTCGGTATATGCCGGCGCAGTATTCAAACTCGTGGCGGGAAACGAGCGGGGAGGACACCCGACCCGCCGAAGAGGACACCCGACCCGCCGAAGACGGACCCGCCGAAGAGGACACCCGAAGCCGCAGAAGGACGCCGGACCCGCCGATGGACGCCGCGCAAGACACCAAAACTGTAAGTACAAAAAAAACAAAAAAACTTTTTTGCACAGGATTGGGGGCCACTTTAGGGGTGCGCGGTATATGCGGGAGCGCGTTATACCGCGATAAATACGGTAATATATTTACAAAAATGTGAGGGGTGTACTCACTTTTGTAGATACTGTATAATATATGAACTCGCGCCCCAGCCCCCCCCCCCCACAGGCTGGAGGGAGAGAGTAAACCAGGGGGACTTCACTTTTAAGGCGGGACACTGATGAATCCACAGTGGGGGTAGACCACTCAAACATAATCAGGAAACACTTTTGCATAGGGTTTTGGTTTATGGGGGCCAAGATCAAACACCATGCTAGAGAAGGAAGAAGTGTTGTCCTCTAACCTGAAAGTGGAGCAAACTGCCCCATCATAAAATAACGTTTCCCTCCGTTTAGGTGAGAACATAGAGGGCTAGTTCAGTTCAGCTGAACTAGAGATATCTTGCATCTCTCTACTGTGAAAGAAGCAGAGGTAATTTTTGACCCCTACAATCAGTAGGGGCTAGATGTGTCAATTGAGGAATCAGAAATGGTCATGAAGTCGATCTGTAGAAAGCAAAACAGCGCCATATTTTATGTAGGCAAAGTGCGGAGAAAAAGCCAAGGAAAGACATCCTCCACATGCGGCTCTTACCTGTAGTTGAATTGTTTATCACACAAGCTGCAGTGGAGAAGGTGTATTCCTGGATCATCTTGGTGATTAAGAAATTCTGGATATGGCAACAGCAGCTCACACCTATCACACCTGTGTACAACATCAGCAGCATTTTCGTCGCCATCCACTCTCTCCACCACACCACCCCCCTGTAAGCCAACAATGGTGGTGTAAATCTTAGGCTTAATGGACTCTTCATGTAATCTCAAGTCATTGAGCGCAATGGGCTCTAAACTATCTGGAGTGTCTGGCTCATCGCACAGATTAATGCAGATTTCTGCAGTGTCATCATCTGCTTCTTCTGAAGAACCATCGTTGTGAATTGTAATAGGTATTTGCCTGGTAAAACTAGGAATGAGAAATGAGTTATCAGGAGGTTCATCCACAGGACTTGCTCTACCCAGCCTTCCACTTTTAGCAGATTGTTTGTTTTGGAAAAACCCAGGGTTTTGCATTGCAAATGTTTCCTTATAAAAGGAAGGTCTTTTGTGCATCCTGGCTTTGTCTTTAAGCTGGCCCATTGGCTCAAACCTTCTTCTGTCCTCACTAAAGACTCTGTTGTTGATGTTTGAGGGATTATCATTGTGATGGCTTCTTAAAGATGGGCTGTCCACCTCTGCCAGCGCTGACTCCTGATCGTGTACCTCATAATCATCATCAGGAATACAGATTTCCTCCTTAGTATTATTGTTTGGTGGGCTGCTGGAAATTGAGACCACCTGACTAGTCAGTGGAAGACTAACTTGTAGTTGATGGCCAGCCTGCATAAAGTCTTGTACGTGACAAGTTGGAATCTTATAAGTGTATATAAAATCAAGAAGGTGACTAAATCCCTCCAGGCTAACATTGTCAAGTACCAAAAACTGTTGCTGCTCATTTCTTTTTAAAGCTGCGTAGAAGTATTCACTGCAAGCCGATAGGACATTTTTGTGAGCTAAGAATATTTTACCCTCCACCATCAAGGAGACATCACAGAAAAGACCCATTGATTTCTGTTCATTCAGTTTTTGGAGGACAGACCAACCATGGGCTTCTGGAGACATTGAATCCATCTTGCTTTCTATTTAGCAGTAATGCAAACAGCTTACTGAGGCATTCATCAAACTGAAAACAATAATCCTAGGATAGAGAAAAACATAACAAGAAATATTAATCCGATTGTCCAGCGAATCAAATTCAAAATACTAACAACATACAAAGTCATTCAAAACACTGCACCAAGCTACATCAAAAGTTTTGTATCACCCAAACTGTCCTCTCTGCTCCTCTCATGCTCCCTTGTCTCCTCCTTCAATGTTGGTCTCCAGGACTTCTCCAGAGCCTCTCCCATCCTCTGGAACACTCTACCTCAGTCTGCCCAGCTATCTCCTACTCTGGCTGCCTTTAGGCGATCCCTTAATACCCCTTTCACACTGAAGCAGTTTCAGGCATTTTAGCGCTAGAAATAGCGCCTGTAAAGCACCTGAAGACGGTTTCCCATTATGCCCGAATGTGAAAGTCCGACTGGTTTCACACTGGGGCAATGCGTTTGCGGGACCCTAGAAAAAGTCCCGCAAGCAGCATCTTTGGGATGGTTTGGGAAAGCTGTATATAGCGCTCCCAAAACGCCCTGCCCTTCTGACGTGCCTGAAAAGCCGCTATCGGGGGTTTAAAGCTCCCCCACCAGCGGCCGAGAAGCGCTGCTTAAACAGCGCTAAAGCGCCGCTAAAACGTGCAGCGATTTAGCACCACCACTCGAGCGGCCCCAGTATGAAAGTAGCCTAAAACTCATCTCTTCAGGGAAACCTATCCTGCCTCCAACTAACTGAACTATTATCACTTCCATCCACTCATCCCCCAGTTATAACCCTTTGTACCACTTGCCCCACCCTAATAGATTGTAAGGTCTTATGAGAAGGGCCCTCTTTACCTTCCTGTATTTTATTGTATTGTAACTGTAAAGCGCTGCACAAACTGTTGGCGCTATACACATCCTGTATTATAATAATCATAATAACCTCCCATGATTCTGTAGGCAGCACAATTATAAAAAAAAAAGTAATTTAGTGTAAAATCTCCACCCTTTGTGTACTTTACAAGCTGAGCAACAGAGGTCTTCTAAGCCACCACAACCCCAATCTTGCAAGCCTAAAGTATAACTAAAGGCAATTTTTTTTTTTTGTATGTTTTGGATAGAGTGGTGAGGAATTAGAACCCCTGTCAGTTTTCATTGTTCTCTGTGTCCCTATTAGGGATATTCACCCTCTCTATTTGTCCAGTTTACTATTACCATTGAAAGTATAAGTAAAAAGAAAATCCAAAATATTGGGTTGTCCACAGAATATTAATAGAGGGGATATCTTCCAATGGGAATACTAAATTCTGGTGACTCGGGGGTCCCTCTGAGATTCTCAAATTATTTCTTCAAAAGATCATCATTAACCACCTCAATACCCGATACTTTTATCTCCTTCCTGCCCAGGCCAATTTTCGGCTTTCAGCGCTGTCACACTTTAAATTACAATTGCGTGGACATGCAGCACTGTACCCATATGAAAGGCCCCAGAAGCTGCAACACCTAAGCAAGAGGCACCACTAAAGAAACACTGCCATGAAGACCAAGGAACTCTTCAAACAAGTAAGGGACAATATTGTTAAGTTAAGAAGTACAAGTCAGGGTCACGTTATAAAAAAATATCCAAATATTTGATGATCCCTAGGAGCACCATCAAATCTATCATAAACAAATGGAAAGAACATGGCACAACAGCAAACCTGCCAAGAGACGGCCACACACCAAAACTCACGCAAAGAGACCTAAGGTAACCCTGGAGGAGCTGCAGAGTTCCACAGCAGTGACTGGAGTATCTGTACATAGGAAGACAATAAGTGGGCAGAAGAAAGCCACTACTTTCAGCAAAAAACAAAATGCAACGTTTGAGTTTGCGAAAAGCCATGTGGGAGACTCCCAAAATGTATGGAGGAAGGTGCTCTGGTCTGATGAGACTAAAATTGAACTTTGGCCATCAAAGAAAACACTTTGTCTGGCGCAAACCCAAAACATTACATCACCCAAAGAACACCATTCCCAGTGAAACATGGTGGTGGCAGCATCATGCTGTGGAGATGTTTTTCAGCAGTCAGGACTGGGAAACTGGTCAGTTGAGGGAAAGATGGATGGTGCTAAATACAGGGATATTCTTGAGCAAAACCTGTATCAATCTGTGTGATTTGAGGCTAGGACAGAGGTTCAGCTTCCAGCAGGACAATGACCCCCAAACACACTGCTAAAGCAACACTTGAGTGGTTTAAGGGGAAACATGTAAATGTGTTGGAATGGCCTACAGACCTCAATCCAATAGAAAATCTGTTGCATAAACAATCCAACTTGAAAGAGCAATTTTGCAAGGAGGAAAATCCCAGTGGTAAGATGTGGCAAGCTCATAGGAGACTTATCCAAAGCGACTTGGAGCTGTGATAGCCGCAAAAGGTGGCTCTACAATGTATTGACTTTAGGGGGGTGAATAGTTATGCACATTGACTTTTTCTGTTATTTTGTCCTATTAAAAAAGAAAAAAAAATCTTCACATTTGTGGGCATGTTCTGTAAATTAAATGATGCAAATCCTCAAACAATCCATGTTAATTCCAGGTTGTGAGGCAACAAAACACGAAAAAAGCCAAGGGGGTGAATACTTTTGCAAGGCACTGTGTGTGTATATATATATATATATATATATATATATATATATATATATATATATATATATATATATATATATATATAAAAAAATCCTGATGTACTGATGGCCTAACTAATTTCTTGAATTAATGCCAGAACAGTATAAATAATATATATACAATATATATATATATATATATATATATATATATATATACATAACAGGGCTGTGGAGTCGGTAGATAAATGTTCCGACTCCGACTCCTCAGTTTTATGTACTTCCGACTCCGACTCCCCGACTCCGACTCCTCTGTATTAATATGCGAATGTATTTTATAGATTCCTTGAGGGAAAGAAACGCAACCTACCACAGGACTACTGGCTGGGAAGCCAACAGTCTACTGTATTGCACAGTTTAAGCAAAAGACAAACACAATGAAAACAACGTTTTTTTATTCTAAAACCTGATTTTCCTAGGAGAATCCCATAGTCATGTTTAAAGTTTAAGCTAACAATCAGAGTTTACAAGTTTTTATAGCTTTAGCTAAATGACAGCAGTTTTTCCAATGGTTTACAGCTTCAGTCTTGAACTATTGGCCCTCCATTCCCTTCACTTATACAAGTGTCTCACTCTCTAGTCCTGCAAAAAACATATTTATTTAATCCCTTATCAGTGAGAGGCTAGGTTACACATGGGCGCTGCGTTCCCTGTAAAAGCAGAACACAACACTATGGAAAGTATAAGTATTGCCGCTCCTAATTGTGCGTTGCGTGCCATATAGTGAAGCACGTGAAAAGCATGCTTCTTCACGGTCACTTAACGTGTTCGTTTTGCGGTTACGTGAGGCACTGCATGCATTGGTCTTTATTCGAAGGCCCCATACACACGATAGAATCCATCCGCAGATAAATCCCAGCAAATGGGTTTCTGCGGATAGATTCTATGGTGTGTACACGCCAGCGGATCTCTTTCCGCGGAGAAATCTCCTCTGGGATGGATTCCAGCAGATCGAATATTTGTTGTGCTGCACAACGAATCCATCTGCTGGAATCCATTCCAACGGATGGATCCGCTCGTCTGTACAGACTTACCGGATCCATCCGTCCAAAGGGATTCCCCGCACGCGTCGTAATGATTTGACGCATGCGTGGAATTCCTTATATGACAGCGTCGCGCCCGTCGCCGCGTCATAATCGCGGCGACGGCGCGACACGTCATCGCCAGAGGATTTCCGCGCGGATTTCAATGGGATGGTGTGTACACTCCATCCCATCGAAATCAGCGGATATCTTTGAGAGGATTTATCCGTGGAAACGGTCCGCTGGACCGTATTCGCGGATAAATTCTCCCGTGTGTATGGGGCCTTACAGTAGAGAAGTCATTAATTATAACTTTTTGTGAATTGGGACATTTAAACTTGCTTTTTTTTTTTTTATTCCAATCTAAATTTAGTAGGAGTCGGAGTCGGTGCATTGTTTGCCGACTCCGACTCCAGGTACCCAAAATTTCCCCCGACTCCTCGACTCCGACTCCACAGCCCTGTACATATATATACATTTCTTGAAAGTAGACAGTCCAAAGTAAGAGGCATGGCGTGGTTTTTGCAGTCATAATTTTTTTGCCACAATTTTTTGCTTTTTTACATACTGTCAACAGTGCGGTACAGCATCATCATATAACTGTTGTGGCAGTGATCAGGGACACTGACTGGTGACAGTATGTAAAAAAAATAATAAAAAAAAAGTTGCTTTTCTTTTTTTTGTTTTATTATTGTTTTATTATTTTGTTTGCATACTGTGACCATAGCAACACTGTACTTTTATTTATTTTTTACACACTATGTTTGTTTATGGCAGTGAATTTTTACTGACTGGCCACAGCTAATCACATGGTTCAGATAGGCTGTGATTAGCCCTATCTGTACCATGTGATCAATCGCAGCTAGCAACACAATTGTACACAATGAATGGCGTTGATTAAAATTGTCATGCGATCAACAGTGATTGGTCACAGTGATCACATGGTATGGGCAGCCGGCCGGTACACTAATCAGTCATCCGCTGTGTCCGGTGGATACAGAGTGTAACAGGTTACGCCAGAGTGTGGCCCGTGGGAGGAGCATTCTAGGAAGGATGTCATATGACATCTATCCAGAACAATAAGGCTCCCACTCTGGCATCATTTTAAAATGGCCCAGATGGGAATTGGTTAATATTCACCTCTTTGGTGCTCCCGCTCTCCTATCTTCCGTTCACTTCAGTCCTGCGGCCTCTCTCTGGCGTTTGACAATTTTAGGATAGTTTTATATCTGTGGTCCATCCTCTGTCCACTACGTCAATGCTAAGTCCTGTAGTGACAAAGGGGTCAGGAGATAAAACCAAAAGTGTTGAATGTCAAAAGGGCTTAAAGAGGCAGCTGCACTAGAGCAGAACGAAGGTATGAGATACAAGCCATCAGAGAGGCAAGCAGAAAAACTTTTCTATTGCAGGGATATTTAATATTGATGCATTTTAAAGTTGTGCTGGTTTACTATGGGTTCAAGTCCATTGAAGGCGCCATCTCCTGGACTTATCTCTGGCTTTCACACTGGAGAAACAGAAGCCGCTGTTTCAGGTCGGTTTGCAGGCTCTATTTTTAGCGCAATAGCGCTTGCAAACTTCCCCAGTGTGAAAGGGGCCTTAGGCATCTAGACATGGTAAAGATCAAACCAAGCATCAGAATGGGGAAGAAAGGGAATTTAAAGCAGCGCTCCACCCAAAAGAGGAAGCTCCACTTGCTTGCTTCACCCCTCACTTTTGGCACTTTTTTGGAGGTTATCTGTTTTTGACAGGTACTCGTCCCCACTTCCGGGGAAGACCTTGCCGTGGTGAGTTCCTCCAGAAGTTCGCCCCCCCCTTTCCTCCTTCCACTGCTGCTGGGCCATTCAGAAAGTCCAGCGCGTTTTTTGCACATGTGCAGTAAGGAACTGGCAGTGGAGCCGCAAGGCTTTACTGCCGGTTTCCCTTACGAGGAATGGTGGTGGAAGCACCCAAGAGTAGATTAAAAAATTAGCTGGGGTGCCGTCATCGTGGGATCCCTTGACAGGTAAGTGTCCTAATATTAAAAGTCAGCAGCTACAGTATTTGGAACGGCTGGTCTTTTAATTTATTGGGGGGGGCTGGAGCTTTGCTTTAAGTCAGGGTATGACAAATTTGCTTGGCATCTAGGAGACAGCTAAAAAAGTTAAGAGCCAGAAAACGCACCCCGTCCCGATGAGCTTGCGCGCAGAAGCGAACACATACGTGAGCAGCGCCCGCATATGTAAACGGTATTCAAATCACACATGTGAGGTATCACCGCGATCGTCAGAGCGAGACCAATGTTCTATTTCTAGCCCTAGACATCCTCTGTAACTCAAAACATGCAACCTGTAGATTTTTTTAAATGTCGCCTATGGAGATTTTAAAGGGTAAAAGTTTGTTGCATTCTGAAACGTGACATGTTGGGTATCAATTTACTCGGCGTAACATTATCTTTCACATTATAACAAAATTGGGCTAACTTTACTGTTGTCTTATTTTTTAATTAAAAAAGTGTATTTTTTTCCCCAAAAAAGTGCGCCTAAGCTTCCCCAGGCGCCAGGTCACAATTTCTTGTCCCAATTGCGACCGGGCGCCCAGATTTTGTCGAGCCCTGTGTTAGTATGAGGCCATCATTGGGCTTGGGGGGCTTACATAAAGGCTAGCTCAACAGCTGCTGAGGGACTACAAATCCCAACAACCCTCCTGAACCCTTCCGAGAGTTTCTGTTTCCTCAGGAGACCACAAGACTTTCCCATCCCCTTTGATTCCTGCGGTAACCTATGGTAACCCAGGTGACGTTGGGCTTACGCTGGTCCTTGTGGTCCCTCAGTCTGGTTTTGCAGAGATATTAAGCAAATCTTCTCTGGATGGCTCTTGCTTTTCCTGGCCGGTCCTCATGCTGAGGCTTTTATCTCCCTCTGATGGAGGCCATAACAAAAGCATTTTGTACAATATGATGAAGTGCAGTGGATGAGGCCTCTGGAGGGTCATTGTCACTGGAACCCCCGTGATTGTGGCAGGAATTTGGTGCCACAATCCTGTGTCTCCGTGCGTCCCCACCTCCCCTGCTGCGGATTTGCGGCATTCGCTTCCTTCTTTGAAGGCCGCAAAGTCGCGGGCCCGCCGTGATCGTGTGACAGGGAGGTGAGGGCGCACAGAGACACAGGATCCTGTGTCTCCATAAGCCCTCACCTCCCCCGCCGCGCTGGCCGGTAATTGAAGCCGCGGCTTTGCGGCCTTTGCTTCATTCTGTGAAGGGCGCAAAGCCGCGGCCTCAATTACCGGTGGGCGTAGGCGCGGCGGGGGAGGCGAGGGCGCACGGAGACACAGGATACTGTGTCTCCGTGCGCCCTCACCACCCGCCAGTAATTGAGGCCGCAGCTTTTGCCCGGTCACAATTTCTTGTCGTAATTGCGACTGGGCGCCTGGAATTTGTCGAGCCCTGCTTTAAGTGACTTTGAGTGTGGCATGGTTGTTGGTGCCAGACGGGCTGGTCTGAGTATTTCAAAAACTGCTGATCTACTGGGATTTTCACGCACAACCATCTCTCGGGTTTACAGAGAATGGTTCAAAAAAGAGAAAATATCCAGTGAACGACAGTTGTGTGGATGTCAGAGGAGAAAGGGCAGACTGGTTCAAGATGATAAAAAGTAGGGTTGTCCCGATACCGATACTAGTATCGGTATCGGGACCGATTCCGAGTATTTGCGGGAGTACTTGTACTCCCGCAAATACCCCCGATACCGAAATAGAATACTTGCACCCCCCCCCCGTTACGCCGCATCCCCGCTGCCGCCGACTGGGTAATACGGGCGGGGAACATTACAGCTTTCATTTGAATAGCTGTAATGATTTGCGCCACGCCGCGTATAGACACTCCCCCTTGCTCGGGTGAACATGGCTGCATATGGGGGGGGGGGGGGGACATGGCTGCATATGGGGGGGGGGGGGACATGGCTGCATATGGGGGGGGGGGGAGACATGTCTGCATATGGGGGGGGGGGAAGACATGTCTGCATATGGGGGGGGGGGGAAGACATGTCTGCATATGGGGGGGGGGGGAAGACATGTCTGCATATGGGGGGGGAGACATGGCTGCATTTGGGGACACATTTAAAAAAAAAAAAAACGGTATTCGGTATCGGCGAGTACTTGAAAAAAAGTATCGGTACTTGTACTCAGTCCTAAAAAAGTGGTATCGGGACAACCCTAATAAAAAGGCAACAGTAACTCAAATAACCACTCGTTATACAACCAATGTATGCAGAATATCATCTCTGAACACACAACACATTGACCCTTGAAGCAGATGGGCAACAGCAGCAGAAGACCACACCAGGTGCCACTCCTGTCAGCAAAGAACAGGAAACTGAGGCTACAATTCACACAGGCTCCTGTTACAAGGTGACAACTGTCTCCTGGTTTCTCCTCATCATACACTCCAAGCAGCCATGCTGACACACACAGACAGGCACGGTCCATTGCTGTCACTATGAGAAAACAATCCGGTTTAGAGCAATGATGTGCATCCAGCCTGGACAGAGAAATGTACACAAGAAATGTCTAGAATTGGGCTGCAGGAGATCAGCAACACTGAGAGGCAAATACAGAAAAATGATGAAGAGAATTGTAAAGGGAGAAAAAAAAAAAGAAGCAATTTCTGATAGACAAGGCATGGGCAAACTACATGTCATTCAGTTCGGGTTTCCAATACCTCTAAACGCACACCTCCACCTCCTCCTTCCTAAAACCACACACACCACAACTTACCTCCGCTCGCCGTTCATTGCAGCCTCGCTTTCGCCCCAGAAACAATGATGTCATTCCAAAAAAATAAATAAAAAAAAACAGACTTTGCTTCTCTGTTGTAACACAAATAAAGATGAGTGAAAAAAAAAAAAAAGGTCGCTCAGTAGACGTAGGAGGTTTACTAAAATCTGATTGGCTGTGGCGGCAATGCGACGTGATGAGGCTGTTGCCGTTGTTTCATTTGCACAGTTGTAATCGGGCTCGGGCGCCATTTTGGTACACCCTGACCCTGCTGAGGGGTCCCCCCAGTTTTAGGGACTGTACAGTGCCGTTGTCACACAATCTCGGAATAAAGGTAGGGATATATTGCACGCCGTATGGAAAAAATGTAAATATCGTCAAAAATAATTTGCTCCATTAATGTGTGGGTCCAGGGTCCACATAGCACCGTAACCATAGTGATATATGTGCGGGGACAGTTGGGTTAATGTGTGCTGTGCTGTGTGTTAGGTGATCCGTCATCCTGTACAAATCAGAGCAATGCTACTACATGTCCAAGCTAAGGTTACTGCGAAGGAAGGATGGCAGCCTATGTAATCTGCTGTATAAAACCTTCATTTGGAAAAGCTTGGTGTTTAATCAGTGTGGGAAGGGAACATTGTGTTATTTGTGCTAACCAAACTTTAGATCTGCCTCCATTTTTAAACTTACTAATTTTCTGCAATAAAAAAATCAATAAAAAATCAATCAGTAGCACCTTGTTTAAGGATCTGTTCAGTAGATCTTTTTGATAAGCAAGAAGTAAAATCTTCATAGTCTTGGAAGAGCTACAAGGGCCACGGCTATCTGCCCCTCCAGGTGTGTCGGGTGACACCCGAATCTTCCAGGTGTGTCGGGTGACACCCCGAATCTTCCAGGTGTGTCGGATGATGCTAGGGTTGCCACCTTTTCTTCAAGCCAAACCCGAACACTTTAGCGGCCTGGAGCACCTTTGGGTGCCCCCAAGCAGAGTAGTAATGCAGTGCGCATAGCGTGCCGCATCAAACAGTGTGTGGGGCCAAATTTCTCTTGTTGACATCATCGTCCTGCCCCCCAGTGATGCCGAATCTTCCTACGGACAGCAGCCTACAACTCCCGGATGGCAACAGATTTGTGTGCGGCTATCTTGGTTTTTTGGGGAGCCACAGCCCAGTCTGAATAATGTGTCCGGGTTTCAGTCCGCTGGATCTGGACACATGATTTAAACCTGGACAGGTGGCAACTTTAGATGACACTAAGGCTGCATTCACACCTCGGCGTGCAAAATCGCAGCGTTTTGTCCCGCGATTTGCGGCGACAAAACGCAGCGATTGTGAATACAGCCTTCACCCCCTCTATGGACATGGTTTACATCTCCTATGCCGAAAGCCGCCTGAAAAAAAGGTCCGGGACTTTTTTTCAGGCGTTCGGCGTGGAGATGTGAACCATCTCCTTAGAGGTGCATGTTAAATCATCCCTCTGGCGTCTCGGGGCTGCAGCGGCGTCGCACTACAGGCGTATATACGCCTAGGTGTGAACGGGGGCTTAGGGGTGTGTCGGATGACACACAACACTTAGGGGTGTGTCGGATGACGCACAACACTTATGCCCTGTACACACGATCGGATATCTGATGGAATCTAATCCGATGAATTTTTTCGTCGGATATCCGATGAAGCTGACTTTCATCAGTCTTGCCTACGCACCATCGGTCAAAAATCCGACCGTGTCCAACGCGGTGACTTAAAACACTACGACATACTGAGAAAAATGAAGTTCAATGCTTCCGAGCATGCGTCGACTTGATTCTGAGCATGCGTGGATTTTTCTCCCATGGAGTTCCACACAGACTATCGTTTTTTTTCTATCAGTTTTTAATCCATAGGAAACATGTAAAACTATTTTTTTCACCGATGGTTTGTTTTCATCAGACAAACCAATCGCGTCTACAGGGCTTTAGGGGTGTGTCGGATGACGCACAACACTTAGAGGTGTGTCGGATGGTGTACAGGGCTTTAGGGGTGTGTCGGATGATGCACAACACTTAGGGGTGTGTCCGATGACGCACACAACACTTAGGGGTGTGTCGGATGACGCACAACACTTAGGGGTGTGTCGGATGACGCACAACACTTAGGGGTGTGTCGGATGACCCACCCTGACACGTAGGGGTGTGTCGGATGACGCACAACACTTAGGCCTCGTACACACGACCGAACATGTCTGCTGAAACTGGTCCGCGGACCAGTTTCCGCGGACATGTTCGGTCGTCTGTACGGCCGACCGGACAATTGTCCGGCGGATCGGACAGTTTCCAGCAGACAAATGTTTCTTAGCATGCTAAGAAACATGTCCGCTGGAAGCCTGTCCGTCGGACATGTTCGGTTGTCTGTACGACTCACCGGACATGTCCGCTCGGCCGAAAGCCCTCTCATGCGTCAAAGTGATTCGACGCATGCGTGGAAGCATTGACCTTCCAGGGTCGGCGCGGCGACGGCGTGGCCACGTCATCGCGTTCGCTGTCCGCGGGAAATTTGGTCTGATGGTGTGTACAGCCATCAGACCAAAATCCGCCAGCGGACATGTCCGATGAAAACGGTCCGCGGACCGTTTTCATCGGACATGTCCCGTCGTGTGTACGAGGCCTTAGGGGTGTGTCGGATGACCCACCCTGACACTTAGGGGTGTGTCGGATGACGCACAACACTTAGGGGTGTGTCGGATAACACCCTGATACTTAGGGGTGTATAGGATGACGCACAACACTTATGGGTGTGTCGTATAACACACTGACACTTAAGGGTTTTTGCGAAGAATGACGCACAACACTTAGGGGTGTGTCGGATGACGCACAACACTTAGGGGTGTGTCGGATGACGCACAACACTTAGGGGTGTGTCGGATGACGCACAACACTTAGGGGTGTGTCGGATGACGCACAACACTTAGGGGTGTGTCGGATAACACTTAAGGGTTTTGTCGGCTAACTCATCTCCTGCACATACTGCTCTCTCTCATACCCTCTGCACTTCTCCCTTGCACATATTGTTACATAGTTTATTACATAGTCCTTTCAGTTCAACCATTAAAAAAAAAAAAAAAAAATTATACAATCCCATATACACAATTCTATACCCACAGTTGATCCAGAGGAAGGTGAAAAAACCCCAGCAGAGCATTCTCCAATTTGCTACAGCAGGGGAAAAAATTCCTTCCTGATCCCCCCAAATGCAACCGGATATTCCCCGGATCAACTTTACCTACAAATCTAAGTACTCAGTTATTTTATGTACATTTAGGAAAGAATCCAGGCCTTTCTTAAAGCAATCTACTGAGCTGGCCAGAACCACCTCTGGAGGGAGTCTGTTCCACATTTTCACAGCTCTTACTGTGAAGAAACCTTTCCGTATTTGGAGGTGAAATCTCTTTTCCTCTAGACGTAAAGAGTGCCCCCTTGTCCTCAGTGTTGACTGTAAAGTGAATAACTCAACACCAAGTTCCTTATATATTTGTACATGTTGATTATATCCCCCCTTATTCTCCTCTTCTCCAGAGAGAATACATTCAGTTCCTCTAATCTTTCCTCATAGCTGAGCTCCTCCATTCCTCTTATCAGTTTGGTTGCTCTTCTCTGCACTTTCTCCAGTTCTCCGATATCCTTTTTGAGAACTGGTGCCCAAAACTGAACTGCATATTCCAGATGAGGTCTTACTAATGATTTGTACAGGGGCAAAGTGATATCTCTGTCTCTGGAGTCCATACCTCTCTTAATACAAGAAAGGACTTTGCTCGCTTTGGAATCCGCAGCTTGGCATTGCATGTTATCATTGAGCTTATGATCAACTAAAACCCCCAGATCCTTCTCCACTACGGATCCCCTCAATTGTCTGCCATCATACCCATGCTCTGCACTTCTCTCCTGCACATATTGCCTACCATTTGCACTTTTCCCCTGTACATACTTATCCCTCTCATATTCTCAAGCACTCATCTCCGGTACATACTGCCCTCTCTCATACCCTCTGCAATTATCTCCTGCACACATTGTTTGCCATCATACCCTCTGCACTCTTCTCCTGTGCATACTGACCTACTTCACAACCCTGGCAGTGCGCTTCTGCACAGACTGCCCACAGGTATACCCACTAGTACTTTTTCAAGCACATACTGGCAACAGTCATACCTTCTGCACCCTTCTACTAACATTCATTACTGTTATTTACTCCGGCGCACCTCTAATGAGTATACTGCCTGGTAAAGTGTGTGGGGAAGGGGTGGGGGGTCTCTTAAATTGTTTTATTATTTATTTTTCTATATTTAAAAAAACATTTTTTTTTAACCCTTTTTCAATCACAAGGGGCCTAACCCTTACCTATCCAACCCAAAAAAGCAGAACAGGGGGGATAAGGGTGCAGGATCCAGTAAGCCACACAGAGGAGCCTGCAGGAGTGAAGCATCAGGTAAGTAAACGTCCCCCAGACATAAACAGGCAGTCAACCCCCTGCAGTGGGGGGGGGGGGGCAGAATTTTATGTTTTCTGGAATGAAGGTAGGCAGAGTTGTTGTAAAGTTAATGTATGTTGTGGCAAGTGTACAAAACTCATGCTTAAATACAATAATAATGTTGAAGAACAAATATGTAAATGTGAAAGTCACATAAGGATTACTTTACGGTAATACTTAAATATAAATTAAAACATGGCACGCAGAATACACCCTAAGCTTTTCCTTTAACCACTTAAAGACCAGGCCTATTCCAACACTTTTTGTTTACATGTAATCTATTTCTTTTTTGCAAGAAAGTTACTTAGAACCTGTAAACATTGTGTGTATATATATATATATATATATATACCATTTAAAAAATAAATTGCACGGACCCTGGAAAATAAAAATTTGTTTTTCTTCTTTTTTTTTTTTTTTTTTTGAGCAGAGTACCATTTAATGAACTTTAATGCAAGAATGCAAAAATAAAGTGTAAGAAATAAAAAAAATTAAGTAACTTTTTTTTTTTTTTTTTTTAAACGCCCCTGTCCCCAGTAGCCCGCACTCAGAAGCGAAAGCGCACGTAAGTTCCGCCCACATATGTTAACGCCGTTTTAAACCACACATGGTATCGCTGCGTGCGTTAGAGCGAGAACAGTAATTCTAGCACTAGACCTCCTCTGTAACTCTAAACTGGTAACCTGTAAAAAAAATTAAGGCGTCGCCTATGGAGATTTTTAAGTACCAAAGTTTGGCGCCATTCCATGAGTGTGTGCAATTTTAAAGCATGACAAGTTGGGTATCTAGTTACTTGGTGTAACCTCATCTTTCACATTATACAACAAAAATTGGGCTAACTTTACGATTTTGTTATTTTTTTTAATTCATGAAACCGTTTATTTTTTTCCCAAAAAAAATTCGAAAAATTATTGCGTAAATACCGTGTAAGATAAAAAATTGCAATAACCGTCACTTTATTCCCTAGGGTGTCTGCTAAAAATAAATATATATATATATATATATATATATATATATATATATATATGTATATGTGTGTGTTTGGGGGTTCTGAGTAATTTTCGAGCAAAAAAATTATGATTTTTTACATGAAGGAGAGAAGTGCCAGAATAGGCCTGGTAGGGAAGTAGTTAAACTATTTAAATGTACATTTTTCAAATTTTTTAGTATAATATTCAAAAGGATTCATAGTATTTCCTTCACAAGGTATTATTAAGTATACCTAGATCTGGGTACAATAAAAGAAAATGTGATTGTAGATTTCTTTTGACTGAGAGTTTGAGAAAGATGGTTGTCCTTTTTACATTTTTGAGTCAGGGTTCCACTGTTGTGTGAAATAAAGACAGTTGTTTTAAATTAGTTGATACCATTTTTAATCTTAATATTAGTCTCTTTATTTTCCTAATGGCTTCCATTTTATCCTGTGCACTAAGTTGTTTTCGTCACTAGAGCATGGCATCAATTTTTTTCCGTGTAGTCATTTTCTGGATGCAGATCTGTATTGCATACATCTGATAATATATTTTTATTTCTAAATACTGTTTCAGGTTTTTTTGTATGGCATCTAACAATGCCCGCATGTGCTGCCATTAACTGCACAAGCCGACAAACACGTGGATGTGGAAAGTCTTTTCACCGGTAAGAATGAGGAAAATTCAAACTGCATGTATTTGTTTATGGGATTTGCCTAGATTGCGTTAAAAAGAGTGCTAGACACTTCATAGGGCCTAAAAGTAACTGTAGCTAAATTCATGGTCTGATGTTTTTACTCTTATGGCCACAAAGACATACAGCGTGTACAGAAAGTATTCACAGCGCTTCAGTTTTTCCAGATTTTGTTATGCTACAGTGGGGGGTCAGCAACCTGTAGATTGCGGTCCACCAGTAGATCGCGGACAGGTGACTGGTAGATCGCAGTCTGGGCTTGCTGATCCACCATGCCAGAGAATCAAACAGAGTGCAATGCAAAGGCACTACTTGTAAAGTTAGAGCTCTAGTAGGGAACAAGAGCCACAGAAGCTAATATCTCCTCTGTAGTGCTGACTCCTGTCCCGTGTAGAGTGATACCAACTGCACTCCATCTCTTATCCTGGTAGATCTCCACCTTTAAGTTTGCCTACACCTGTGTTACAGCCTTATTCTACAATGGGCTTAAATTCATTATTTTCTTCAAAATCCTACAAACAGTACCCTATAATGACAACGTGTAAGAAGTTTGTTTGAAATCTTTGAAAATGTATTAAAAATGAAAAAAATCACACGTACATAAGTATTCACAGCCTTTGCCATGACACTCAAAATTGAGCTCAGGTGCATCCTGTTTCCACTGATCAGCCTTGAGATGTTTCTACAACTTGATTGGAGTCCACTTGTGGTAAATTCAGTTGATTGGACATGCTTTGGAAAGGCGCACACACACCTGTCTATATAAGGTCCCACAGGTAACAGTGCATGTCAGAGCACAAACCAAGCCATGACGTCCAAGGAATAGTCTGTAGACCTCCGAGACAGGATTGTATCGAAGCACAGATCTGGGGAAGGGTACAGAAAATTTTCTGCAGTGTTGAAGGTCCCAATTAGCACAGTGGCCGTCATCAACTGTAAATTGGAAGAAGTTTGGAACCACCAGGACTCTTCCTAGAGCGGGCCACCCAGTCAAACTGAGCGATCTGGAGAAAAGGGCCTCAGTCAGGGTGGTGACCAAAAACACCTGATGGTCACTCTGACAGAGCGCCAGTGTTTCTCTGTGGAGAGAGGAGAACCTTCCGGAAGAACAACCTTCTCTGCAGCACTCCACCAATCAGGCCTGTATGGTAGAGCAGCCAGACAGAAGCCACTTCTTAGTAAAAGGCACATGACAGCCTGCCTGGAGTCACCTGAAGGACTCTCAGACCATAAGAAATGAATTTTCTGGTGTGATGAAACGAAGATTGAACTCTGGCCTGAATAACAAGCATCCTGTCTGGAGGAAACCAGGCATCGCTCATCACCTGGCCAATACCATCCCTACAGTGAAGAATGGTGGTGGCAGCATCATGCTGTGGGGGTGTTTTTCAGCAGCAGGAACTAGGAGACCAGTCAGGATCGAGGGAAAGATGAATGCAGCAATGTACAGAGACATCCTTGATGAAAACCTGCTGTAGAATGCTCTGGGGCGAAGGTTTATCTTCCATCGGGACAACAACCCTAAGCACACAGCCAAGATAACAAAAAAGTGGCTACAGGGCAACTCTGTGAATGTCCTTGAGTGGCCCAGCCCGAGCCCAGACTTGTACCCGATTTGAATATCTCTAGAGAGATCTGAAAATGGCTGTGCACCGACACTCCCCATCCAACCTGATGGAGCTTGAGAGGTCTTGCAAAGAAGAATGGAAGCAATTTCCCAAAAATAGGTGTGCCAAGCTTGTAGCATCATACTCAAAGGGCCCGTACTCACGACCAAACAGCGGACCAGTTTCAGCAGACATGTTTGGCCGTGTGTAGGCCCGAGCGGACCATTTTCGGGCGGATCGGACAGGTTTCTGGACTTGCTTTAAAACAGTCCGCTGGAAACCTGTCCGCCCGGACATGTACGGTCTGTACAGACCTACTGTACATGTCCTGCCGCCCGCCATCCCTCGCATGCGTCGAATTACTTCGACGCATGCGTGGAAGCATTTTAAAGGCAGGCTGCCCACGTCGCCGCATCATTGTCGCGGCGACACCGCGGACACGCCCCGCGTATTGTTTACGCGCGGACCTCTGTTCGATGGTGTGTACGGCCATCGAACAGAAGTCCCCGGGCAGACATGTCCGATGAAAACGGTCCGCGGACCGGTTTCATCGCACATGTCTGCTCGTGAGTACTCGGCCAAAGACTTGAGGCTTTAATTGGTGCCAAATGTGCTTCAACAAAGTATTGAGCAAAGGCTGCGAATACTTATGTGCATGGGATTTGTTTTTATTTATTTTTTATAAATTTGCAAAGATTTCAAACAAACTTCTTTCACGTTGTCATTATGGGGTATTGTAGAATTTTGAGGAAAATTTTTATGAATTTAATCCATTTTGGAATAAGGCGGTAACCTAACAAAATGTGGAAAAAGTGAAGCTGTGTGTATGTATATAAACAAAAAAAATGTGCATGTATTTGGATCACTATATTTGATACATGAAGTTTTTGATTTTATATGAACTCTTTGGAGTTTGCATAAAAATACTTTATATATATATTTGTTTACCAGCATGGAGGCAATTTATACATTTCAACACATATGTGGATTATAAGGTTTGTGATGCTGTGATCACACGCTCTATGGAAAAAAAAACTTTGTTTTCACGTCAACACATTTTTTATTTAGTGTCATTGCATCAAGGCACTCATGCTAACATCCAGATAGCGCAGCATTTCCTCTATAAATGTTGGAGGGAAGAGATACCCCCTTCACACAGGAATAGAACTGAGGCTGTCCATCAGCTGGGGGTCCTTCCACTGTCATCTTTTTTGGTGTCAGGAAAACTTGTCAGACGTGACTCATGCTGATAGCAGAGGAACAAAGCAGCAGACAGAAATTACCCTCAGTGCTCTTATATATAGGAATAGGAATATAGGAATATTATATGTTCATATTTCATGTCTGAGGTTTACAATCAATTTAAATCTAATACAGCAACTCTAGGTCATGGTCTGTCTAGGCTGACACTTACAAACGTTCAACATTTAAATCTGCCTCTAACATGTTATATGTATCATTATGAGTCTCGGAGAGAAAATCTCATTTGATAGTTCTGCTATCAGTGACATGAAAATGAAGACACTGATTTTAAAAGATGGCTATCTTTGCAGATTTCCACATGGACGACCAGAGATTCTGAAAAAATGGGTTGTGAATATGAGGCGCAATACATTTAAACCTTCCTCCAAGGCAGTGCTGTGCTCAGATCACTTTGAAGAGTACTGTTTTGATAGAACTGGCCAGACAATTCGACTGAGGGTAGATGCTGTGCCAACAGTCTTTTCTTTTCCTGGGAAATCGAGAAAGGTAATTGCTGTACTTGCATGCTCTTAATAAATATGTAAAATGTATTACACTTATATACAGGGCTGTGGAGTCGGTAGATAAATGTTCCGACTCCGACTCCTCAGTTTTATGTACTTCCGACTCCCCGACTCCGACTCCTCTGTATTAATATGCGAATGTATTTTATACATTCCTTGAGGGAAAGAAACGCAACCTACCACAGGACTACTGGCTGGGAAGCCAACAGTCTACTGTATTGCAAAGTTTAAGCAAAAGACAAACACAATGAAAACAATCAAGTGACTGGATAGTAGCAGCAGGCATAAACATCAGGAACAGGATCTTTACCAGTTCAAAAATACAAACCACATTATTTGGTTGTTTTAGAACAAAAACAAAGCTTATCTATAATGAACCAAAAACAAAATCTGCAAAACCTAGAAATGGTTTATATTAATCTTGAAATGTAGTTCTAGGCTTAGCAAATGCAAATCAATTCAATGTAGAGTTCTAAGGAAGAGAATTGCCTCTGCCAGATCCTCTTTCATAGAGGCTCTAAAGTCAGACTTTATTATTTTTAGGGCTGAAAATAATCTTTCGACACTGACTTGGGTGGGTGGCATTGCAGTAACTATTCTGGCCACATCACTAACGATCTCTGGATAAACAAGGATGGCTTCTTCAACAGTAAGTTTTGATGAGCGATCATACTTTTCAACTTCTTTTAGTGCTTTATAAAACTCCTGTTGGAATTTTTTTATTTGGACACTTACTGGTTCTCTAACATGCGTTCCCTGTAAAAGCAGAACACAACACTATGGAAAGTATAAGTATTGCAGCTCCTAATTGTGCGTTGCGTGCCATATAGTGAAGCACATGAAAAGCATGCTTCTTCACGGTCACTAAACGTGTTCGTTTAGCGGTTACGTGAGGCACTGCATGCATTGGTCTTTATTCTTACAGTAGAGAAGTCATTAATTATAACTTTTTGTGAATTGGGACATTTAAACTTGCTTTTTTTTTTTTATTATTCCAATCTAAATTTAGTAGGAGTCGGAGTCGGTGCATTGTTTGCCGACTCCGACTCCAGGTACCCAAAATTTCCCCCGACTCCGACTCCACAGCCCTGCTTATATAAGGAAATGTTATGAATATGTTGGATGAAAATAATGTTCAAAGCTTCAGAATGCTCTCATAACTGGTAACGCTAATTTAAAGTGTAGCTAAACAAAGGACAAACTGTGATATAATACAACTCACCAGTTCTTAGATGTGGTGCTTGTATTAATTTTCTTTTTTCAAAGATCTTTCCCTTTTTTTTTTTATCGGTTTTGATCCTGACAGTAATGCAGCGTACACACAATCGGTTCGTCTGATGAAAACGGTCCGATGGACCGTTTTCTCCGGACGAACCGATCGTGTGTGGGCCCCATCGTTTTTTTTTTTTGCCATCGGTGAAAAAACGTAGAACCTGTTTTAAAATGATCTAATGGTTAAAAAAAGATAGAAAAAAATGATCGTCTGTGGGCAAGTCCATTGGTTAAAAATCCACGCATGCTCAGAATCAAGTCGACGCATGCTCGGAAGCATTGAACTTCATTTTTCTCAGCACGTCGTATTGTTTTACGTCACCGCGTTCTGACATGAACGGATTTTTAACTGATGGTGTGTAGGCAAGACTGATGAAAGTCAGCTTCATCGGATATCTGATGAAAAAAACATTGGTCCGTTTTCATCTAATGAACCGATCGTGTGTACGTGGCATAACTGTCTTCCTGTCCTACGATGACAATGCTCACTCAGTACCGTGCCTTTTAGAGGAGCAGTATTGTCACTCAAGGACAGGAATTTTGTTAGGACTACAGAACCTTCCATTTGAAAGAGCACAGGAAGTAACTAGCCCACTGGGAGACCAATGGGTAACGTCTTCACTTCCTAAACAGATATAACAAAACCGCGTTCAATTATTTAACAGACCAAAAGGTTTCAAATGGAACACGACCGTTTTCCTCGGCAAAATCCATCAAGAAAAATGCTGGCAGAGCATTTTTGCCGAGAAAAGCGGTTGTGTGAATGTTTTTCATCGAGGATGGATCTCGTCGAGGGATGTTCTCTTTTTTCTCGTCGGGAGTCTCAATTTCCTTGTCGTGTTTCTCGTTGGGCTGGTTTACAACGTGAAACACGTTCTTGTGTATGCTTAGAAAGCCGCCCATGCTCAGAATAAAGTATGAGACGGGAGCGCACCTTCGGTAAAAGTAGCGTTCGTAATGGAGATAGCACATTCGCCATGCTGTAACAGACTGAAAAGCGCAAATCGTCTTTCACCAAACTTTTATTAACACGCGGTAACACGAGATTAGCAAAAGCAGCCCCAAGGGTGGCGCCAATGGAATGGAACTTCCCCTTTATAGTGCCGTCGTACGTGTTGTACGTCACTGCGTTTGAGAACGACGAGATTTTGTCTTGACAGTGTGTATGCAAAGAAAGCTTGACAAGATTCTCGACAAGTCTGTCAAGAAACTCGTTGAGGAAAACAACGTTTCTTTTACGACGAGATTCTGTCGTGTGTACGAGGCCTCAGTGTTTACATACATTTTAATGTTTTATGTGCTTATTCCTTATAGGACAGAAAATTACAGATCTCAACTCCAAAGCTTGAGTATGAGGATGAGCAGTTTTGTTTCCCACCTCCATTACTCCCAGAACAGATGCCTACTCAAAACATAGTTGAAAAACGGGTTACCTTGGAACACGACTATTGCATTATGGACAGCCCAAAGGCTCTGAAAAAACGGCTTGATGAAGCCTTAAGCACCCTTCACAATGTAAAAAGGAGACTGAAGATCACCCAACAAAAGTTCAGGAGGCTAAAATTCAAGGTTCAGTCTCTTGATCTTTCTGATGATCCTGTGTAAGGGATAATGGACTTTAAGTGACTTTATAAAAGTGCTTTGATACGGCTTTATCCATATGTATTCTATAGTCAGACAATGTACATACAGAGTTTTATACTTAGAAGCCTTATTTGTGTAAGTGTGAGATTTATGAAGTTCTAAAATGGAATATAAGTAAAACAATTAGTGTATAACTACAGTAAGTGAGTGTTGTTGCATTGACATAGATGGGCTTAGCGTGACCCCACCCAAGCATCCACATGATAACTAACTGAAAGACCTCCATTCCAGTGTTGTTTCCATATGCTTAACAAACAAAAAAACCTGCTCATACATGGGCACACTGAGACACCCAACACTCCTTCATTTGCTGACAGCCCAAACTGCAAACAGTTCAAGTCAAGTCCTATAGCAGTGGTCATCCACCCTGCCCTACAGGGCCCACTAACAGGCCAGGTTTGCAAGATAACTGAAATACATCACAGGTGATATCATTTGCTGCTCAGTGATTGCAGTATTCTAGACTGCATCTCCCCCATGGTAATACATAAAACCTGGCCTGTTAGTGGGCCCTGTAGGGCAGGGTTGATGACCACTGCTCTATAGCAATGGCCTGACCTGTCAAATGTCAGGCTTCAGCTTGTGTATGGATGGCTTTGCATATCCCATAGCATACAAGTAATCATGGAAATCTCTGCAAGACCATATTTTTACAACTAATTTGTTTTATAAAGTTCAGGAGAGAGACGTTGGAAGAGTTAAAATTGAGAGGAAAAGTTGAGTTATCGTGTTTAGAGAACCTTTCTCAAATTGGCTTATACAAGATTCCAAGTATTCCTTCTTTACTTTTATAATGTTGGTTTATATTTCTACCTTTTACGTAGCTTTGTTTGTTGTCTAAGCTTGACTTTGTAGATGGAGTGGCAAGGGGACAAAATTCACCTAAAATCTCATTGTTGCTACCTTTCAACTACCTAAAGTCACACACTGCACTAAGGGAGAAAGTCTAGGAGGTCAGTAAGTTGCCAGGACAGCATCTGCCACAATTCAGGTGATTTCTGACTTTCTGATTTCCTTGACAATGGCAACGCCCTTACTTTTACTAACTCCCATAGTTTCTCCCCGATGCATTCCCAACGCCCTCTATAGTAAAATAATGTATTGTATTCTTGGAAATGTATGTGGTTAATACCTGTAATGATAGTATTTAGTGTATGATTTCTTTTTTTTTTTTATATTCCACATGCCTTTTATTTAAATTTTTACAAACCGCCTGTCAGGACAGTATTTATTTACAGGAAAATCCTTCCACAATTTACAGGAAATAGTGCAGCTCAATTCTTTATAAAGAGGTTCTTCCCCATAAATCATCAGTTTTAGTGTTTCCTCCAGCATGACAAGGAGCCCTGCACAAGAACTGTGGCGAGCTAAATTTTCTCAGGTGGAGTAGTGTTGCTCTTCTTACCCCTTTATTTTCTCTTGCACTCATTGAGAGACACACGGGTTATTTACTAAAATGAAAGTCCAAAATCTGGTGCAGCTCTGCATAGGAACCAATCAGTTTCCAGATTTTATTGCTAAAGCTTAATTGAACAAGCTAGATAGAAACTGATTTGATACCATAGATGCACTAGATTATGAATGTACCAGTTTTAGTAAATCTCCCCACAGTGCTGATTGAAGATGCCCTTTTCCAGAAGAAGTTCGCTAGGTGCAAAACAACCGAACAGGCAGCTAGGAGGACACCTCTTTTAAGTAGCCTAATCCCCCCAACTGTAAGAGATGATCAGTTTTTCAACTAGTGTTGAGGAGTAAGGAATAACTTTCTTGAGCTTTTGGTGTGTTTAGGAGACTATTTCTCCTGTCAAGCAGCTGGTTGCTAGATAAGCTGGAATATGTTCCTCTCAGGCCCCGTACACACGACAGAGGAACTCGACGTGCTTGGCACGTCGAGTTCCTCGTCGAGTTTTGGGATGAAGCCACCGAGGAGCTCGGCGGGACGCCTTCTCCCATAGAACAACGAGAAAATAGAGAACATGTTCTCTATTTTCTCGTCGAGCTCCTCGGCGGCTCCATCGATCCAAAACTGTACAGACGACAGAGTTTCTCGGCAGAATCCGGGTTTTGACCGAGTTTCTCGGTGAATTCTGCCGAGAAACTCTGTCGTGTGTACGGGGCCTCAGTCTCACCAGTCCAGTCAACATGGATCAAGACTCGCTGAGCAAGCGATGTTGTCCCTCGGACAGTGGCACACCTTATGCCGCGTACACACCTTCCCTTTATGTGAAGACATTTTTAAAAACGTCAATTTAAATGACCGTGTGTGGGGGAAAATGTCATTTTATGTCTTGTGAAAAACGACAAAAAAAAATTGAAGCATGCTTCAATTTTATGTGTCGTTTTTCAAAACGTCGTTTTTTGTTTCACAGAAATTGACCGTGTGTAGCAAAAAAACGACGTTTAAAACAACGTTTTTAAACCCACGCATGCCCAGAAGCTAGTTATGAAGCAAGCTTCAATGGAAAAAAGTGGTGAACGTAACCTCGCTTTGCTAGAGCATTGTGAAAAAACTATGGTGTGTAGGCAACGTCGTTTTTGAAAATTGAAGTTTCAAAAACGTAGTTTTTTTACTTCATAGAAAATGTTGTTTTTTTTCCATCACATAAAGTGATCGTGTGTACAGGGCATTAGTTCTTGGCCCCACATTTCTTCTTTGCTTTTATTTTATTTCGTTTTAACAAATTTTAACTATCTTGACTGCACAGTTTACCTTCTTAGTCTACCCTAAATGTGCGTGAACTTTCTGGCAGCCCACTACTTTTAAATGAGTGATGTGTTTACTCAGCATCGGTGGTGGAGCCATTGAGTCTGGTGCTCCTTCTTTTTTTTTTTTTGTATTGACCAGCCTTTTCTTTCGGACAGCAGCCTTTCCTCCTAGTACCACTTACAGTATGTGGCTGTCTGGACGACTACCCCTCCCTGGTCATAGGGTCTGTTAGTGGCAATAGTTATTTGTGTGGGAGCTTGAAGGTCTTCTTTCAGGTGACACAGCTGACACTAAAAAAGAGGTATGGGTGTCCTGTGCTTTTTGACCCATCCTCACAGGACTCTTTTGTGTGTACTATTTGTCACATCTACTAGCCTCCCGACTAACATCAAATTGAACAAGTTCATCTTAAGACCAGGGCATCCCCAGACTGTAGTGATGTACACCTTCATTGTGCCATGGGACAGATTCAATATGATCGCATCCTCCTTGTATGTCTTCCACCCAGGTGCCTTTGCAGGATTAAGTTGGCAGGAATTCTGGTCATTCTTGGGGCTGTAGATTGGCCTTGAAGGGCTGGTTATGCAGATTTGGTCCACCTGCTAGTAGACAAACCTTTGAACTGTTTAGATAATCTACAGCTCCTGTCTCGAAGCCCAGTCTTCCATTCTACTTCTGAGTCGCTGACCTATATGGCATGGCTGTAGATGCCCAGGTACTGAGAGGCAGGGCCCATGCTGCAGACTCTTTAATCTCGTCTTTGTACTATCTACCATTGTACTTGGGCTTTCCTATTTTGGTTTTATTGACGAGTAGTGTTCTTTCATTTCAGCATCAAGGTGTGGGTCAAAGTTTAGCTCTCAATAATATTAATGGTCATACTTTTATACAGGGAGTTACCCATGTTGTCCCTCCTAAATAGACCTCTGTTTCTTTTGTATGACCTAACTTGGTTCTTTGGGTCTTACAAAGACCCCTTTTCAAGAATATTGAAATTGAGATGTTGTCTCAAATTGTGGTTTTTTTTTTTTTGGTGGCCATAACTTCAGTCACATGCGTATCTGAGTTAGCTGATTTGTCCTGTGGATCCCCCTTCTTGGTTTTGCACAGGGACAAGGTAGTTTTAAAACCTTATCATATCTTTCTACCTGAGTTGTTTTTTTCTTTTCTTTTTGCACACCTTAGTTGTTGTCCGGGGTGTAAGGGTTTACCTTCAGGCTACTACATCCTTCTGTTGAACCGATTCCTTGTTTGTTGTAGTTGATGGGCCTTGTAATGGGATTTTCTACTTCTGTTACCATCTATTGATGGATTTGACATAATATCATCTTAGGTTTATGCTATTGGGCACAAAGAACCACCTTTCCTGTAACCATTCATTCTACTAGGTCATTCAGCACTTCTTCAGCCTTCCATAATTAGGCCTTGGTTTTGTGTAAGGCGGTGACCTGGTCCTCTGTTTTTACCTTCATTTTGTTTTATATGGTGGATATGGGTGCATTAGCCAATGCTAACTCTGTCCCAAAGTTTTATGGACAGCAGTGTAGTTTCTCTTTGTGGGTGAGGGCTTACCATGTTTTTAGTTTCTTGTTGGTGTATTGCCTGTCCCTTTTGTTGGGTACTGCTTGTTGACATCCCACTGGTTCCGACTGATCTTTTAATGAACGTAAGAGAAAATAGACTTTTTTGTACGCGCTATTTTGAGTTGTTTGGACCTGTTGCCAAGTTATGTTATTTAGACCTATGCCAAGACTATTTATATCTGTATTTTATATCCCAACGCTAGCAAAAGTAAAATGCCTCCCTTGCAGTGGGGCTTAGTCTCGGGGACAGCACCTTTGCATACCTGATCCTCTGCTCCCCCATGCTCCGACAGTGGACAGTGCCTTAGTGTCCTCACATCTATTGCAAGGCTAATGGTCCAGTGGACTTTGATGTCAGAGGACCTTAGACCATTAGAGTGCAGGGAGGAAGAGGCTGCAGAAATTGGTCCAGCAGCGTGGAGGAACCTGCAGGGGCAGAGGATCAGGTAAGAAAAACTGCTTTACCTGGTCCCCCTTGGCATAAAGGAACATTTAACCCATGCACAGTGCAGTGGGCACAGCCCTACTGTTTTTCTTGTGGACCTTGTTTTATTGGTGTGTGTTTTCTGGTACACTCAGGCGTGTCCTTTTTGGCATTGTTTGGAATTTCAGCAGATTGGTTTGTGTCCGTGGACTAAAACCTCAGAAAAATCCAAACTTTCTCCTGTGGCAGTCCTGTATCTTCAGTTTGGTTAAGGAAGATTCCTCAGACACATGTAGTGATCATATTGCCTCAGTTAAAAGAAGCTTTTTGTAAAAATTATGTTTGGTGTACCTCCCCACCAGTATTCTGTTCATCAGGGGATTTCTCTTTGACCCAAACTTCCACTACTTTGTTTATTGCTGTGGAGGTTTGATGTTTAGAAGAGGAGGATGATAGTCTACCATCCAATGGCCAGCCTCAGTCAGCAGAGGAGCAATAATAGGAAGAAGAGGTTAAGAGGCCTTAAAGCAGTGGTTCTCAACCTGGGGGTCGAATGACGATTTGCCAGGGGTCACCAAATCCTGGGCTGTTCCTGAAGCTCGCACCACTCTCCCAGCCCTTTTGCAGCCACCCATTCAGTTCACGGCATGGCTGGGGGGCAGAGAATAGAGGTCAGCTGACTGGTGAGGAATGTGAAGTGGGAGGGGCTGGTGGAGACCCTATCTCCTGATTTTGGCATAGGTGTCACTGGTGCGATACACTACAAAGTTGGAGACACAGTGAGTAACACTACCTGTGATTATAGTTGCCATTAAAAGTCCCCACTACAGTTCTCGGATCAGCAGATGACCTTGATCAAGAGCACCTAAGTTGGCTGATCAGAACTCTCCTCCAGCATTGCCACTCATCCCAACTCCCCGCCAGCTCTGCCACTGATCCCACCCCCCGCCAGCTCTGCCACTCATCCCATTCCCCCCACCACCCCACCAAGGAGTACGAGAAGGAATAAAAATAGAGAATACATGGAAGGTAGAGAAAAAGAGGGGGGGGGACAAAGAAAAAGGGAGAGAAAGAATAACAGAAAGAACAAGAAACACGGCTAGAGAGAGGGATGGAGGGGAAAAAAACAGGAAATTACGATAGAGAGAAATAATAGGCAAAGAAAGGAGAATAAAGAGTGGTACATCCTAAAATGTACCATAAGGGTTTTTTATACTGTATGAGTGGAAGGGACTCTGGGAGCGCTAAATGTCCATGGGTTAAAGGTGCTGACAACCCACGTTACAAAAAAAAATTCTGTTGGGGGTCCCCACAACTTGGGAAACGTTACCAAGGGGTCACGGTATTGAAAAGGTTGAGAACCACTGCCTTAAAGGGTACTGGGAGACAACCTTATATGATCTTAAACTGGCCATGGCCACCATTTGTGTTGCCAGGAACTTGCAAGTCTCGGCTTGGCCAGATGAAGTCCCATATTAAAGCAGGTACTTCAGTGGAGGACATTTTAGATCTCTCACAAGGGCATTAGGTTACACTGCTGACACATTAGCAGAATCTATTCTTGTTTTAGGTAGATCTTCTGCTCTGTCTAATTTTTGGTCCAGGAACTCAGCTTCAAATGTAAAACTTTGACTAAAATCACTTTTTCAGGTGATCTTCTCTCATGCCTGACTTAATAAATTTTAGATTGCAAAGAAAAAGAAAGCGGTCTTGGAAAGCATTTTTTTTTCTACCCCCCCTCTTCCCTAAGTTCTGAGGCCATAAACATTATTGGGCCACTTTTCTTTATTTGTATTTCTCTGTGTCACAAACATAAAGGCTTCTTATATTAGGATTATTCATATGGAACATAGAACTCTAAGTACAGGATAAAAATGAATGTGTCAATGGACATCCTTGGTGCGTTGCATAATAGTTTCATAGTTAGGTTGAAAAAAGACACAAGTCCATCTAGTGTGTGCCATTAGAGATCCAAAATGAGTCTGAAAAGATACCATTAACTTTTACTTGAGATGTGGGATGGGAGTAAATGGCTGTAATCTAGGTTAGCATATTTCCCCCTAAGGCAATATATTGCAAGACTGTGTCTACAGCCCTGTTTCTGGGGAGCAGTTGCTAAAATGGAAAAGGACTTTATGTTTTGTTATCAAGTCACAAGAAAGTAACTGGAGGTAAATACGCCAACATGTGAACAGTTTTGACCTCTTGGTGTACAAAAGCACAAAAAACGCAGATCAGAGGACACCGTTTCTGTTTTGGAATTTGTACAGGATGGTGCTAATAAGGGATTAGCCATCAACATTCTTTAGGTGCCAGTGGAGGCTTTGAGTGTATTTTTGCATTCTATAGAGCAGGGGTCTCCAAGCGTTCTAAACAAAGGGCCAGTTAAAGGTCCTTCAGACTCTAGGAGAGTCGGACACTGGTTAGCGGGATTGGAAGTTTTCCTGGCATCAGTGGGAGTTAATATTGCCACATTTGGCATTAGTTCTCCATTGTTAGTATCTTTAAGAGGAATAGTGCCCTATAGTTGATAACAGTTGGCAGAAAAGTGTCTTGCATCAGTGGGAGGAATAGTGTCCCAATGGCCAGATAAAGGCAAGAAAGGGACCTCTTAGAAGTTTTGCAGCCTTTAACCAGAGTCTTCTGAGCTGCAAGTTTCATCTATCAGGGAATCTTTTTTGTCTATCTTTCCAGACTTTTTTTGCCAAAGGTGTCCTTTACCATAGCACTGAGGCCCTTGGTACATTTGGTCCTAATGCGATTCACAAATTATGTAAAAATATGTATGCTGCATTACCTTGATGTAACTGAGAAGTTTAGAAGGTCAGACTTGTTATTTGTCCTGTCTGCAGGTATCAAAAAGGTCATACAGCATCAAAGAAATTTAAAGCCAGATTGCTAAATATAGCTATAACCGAAGCATATGTGGTCATAAATTTGGATTCTCCTCTGAGGTTCTCTTCCTAATCCACTGTGGCTCTCCTGCTGTTGCGGAACTACAAGTCCCATGAGGCATTTCAAGGCTGACAGTTACAAGCATGGCTCCCAAAGGTAGAGGAATGATGGTTCTGCAACAGCTGGATGGCCACAGGTTGTACATCCATGCACTAGACGCACTTTAGCAACCACCTGAACAGAGTGCAGAGCAAATATGTAAAGCGGCTATACAGGGACACACCTTACAACCTTTACAGACTGGACAATTAATCGGTCAGGCAGCAGTCTTTTGGCAGAAAGGTCCTTCATGCAGTCACTCCTCCCCCCCAATTGATAAGTTATCTGTTATCCTATCAGGTGCTGTGCTGAAAGGCAATTTTTAAAAATTAAAATTGGACTTACTGGTAACTTTGTTTCCATGAGTCTATACAGACAGTAACTACTGCCCACCCTATTAATATGCTGTTTTCTATGCCATTCATTATTTTGTTAGCATAGCCAGAGATACTCTTCTACAAACTTTAAGACCTATCGGAAAGAAACCTCCTTTTAAAGAAATGAGCTGTAGTGTTTCCTGTAAATTATGGATGGAGCTACGCTCTCTTAAGCGCTGTCCTGAAAGGCTCCTGGAAACCGTTATCATAAGTATCTAGAGCCAGGGGTTCTTACTTTTATTCATATATTTTTTTTTAACCTTTTTCCTGAAAAAACTGTGGCTGCCTAAAAATATTTTATCTGTATTTGGGTTTAATCTAACTTGGTAAAAAAAAAAATGCTAGCAGAATGGCTTTTAGTTGCATAAGAAACATACTATAGGCAAATTTTGCAAAACTTCACAAGGACATGTATTTTTATTTTAGCCATTTAAGGCCCCTTTCCCACATACGGATCCCGTGAGGATCCGTACCTTTCTTATCCGCTTGCTCAGTGGGAATCGCTCCGTTGATACCTGCTATGCCGGAAGATGACAGGGCGGCCCCTGCACACTGTGCAGGGACCGCCCTGTCAGATCTCCGCTCTCCTCTATGGAATAGGATTTTCCTCCGTCTGCATAATCGGACCATATCGGGGACCGATACGATCGGGTGTCAGCGGATGTTCATCTGCTGACACCTGCTATCCCATAGGGATACATGTATGTCCGTATTTTATCCAAAAACAGATGGATGAAATACGGACATACTGTCTGTACGTGTGAAAGTGCCCTGATGCCCCGTACACACGACCGAGTTTCTCGGCAGAATTCAGCCAGAAACTCGGTCGGAGCTGTATTCTGCCGAGAAACCCGGCCGTGTCTACACTTTCGGCCGAGGAAGCCGACGAGGATCTCGGCGAGGAAATAGAGAACATGTTCTTTATTTCCTCATTGTTCAATGGGAAATTTCGGCTCGCCGAGATCCTCGGCGGCTTCACAAGGAACTCGACGAGCAAAACGATGTGTTTTGCCCGTCGAGTTCCTCGGACGTGTGTACGGGTCCTGACTCTAAGTTCCAAATCTCACTGGACTAAACTGTAAATAACTGCCACTTGAAAATGTAGCTTTTGTTGGCTCTGCGAATTGAGAGCCTTTTGTCGGTTTTCTGCAATAAATGCTTTTTACCTGTCTGCTAGCAAACTTTTTTAAAACAATCTTGTGCATGGTGTACAATCTTGCCATGCCTTGATACCAGGATGAATTAACTCCAGTGAGCATGCATGGGAGTTTAGTCATCTTGAGCAAGCCAATAAAGATCACCAAAGACAGTGAACCCAAAAGAAGACTGGGAAAATATGTCAGTGGCGGAGAGGAACCTTACAAGGATGAGTACTGCCTAATTTAGTTCCGCTTTAAAGTTAATTTAAAAATATAAATCCCGTAGTTTAAGGTTCCTCCCAACCATCACTGTGACATTGTCAGATCCCTCACTCGGCTCATCCATGTCATCCTTTCTTCCTAAATAGTATGTTGGCTCTGTTGTATTTGTTAGTATTGCCAGCAAGGAGAAGATGACTGCTCAGAGTAATGCCAAGGTAGGTCTTTTCATAGGAATGCAGGGGAGCTAACCAACATATCAGTGAGGAAACTTCCCTGTTAGTGACACAGAAAGTTATGCTTTTGCTTGCCCAACAACAGCTACTTTAATTTTTTTTTTTTACTGTATATCTGCATAGACTCTGTATACTATTTGTGCCATGTTGTATAGAAATACCTGTAAACTCACGACATTTGAAATATGACATTGTATTATAGAGTTTAATTTTCATTTCTCTGTAATATTTTGAAAATGTTTATTGGACAATGCTATAGTGCAAGTAAGAATAGTTTTAACTGTGATTTTGCCTAGTAACATATTTATTTGTACATTTTACACTTGCATTTTACATGTTCACTCTTCAGGGGTTTTAATGCGTATTTTACCATAAGAAAAGTTAAGATTGGGTCAAAAGGAAAATGCATCATAGCCCATGTATGTTGCAGTGACCAGATGGTAAATCAACAAATACTGGATCATGTTCAGTTATTTCTCTTTTACATTACACCCACAAAATCATATTAAAGCAGACCTATCATTGAACTAAAGGAATAAAACGATGTAGCCTAGGGCCCAAAAGGTACCTTTACCATTGTATTGTCAATCTCTGACGTGTAATCAATAAAAATCACTCTTCAAATATCTTTTATTCTTTGTTTTTCTCTGGGGTCATGTGACTGCTAACCCTCCATGCTGGTTCTTTCTACAGTGAGTAGTGGGTGGAGACAGCAGGACGGGAAGTGACACATGTTTACATGTATTCATATATCATGTAAGACTGCATTATAAGAACAAATTCCAATAGGAATGATGTGGGCAGGAAGGGAATTCCTTTATAATTGCTATGCCAAATTAAAAAAATTGAGTTACAGCTCTCTGCTCCAAAAAGTGAGGAATGGAGGGGCTACAATTTCAGGGCTCAGCCTTCCCAACAATGTTGGGTATTAAATAGAAGAGTGAGTTTTTATTTATGGATTTTTACCATCCTAAACACAGAGTGAAAAACAGCCACTGTGAGCTTGCCGCAATGGGGTTGATTTACTAAAACTGGAGAGTGCAAAATCTGGTGATGCTGTGCATGGGAGCCAATCGGCTTCTAACTTTGGCTTGTTCAATTAAGCTTTGACAAAAAAAAAACTGGAAGCTGATTGGTTTCTGTGCAGAGCTGCACCAGGTTTTGCATTCTCCAGTTTTAGTAAATCAACCCATTTGAAGCTGCAGCAAGCCACATTTCACATAATTTTCTGACTGAAGGATGTCCAGCATCATCTAGCTCTCCCCTCCCCCAGCCTTGCTGTACCTGGCCCTCCACTTTCATTCCTTATATTTTAATGGATAAGTTCACGTTTAAAAAAATAATACAAAATTCAGCAGGGCAAAAAATATGCATTTACTATTTTTGGGGTTTTATGTAGGAGCCTGGAATGCATTGCCATGCAGGACTCCTACAGACTGCCAGTGTATGCTGTCTGATTGTACCTCAAATAGGCAGGCAGTTTCACAAAAACGGGAAGACTCAATGAACAACTACTCGAGCACTCAACAGCACAGTGGTAATTCATTAAGAACTATAATCCGACAGCCGTAAAGGCCGTCGGTACTTGTAGCTCATTGATTTACAGGAATCTGTGAATCAATGAAGTGGCCAAGTGGGTGGAGCCCCGCACGGCGATGCTCTTTTCAAATAGTGACAGCAGCTATTGGGAGAAGATCCCTGGCCTGCAGTCACAGGCTGCAGGATCGGAAACATGTTACATGTTCCACTCTAAAAACAGGTTGAACATGTAGCATGTTTTCCCGAAGGTGAACTTATCCTTTATTCATAGAGGTTCAGCATCAAATGATGGCATTGCCTAGGGCAGGCTGCATGCAAATACAGCCTCCCTTATAATGCCAACTCCTCCTGACTGGTATCCGCCAATTAAGGCATTTTTATATTTAGATAACTCCTCCAAAAAGCCAGCCCACTACAAGTGATGGAAAAGGATTTTCCATTAGTAAGTTGATCAGGGGGGTAGGGAGGAACCAGGAGAGACAAAGAAAAAAACAGTGCTTTCTGGTTCATGGCAGATTTTAGTCAATATAGACCAGTGTTTTGAAGAGGCTGTTTTAATAATCATAGCTCCAGGGCTACCCAATTCAATTCAGTCCACCAAGGGACTTGTTGAACAGTTGCATATTACAAATGTGTCCTTGTTTTGGCTATTAACAAATGCCCATAACAGCACTTACATGATTGTGTTTATTCTGTTTTTACATGGACTCTTGCCACTGTACTAATCACAAAGCCCTCATTGTGTAGAATCTAATCTGCCTAGACACATGGCAGACATGTAATTAACACAGAGAGGCAACGAGTGGTGCAGCACCAAACATCCGTTATGTAACTAAAGTACCAATGCGGTTCTTATATTTTGCTATACACCTGTCTTTATGCAATTTCAGATACAAAAATGCATCTTTTAAAGTAAATATTACAAATTTGCTTGAACTAAAAATTCATTTTACCAGCTGAAATGGGATTCTGTGCAATGCAACTTTGCACAATGCAGTGGTTTATGTATGCTTGCAATCTACAGCTATTTTCTATCTGTTCTGTGATTCCCACACTGAAAAAGACTTGACAGCTGCTGTATTATTGTAGCGGCATAATATATTTCTGTTGTTAATATAAAGGGCCAACTGGCTTATGCCAAGGAAGCTGTTAATGTTATGAATAAATATGCATGCCAAACTTCAAGAACTAACTTAATTTATTTGACATAAGCATAGTGTACTGCCTGTATAAACCAGTTCTTTAGATAATATGGTGATTTGCAGTGTTAATTATAACAACAATTATACATCAGACAGGAGGCTCATATCTTATGCATTATCTTTCTTTAATAATGCCCATAGCAGAAATACAGTAAACATTTATTGTAACTTAAAAAATTCAAAGAACTACCCTTCCCAGCAGTCCCTGGGCCAGTGTAGCCCCTCCCAGACCGTAGCCTATATAAGGGACTGTCTGAGGTAACCTATTCCTCTTTCTTTCTGCTCATAGCCAGAACTCAGATAAGTACATTACTCTATGTTTATAATTTTTATGTAGGCTTGCTTGTCATTTGGTTATCAGCAGCCTTTTTAATTTGTGTAGATCCTAATGTCACATCGTCTTTCCACAGGGTGCTGGGGATCCCCCCCCCTCCCACCCCGGCTTTTATTACAGCTATGGAGGTTTTTCCCTCCTCCGCTATTCCCTTCAACTTCCACCTGTATCTGTATATACCCTCTGATCCCCTCAGACCTTCATCTGTGTGTTGTTCTATCAACCTTCTGTCTTATGACGCACAACTGATATTTCTAAAAATGATAACCGTTTAGTTTTTGCTGTATGCTTTTCCCACTTTGCTATCTGTGCCACCCGTTTTGTAGAGAACGCGGTTTCCTCTGATGTGTACATCTTACAGTCATTGGGCTTCTTTATTTGTTTATTTTACAATATACCGCTGCTTTGCTTCTTTTGTTTCCCCCCGGTGCGCTCTGCACACTGCTCGTTTTCTGACTGGAGGTAGGATGGCGCCATTTTAACATCTCGGCGCCTTTTTTCCTACCTCCCTTCTTCTCCTTCTCCTCAGAGCGTCTCATCTCTGAGGGGGGCGTGGCGGTGAGGATCTCCCTGCACCAATCGCGCTATTGTCGCGAATCGACGGCGCCATTGCTGCGGACCTGTCCTGGGGACCCAATCCTCCGTGTGCTAGACCGTCTCTCCCCATCGCCGCCACGCCAGGGTGCGGGCGGCTGTATGGTTGGAACTCTGTGTAGATCTCACTGATCTAAGCGAATCACGTTAGGCCGTAGTCTCGCGAGACTACGGCCCCGAGCCTCACGTCTAGCTCCCCTTGTGGTGGGGAATATCTCCCCTCATCTAACTTCTGTCACTCACACCTAGCTGGTGGGGAATTCCTCCCCTCCCCTGCTTCTGTCACTCCTTCACCTTCAGTTACATTAACATCAGTTCTTGTTCTTGGAATTTATTCCCCTGTAGTCTATTCTACATATAATGAATATATTAATACATGTAAATAAATAATAAATTTAAATAATTATACGAATGAATAAATTATTGACTTATTAAATAAATATAAATAAATTAATGAACATAAATGTCTATAAATAAATAATTTATACAATCTATATGATTGAATAAATAAATAAATATATAAATATATATAATAAACAAATTTAAAAATATAAACTATTAAACTATACTTTATATATAATTGAATAAATAAATACATATATATATATAAATAAATAAACAAATTATAATAATAATTATATGAATTATAGAAATTACTATACAAGTTATAGTACATAACTTCCGTATCTTCCTGTGCTGCACGGCCGTGCTGTCCGCAGACAGCTGACTCTTCTCCTGTGGCTGGCGACAGATCCTTTACTCCCTACTGGTGCCACTGAAGTGGTGGACGCAGCCCTGGAAGGCCCTACCTACCTCAGTGCTGCACTGGTTCCTGAGCTGGTCGGTAGGTCCGTCCAGACTACCAGGGCATCGGTTGTTCCAACCCACATGCACCCCTATGTCCGGATCTCCCGGCAAGGATATAACGCCCCTGAGTAGGGCATGGCGTCCCGTATGCGCCGTCACATTAATGTGGCCTCCGTCTCCCCGGCAGGGGAAGTAATTAACATGCCCCAGGCAGTACCCTCCCAGGACTGCCGACCCATTGACTCCCCGACAGGGGAAGTAAATAACATACCCCAGGCAGTACCCTCCCAGGACTGCCGACCCTCTGACTCCCCAGCAGGGGAAGTACATAACATGCCCCAGGCAGTACCTTCCCAGGACTGCCGACCCACGGACTCCCCGGCAGGGGAAGTAAATAACATGCCCCAGGCAGTACCCTCCCGGGCCTGCCGACCCACTGCCTTCCCAGACTCCAATCGACCCCCGAGCCTCGGGGAGATGCACATGCAGAGGCAGCGATCTGCTAGACGGACTGAGTCAGACTCCTCGTGGACTCTTCCCGAGTCGTCCGCGGAGTACGAGGCGGCTAACACCTTTGAGTCTGAGGATGAAAATGATAATGATGATGATAATGTGAGCAGTGGGCACATGGCGCTCCATGACAACGCCAACCCTAGGTCCCAGGGTAAAACCTTATTGGACTCTTGTGGAGTACTATTTTCGATCAGGAGGTGATTGGCCACCCACACTCCGGTGACTGGGCACCTCTACCTGAGGTGATCCAATAGATCGAATGCTGGACCCGGAGATCGATCGGTACGCTAACCGGACAAGTTGAGGGTGGAATACTCACCCTTCCATTACCAAATACGGTGGTGCTCACTCCAGAGGTGGATCCCATAATCATTCAGTATTCCAGGAAGGGAATAGAGAGGGCCTTTGGGACCTCACAGTACTGGGTCTTAGATCTCTGGACCTATCACCTAACCCTACGCCTTAGTGAGCAGGCTACCGCCTCTGTAAGCCGGTTGACCTAGCACAATGGGATCACGCTAATTGATGATATCTTTAAGACGGTAGGACAAATGGAGTTATATTACCAGGCGTATACCTGGTTCACCATCCCATTCGGTTTTTCAAACCTAAACACCGTCCTAATGGACAACAGGTTGCTAGACCTTGGACCAAACAGCCGATAGTAGAGATGGACCCGCTCTCTTTGAACTTCCTCAACAACATCTTCCCGATCAGGAAGAAGAAAGGCGGTTTTTCGTCCGGTGGGAGCTTGAGAAATCTCACCAACTTACTGCCCTGTGGAACAAGGGTGAGGTTGAACATCTACTTGAACGACCTACTTCTAATGGCTGGTTCCCCTCGCCTAGCGAGCGAACACGCCTCCTGGATGGTCGGATCGCTTCGCGATCTGGGACTCCTCATAGATCACAAACACCTATTATCTCCCCATTTCAGGAGATAGAGTTTTTGGGGTTCTTGGTGGACACCAACCGAGTGACCCTTCGGCTACCCATACCCAATTAGCCGCCATCCGCAAAGACATCAGTATCATGCTGGGCAGCAGCGGGTGTCCTTACGCCGACTGACTCGCTTAGTCGGCCTGTTCCCGGTGTCAATCCAGGCCACTCTCCAGCCCCTCTTCACTGTCGAACCCTCCAGAGACTTGAGACTCTACATCTTCGCTAGGGGCTTCGCTATACAAACTAAGTGAAGCCATGGTGGACCTACGGTAGTGGTTACGTCATAAAATAGGTGTGTTGCGCTGATAATAACTTATTTCTACGTACAAAAATTACATAAGAAAGAGACCCCCTAGTAAACTCAATACAAAAGGGATCACAAGTGCAAAATAGACAATATAACAAATCATCCAGTGAAGTGCCAGTGAAGTGCTGGGAAAAAAATCCCTATTGAAACCAGCATGCAATCTTCATGGGCAACTGCAGCAAGTCAGTACAACCCCTGTCACATGGGAAAAAAAAAAAGGCACACCACAGTCCGATAATCACGAGATGGTTCAAAGTATACAGACTTCACTTCTATATAGCTTTTCACTTCAGGGCAGTGCCGCTCATGTAAAAAAAGAAAACACAGATATGGTGCAAATAACGTATGAATAAGGAAGAAAACCAATGCAATGCAGCGATTGCACTCACGGAAGCCTCGATCTCATTAGGCTCTGCTGTAAAGTAATATGAACGCCGCTCAGTGCTTAGACGATCTCCTCAGATGGATGGTCGCGTCACTCGGCTCCTCCCCCACGCGTATCGTCACTAGACACGCGACTTATTCATGGGTTGCCCATGAATAAGTCGCGTGTCTAGTGACGATACGCGTGGGGGAGGAGCCGAGTGACGCGACCATCCATCTGAGGAGATCGTCTAAGCACTGAGCGGCGTTCGTATTACTTTACAGCAGAGCCTAATGAGATCGAGGCTTCCGTGAGTGCAATCGCTGCATTGCATTGGTTTTCTTCCTTATTCATACGTTATTTGCACCATATCTGTGTTTTCTTTTTTTACATGAGCGGCACTGCCCTGAAGTGAAAAGCTATATAGAAGTGAAGTCTGTATACTTTGAACCATCTCGTGATTATCGGACTGTGGTGTGCCTTTTTTTTTTTCCCATGTGACAGGGGTTGTACTGACTTGCTGCAGTTGCCCATGAAGATTGCATGCTGGTTTCAATAGGGATTTTTTTCCCAGCACTTCACTGGCACTTCACTGGATGATTTGTTATATTGTCTATTTTGCACTTGTGATCCCTTTTGTATTGAGTTTACTAGGGGGTCTCTTTCTTATGTAATTTTTGTACGTAGAAATAAGTTATTATCAGCGCAACACACCTATTTTATCACTATTATTGGTTTTGTACACTTTTTGTGTCTGCAGCGGTATTATTTAGTTTTTTATTTCTATATATTTTTCTTGATTAATTAGTAGTAGTAGCGCTGTAGTACCATATATTCAGTGGTTACGTCATGCCGTCAAACGGAACGGCGAGACATTTTCAACTCCTCACCGGATTTCGTCATAGGGTCGGATACCAGCCGCCTCGGCTGGGGTGCTCGGTGCAGTCCCTCGTCCTCCGGTAGGACGTGGTCCGCAGAGAACCCTCGGCTGCACATCAACACGTACACCCCTGACGGCCTTTTTTTTTTTTTTTTTGCCATCGGAAGTCTGTTGCCACGCACGTCCATCTGCTGTGTGCTATTGCGTTCGGACAACGTACCCGCAGTCCAGTACGTCGATCGCTTGGTGGGCCCCTGATCCAGAATCCTAGCGGATCTAGTAAGACTTCGGGCACTTCTGCCTGGAATGCAACATCGTCCCTATTGCGGGATATGCCACAGACTATCCCTATAGGGTGGCAGATTGGATTCTCGTTACCTGACCGATTCCAACGATTGGCGACCGCACCGGTCAGGGTCCCTGATCCTCGCTCACTTCGCGGATCCTTCTCTATGGACCTGTTCGTTCCCCGTATCAACCACCAGTTTCCGCGCTCTTACAACCGGAGGCCGGATCCGGAGGCGCACCATGTGGACGCCCTCCACCAAACGTGGTCACAGGGGACACATTACGCGTTCCCCTGTTCCCGGTGACCCTCAGGGTCCTCCTTCACTTAGCGAGCCGGAGGGCATCAGTCTTGCGGTTCACTCCGTGGTGGCCGACGCAGCCATGGTTTCCCCTCCTTCTGAGGATGACGGTGGAACTCCCCAGGTTGTTTCCTCATTCCCCCCACCTCCTCGCTGGTCCGAACGGGGATCTGCACCCTCTACTCACGAAGCACATCCTACCTCTCCTCACATGGTTAGTATCGGGGTTCCGGTCGCAGACTACGACCTTTCGGGAACAGCTAGGGATTCCCTGCCTTGGACTGGGCCCCGGGACTAGATCGGCATCTCGATCTACCTGGGGACTCTGGGTTACTTGGTGTGATCAACGACGGGTCGACCCCGTTCAAGCGCCAGGGTCTGTAATAGCCAATTATCGGGCGGACTCTTTGGATCCGTTGGTGTGTCAATTTTGAAGGCGTTAAGTTTAAATCGCCCAATGTACCAGCACACTTGGGATTTTTTCCAAGGTCATGATCATGTTCTCGGGCTGGGGGACGTTGACACTCTGTTTTGAGGTTACTGTTTTTTCGAGCTTACTGTCTTCTTGTGTCTGATTTCCATCATCGTGGGTCAGACGTCAAGGCTTTGGACATATCCAGGCATCATTCCTCGCCTCAGAGACTCAAGTCTTTTTCCGTCGTGCGTTGGACCAGACGGTACTTCGATCGGTTTTCTACCCGTTCTTCCCCGCACATCCACAACTGTATGTGGTCCGCTGTCTACAGACTTATATGTCCTTGACAGCCTCGCTGCGATCTTCGCAAGTCTTTCAACTCCTCGTTTCCTACGTTAATCCTCTCTTCCCGGTTTCCTCTGTGACTTACTATAGCGGCGGACTGTTGTCAGCGACCGCTTTTCCGCCAATCCCGCTTTGAACAGGAGGTACACATATCTATGTCAGTGTTGTGGATTATTTTGATTGTTATTGGTCATATGCATTGTTATCGCTTTGAACTTGCATAAGATATGAGCCTCCTGTCTGATGTATAATTCGAGATTTTCCTAGCTTGTGACGGAAAATATTAATTATATGAAGACAGGAGGCGAGTATCTTCCCTCCCAACCCAACCCTGTCACGAGGTTGTCTCTCTCTCGTTCTAGACTGATGAACCACGCACCCTGCAAGTCGGAGGCTGGTACGCCCCGGGAGTTCGTTTTCACTATCCCCGTTGGGATTGCTGTCCGTTTCGATCCATGGGTTTAGTTCACCGCAGATGGAGGTTCCTACTGTGTTCCAGATCCGGAGTCGGGATGCCGTTGACTGAATCCGTTGGTCCATGTTCCGGAGGACAACTGACCGGTCGGCTCCGAATGGTTTGGGTTTCCTATAGTCCCCGTTGGGATGAAGCTGGTCCGGATGAAGTTGGTCCGTGTTGGCCTTGTCCTTTCGTTTCCTCCAGATTCGGATGTTGTGTTCCGGTCGGAAGGTTCCCGGCAGCCGCGGAGATGTCTAATTGGACTTTCGGTTCCTGTTTACACTAATTCGCATGAAGAAAGAGGAATAGGTTACCTCAGACAGTCCCTTATATAGGCTACGGTCTGGGAGGGGCTACACTGGCCCAGGGACTGCTGGGAAGGGTAGTTCTTTGAATTTTTTAAGTTACAATAAATGTTTACTGTATTTCTGCTATGGGCATTATTAAAGAAAGATAATGCATAAGATACTCGCCTCCTGTCTTCATATAATTAATATTTTCCGTCACAAGCTAGGAAAATCTCGAATTATTACATTTATAGATGGCATATAAATGACAACTAGAAATGTGTGCCTATGCATCAGCCAGGTAAATTTAGGAATATTCATCTACTGTATATTTAGCAAATGGGTGAAAAACTAGAGAACGTGTGCCTGTTCATGAACTCTGATTTATTCAGGCTGAATGGTTTCTGGCCTCTAAGGCCCCTTAAACACAGGGCGGGCTTCCTTCAGAGGGAAATCTGTCTGCTGAGCAGGAGAGTGACAGGTCCGTATCCACTTTGCTTATGCAGAGTGGACACAGACACAGTCCGCTCTCCTCAATGAGCAGTCAGATGTAAACGGACCACCTGTCTGTTTAAACCCGACTGCCATCCGATCTGCCAGACAGATGGGCAACGGATCTGTTTTTAGCGGATATGATCATATCAGGTGTAAATACACATGTCTGTTGACTCCCGCTGCTCCATAGAGGAGACTGGAGAGTCTGATCAAGCCCACCTGAAAAACTGACAGGTGGGCCCGATCCGTCACATAGTGTAGCGGGCCTTAACAATTAAAGCATAACTAAAGGCAAAACTTTATTTTTTTTCCGTTTTGAATAGACTAGAGAGGGATTATGAAGTCTGTTATGTTTTTTACTGCTGCCTGTGCCCCTGCTAAAGAGATTCACCCTCTCTATATTTGTCCTTTTTATCATTATCCGAAAGTAAAAGAAAACCTCAAATTTTGGGTTGACCCTAGAACAGAAATAGAGGGGAACTCTTCCAATAGGGTCACTAGTCCTAGTGACCCTGGGGACACACTGGGATTTCCTCACTTGGGAGGGATTTCTTCTCACTTCCTATTTTGGCTTTGGGACAGGAAGTGAAAGGAAATCTTACCTATGGGACACAGATGGCAACAAAATTAACAGGGGTTTTAATCCTCCCTTTACGCTATCCAAAATGAAAAAAAAAAGCGATTTTCCTTTAACACTTTAATAACACAGTTCTTTGCATTATTGACCAATTAGTAAGACAATATTTTTTGGACACATGTTCTATGGTCAAGCGTGCCATGACAATAAAATGGATCAGAAGGGCAGATTGATTTCAAAATAATCATGAGCAGTATAAGGCAGATAGGGAGAAATATGTAGACTACTGAGAGAAAAGGTAGAGCAGGAGCCAATAAGGGACCAGGATTCAAGAAAGAGGAGGATTAAAGGTACCTGAGCATGGCCCTTGGGGAAGAGTATACAGGAGTTGGAACAGCAACTGGTCGTGGACCATAGGACCAGCATAAAGAAGGCAAGTGGAAACTGATCTTGGCAGGGTGTGTAGAGAGGTGGCAGCTGACCTTGGAACATGTAAGGAAAACTAAGTAAGAGCTGATTTGAAGAGGAACGATAGAAGTAGCAGAGCATGAGCTGATTAAGTACTGGAGAAATTAAACAGAAGAGGCACAAGGGACATAATCATTGGGGGGGGGGAATAAAACAGAGTGGGATTTGATCATGGAGAATAGATATACTGTAGGTGGCTGAGCTTGATCTGATCATTGACTATTTTTTTTTTTTTTCCACTTCAGACTAACCACAGCAAGAGACTTGCTCATGATTTTATTCATAATTCTGTCTCTACTTCCGGTTTTGCATCATTTGTGGTTTATATACATGTTTTTATGCATGTTGTTCTACTTTTTATATCTTATTTCCTTTTTTTTTTTTTTTAATTATGCCAACCGTTTCATTGCCCCTCTACTTGGGACTAAGGCGTTTATCACAGAGACAGAGTTACCAAATATATTTTTCATCAGTGGGAAAAAAATATAAACTACCCCTCTCCCCAACCTCCCCCCCACCCCCTCCGACCATCTCACGACTCCACCTAAAGAAACTATTCCCTTTATTCAGTCAATCCACTCCCACATTTGTGGAGTATCCGGCTCGCTCCATTTTAGCGGAATCAAGCGTTTCACTGCGTTCAGCAAATGGGGAATCAGTGAGGCTTTATACTCTTTAGCTGACACCTCCCCCCCATGAAAAAGGACTACCCATGGGTTATCTTCTACTTCTTTTTTTGTTATGGTTTTTATCAGGGACAGGATTTTTTTCCAATTTTTTTTTATCTTTGGGCAGTTCCACCACAAATGGGCCATTGTTCCCCTGCACCCACATCCTCTCCAGCATTCCTCTGACTCTCCTTCTCTGAATTTGCCCATTTTGTCTGGGGTGGCGTACCATCCCGTCAGGCATTTAAAGTTCATTTCCGCGGTTCTTACATCAACCGCCGAGGTGTGAGTCAAATTCAAGATTCTTCCTATGGTTGTCTTTCCCCTTGGGACATTAAGGTCTCTTTCCCACTTTTGAATATATTTTAACGTAACCGACTCATCCATTTTTTGCAGATATTTATATATTTTAGAAATATTCCCTTTTGAGCTTTTGGTGCTACACATTTGTTCCAATATGGTGTACTCCTCCCGTGACCGTATAGGATGTGGAAGATGCTTGACGAATGATGACAACTGCAAGTACCTCCACTCGTCAAGCATCGTAAAATCTATCTTGTGTTTAATTTCGTGAAATGTCATTATTTTACCTTGTAGTGTTATATCTTTTAACTGAACTCTATTTCCTATCCAATTACTACCTACTTCCCTTGTCCCTGGTGCAAAATATTTGTTTTCTTTTAGATCTATAAAAGGCGAGTTGAATTTTGTTTTTAATTGTTTGTGTACTCTATCCCAGATCCTCAAAGCGTTATGTGTGATTGCATTATATCTGAATTGTGGTGGGTTCCAAATCAATATCCCTAACTGTGCCCTAGCTAGTGAACATTCAATACTTATCCATCTTTTATCCTGTGACTCTTTAGCCCATTCTATAACCCTTGAGAGAACCGAAGCGTTATAATACAATCTAATGTCTGGAACCGCTAGGCCCCCCTTATCTTTGGCCCGTTTTAAGGTTTGAGCCGAGATCCTGTGTTTTTTGTTGTTCCAAATATAATTCATAATAAGGGAATTAAGTATTTTAACATATGGTGGAGGTAGATAGATTGGGAGCATTTGAAATTTATATATGATTTTAGGAATTAGGATCATTTTCGCAACATTAATCCTTCCGAACCACGAAATTGGTCTATTATAGATATTTTTAATTTCCTTTTTTATTTCGTCGAGCAGAGGGATATAATTTATTCTATAAATTTTTTTAAGGGTGTTTGCCAATTTGATGCCCAGATAATTTATCTCTTTCTGCCATGAGAAGCTATATTTTTTCCGCAGGTATTGTTCTTCCTCTTTGTGGATATTGACTTTCAGAATCTCCGTTTTTGCTGTGTTCATTTTGAAGTTAGAGACCTCACCATATTGTCTTAAGGTAGCTATTAAATTTGGGAGGGTGACTCTTGGGCTACATATAAAAAATAAAACATCGTCGGCAAAAGCCGCCAGTTTATGCTCCTCTTCTACTTCTACTCCATATATTTTTGGGTTTTGTCTGACCATTGCCAATAAGGGTTCTAATGTTAACACAAAAAGAAGGGGGGACAGGGGGCATCCCTGCCTGGTCCCATTTCTCATCTCAAAAGGTGCTGATAGGGATCCGTTTATTTTTATCCTAGCACATGGGTGCTGGTAAAGAGTTTTGATCCACCCTATCATCCTTGGGCCTAGTCCTATAGCTTCTAGTGTTTGTATCAGGAACCCCCAGTCTACCCTGTCGAACGCTTTCTCAGCGTCTACAGACAGGAGCAGACCGGGGGTCCCACTTTCCCTGTTGGAGAAGAAGAAGTGCCCTGACCCCGTTATCTTTACCCTCCCTTCCCGGGATAAATCCAACCTGGTCTGGATGGACCATGTCTGTCATCACTCCCTTCATTCGTACAGCCAAAATTTTCGCATACAACTTAGTATCCGCATTCAGGAGCGAGATAGGTCGAAAGCCTGAACAGGTCGTATTATCCTTCCCCTCCTTTTTTATCACTGTAATCGTTGCTGTTAATGCCTCTCTACTCATCTCGTAGTCTGATCCCAGTCCATTAAAGTATTGACAGAGTCTAGTCACTAATATAGTGCTAAATCTCTGTAAATACGCAGACGAAAAGCCATCAGGCCCAGGACTTTTCCCCTTAGGAATGGTTTTTAGTACCTCGCTTATTTCCTGCTCCGTTATAGATTCCTCCATTCCTACTATCTCCTGCTCTTCTAGCTTTGGGAGATTAGCTTGCTGTAATACTTCCCTGGTCTTATCCCTTTTTTCACTTGGGTCCCTGATCTTTTGTTGGACACCATATAATTCTCCATAGTAGCTTCGGAAGGCTTCCGCGATTTTATTTGTAGCGTAGACTAAATCCCCATTCCCATTCCTGATTTTTTCAATAAAATTCCTGGTTTTCTTTTTTCTTACCATTCTAGCCAAGTTTTTACTAGGTTTGTTTCCCCAGACATATGTTTCTCTCTCTGTCCTGTCTATATATTTCCTAGTTTCTTGTTCCGCCAAGGCTCTATATTCGTCTCTTATTATAATTAGCTTATGGAGCGTTTCCCTCTTTTGCCCCTGAGATTTATGTTCCTGTTCCAGCCTGAAAATCTCCTCCCTTAACGTTTTTAATTTATTCGTTCTTATTTTATTTTTCCTTACCCCTTCTGCAATAAAAATCCCTCTAATATAGGCTTTATGAGCGTCCCACAGGGAAGCTCTTGAGATACCCTCCTTATCATTCTCCTGGAAGTAGAGTTCCAGCTCTTTCTGTATCCTCTCGACCACATCCTCGTCTCCCAACAGACTCTCATCCAATCTCCATTCTGGTGGAGAAGCTTTTTGTATAGAGGTAATTATTTTCATGGTTATAGGAGCGTGGTCAGATATCGTCATGATCTTGCACCTTACTTCAATCACACTCTCCAGGAGTCTATGGTCAACGAGGATGTAATCGATCCTCGAGTACGTCCCATGTACAGGTGAGAAATACGTGTAATCCCTGGCCTTGGGATTAAAGATTCGCCATACTGTTATGACCCTGACAATGAGAAGACTCTATTTAGAGTTTAGACCGCAGCTGTAGAGGTTTATCAGAAATCAACCACCAGTTCACTCTCACTGAACAATAAGAGTTTGGGGTTATGTCATCATATCCTCTAATGGAAGTAAAACATAAACGTAATAGCTTAATTCCTCTTAAGCTTACTTAATGGACACAATCCAGATACTATAAGGATAAGTCTCGTCAAGGTAAATTCAACAAATAAAGGTAGTAGAATTACTGATACTGTAGGATATCACCACACTGGTATGAATAATATGAAGTAACTCCGCTGTATCTGGTGCTAGTATATAGTAACAAGTATAGAGTCAAAGATACAGTCCTGACATATACTAGCAATCACTGTCAGTATAACAAGCTGGTATTAGATATACTTGCGGTTTAGGAGGTAGTCTGTACCAGGAAAGTCCGCACAGGTGTTGATGGTATCTTTATACAGCAGTAGTGTGGTTTAGATATACTTGCGGTTTAGGAGGTAATCTGTACCAGGAACTCCGCACAGGTGGTGGTGGTATCTTGCCTGTAGTATGCAGTGGTGGTGAGTCTTCACCAATAAGTACTGATGTCTTGGGTCTCTGAGCAGATGTGCTGTGGAGAGAGGTGCTACAGGGACTCTGTAGCTTGCTCCGGGTTCCCAGGTGGCGGCAGGGTCCAACAGGAATATCCGAACACCCTGCCTCCATTCCCGGGAGTTTAAATAGCCCGGGCTGTGGCTGAGCTGAGCGCCACACGCTGGAACGCACTTCCGCGTTCCAACGTGGAGCGCAGACGTCCGCGCACCGGAAGTGACGCGGACGTGTGTCTGAATGGAGCGCGGCTGTCATAAGTGACAAGCCTGCGCTCCATGTGAAAGGAGTAACGCTGACGGCGTTACATACTCCCCTCCTCAAGGGGGCACCTCCGGGGCGCCCAGTGAGAGATGGTTTATTAGGATATTTATGATGAAACTGCTTAATGAGCCGAGGAGCATGAATATTTGAAGAACATTCCCAGGAATCATCTGTGGGAGAATAGCCTTTCCAACGAATCAAATATTGAATAGAGGATCCTCTTTTCCTAGAATCAAGAATCTTCTCTACCTGATATTCAGTTTCACCAAAAACTTGAATTGGAGGAGGAGGTTGTGGATCTCTATCTGGAAAGGGATTAGATTTATAAGGCTTAATTAGTGAAACATGGAAGGATGGATGAATCTTCCAATCTGGAGGTAGAAGTAATCTAACAGCATTTTTGTTTATTACATGAGAAATTGGGAAAGGTCCTGTGTATTGACGACCAAGTTTCTTTGAGGGAATATTAAGTCGCAGATTCCGAGTGGATAACCATACCAAATCTCCAATCTTGTATGGAGGTGATATTGTTCTATGAGAGTCATAATATTTTTTTTGTCTAATTTGAGCAGCCTTTAGGTTAGAACGGAGAGTATTTAAAGTGTTTTTTATGGTTGAGAAGAAATTCTCAACAGCCGGAACATTATTTGGAAAGAAAGTAGAAGGTAAACTATTAGGATGAAACCCATAATTTGCGTAAAAGGGTGAAAACTGAGAAGATGAATTGGAAGCATTGTTATATGCAAACTCTGCATGTGGAAGTAAGTCAACCCAGTCATCTTGAAGATGAGTGCAATAACAGCGCAAATACTGTTCAAGTGTTTGATTGACACGTTCCGTTTGCCCGTTTGTTTGGGGATGATAAGCAGTAGACCTGCGATGATCTATTTGTAATGTTTGGCAAAGGGCTCTCCAAAACTTGGAAATAAACTGTGACCCACGATCCGAAATGATTTGGGATGGAAGACCATGCAATTTAAGAATATTAGATACAAAAGCCCTTGCTGTTTCTTGAGAAGTAGGTAACTTTTTCAAAGGTACAAAATGGGCCATCTTGGTTAATATATCAACAGTGACCATGATGGTGTAAGCTCCATTTGATCTAGGAAGATCTACTATGAAATCCATGGATATAACATCCCAAGGTCTATTAGGTATTGGGATGGAGGTTAATAAACCATAGGGTGGTTTCCTTGAATGCTTGTTGATGGCACAAGTGTGGCAAGAACTCACATAGTCGTGAACAGTTTTTGTCAGATGAGGCCACCAATAATTTCTCTTCAGTAAAAGAAGGGTTTTACTAATACCAGGATGACCTGCAAGTGGGGCATCGTGGAGTTGTTTTAATAGTATGAGTTGTAAACTTGGTGGAACATAGATCTTGTCGTTGAAAGTTAATAGTCCATTAGACTGTTGTTGTAGACCTTTAGGGAGTTGAGATTTGTCTTTAGAAAGAGTTTGAATGAGCAACTTATTAAATGTCAAAGTTGTTCCAATGAATCGGTGGGAGGGAATAATGGAAAGTGGTGGAATGTCCATGGATTGATCTTCGTTCATACGAGATAAAGAATCTGCTTTAATATTTTGAGTACCCGGGAGGTATGAAATGACAAAATCAAATCGATCAAAAAATAAACTCCATCTGACTTGACGGGCAGAAAGAGTTTTACAAGTTTTGAGATGCTGTAAATTACGATGGTCAGTGAGAATAGTGATGGGGTGTGTAGAACCCTCCAGAAGGTGTCTCCAGTTTGCGAGAGCGTCCTTTATTGCTAACAGTTCCTTCTCACCAATCGGATAGTTCTTTTCAGCTGGTGATAAAGTTCTGGAATAAAAGGCAACAGGATGTAGTGGGTGTGATAATGTGGGTCGTTGGGAAAGTACAGCACCCAAGGCAAAATGTGAGGCATCAACTTCCAAAGTGAAATGAAACATTGGATTGGGAAGTTGGAGAATGGGAGCTGAAGAGTAACTGAGCTTAAGTGTTTCAAAGGATTTCTGTGCTTCCTTGGACCAAATGAAAGGTATCTTAGAACTGGTTAAACTAGTAAGTGGTCTCACAATTAATGAGAAATTTTTAATGAATTTTCTATAATAATTAGAAAATCCAAGGAATCTCTGAAGGGCCTTTCTAGACTGGGGAGAAGGCCAGGACAAAATGCAATCCACTTTAGTATGGTCCATCTGAACTCCGTCAGGAGTGATTTGATAACCAAGAAAGGAGATAGTCGACTGACTGAAGACGCACTTCTCAAGTTTCGCATATAGAGAGTGAATTCTAAGCCTATCCAGAATCCAACGCACATGCTTGTGATGTTCCTCCAGAGTATCAGAGTAAATTAATATGTCATCCAAGTAAATAACAACACAAATGTCAAGCAAATCATGAAAAATATCGTTAATAAACCACTGAAAGGTTGCTGGGGCATTACATAAGCCGAAAGGCATTACACAATACTCGAAAAGCCCGTATCGAGTTTTAAAAGCAGTCTTCCACTCATCTCCAGAGCGGATCCTTATCAGATTATAGGCACCTCTAAGGTCTAGCTTTGTGTAGATCTTAGCTGTTTGTAAACGTTCAATAAGTTCTGGAATGAGTGGTAATGGATATCTATTCTTTATAGTGATATTATTGAGGGATCGATAATCTATTATCGGTCGAAGTGATCCATCCTTATTTTTTACAAAAAATAGAGCTGCACTAGCTGAAGAAGTGGAGGGCCTTATAAATCCTTTTTTAAGGTTCTCATCCAAGTAATCTTTTAAGTGTATAAGCTCTGGTTGTGAAAGGGGGTAAATCCGAGCGGTAGGGATAGGACTGTCAGGAATTAAGTCAATAGGACAATCGTAAATCCTATGTGGAGGGAGTTTATCTGCGTTAGTCTTACTGAACACATCAGCGAAATCTTGTAAGTAATTTGGTAGATTAGTAGGATGAACTTCTGAAAAGGAGATGATACATGGAGGATGACAGAATTCTGTACAGTAAGTAGACTGTAAGGAAAGGGATCTTGTGGACCAAAGAATAGTAGGCTGATGAAGATGCAACCATGGTAGACCTAAAACTATAGGGAAAACTGGAGATGAAATAATATCAAAATTGAGAGTCTCTGTGTGGCCAGTGGCACAAGAAACTGTTAAGGGAACTGTCTGAGATGTAACTGGACCGAAAGAAGAGTTAGAACCATCAATAAATGTGAGTGACACTGGAATCTGCTTTAACACACTGGGAATTTTATTTGCTTTTACAACATTTGAGTCAATGAAATTGCCACATGCCCCGCTGTCGACCATTGCTTCAATGGAAATCTTTCCTTGATCCCACTGTAGGGTGAGAGGAACAAAAATATAATGATTAGATATGGTTCCGGGTGAATTTAATTTACTAATGTGGGAGAAATTACCTTCTGAATTCTTCTTGAGAAGAGGACAGGTGGAAACGATATGGTCAGGAGCAGAACAATATAGGCAAAGATTGTTAATTCTGCGGCGCTGTTTCTCTGCAGAAGTTAAAGGTCCTTTAATAACACTAAGATCCATTGGAGAATCTTTGGGAGGTGATCTAGACCTCCTGAAGGGAGTGACAGAATAAGTAATGGCACGTTCGGTCTTTCTTTCGCGAAGGCGACGATCGATAGTCACTGAGAGGTGCATAAGATCTTCGAAAGTATTGGGTAGGTCAACGCGGGCAAGCTCATCCTTCATGGCCTCAGATAAACCCAAACGGAACTGGTTTCTGAGAGAAATATCAGACCATTGAGTTTCTCTGCACCAACATTTGAATTCTGAAATAAAATCTTCAACAGGGCGCCTTCCCTGTTTAAGACTCCTGATTGAATTCTCAGCTGTTAACTGTTTGTTGGGATCTTCATATAACAAAGACATTTCATCAAGAAATGTGTCAAAATCTCCTAGGAGATCTCCGTGTTCTTCTACGTAGGTGTCAGCCCATACCCTGGGCTCACCTTTAAGATAAGTAATTAATGTGAGGATCTTTATCCTATCAGAATGATAAGTACGTGGCCGTAGTTCAAACATCAATCGGCATGAACTAATAAACTGTCTGTAATTTTTTCTATCTCCAAAAAATGGTTCCGGAGAACAGGCCTTTGGTTCAGGTCTTTCCCTGGCTTGTGCAAAATTTTGATCTCTTAAAGCATCATTCTGCATACGTAACTCATTCATGTTGGTGGTAAGATTATCAACCCTTTGAGAGAGTGCAACTAAATGATTTGCAAGGTCAGCTGGATCCATTTTAAAGATATATGTATATATATATATATCCTTTATTTTTAGGGGTTCGGATATTATGTTATGACCCTGACAATGAGAAGACTCTATTTAGAGTTTAGACCGCAGCTGTAGAGGTTTATCAGAAATCAACCACCAGTTCACTCTCACTGAACAATAAGAGTTTGGGGTTATGTCATCATATCCTCTAATGGAAGTAAAACATAAACGTAATAGCTTAATTCCTCTTAAGCTTACTTAATGGACACAATCCAGATACTATAAGGATAAGTCTCGTCAAGGTAAATTCAACAAATAAAGGTAGTAGAATTACTGATACTGTAGGATATCACCACACTGGTATGAATAATATGAAGTAACTCCGCTGTATCTGGTGCTAGTATATAGTAACAAGTATAGAGTCAAAGATACAGTCCTGACATATACTAGCAATCACTGTCAGTATAACAAGCTGGTATTAGATATACTTGCGGTTTAGGAGGTAGTCTGTACCAGGAAAGTCCGCACAGGTGTTGATGGTATCTTTATACAGCAGTAGTGTGGTTTAGATATACTTGCGGTTTAGGAGGTAATCTGTACCAGGAACTCCGCACAGGTGGTGGTGGTATCTTGCCTGTAGTATGCAGTGGTGGTGAGTCTTCACCAATAAGTACTGATGTCTTGGGTCTCTGAGCAGATGTGCTGTGGAGAGAGGTGCTACAGGGACTCTGTAGCTTGCTCCGGGTTCCCAGGTGGCGGCAGGGTCCAACAGGAATATCCGAACACCCTGCCTCCATTCCCGGGAGTTTAAATAGCCCGGGCTGTGGCTGAGCTGAGCGCCACACGCTGGAACGCACTTCCGCGTTCCAACGTGGAGCGCAGACGTCCGCGCACCGGAAGTGACGCGGACGTGTGTCTGAATGGAGCGCGGCTGTCATAAGTGACAAGCCTGCGCTCCATGTGAAAGGAGTAACGCTGACGGCGTTACACATACGTCCACCATTTGATTTTGTGTCATTTGTCTTGTCAATATCTTTAGATGCTCACGATTAGTCCCCTGTACACCGGACGTACTATCAAGGCTTGGGCACATGCAGAAATTGAAATCTCCCATCAATACTACGTGACCCTCTTCAAATTCTTTTAATTTTCTCAGAATTTTACTAATGTATTTAACCGCATTCACGTTAGGAGCGTAGACATTTGCCAAGGTATATACCTCCCCACCTAGTTTTATTTTTAAGAACAGGAATCTCCCCTCGGGATCTGTCTGTCTGTCCACCAATGTGAATCGGACTCTACTAGCGAATCCTATCGCAACCCCGCGGGATCGCGATGAAATTGTGTCTCCATAATACCATACAGGGTATTCTGGTGAGTACAACTTTATATTGGACTCCAATGTAATATGGGTCTCTTGTAGATAAGCAATATCTGTTTTATATTGTGTTAATTCACAGAGAATTTTATGTCTCTTAATATGAGAGTTTAATCCTTTTACATTGTAAGAGAGGAACTTAATATCTGTCATATAACTTTTTTTTTTTTTTTTTTGCACTTTAAGGAAATTTCTTATGGAGTCGTTCAGATGGTCCTCAATCCTATATACCGCCAATCTCTGATTTTCAGTCAGGGTCTTTACTTGTTTTTTCAAGAAGCTTATTTCCTGTTCCTGCTCCTCTATTCTCCTTTCCGTCTCTACCACTCTGTCGCGGAGCCCTCCCAAGTCTACTCTTACCTTATTGATTTCTGTCTTGATGATGTTTTCCATGGAATTTTCCATCCTCAATAGCATTGCATTCATCTCTGCCTTTGTCGGGGGGAGCGTATCTTGGGCTAACTCCTGTACATTATATTGCTCTTCTTCACTTTCAAGTGTCATTTCACCTCTAGAGCTCTCAGCACTACCTGTTCCTACCCCCTTTTTTATAACGATCTTTTTTTCAGTTTTTTTTGCGAGACCTGGGCTTTTGAGGGTCCCTTCTGGCGTCATGTATTGCTGTATGGAGCTATTCCCCGATTTATTCTTAGTTGGTTTTGTAGTACCCCCTCTCGTTGATCTATTCATTTTGTTGGCGGGTCTAATTCTCTTCCCCAGTTTGGAAGTGAAGCTACTGGGAGGGGGCAAAGGGCAGAGTGACGGGAGAGAGAACACCCCTCGCGACCAGTCAGATCCGTTTTTCTAGGCGATCTTGTCTATTTACCTTAGGATTGAAGGACCATTTACTGCTTTTGGGCTACGTTTTCCTAGAGTTACCGGATTGCCTTTTTATAGTAAAACTACCTTCAGTATTTAACCAAAGTTATCTCCTGTGTTGCTTCAGCCCCGTTCTTCATATATGTTCCTAGAGCAGGGTAGACGCTTATGTCAGGAAGGTTCTTAATATTTCTTTTCACAGTCCCCCATTCATCAACACTATGATTTTACTGACTTCTCTCAGTCGCTTGTGAATTTTGTACCTTTAGTGTACCTGTAATAATATAATATATTTATGACCGTTATTCACCAATAGGGGTTTTTCCTCCGGGTGCTGATGCTACATTGCCCTGGCCTGTTGGAATAACGATAATTCAACTATAGAGAAGGCATCCAGAGGGAAATCAAAATTTAAATCCGCTCCCAAGTTGTCTCCCTGTTTATCTCCCCAGACAGGTGCGCTCCGCTCCGAGCTACTTCCTATAGTTCTATTCAGTAGAAACAGAGGGCCGGACTCTAGATATATCATAGGCGGTCAGCAGAATAGAAAAAAATCACATTAAGCGGAGTGCTACATTAGTCCAGAAGTATATCCCTCAAAAAAAAAAAAAAAATTACACATTTATTTCTTCTTGCACCATGGTAATTATACGCTCAGTTCCTTTTTATGATAATTTTCACTTCCAATACAGCTCTGACAGGTATTATCCCCCTTAGTAGTCTAGCAACTGGATGTAATTCTTTGTTTTTTACACAGAAGTCCCTTATGTGCTGAAGGTGAACGCACTTCTGGGGGGCGATACAATAACCGTACTTTCCTTATGGCAAGGGGGGCCCCTACCATAGGTGCAAGTTTACCTCCTGCAATCAGTTCGACCCGCCCCTATATACACTAGTGATTACAGTCCCACTTCATTACTAATCTTAAAGAAGCAAGGAATCAGTATACGCAGAGATCCAAATCTTCTTTAGCATAATCTGCTCATTTATGCCCCTCTTTTGTAGTCAACCGTATTGTGAAAAAACATGACCTGTAGAGGTAAGAACCAAAGACACCCCTGTACCCCTGTACATATGGGTTTATTCTGCTCCTCTTTTTTTTTTTTTTTTCTTTTTTTTCCTATGACTTCAAGATGCTCCCGCTTTGTCAGGGAAACTTCTTACCCTGATTTTTTTTTTTTTTTGGGCTAAACAACCAAGTCCCGTCCTGGGAATACAAGACCAGAAGGGGGGGAATGGGGGGATCCCCGGGGGGGTGCAGCGGGACGGCGCCCGACCCTGCTCGGCTCACTGAGCGTCTCACCCAGCCTTAGTACATTCTCCTCTGCCTGCTGCCAGCTGCTGCCGCGCGGTTTCCATTCCCTGGACGTCACTCTCACACACACGCTGCTCCAACATCCACGTGCTTTAGCAGGACCCGGTCAGCGTCTAGCTCCGGGCTGGGCGGTCTCACGATCCCGCGGCTTTTCGTCCCTTTGCGCCTTAGAGAGCCTTGGAGAGCCAGGCTGGGGGTCCGACTCGGTCTTCAGGGGAGTCAGCCTCTCACTCTGGCATCCTCTGCTCCGATGCTGGTCTATTCGGATCCCCGCCGCCACTCGCTACCACAAGCCATGGAGCGCTCTTGCACCTCCCACCCTCACGTGCGTCACGTCCGCATGACGCCCTCACCGTGCCCATCATTGACTATTTTAAGAACAGGAGTTTGCACTGAGCTTGGCTGGGAAGCATATGGGAAGATAATTGTGGGTTGGCAGATAGGAATAAGTAAAAAGGGACAACATGTATTAACTGTCAAGTTTCCTTCCCAATAGAGAAAAGGTATAAAACTTGGCATATGCAGGATTTTATATTTATGAACTGTTGGGTGGCATTTAATAGTGACTTTTGTAACTTCAGCTTGTTCAATTGCACTGCTGCACCGGATTTTGTGTGCACCCGTTTTAGTAAATGTCCCCCTGTGTGTACTGCTAAATAAAGCAGATGATGTCATGTAGGGGTGTAAATAGAGGCAGAGATGAGCAGGATCTAGTGTGGGCAGTGGGGGAAAGGAGGCTACCAGAGAACTTAGTGGAAAAGGGGGCTTGCATAATCAGAGAAACTGTATACAGTGTAGGAAAAGCTGAAACAGAAGGTAGGGTAGTGAATGGTTTGTGGAAAGGACTAGGACAGTGATTACAAAAGTGTAGCACAGTGGCTAAGTGGTTAGCACTTTTGCCTAGCAGCACCAGGGTTGCCAGTTCAAATCCCAGCATCACACTACCTGCCTGGAGTTTGCATGTTCTACCTGTGTCCACGTGGGTTTCCTCCCACATCCTAAAAACATGCTGGTAGGTTAATCGGCTCCTGTGTAAAAACAGGCCCTAGTATATGAATGAATGTGAGTTACTGACCTTAGATTGTAAGCTCCTTGAAGGCAGGACTGATGTGAATGTACTATATACACATATATATATATATATATATATATATATATATATATATATATGTGCTGCGTAAATTGACAGCACTATATAAATAAATATTTCTGTCAGAGCATGGCCATTATTGAATGAACAACATTTATGCAGCAATGCAAGAGTCAGAAGGGTAACACGATCTTAAAAGAGGCACATAAACTAACCTGCTACATTCATTTCTGATGGTAGAATCCTCCAGCAGTGAAAGCACAAGTTTCAATCTCTATACTACACAGGGCGAAGGACTAATGCCGCGTACACACGACCGTTTTTTAAAAAATTACGTATTTTTTAATGTCTTTAAAAACTATCGTGTGTGGGCTCCAGAGCATTTTTCACGACGTATAATTCGTCACGCTGTAACAGACTGAAAAGCACGAAGACTGAAAAGTGGAAATCGTCTCTCACCAAACTTTTACTAACACGAAATCAGCAAAAGCAGCCCCAAGGGTGGTGCCATCCGAACGGAACTTCCCCTTTATAGTCCCGTTGTACGTGTTGTACGTCATCGCACTTTGCTAGAGCATTTTTTTTTTTTTTTCTTGATCGTGTGTAGGCAAGGCAGGCTTAACAATAATCAGGTTGAAAAAAAACATTGTTTTTTCTAGAAAATTCAAAATGGTTGTGTGTACGCGGCATAAGACTTGCACGTCCTGTGCTGAAAATTGCTGTAAGCAACTGGTCAGGGCTGGTTACTCAAATCATGACTCTGCTATACACTCTATGTTAGGGGTCTTCAAATTACGGCCCTCCAGTTGTTCGGGAACTACAATTCCCATCATGCCTAGTCATGTCTGTGAATGTCAGAGTTTTACAATGTCTCATGGGAAGTGTAGTTCCACCACAGCTGACACTCCTGCTCGCCTCCTCCCCCCTCAAGAGACTTTCTCCACACCAGGAAGAAAGCCTTGCATTACTGTGTGTAGTTACAGACAGAAGAACAGGAAGTGAGGATTTCTCATAAGAAATAAGGACATTTAAAAGCAAAATGGAAGGATGAGGTAAGTGAAGGAGGACTGCACTAAGGTAAAGGAATCTATTTAGGGAAAAAATGTTTTACCTTTACAACCCCTTTAATGCTAAGCAACCAAATCATTTACAGGATCTGGAGGCTTCTCACCATGAAGAATGGGCAGCTTTCCTATATGAGAAAACAAACGGCATCATTAATAAAAACTGTATAACAGAAGACTGCATGCTGCCATTAAGGCTAAGGGAGGCAATGCACAATATTAAGAACCAGTGGCGGCTGGTGCTCAAAATTTTTTGGGGGGCGCAAACAAATGAAAAAATAACTATTGCGGCATCACTGTGCCCATCGAACGCAGCTACTGTGCCCATCAATTGCAGCCACTGTGCCCATCAAACGCAGCCACTGTGACCATCAAAGGTAGCCACTGTGCCCATCAAATGCAGCCACTGTGCCATCAAATTCAGCCATTGTGCCATGCCATTAATTGTCGCCACTGTGCCATCAATTTTCGCCACTGTGCCATCAATTGTTGCCACTGTGCCATGCCATCAAATGCAGCCACTGTGCCATGCCATCAAACGCAGCCACTGTGCCATAATTTATCACCACTGGGCCCATCAATTGTCACCACTGTGCCATGCCATCAAACACAGCCACTGTGCCATCAATTGTCACCACTGTGCCATCAATTGTCACCACTGTGTCCATCATTTTTCACCACTGTGCCCTGTAAAATGCTGCCAGATTGCCCGCCCGGCACTTACCTTTCTGGGGTCAGCCACCCTCCTTCCACCGTCCCTCGATGTGTTCTCTTGGCCTCGATGATGCTTCAGCCAATCAGGTTACCGGTAACCAGAACCGGTGAACCTGATTGGCTGAGACCCCTATCAGTGTTAACCAGGGGACGCACACCCCTTGCGTCCCCTGGTTAACTATTTGGAAGTGGATTACAGCCCTCATTCTCTGATAGGCACTTTCTTTGTATAATCAGTGTTTATTGAAGAAATAAAAAGGGAGGGGGGGAAAGCACATAAGACAAATGTCAGACATGCCCAACAGGGTGTCCTGCGTTAAGATCCGGCCTCGCAGGGCCGTCAAACAGTTAAAACATACGTCAGACATAGCACACTGTATCTGATAGGCACTTTCAAAGCCAACAAGCTGCCGTTATTCAGATGGCTGGCACTCACCAGGGCGCCGGCCATCTGAATAGTGGACGGCAGCGACAATACATAGATTCATGCAATGGGCCAGATTCACAGAAGAAATACGCCGGAATATCTACTGAGACTCTGGCGTATTTTCAAATTTGCCGCGTCGTATTTTTAGTTTGAATCCTTAAACCAAGATACGACAGCTTTTGGCTTCGATCCGACAGGCGTACGGCTTCGTACGTCTCTGGATCGTAGGTGTAATACTTTGGCGCCCGCTGGGTGGAGTTTGCGTCGTTTTCCGCGTCGGGTATGCTAATTAGCTGTTTACGGCGATTCACGAAGGTATGCGCGGCCGTCGCATTCTCTTACGTCGTCGCTAGTCTGCTTTTCCCAGCGTATAGTTAAAGCTGCTATTTCTTGGTCTATGTTTAGACTTGCCATGTTAAAGTATGGCCGTCGTTCCCACGTCGAATTTAAATTTTTTTTTTTTTTTGCCTAAGTCGTCCGTGAATAGGAAAGGACGTAACTCACGTCGACGTTCAAAAAATCACGTCGGTGCGACGTCATTTCGCGCAAAGCACGGCAGGAAATTTCAAAACGGAGCATGCGCAGTACGTTCGGCGCAGGAACGCGCCTAATTTAAATATTCACGCCCCATTTGAATTAGGCGGCCTTGCCGGAGGGATTTGCGCTACGCCGCCGCAAGTTTACAGGCAAGTGCTTTGTGAATCAAGCACTTGCCCATAAAACTTGCGGCGGTGTAACGTAAATGCAATACGTTACGCCGCCGGAATTGTACCTGAATCTGGCCCAATGCATGAATCTGTGTATTGTATTCAGTGGAGGAGCGAGAGGGGGCAGTGCTCCTGCGCCCTCTATGGACGCACCGCCACTGTTAAGAACTAAAGGTATGAAAACTTTTGAACGTGATCATTGTATAACTTTCCTTTATTGCTATGACTTGTTTATTTATTGTACTATTATTTGATGCTAATAGTTTAATTTAAATCACAAAAAAAAAAAAAAAAAAATGTGTTTGGTTTGATCGCTCATATTTTTTTAATAAATGCTCCACATTTTACAAATTCTGTAAGGGGGTATGAAAATACATGAGCCTAACTGTATGTATACTGTACCTGTCCATTACAAATGTTTACCCCCTTGGATATTTGTTATAATTTATTGTCATGGGACATGGAATCACAGTGAATACATTCTATCAGCTTTGAATATTAGAACACTTTTTTTCACCATTTGCAAAACCTCTTCATAAAATTGTGTGTTTTTGGACCAAATGAGCAGAGCAGACTAGTAAACTAACACTATTGACTTGTGTACGACAAGTTATTAATAATCTACCAGTGCTAAAAAGAGGACATGGGTGTAAGTAGGACATGTAGCTTATCCATTGGCTATAAGTTTTAATGTCCTCCCACTGTTACTGTTTGCACAAAATTCCAGACTTGCTCATCTGGCACAAGTTATATCCAAAGTCCTTCAGAAATTGTGGTATATGTCACCTTAGCATGCGGACTTCTTGCCAATTGAAAGTTCTGTTCAGAACACTAGTTGGAGGTCCTCACATCTGCTGCAGAACTCAAGCTATGAAGGCTGCAGGGAAACAATTACCAAAGATTTATGTAACTAGAAGAATCCCCCCAGATGGAATCAAAATTCTCCGACAATCGGGAAGGTGAGTGAGGTTTTGATGTGTGAACAAATGTTACCTCTGCCCAAGCGCAACACGTGGGGGTAATTTACGAAAGGAAAATCCACTTTGCACTACAAGTGCAAAGTACAAGTGCAAATTGCACTTGAAATTGCATTGGAAGTGCACTTGGACTTTCAGTCGCTGTAAATCTGAGGGGAACACGAAAGGAAAAAAAAAAACAGCATTTTAGCTTGCACATGATTGGATAATAAAATTTCCAATCAGAGCTTCCCCTCATTTCAGATCTTCCCCTCAGATTTACAGCGACTGCACTTCCAAATGCAATTTCAAGTGCAAAGTGGATTTGCCTTTCGTAAATAACCCCCATAGTCTGAATCATTGATTATACTTTAAAAACCATACTTTTCTTGCAGGATAGTAAAGCTGTACTTTCAGCCTGCTAAGTACATGAGAGCTGCAAGTTTCATAGACTGCTGCACTTGTGTCTTTTTTTCCCCCTTTCCTCCTTGGCTATTCACAGAATACACAATGTTATGTGAATGACCAGGGGTGAAGGGGAGACATTGGGGTTGATTTACTAAAGGCAAATTCACTGTGCACTTTGCAAGTGCAGTTGTACTCTGCAAGGGCATTTGATGCAGAGCTTAGTAAATGAGGTGAAGCTTCACTTTTCAAAGAATATCACATGCAAGGAAAATAAAAAAACAGGATTTTTGCTTGCACGTGAATGGATGATGAAAGTCAGCAGAGTTTCTCCCCCATAAGCTCTAGAGCAGGGGTGCCCAACCTTTTGAAGAGCGAGGGCCACTTAAGCAACTTGGTAACCAGTAGCGGGCCACATTGAGCGGAGCAGGCGGATGACAGGTAACGGCTACTCTATAGGTCCTCCGATCCGCCCAGATGGAATGGGACGAATTCCCTTTTGTTTTTTGGATTGGAGGTAGGCGAGCGTAAACGGACATCTGTCGCTCTGTAGAGGTTAACCTCTACAATTAATTGAGGGTCCTATTTGGTTGGGCTGATCGTGTGAAAAGGGCCTAAGACTGCTTTCACCCTGATGTGCTGCGGTTTACCCACAACGTGGGTGCAGCATAATGCACCTGTGTCTATCCTGTGGGTTAGCCTAACTTTGCCATAGACTAGCTGTAGAGAAAGCATCGGCTTATGGGGCTCTGCTCCGCAGCCGCTTTCTTCCTCTACCATCACCATTCACAACACTGATGCTGCAGTATGGCGGGTTGGCAACCTGCGATCTGGGCTTGTCAACCCACCATTCCAGAGCAGGAGGTCGCGGGCCACATCAGAGGGCTCCGCGGGCCACTGGTTGGCCACCCCTGCTCTAGAGCAAATGTCCTTGCAGGGCGCAACTGCATTTGCAAAGTGCACCGTCTAACTGCAATTAGTAAACCAATTCTAATGGCACCAGTGCTGTAGTCTATAAAGCCCCGTACACACGAGCGGTTTTCCTGCCAGGAAAACTGCCAAGAGAGCATTTGGCCGGGAAAACCAGACATGTGTATCCTTCCTCGCAGTTTTCCCGACAGGAAAACTGCTGGGAATCCCGGCGGGAAAATAGAGAACCTGCTCTCTATTTTCCCATTGGGATTTCCCGGCGGTTTTAAACCCAGCAGTTTTCCTATGGGGAAACACTGCGAGGAGCATACACACGACCGGGATTCCCAGCCAAAGCTCTGCCCGCAGTTTTCCCAACGGGAAAACCTCTCGTGTGTACACAGGGAAAGTTACCGAGCAGGTTCTCGGTTTTCCCGGCGGGATTCCCAGCGCACTTTATACCGCCGCAAATCCTGGTCGTGTGTACAGGGCTTGAGACCCATAGCTCTCATATCCAGAACAGGTTGAAGGTACAGCTGAAGATACAGAACTATATCCCTTACCACTCTCTGTCTCTATTTGTTTCTATTTTTATTGATATACAGCAAAATAATTCTGCTGCTTTGACTTCAAAGAACCTTCCCACATACAAGGTAAATATGTAATTTTCACACTGATCACTCACTGTATTCATTTATAACTGCAGCATAGTAACTCCGTTTACTATGCTTCAGTTTGTGAATGGACAGGAGCCTCTGCAGTCGAGATGAGGCTACCAAGAAAGGGGCTGGGGGATGTTTACTAAGTCCCTTTCTGTGTCTCAAAAGTGAGAGTTCGGGTTTGTTTAGACCCCTGATATCTCACCAACGCCCCCCCCCCCCCCAACAGCATTGTGGGGAAAAAATGAAATGAAATTAAATTACAAACTAAAATAAAAAAGTGTAAAAAAAAAAAATTACAAATCTGTAAAAAAAATCTGACTAAAATTTCTAAGCAGACGAAAATGCCACGCCCATTAAGTGGCATAATTTAGCAACACACACTGTGTGTCGCGATATGCTACGCTACGCACAATACAAGTCACTATCTCCCTGTTAGGGGCCCCAGAGCATTACTTTGCCCAGGGGCCTATGATGCTGTTAAGGGGGTACTGCCTCCAGCCATTCGAACAACAGTCATTGGGGGCTATTGTTTTTAGAAAGAGAAGTCAGCAATGGCCCTGGTTTCTCTTATGAGGGTTTGTTTTAGTTATTTATGGGAGATAAGTATAAGAAGTAAAATCGAACTAGCTCCCTGGCTGCATTGAACAGCTAGAGCAGTTCAGCTTTCCCCCCTTCACTCACAATCCCACTGCATCTCTAGTCCCTGAGGAGCATGCTGTAGCATGCTGACTGTAATATTTTTTTTTACAACTGGATATGTTAAATCTGTATTGTGGTCAACACAAAGCAATGTTGAAACAGAGAGACTCATTTTCAGATGCTGCTCTGCTGGGTTCTGTTTTCCTTACATAGCTGTTTCTGGCAATTTGTGTGTCACTGTCAACTGCAGTTTCATGACCACAGCAAAGGTTTATCTCAACTGCATTATTTTGGAGAACTGTATGGTTAATTATTGACTGTTTATTTTTTATTTTTTGCCTGAGTAGCTTTGGCTACCTACGAAATAGCTATTTAAAATAGTTGGTCTTGGTATTTATTTAAATTTTGTATAATCTCATGTTTTTACAAGGACACTTTTTCTGTACTGAAAACACAATGGGGGTTATTTACTAAAGGCAAATCCACTTTGCACTACAAGTGAAAACTAGGGGACAGATCCACAAAGAGAGTACGCCGGCGTATCTACTGATATGCCGGCGTACTTTCAAATTTCCCGCGTCGTATCGTTGTTTTGAATCCTCAAAACAAGATATGACGGCATCTGGGTTAGATCCGACAGGAGTACGTCTTCGTACACCTTCGGATCTAAGATGCAATTCTTCAGCGTCCGCTGGGTGGCGTTCCTGTCGTTTTCCGCATTGAGTATGCAGATTAGCTATTTCCGACGATCCACGAACGTACGAGCGGCCGTCGCATTCTTTTACGTCGTCTCTAGTCGGCTTTTTCCAGCGTATAGTTAAAGCTGCTTTTTCGTGGCGTATAGTTAGACCTGCTCTGTTAAGTATGGCCGTCGTTCCCACGTTTAATTTGAATTTTTTTTTCAGTTGCGTAAGTCGTCCGTGAATCGCAGGATGGACGTAATTTACGTCCAAGTCAAAACAATGACGTCCTTGTGACGACATTTCGCGCAATGCACGGCGGGAAATTTAGGGACGGCGCATGCGCAGTTCGTTCGGCGTGGGGACGTGCTTCATTTAAATGAAACACGCCCCCTACCCGCCCAATTTGAATTCCGCACCGTTACGCCGCTTGAGATACACTACGCTGCCGTAACTTACGGCGCAAAATCTTTATGGATTCGAACCAATGCCAGGTAAGGTATGGCGGCGTAGCGTATCTCAGATACGATGCGCCGGGCCAGATCTTTGTGGATCTGCCCCTACAAGTGCAAAGTGCACTTGAAATTGCACTGAAAGTGCTATGGAAGTGCAGTTGCTGTAGATCCGAGGGGGACATGCAAGGGAAAAAAAAAAAACAGCATTTTAAGCTGCACATGATTGGATAATAAAATCAGCAGAGCTTCCCATCTTTTTAGATCTACCCCTCAGATTTACAGCGACTCAAATTCCAAGTGTACTTTCAGTGCAATTTCAAGTGCACTTTGCACTTGTAGTTTACACTTGTAGTGAAAAGTGGATTTGCCTTTCATGAATAACCCCAATGAGTAATTTGTTAGTGCTGGAATTTTTATGATGACCATGGCAATTTGGTGGAGAGCGCAAAATGTTATGCAATTTTAGTTAAAATCACAGAGTAACAAAGACATAAAGGGGGTTATTTACAAAAGTGCAAAGTGCACTTGAAATTGCACTGAAAATGCACTTGGAAGAGCAGTCGCTGTAAATCTGAGGGGAAGATCTGAAATGAGAAGCTCTGCTGATTTTATCATCCAATCATGTGCAAGCTAAAATGCAGTTTATTATTTTCCTTGCATGTCCCCCTCAGATCTACAGTGACTGCACTTTCAGTGCAATTTCAAGTGCAGTTTGCACTTGTAGTGCAAAGTGGATTTGTCTTTAGTAAATAACCTCCATAATGTTGGTTTCTATCGACTTCAAAGAGATTTTATGAAATGTGCCCCAAATTTAAGGCAGTGGAATGACTCATCCTTTAACAAATTGTAATAAAGCATTCGGTAAAAGTGCTTAGTTTCTTAAAATGATGTGTATCTGCATGTGGGCTGGGCCTACTCGCCCTCCACGTGTGGGTACGTTTCCTCATATACGCGCTCATCAATGCCTGAGATCAGGTGAGTCGCGTTTCTGTAGAAATCGAACATTATTGCGGTTCCCCAGCTTAGAGATGAGCCATACACTGTGTGCAGTAGTTATTTATAGAGTCCCTCTGTAAAATGTGCTGTCCCATGTTACTACACATTTTTCTTGATGCTTGCTGTGTTTAAGAGGGACACCACTGAGCTTATGCCCTCTCCACAAGTCTAGCGTACCTCACTCCAGGTGAGAGAATGGGGTCCCGATGCGTACCTATCGCAGACCTGATGTGTACACTTATTTAACTTTTTTAACACAAGTACTATATTATATATTGGGGGTGTGGTGCACTGTGTGAAAGTACACCCAAACCCCTGCATTCAGTTTTGATGCATTTTTTTTAAACCCCCAGCGCATCAGTGTGAAAGGAGCCTTAGGGGGCTCAGGACAGTAAGGGCTTGTTTTTATTTGCTGTTTGGGGGGCAGTAAAACCCCACAGTTGAGACCAACTACTGGTGTAGCGTCAGGGGTCACACTGGCGATTCTGACCCATGCTCTAGGGGTTCCGTGCAGCCTCTGTGTCAGATTTTGTTTTATATTTGGACAGGAAGGGCGATGGGGGGCGCCATATACAGGAACTGACCCTCTCCATTTTTTCCCCACAACAGCTGAAAGCCAGCTTCTCCTCCAATCCCGCCTGCCGGCATTCAGTGGCCGCAGTGGAAAACTTTAATTATGCTATTCAAAATAAAAATTCTGCACCATTTCATTGTAGCCTGCGACTGGTTACCAAATCACTTAAGTGGCCCTTGCTCTTCAAAAGGTTGAGCAACTCTGCCCTGTGCACTGGTCTCAACAGCAAGTGCATGAACTGCTATGGGTATAAAAAATACTTGTGTGCTTATGCTAAGAACGCTAACTGACTAATCTTATGATTTCAAATTTCAGTTGTGAAATTGAACAGTGGGATTCTGATGATCCAGTTCCACGTTCTGAACTTCTTAAGAAGGTTGCTGGAATTCAGGGCCTATATTGCCTTTTAACAGAGAAGATTGACAAGGAATTGCTGGATGCTGCAGGTAGGATTTTTAAGAGTGTTTTACCTCTTTCACTCCTACATGTTAATACTATTTACTCTTGGGCTACAAGGGCACATTTTAGTATCTTAATCTTGCTACTAAACTATCATGACGTCTATTTTTGTGTTTGAGTTGCTATATAGGAGGTTTTCAGTAGCATGACGGAGCAATCAGTCATCTTGTGCAATGCCTCGATGTCATTGCATAGCAGAAACAACTGGCAATTCTGTTGTTGATGGGTGCAGTTTCTACTCCACCCAGCAGGTGGTGCTTTACCACCTCAGGGATTGAGTGGAGTCTTTGGGGGGATGATGTTCCCTTTCAGCCTCTATAGGTGTCATCTGGGGAGCAGATGTCTGAGTGGATGCTGCAACCCTCATTGACCTTCTTCAGCCATCTTGGTTGGGCAATACTTACTGAATGTAAGTGCCCTGATGAGTTTGGCGTGCATTTTCCAGTGGCTAGTGTAGGAAGACAGGGACAGAGGAGTAATGTTGGGGAGAGGTTCCAGTGCGAGGAGGGAAATAGTAGGAGATACCACTGCAGGCTTCACAGAGCACCTGTATACAGAGCTGCTGTTGCTATTTGTTCTAGTCTGCCAAAGCTGCTGTCGCTACCTATCGCAAGAAGGGCATGTCTTAAAAGGTATGTAAAGATAGCGTTAATGACACTGGGGGCCAGACAGATCAAAAGAATATTAGGATAAGCAACCCTACACCATTAGCTTATGTGCATTAACCCTGTTTACCCAGATTTTATAGATTTTTGGGGACAATTTTGACCAAGGTAGGTACATTTGTAAAAGGGTAGTTTTCTTTTTAGTTAATTGCAGGCTTCCACATGTGGATGGCAGGTGGGGCAGAGATTTTCCATCTACGAGGAATCATCTGCCTACTGTAGAATGCAGCATAGAAAATGACTAGCTACTGATAAGTAGTATTTAGGCCTTGTTAACATTGGTGCATTTATAAGTACACCCGTGGACGGGCTGTCTTTACTCACACAGGATGTCCATGCATCTGCGTGCAGGCAGTGCCACTCATGTCACAGTGGCTGCACAGTACGGCCTCGTACACACGATAGGATAGCCAGAGGACAACTGTCTGAAGGACCGTTGTCTTAGGCCCCATACACACGAGAGGATTTATCCGCAGATACGGTCCAGCGGACCGTTTCCACGGATAAATCCTCTCAAAGATATCCGCTGATTTCGATGGGATGGAGTGTACACACCATCCCATTGAAATCCGCGCGGAAATCCTCTGCCGATGACGTGTCGCGCCGTCGCCGCGATTATGACGCGGCGACGGGCGCGACGCTGTCATATAAGGAATTCCACGCATGCGTCAAATCATTACGACGCGTGCGGGGAATCCCTTTGGACGAATGGATCCGGTAAGTCTGTACAGACGAGCGGATCCATCCGTTGGAATGGATTCCAGCAGATGGATATGTTGTGCAGCACAACAAATATTCGATCTGCTGGAATCCATCCCAGAGGAGATTTCTCCGCGGAAACAGATCCGCTGGCGTGTACACACCATAGGATCTATCCGCAGAAACCCATTTGCTGGGATTTATCTGCGGATGGATTCTATCGTGTGTACGGGGCCTTAGGTTAACCGATGAAGCTGACTGATGGTCTGTCACGCCTACACACCATAGGTTAAATAACCGATCGTGTCAGAACGCGGTGACGTAAAACACAACAACGTGCTGAAAAAAACTAAGTGCAATGCTTCCAAGCATGCGTCGACTTGATTCTGAGCATGCGCAGGTTTTTAACCAATGCTTTTGCATACTAACGATTGGTTTTGACCTATCGGTTAGGCGTCCACCGGTTAAATTTTGAAGCAAGTTCCTATTTTTTTAACCAAAGGTTAACTAACCTATGGGGCCCACACACGATCGTTTTTGACCGATGAAAACGGTCCTTCAGACCGTTGTCCTCTGGCTATTCTATCGTGTGTACGAGGCCTTATAGCTGCTGGTCCCAATCTGACAGCCATGCTGGTGCCGGTGCATGTTCCTGAAAGCAAAATGTCTGTGTTCAGGGACAGGCACCCATACCTGCATGGCTGTCAAATTGGGCCCAGCTGCTGCGCCCCAGTAGACATGAATGGGACTGCCTGCACATGGATGCAAAGAACACCCATGCATCCTGTTTGGGCAAAGACAGCCCTTTGCATGGTTGTAGGCATACATACACTCATGTGAACAAGACCTCGCAATGTCAGGGATTTTCAAAAGCATACATCCAGTGAGAGCCCTCCCACAGTGTTAATATCAGCTACCACCTCTTGGCAAAAAACCTGCATCCAAGGGTAGGTCAATACCATATGCATATCTCAGATTGGCATCTGTAACACATTGCACCAGAGGTTGCATAGATAGTGGAGAGATTTTGTGGGGTATAATAAACCCAGTGCCGAAATGTAAGTTGCCTCTCTGGGGAGATGTTGCCTTATACCTTCATCTCAGTCCTGACCTGTCGGGTAGGTATCGGGTAGGTATTGCTGCTGCCATGTTGTAAAATGATGCAAGACCCTAGAGTTACTGATAATTTGAGCAGAAATGTAATCAAGATCTACTAGTTCCATTGCTATGGTAGGATAAACTGAGTATGAAACAATTTTGTATATGACCTACCTTATGCAACATTAGTACAGAAAACAGTTGAATGAAATTGCACTGGCTCTTAAAACATATCAATCACTTAGTTTATACCCTATTGCTGTTCATAAACTTAGTATATATTACCCAGAGGTGTTTTGTCCTCATAACATTCAGTAATGATCCAGCAGTAAGGAGAGTGCACCCAGCAATTTTTAATCATGCTACTAAAACTGCCTGTGATTGATCGCTATACATATGGTACAGTGGACTATATCCTGTAGTAGTAATTAGTTGCAGATGATAGCACAATACTCCAAACTTGTTTGATCAATCGCTAATAAAGGTGGTCGCTATCAATTAACTGTTGGACATAATTGCAACTAACCATCTTCTAACCAACAAAGGGACAAATGTGATTGGTTCCTATGGAAAACTGTCCCATTGACCAATATATTACAAAAAAAAGAAAAAAACAGGCAGAGGGAAATGCCAAATTTCATGAACTCCCTACAGTATATCACAAATTATATTTTTTGCAATGTCTACACAGGTCCCAGCCTTAAGGTAGTCAGCACAATGTCTGTTGGGTATGACCATTTGTCACTGGATGAAATAAAAAAACGGTAAGATATAAACACAATGTAACGGTTTAACAAGTTTCTACCTTTGAAATTAATTTACTACTTATCCTGAATTAATGTTCTACAGTATATAATTTATTTTGCTTCTGTTCAAAGCAATCATTTCTTTTTTTTTTTTCAGTGTGATCATTTGGTGATATTTGTGGTTATTTTTTTAAGAGGATTAAGTGAACTATACAAATTGTTTTGTTTAAAATTATATTCTTTAGGCCCCTAATATAAAGTATATAAAACAGTCTACAGTTTTTAAATTCAGATCAGGGCCCTGGGTTTAAAAAGTCTGGAGTCTCAGAACAGGACATTGAACCTCAATAAAAATGAAGGAAGGAAAAAATTGTCTAAGAAAACCTGTGCTATCCATAATAACCAATAATTAGTTAGTGCTTTGAAACACAGATAGAGACAATTCGTCCCTAAGACACTGTTAAAAATTAGGTCCAATGGCTGACACATTAAAGCAGACTATACTATATTATGACATTCATCTATTCAATTTCACTTGGTATGTTAAATTAATTACCGTTAAATGAGGAGCTCAACTGCCTATTTTCCTGTGATAAACACTACACCTGACTCTCTGCTGATGGTCATGTGACTTATGCCAATGAATCAGTCAAGTGATTTATGCCAAAGGGTTCTGGGGATCTGACGTTTCAGGAATAGCTGGCCAATTAGTGTCTCGGCCAAGCAAGTGACCTACTACATCAGATACTATGTGACCTACTACATCAGATACTATCAGATACTATGTGACCAATGCTTTGGAAATTGGCCACCTCACTAGCACCAGAGGGAGCCAGAAGCAGTGTTTTTTAACAGGAAAAGTTAGTATTAAAGCCCTTCTGTTAATATTTATTATTAACGTTAAATGAAGCAAACTTGGCAAGTCAATCAAACAATGCACATTTAGCAATAGGTCCACTATAAAATTGTTTTATTTTTAAATTATTTTATTGAAATATTAGTAACCTTAAATATTTTGTTCATTAGCGGCATCAGAGTTGGATTTACGCCTGATGTATTAACAGAGGCTGTGGCTGAGCTCACAGTGGCATTGTTGCTGGCAACATCTCGACGACTTATTGAGGCTGTGGATGAAGCAAGAAGGTAATGTAAAAACAGTGAAAGTAAAAGCACACTACAGTCCATTTAACATGGTTTCCTATCAGGGGCGGACTGACCATTGAGTCACTCGGGCACTGCCCGAGGGCCCCATGCCACTAGGGGGCCCCATCCGGGTTGCCAGGCTCAGTAAAACCAGGGACAGTATGTAAAAATCTGTGTTTTTTTTTAGATCTGTCCCTGATATGTCCGAAAATGACATGCTTTTAATGTGAATATCCCAAGATTTTAGCTGCCCGCCTCTGCACTACCTCCTGGCGTGGTGGTCATCTGTAAGCCAGAGGGGCCCCATAATCTTCTATTGCCCAGGGGCCCCATGAGTTGTCAGTCCGCCCCTGTTTCCTATAGATCTCCATGGAGTTAGGTGCAAACCACTACCAACATATGGAGCTGTACCTATCTCTGAGACCATTGGGTTACCTAGTTGACTGTTAGGAATAATGCACCATGATGACAGGAACAGGTAACTCTACAATAAATGTAAACAAAAATGTGCTGTGCTTTAATAAACATTACAAACACCACCGTGCTAGATAGCAGTGTAAATAAAGAAAGTTCATGTTACAAATCACAAAGATTCCAATGTATAAAAAAAAGTCCCAAAAAAAAAGTCCACTTGAAGACAATATAGTATATCCCATGCCAGTAACTCCTCCACAGATATTTCATATGAGGCTTACCAGAACTACATGACCTTCAGATTATAGAAAGATCATGTAAAGCATATGTTATGCAGATCCACCCCAATGACACTCTTCAAGAACCAGCCATGGGTTGCAGGCTGGACACAGGTTTACTTTAGGCACTCTGCTGTATACAAACGTGGCCCAAAAAGTACTTCCACATTCCTCACATGTGGCACCACATGTTGCTCCAAGTCCCCCACGTGACCACGCTCAGAGAAGAAAAAAGGAGACCCATGCTCCACATAGTGTAAATCTGTCAGGAATTTTATTAAAAAAAAAACAAACTAAAATTGCACTCACATGAGCAGAAAATAAAACAGCACTGTATACACAAGGCAACCAAATTCCACCTCTGGGGACACTTCCAGCGCGTGACAATGTCAACGTTGCTCTGCCCTAACTAGTTTTGTAAAAAATTACGTTCTCAAACCACTACCAACATATTGAGCTGCACTTACAGTATCTCTGAGACCATTGGGTTAGCTTGTTAACTGTCAGCAATAATACGCCATGATGACAGGAACAGGTAACACTACAATAAATGTGTCGTGGAGTTTAGAGGCAAGACCTGCCATTCTTTTTTTCACTGGTCTTCTTGCAGCAGAGCTCCACATCACAACACAACCAACTACTGCTAATCTTTCTGTTTAATATGTATAAGCTAAAAAGCTTCCATGACATAACACCTCATTCGCTATTTACACAAGCTCCCTGCCTGTCTTGTGTCATAAATTTAGTAGTGCAGAAATTCTTAAAAAAACATCTAGGGTTAGGAAGGTGTCATTGAAAAGAAAGAGAAAATGGCATGGCAAAAGAGAAGGAAAAAAAGAGAGCCTGTCCTCAGATTCTGTGTCGCTAAAATGATCTCCTGGTGTAAAGTTAGAATGGTCAATTTTTTCACACCTGCAATGTCCCCATCTACTAAAACTCCAACTTGTAAATGGTTCTGCATTGTTACAAGTAACCAAAAATAAGTCAACAACTACGTTATGCACCACAACAGAAAAACATATCATCTACCAAAGCCCTTCAAAGAAGGAACCAGATCCTCACAATTATAGAAAGAGCAATATCATTTTGATTATATCTTAGTTTAAAGAAAGCTGTGACTTTATTGCAGCAAGGAAGAAGAAAAAGCTCAGTGTCCAACTTGCTTCTCCTATGGATCTGTATAAGGGGACACAATGCAGAATGAAATGGAGAGGACAAGGAATGTTATTGCTAAGATAGTTTTCAGGAGATGAGTTTGGAAGTAATGTCACTGACTTGGAGATTAATTTGATTCTCTGTAAAGCAGACCAGCTAGTGATGACCATGAGGATGACAGCCATGAATGAATTCATGAAGGCAAGAACAGTACAAGTGTGACCTCAGATGGGTTGGCAAGCTGTGTGCTTGTAGTATGTCAAGCATATCGTCCAAATTAAACAGGGACTGCTGGTTTGTTACATTGTTAAACCTTCCCTTTAGAATAAAATATAGGACATTTTTTCAAGGTTTCAATGAGGGAAAAAGGACTGGGGGATTGGTCCCCCCTCGATCACATCATAAACAAGTTTGATGAAGGACTAGCTCGGTACAACTTAAACAGCATAAATTTGAAATTTGATAACTAGTACAGTTTTTATTAATAAAAAAAAGTTTAAAAAAATAGGATATCCAAGTACTTAGTGATAGACATCATAAAAGTATACAGTAACAATCCATTTATATCACCAGCATTCATGTCCCCTGTTAAGAAGGATCAAGGATATGATGGATTCCTACGGATATCATTGTTCTCAGTTCTCAAGTTTTATGGCATTTTACTGCTTCCTCAGGAGAAAATCCGAGACCCAAACCTGGTTGGAATCAAAGCACCACCGAGAAACCCTCTGTGGCGGCTAAGGGAGACGTGCAAAAAATGAATGGATGTCTTTAATAAAGCAGGAGCATAGCTCTGGCTCTGGGGGAAAACAAATTTCAATGAAGCAAATGGCAATGGACAAGTCACAAGTCTTATGGCAATGGGGATTCTTTTCCCCTGTCTTGACCAGCTCTATACATCAATTGAGACACAGTAAAGTGGTCTTGATCATTTCATCGAAATTTGTTTCCCCCGGACCCAGAGCTATGCTCCTGCTTTATCAAAGACATCCAATCATTTTTTACACAAACAACACTTTTTATCAAAATTCGAGTTTATGCTGTTTAAGTTGTACTGAGATAATCCTTCATCAACCTCCTTTATGGTGTGATCGAGTGCTCACCGATCCCCCAGTCCTTTTTTTCTTTCCGTTGGATGATGGTACACTATACCTACTTTTTATGAAACTCATACCAATAGAGGCTTTAGCTTTTTCAAAGGTTTCAATGAGAAAGCCAAACACAAACATTATAAAATAATGAACTAAATTCACCTTGCAACATTTGTATCCATGCAGATGGCTCTGATTTCATGCTCTTAAGATGAGACCCACCTGTAAGGTAACACTATAACGTTTGCATCTGCCAGCACTGACAAATCTGCAAAACCATTTTCAATAGCTAGATATGATGACTTTTATTCAACCTGCTGAGACACCAACACAGAACCAAGTTCATAAGGAGCATCTGGAAAAGATAAGAGTGTATTTTTAAAGATGTACTTATCTGTGGTATATGGTACCGGCCAGATTGGCCACCTTTGTACCCGGAACCACCTCTGGGTGTTTCAGAGGATGTGGTCAAGTGGGATCCACCTATCACATATGGTGGACTTGCTCCAAGGTCAGGAGATTTTGGATCAGGGTCTACAATTTTATATATACCCTTACCCAGATTAGCCTGGCGAAATTGGCAAAACATGCACTCCTCGGTCGTAGGATAGCGGAAGCTTCCAGAGTCCAACAACGACTCCTCACTTTTATATTTATTTCAACTAAAATAACAATTGCCAGGAACTGGAGGTCTGCTGTATTGCCATTTGATCAGCTTAAACGTAAAATGTCGTGGCTTATGCTAAATGAAAGGTTAATAGCAATAGTGCAAGACAAGATGAAGTTATTCAACAAAGTATGGGATCCATGGATCAATTACCTGTCAAACGACCCCAGAACACTCACAAACTAAACCTACTCTTAAGTCATGGGTCTCAAGGCACTAAGCTGTAGTTCCCCTCTCCCAACCTTCCCTCCTTTACTCTATTCTCTGCACTTTTTCTTTGCTTTGTTTTTACCCCCCCCCCCCTTTTTTTATAATGATCTTAATTATTGGGTTTCGACCTCTGTTATTTTTTTGTTTAGTTGTACCTCTCATTTATTTTTGGCGGACTATTGTCCAGCATTTTCATAACTAGTTTGAGGTATGACTTTCCACATATGCTGAAATCTGCTTAATGCAAAGCCGAAATCTTTGTTGTTTGTACTGTAAAACTTTAATAAAAACTATTGAAATATAAAGATGTACTTATCATAAAAAAAGACCATGAAGTTGCTTTACATAGAATTGTGGAAAGATAAATTACTTTATGTTGGCAGTCTTTTTTTTGTATTAATGTAAGTTGTTGAGTACACCGCAGGGCTGATTTACAAACCTTATATAGAGGAAACAGGAGCATATACCAGCCAGTTGCCTATAGCAACTGATCAGATTTAATATTTTTGGGTTGATCTAGATAATCTGATTGGTTGCCATAGTGATCAGTTTTACTTTGTACTTCTATTGTTTACTTTTCTTTTTTTTAATCCTGTTCTGTGGATCTTTTTTGCCTTTGTTAGTGGAGGATGGGGAACATGGAAGCCTTTGTGGATGTGTGGAAGTGGATTGACTGGTAGTACTGTTGGAGTCCTTGGTTTGGGAAGGATAGGTGAGTAACCAAAGCAAAAAAGGAAAAATGGTGATTAATTGAATCAGTATACAATATGGCATGTAGCCTATTTTACTTGTTTCAAATTAGGTAAAAACTACAAAATATTATTGTATCTTTGAAAGGAATATGATTCCAAAACCAATGTCTTTTTCATTAAAGGTGAAGCTATTATGAACCGTCTGAAACCATTTGGTATCAAGAAGATTCTGTACAATGATATAGCACCAAGGCATGAATTAGCAGCAAAGATTTCTGCTGAATATGGTAAAACATGATTCTATTATATTTTCTGTTTGAAATGAATATAAACTTCTGCACTACCTGGTATGATAATTCTTTTAAGTAGATTTCTAAAAAGTCTTATTAATGTACTGTATATGTGGGTGTTTTGATTGTTTTGCATCTTTGAAATTTGTATTTTTGTAATGGTTCTGTATTAAATATTTTATGGTTCGAAAGTATTTCTCCAGGCTCTTTCATATTCCTAAAAGGCAAGTTTTAGGTAGAACTTGGCTGGTTTTAGGTAGAACCTGGTGGGTCAAGTCAGCTTCTGGCTTCTTGTACATGTCTCGGGTGCTTAAACAGTTAGATCTTCCTGCAGAAATTTCTAACTCTTGTCCACTTTTAGGTTTTGTGTGTTCTCACCTCCCTTTGCATTTTTTTTTTTTCAAAATTCTTTATTTACTCACACCAAAGAGCATGTCCACGTAGATCACATTAACAGCATATAAACAGTAACATTTTCAGACGTTTAAGAGTATACCAGTACAGTGTGGCAGGGTAGTGAGTATGACCTAGTCCGTGGTCCGTCTGTTCCGTACTCGTGGCATCGGGCTCACCATCTTTCCTCGTGATAACCCTGCTCCTAGGGAGCTTCCAGCAACGGAGTGCGGTGTGAAGTCAAGGATCCGCGGACACGCCCTCTCTTTTCCATTATCGGGAGAGCAGAAAACAGGGAGAGAATGGAGCGGCAGGGAGTAACCCCTCCCGCCACCCATCCAAAGATTAGAGAAAAGTTGTCGCCTCGGGAGCCGGGTTCCCGACAGCATCATGGAAGGAAGGGAAGAGAAAGAGAAAAGAGAGAGGGGGGGGGAAGTGAAGGGATTTGCCCACGGGCATGGAGCATGTCAGCCATCCGGCCTGTCAACGTTCCGCCGAGTATCCAAGCCAACTCCCCCCTGAAGAGGGGGGGAGCCGTGTCAAGGAATCTAGGTCTGTCCCCTAAGTGCTTGTCCTTCATCTGAGTAGGTGAACACATTCCATAGCTGCCAAGTCTTTTTATATGACTCCTGTCTATCCTGATCTGTGAGGATAAGATCCTCCATTCTATTGATATCATCTACCCTCCGGAGCCACATCGTCACCGTCGGTGGGTGTGGAGATTTCCAACAGGCTGGAATGCATGCCTTGGCTGCGTCTAGAAGGTGTCGGATAACCGATTTCTTGTATACGCGTGTAGGATATGTGTTAGCGTGTAGCAAGAGGTATGCTGGGTCATCAGGGATCTGGCGTTCAGTAAATTTCTGTGATATTCTCCTGACCTCCGCCCAGAAGGGCTTCAGCAGTGGGCATGACCAGAAAATGTGGGTCAGTGTACCTACGTCCCCCTGGCAGCGCCAGCATGTCTCTGAGGTAGACCTGAAGAGTTTGTGAAGCAAAGCCGGGGTGCGGTACCACCTAGTCAGGATTTTGTAGTTTGTTTCCTGTATTTTGGTACAGATAGAGGATTTGTGTGTGAAAGTCAGAATCTGCTGTCTCACCTTGGTCGAAAACGTGCATTGGAGTTCCTGTTCCCATTTCGTGATACAGGGGAGTTGATATCCCTCTTGCGGTGTTACTAGTATGTTGTGTAAGATGGATAGCGCGTGGGGTAATGTGCCCGTCTCCGAGCATATCTCCTCTATTGGTGTGAGAGGTAGGGTCCCTGTCTGTGGGGGTCTCATGGTATGTAGGAAGTGGCTCAGCTGGTTTGCCCTCATAAAGTCTAGTTGGAATCCCCCTCCCTGATCCGTTAGTTCTGCTGGTGTCCTCCAGCGTCCTGCTATGCTGAAGTGGGAGACCTGACACGCACCCGACTCTCTTAGCGCTCGGAACCTACCGTCTCGTAGCCCTGGTTCAAAATTCGGGTTACCTAGCACTGGTCTTAGGGACGAATTCGCCGGCGGTGACCCCAGTTGAGTAAGCAGCTTCTCGCAGATACTGGTCGTGGCACCTATTAGCGGGTGAGATCGTAGAGGTTTGGGCAGCCCCGTAACACACCACGGGGCTCTCCGCAAGGGGATGTCGCTTTGAGCTTGCTCTATGTGGGGCCATAGTTTAGTGTTCCCGTGTCTACACCAGTCCACTAGTCTGTTTAAGTGTGCCGCGTGGTAGTACGTGCGGATATTGGGCATAGCCAATCCACCATATGCCTTGGGTAGGGACAACACTGTTTTGTGAATCCTGGGATGTTTCCCAGCCCACAGGAAGTTTTTAAACATGGATTGCACCTGTTTGAAGTATTCCGTCGGTATGCGTATAGGCAGGGCTTGAAGGAGGTAGGTGAATTTAGGTAGAATGGACATCTTAAGTATACCGCACCTCCCGAACCAGGAGTGCAGCCCGGTTGTCCATTGGTCTAGCAGCTTCTGAGTGGTTTTCAATAGTGGCGGGAAGTTGAGCTTAAAAAGTTGAGGCAGTGACGGAGGGATACGGGTTCCCAGGTAGCTTATGGCTGTATCCGTCCACTGTAGACTGAAGCCGTGGCGCAGTCGATCTAGGCGGGGGCTCGAGATTCCCACTCCCATTGCTACCGACTTTCCTATATTGATTTTCATATTGGACAGTCTCCCATAAGTCTCGAACTCTTTCATCAGGCTCGGTAGGGATACCTCAGGGTCAGTCAGTGTGAACATTAGGTCGTCTGCATAGGCAGACACTTTATATTCTCCCTCTCCCACCTTGACCCCTGATATGTCCGTGTTCAGTCTCACATGTCTCAGGAATGGCTCGAGGGTCAACGCAAATAATAGTGGCGACAGGGGACATCCCTGTCTCGTTCCGTTCCTAATCTGGAAGGACTCTGACACCACCCCGTTGGCCCTGACCCGCGCCGTCGGTTCTGTGTACATCGCCGAAATCCAGTTCATCATCCTATGTCCCAGGCCGATGTGTCTTAGAGTGTCAAACATGAATCGCCAGTTAACACGATCGAACGCCTTTTCGGCGTCCGTACTCACCAAGACGCATGGCGTCTTTGAGGTGTTCACCGCGTGCAATAGATTGAGGACTTTGACAGTGTTGTCCCTAGCTTCCCTAGTAGGAACAAATCCCACTTGGTCCAGGTGGATAAGGCTCGTCAGGTGTTGTTGGATTCTAGTCGCCACGATTTTGGTAAGGAGTTTAAGGTCCACATTAAGGAGCGAGATAGGGCGGTAGCTACCGCACTGACTGGGGTCTTTCCCTTCTTTAGGGATGATAGCTATCTGCGCCTGTAGGGTGGATACATGTAGCCTCCCCCCTAGGCCTAGACCGTTAAATAACTCAACCAGATGCGTGCCCAGGGTAGGGAGCAATGCTTTGTAGTACGCCACTGTCAGGCCGTCAGGGCCCGGAGCCTTGCCTGGTTTGGTGTTACCAAGGGCGGCTTGAAGCTCCTGCAGGGTAATGGGTTCCTCTAATACCTCTCTGGCTTCGACTGGGAGTGTTGGCATGGTTGAAGTGGTCAAATAGTCTCGGGAAGGGTCTCCGTCGGGGTTCCGAGTCGCTGAGGGTATATTATATAACGTGTCATAGAAGTCCCTGAATTCTCTGGCGATCTCTTGTGGCATCGACACCCTCTGCCCGCCGGCTGTAGCAATGTGGGGTATATATGCTGCACTAGTTTGTGTCCTCAGTGAGCGGGCTAACATCTTCCCACATTTGTCCCCTGACTCATAAACCTTGCGTCTACAGATCTGGATGGTCGCCTTGGCCTTGTACGTAAGGACGTCCGTCACCTGTCGTCGTACTGTGTCCAGGTCCAAGCCCAGTTGTTTCGTCGGTGATTTTTTGTGTTGCGTCTCTAAGGATGTTAGTTTAGCCATTAATGTTGTTAGTTGTTCTGTCCTAAGTCTTTTCCGTCTGGCCCCGTGCTTAATAAAAATACCGCGGACGACCGCCTTGTGGGCCTCCCAGACCACCTCCGGACTACTGTCTGGGACTGTGTTGGCGGAAAAATAGTGTCCCAATTCTTTAACCACGTCTGCTAGTGTTTCGGGGTCCTGCAAAAGGGATTCGTTTAGCCGCCATGGGTGTCTTCTCTCCGTCTCTCTATCTGTCAGGGCATATACTAATATTACCGGGGCGTGGTCTGACCATGTTATCGAGCCTATCTTAGCCTCTTTGACCGCCATCAGGTTCCTATGATGGACCAAAAAATAGTCTATCCGGGAGTATACCTGGTGGGGTCTAGAGAAAAAGGTAAAATCTTTCTCCCCCGGGTGCAATAGACGCCATGTGTCCACCAGTTGGCATGCATGAAGTGCTGCTTGTATGCGTCCGCGCATTTTCCCCGAGGTGGAGGATGTCCCCGAGGATGTGTCCTCCAAGGGAGATAGTGGAACATTAAAATCGCCCCCTACTATCACCTGCCCGGTGGCAAATCTCGTCAGTCGGTCTAGGTGTTTCGTCAGGAAGGTGTCTTGGTTGTCATTAGGAACGTAGAAGCTCGCCAGGGTAACGCCTGTCGACCCTATCCGTCCTTTTAGAAACAGGAAGCGTCCCCCGGTGTCTCTCTGTATGTCGTCTAGTGTCCAAGGTACACCGGCCGCAATCAGAATAGAGACACCTCGGGATTTTGCCTCGGAGAAGGAGGAGTGGTAAACCGTCGGATAATATCTATTTTTTAAGATTGGAAGCCTGTCTTCCCTGAAGTGCGTCTCCTGTAGCATTACCACGTCTGCTCTCAGGCTGCGCATCTCCTGTAGCAGCATCCTGCGTTTCTCGGGGGTGTTTAGGCCCTTAGTGTTCAACGAAACAATTGTCAGTGCCTCCATGCTCGTGGGCGGGCGGGGGGGGGGAGGGTGTTAAGTGGGGGGGGGGGTTAGGTCAGTCAGGGAGGGTCAAGGGAAGGTAGTGGGAGGTGTCCCGGATGAGTCCAGGGATGGAAAAGTTATAGGGTACAGAAAAAGAAGAGAATAGAGAAGATATAGAGTGTAGTAAGAAAGGCCGACACCAGAGAGTGCGGCTGGTAGAGAAATCTAAATTAGCTTAACTAGCTAGAGCGCTCACCAGAGCTAGTCCGGAGTTCGAGCGCAGGCCTATGTGGGTCGGTGGTTGGACAGAGCCAGCACTGCGAGCTCCCGACTCTATCCAACCCCCCCCCCCGGCCAACGTAAATAAGATAACATAAGTATGGCAATGCAATCAATCTTAAACCATATATACATATAACAGCATTTAAGTGGCAAACAGTGACATATAACATAAGGAGCCCGTATCCCGTAAGGCACCCTTCCGGGGGACCCCACTCAACATCGAGGGGGCACAACCGGTAGGGGGACCGATCAGTGGGCTCAGTAAGGGATATATATGACCCATCTCCCCTGGCACCCCTCCCGCGTAATGTCAGATCCCTCCTCCCGTCCTCTCCCTCATAACGCCCCAATAACTCATGGCGTCTCCCAACTTCATATCTCTCCTCAGGATGGTAAAGGGCCAGTCTCCTCTCCCCCCTACCCGCCTCCCCCCGGGGAAGCCGCATCACCTCCCCTCCTGCATCTCATCACAACACACGTGCTCATATCCCAGCAATGGTCTCTCGTTCTCAACATGAGCATTGGCCAGTGGGGCAGTCTCCCTCCCCCGATTTCAAAGTTTCCCCCAGTGGTCCGCCTTGCCAACGGTTGGGTAGGCATAATAAAAAAAAAAGGGGGAACAAAAAGATCATGCCCGGGCAGAGCAAGGAAAATAAAAAGTGAAAAACAGATCAGGTGATTTAAGAACACAGTCAAAGGAGGGTAGACGAGCCCCGTTTGTCCCGTGTGAATATCCTTGGCATGGCAAAGTCTTCATTGGTGCAGGGGGGTTCTCTCTCTCGTGGGGGGCACTTATGCATCTATAGGGTAGATCGGGGCGCGCTCTAACAGCGCGGGAGCCCCATTATTGCAGTATACCCCCAAGGCCCGGATATAAACCATGGGTCCCCAGTAGTGTAGGTGACATAGTTTAGAGTGCTCGGGGCAGGGTACGGGCCGGGGGGGCCTCAACAGGGATCTGAGTGGCTAGTGGTTGCCTAGTCCCGGGGGAGCCGCAAAGAGCGGTGTCCAGTGTTCTGGAGCTCGCATCACACCATCGTGGGAGAGTTACCGGGACATCTACTGAAGGGTACCGGAGGGACCGGGAGAACGGATTAGGTGGGAGTCTGGGGGGGGTCAGGGAATCGTGGCCCAAGGCCTACTCACGGCGTTCCTCTCCTGAGGGGGCTCGCTGTCTCCTCCGTCCACGTCCCCTCTGTCGGTTCTCCATTCCCGGTCTGTAGTGTGAGGGACCTGATCTTCCTGCCGCGCGGGGTAGTATCTGCAGCCAGTCGGGGATCGGTATCTGGTCCGCATCCAGAAAACGGAAGAGGGCCGGTAGGTCCGCTGGTGACTGGACCGTGAAAGCTGCTCCATCCTTCCTGAAGGTCACCGCCAGCGGGTAGCCCCAACGGTAGGTAAACTCCCGCTGTCTAGCTAGGTCCAGGACGGGCTTCAGCATCGCCCTTCTGCGCAGTGTCGCTCTTGAAAGGTCCGGGAGCACCTTCACCACTGCCCCCTCCAGGAGGATCTCCCCTCTGTCCCACGCGCCGCGGATGATGCGCTCCTTCTGTGTATAACGCAGCAGCCGACACACTACATCCCGCGGTCTGTCTGGATCGGCCGACCTTGGGCCCAGGGCGCGGTGTGCACGGTCCACCTCCACGATCTCCGCCGGGTTGTCTAGCAAGTCGCGGAACAGGCCCAGCAGAACATCATCCAGGGCCTCGGGTTCTACCGTCTCAGGGATCCCCCGCAACCGAAGATTGTTGCGGCGGCTCCTGTCTTCGACCTCTTCCAGGTGCAGTTGGAGCGTAGTAGCCGCTTCTCTATGGTGGTCACGGTCCCGCTCCAGATCCGCCACTCTCCGCTCCAGGGTCGACAGCGATCCCTCCCCGGTGGTCACTCTGTCTGACAGCGTGGATATCTCCGCTCGTACCTCCTGGACGTCTCTCCTATGAGTCTCCTCCAGCTTGAGGATGAGAGACTCTATGTCTTGCCTTGTGGGGAGGGCCTGCAGCAGCGCCCTTATCTCCTGTTCCGCTGAGGAGCCTCCGGCCGGAGGGGAGAGGGCCGCCATAGTTGGGTATCGGTCCTCGGGTGTGCCCGGAGTAGCGGGGTGTACTGCTGCTTCCTCCGGTCGAAAGGTCCAGAGGTCTTGTTCTAGCTCCTCCGCTGGTCCGCCACGTGGGCTTGCTCTTGGCGCCGCCACCCTCGCGCCCGGAGGAATCGCCGTAGAGGAGCCAAAAAAACGGTGTAAATCTCCCGATTTCGTGGTGGAGCGGGTGGTGCGGGCTGCAGATCGTCTTTTGGACTTTTTGGCAGATTGCATGCCTAAATTCGCTGAGTTTGGCCGGTTAAAGAGGGGACAGGGCCGGGAGCTCCAAGTTCCTGCGTCCTCACTCAGCCATGTCCAGGCCACGCCCCCCCCTTTGCATTTTTTGGCACCTCTTCCAAATATTTTATTAAAGAATATAGAATAAAGAACAAGGGGTACATGATACATAAGCAAAGGAGGGAGGCCGTCCACAGTGTACAAAAGGGGATGGAAGTTACACAGAATTCTGACAAAACAGTAGGGACGCAGCCCACTTTGAAAAAACTCAAGTAACAACAATAAGACAAAGTATTAAGAAGCAACTCGGTGTGTGTGTATGGCTGAAATCACAAAATTAATCAGCGTCGGGCTACAGAAAGAGGACAATTTGGGATCGACTCCTGTAAATGAGGACTAATTACAGGGAGTGCCGAGGTTAGATGAGTTACATGGTCTGGTGGAATTTTTGGAACCTCTTATTACACTCTGCTTATTATAAAATAAATAAAAACACTAACAAATACAGTGGAAACCCTCTTAATGGCAACAGCAGGTGTGCATACCAGGGAACTCAAGCACAGAGATCTCACTGAGAAGTATACAGAATTGTCAGGTAGTTTAACTTCCTATCATGACCAGTGCGACACGTGATTTCAGTAGGAAAGGTATTTATGCCTTGTGGATAGCTGCACAACTGAGCTCTGCCACACATTTTTGTCACCAATCAAGAAGACATAAAGAAGTGGGTATGACAATGGAGGATTTCCTATAGAGTAGACTGGTGGGAATGGGAAGGGGACAGGGGAATGTTAGCAACAAAGGAGTTCAACATTGGAACTTGAATCCTTCAAGAGGAAGTAAACCCTGATGGGTTTTACTTCCTCTTTGTTTCCCTGCAAAGGTAAAGCATAATGGGCTACTATGCATCGCATAGTAGCCCATTATGTGACACTTACCTGCAGGAGAAGCCCACGATGTCCCCATCTTCCTCACTGGCAGTGAGCATCCATTCTTTACCCCTCTTCCTTCCTGGGCCACGAACTCTGGCTCTGTGACTGGCCGGAGTCACGTGACGTCACTCCCCAGTCACGGCTTGACTCCAGCTTGCCCACAGCGTGCCATTTCAAGACAGCGCATGCGCAGTAGATTGCATCGTTCAGGGACATTGCAAATGTCTCCTAAACCTTGTAGGTTTAGGAGATATTTCAAGCACCTACAGGTAAGCCTGAGCACTTATGGTTGGTGAAAGGTCTTAAGGAAGATTGTTCAAGAAGACTAAGTGGACACCTGAAAGTTTAATCACTTGAAATTGAATCACTTATAGACTATATTTTTGACCACTGGATGAACGTTTTGAATAATTAATCACATTTATTCAATTATTTAGTTTACTTTTATGTGTATTTTTATATGTATATATTTATATATATATATATATATGCAATTTTTAGTATTTAGTATATGTAAGACACACTTTTTCACAGGGGTATATTTATTTACTTTTGTTCAGTCACTGAGGTGAAAGTGACTGCAAAGGATGTGTAGCTGTGACCAGTTGTCCTCCCGGGAGTCTCTTAGCTGTGCTCTCTCCCTCTGTCCTCTCTTTGCTCTGTCTTGTGCCTCCAGTCCAGGACCTCTTCATGCGTTCCTGAAGGTGGTCCCGACTGCACCCAAGCCCAGGCCCAAGTTCACCCCCCCAGACTGGGGAGCTCCCTCAAAGGCCCTGGACAGCCTCCACACTCTCTCACTCCAGCTCTTCCACCCAATAACTCCTCCCCAGCTGGGCTGACCCTAGGTATTTAAGGAGGCCTGGCCCCTGCCAATCCAGTTTGGGGTATTGGTCAGGGCCCCCTAAAACACCCCAGGCAGCTCCACCCCTCCATTCTTTCTCTCTTTCTAGAACTTTCCAGCAAACTCTAGAAAAGAAGAGAGAGGAGGTCTCAGTGATGCTGCCTGTGAGTCACCAGCTGCTACTCTGAGCCACTCACAGCCCAGAATGAAAAAAAAAAAACGGCCTAGCAACCAGCCAGGTCTACCTAAATTTACCTATCCTAACAAAGAATCCTACCTCTAGCACCTACCTACCTAGAGGGTGCTACATAATGAAACCACTTTTTCAGGTTCCCTGTAGTACTTGTAATAATAGAAAGTTAAACTATCTGACAAATCTGTATACTTCACAGTGTTGGACCTCTAAGGTCAGATGACATCTTAATCAGCTTAAAACTAGTAGCAGCCAGCTCATGACAGCTCTCATCTGTAAGGTAATAGCAAAAAAATCCTTCCCTTTACAAAAATCCCCCGTCTCTCGTGTCCTGTCAGGTGCTTGTATGCCTCTTGGCACTCTTCTCCCCTTCAGACAGTTATATAGCTAGATTCAGGTAGGCAGGCTTATCTTTGCGGCGGCGTAGTGTATCGTGTTTACACTACGCCGCCGTAAGTTAGCGAGGCAAGTACATGATTCACAAAGTACTTGCCTGCTAAGTTACGGCGGCGTAGCGTAAATCGGGCGGGCGTAATGGTGCCTAATTCAAATTTAGCTGAGGGGGCGTGTTTTATGGTAATGGGGGGTGACCTTACGTGATTGAGGTATTTTACGAACAGCGCATGCGCCGTCCTCCTACATATCCCAGTGTGCATTGCGGCAAAGTACGCCACACGGTCCTATTGGTTTAGACATGGACGTAAATGACGTAAATCCCTATTCACGGACAACTTACACAAACGACGTAAAATTTTCGAATTTAGACGCGGGAACGACGGCCATACTTAACATTACTATTCCAGCTATTTGATGGAATAACTTTAGGCCTGATAATGCGTTATGTAAACGGCGTATCTGTACTGCGTCGTCCGGGCGTACGTTCGTGAATAGGCGTATCTAGTGATTTACATATTCCAAGCCGACCGCAATGGAAGCGCCACCTAGCGGTCAGCCTAAAAATTACACTTTAGGATACGACGGTGTAAGACACTTACGCCGCTCGTATCTGAGCCTAATTTAAGCGTATCTGGTTTCCAGAATACGCTTAAATTAGCGCCTGCGCACATTCAGACTTAGGCTGGCATATCTACTGATACGCCAGCCTAAGTCTTTCTGAATCCACCTAATAGTGTATCGGCCTGATGATGTTATAGAAGGAAACCCTGCCTTACACATTACGTCTGTAATGGACTTCTTCATAGACCAATGATATAAAGTTATTTATAGTGTCAATTACCGCTTGGTTGCTGGTAAGTTCAGTGAGAAAGGTGACACTGAGATACCACATTCATTCAGACTGCATGGCCATGAGAACATCTAGAGAGAGCATGAATGGGAAGTGGACTGATCATATAAGAGAGCCAATGTCAACAGTAGGACTCCCCTCAAGAACATAGTGGCTAGTGAAATATACAACTATAGTATCAGTAGTGGAGTAGAAGGTGTAGTTTGTGTCCTGTGGATGTAGGACCCACTACATATCTATTAGTTGGTGGGAGAAAAGTAAAACAATTAAAAGGTTTATTTGAGTATATAGAACAGAAGTTGCGTTGGAGGAGGTATCCAGGTAACGTTTAAGAGTGAAATAAAGTTACATCCAACTAAAATAGTGCATTCTAGGAGCTCATGTAAGACTTAAAGGTAGTGTTTGGCTGTAGTAGTCTGATTTTGTATGGGTCATTGTCACAATCTATGGTGAACAGGAGTTAACCACAACTGCGGTTAGCAAAAGATTTCAATGCACCTCTCTATGTTATGTGAGATTTCAGTATTGGACCCCAGGCGTCACTCCAATCAAAGCACAGGAGTTTGGGGGTTCTCTACATCATCTCTCTCACAAAAAGGAATGCGTTGAGCTACTAAGGACGTATTACAACATGCGCCCAATCCTTAGCGTTAAAAGATTATAATGCACATAAAGATTCCAATGCACTACTATATGCAAGTGATTATCAGTACCGGACCCCAGGCGTCACTCCAATCAAAGAACAGGAGTTTGGGGGTTCTCTACATCATATCACTTTAACATAAATTAATGCATTAGGCCACTAAGGTTGCAGGTATGAAATACCTTCAATGCTTAGCATAGAAAATTTAAGGTGAACATGTTCAGTAACTTAGGGCGTGAGCCTATATACTTTTAACAACATATGTCAAGCACGTAGCATATGAAATTACTGTATGCAATTAACAATTTACTGGAGAGAGGCGACTTAGCGTAATTGATTTGAAAATGTATGTTCCTTTAAGATATTTCACAGCGGTCAGCTGAAGAGACACTAAGTAATTCCAAGCAGTGCCGTAGTATAAAGTAAAGGTACATTCAAATACAGTCCATAGGAAAGATATATTTGATCCGGGCAATTCTAGAGTAACAAATGTAACATAGCAATGGTACTTATCCGTTTTGTAGAGGATCGGTGTTCTCCAGTAAGCAGAGTATTGCAGCAGCAATGAGATTCATTCATTAATGGAGGGTCTCCTGGTGGGGGATATCTTGGGCTGTCCGCAGCAACTCTAGTAAGCTTGGCAGCGTAGATGCAGGAGTGGGTTGATTTCCAGTTAAGGCCTAGATGGTACCTGTAGTTCGTTTGTAGCCAGACCGGCTACGGTCGACAATAATAGAACCGTGTGCAGTCTGTTACAGTCATACACAGGACACATCAAATAACAAGGGGCTTCAGGGCTCTCCATTAGTCCAAAGTATGCTTGGAGAGGTCAGGAAGCAGAGTAATTGAGGTTACAATCAAAGTTAATGAGTATGAACACTGGCTGTGCATAATTTACTCTCTTGTTCTGAAGAAGTGGACCCAGGAGATAACAGAGTCAGAACGTTTAGGACACAGGGTCATGTGAACCCTATCAGTTTTTTAAGATCTACAGCATCTGAGGTGCCTAGGAGTTTATCAAAAATGGCCTTTACAGTTGGGAGCAGATCTGCAGTACTTGTTACCTCAGGCAGCTTCTTCTATTTTTGTTTTTGAGATAATCTTGGAGTTGAAAGAAGATATGAAAGTGAGCTTCTTGGTCTTCTAGGCCTCTTTCGCAAGTTGCTATTGTTGCAGATAAAGCGGCAAAGGTTTAAGTATCAGGAACCTGTACTCACCGAGGCCGAGATGCTGAGGACGGTTCACCCTTGCGACCCTGCGCAGTCCACTCTCTGGAGTTGAGACAGAGGAGGGAAGGCACAAGGAGGCACCGGTGCCGGAAGCAGGTTGGTAGACTTGGTGCGTCTGAAGGTGGCTGAGCAGGTGTGGAAGACTGGAAGCAACTGGAGATCAGGCAGCTACTGGCAGGAGGCCCAGAAGAAACAAGCATAAGATAAAGGCAAGTCCGGGTCACAGGCCGTGGGTCAAAGGCTGGAGAAGGCAGAGAAAGTCCGTAGGTACAAGCCAAGGTCAAAGGGCAGGAGACAGCAGCAATCCAAGGTACGTTAGCCAAAAGGTCAGAGGTTCCGGGTGAGAGGAGAGTCGTCAGGAAGTCCGGGTCAAAACAAGGAGATATGGCAACAGGTAAACTCACTAAAGCTGATGACAAACCAGCAACCTGTTCAGGGAAGGCTGCTGGTTTAAATAGGAGTGTCCGGCCTCCAGGGTTGCTGCATACGTGCACGTGCGCGCTTCCACGCACACGGCGAGCTGCCGTACCGCACATGCGTGCGCGCAAACCACGCACAGGCATGCGCCGAAATGTCATTCTACTGGGCATGTGCGGGAATCTGTCAGAGGTGGAGCTAGTACCCTGACAGTGCCCCCCCCAAGGGGCGGACTCCGGACGCCCAAACTGGTCATTAACTCCGGGTGTTCCAGGTGAAAGGCCCGAATCAGGCGAGGGGCATGGAGATTCCGGGAAGGCTCCCAAGAGTTATCTTCAGGGGGATATCCCTTCCACTTTATAAGGTATTGCAACTGCCTTCCTCTTTTCCTGCAGCTCAAGATAGCCTCCACCTCAAATTCTTTTCTTTATCGTACATCACGGGACACAGAGCGGCATTCATTACTATATGGGTTATATGGAGTACCTTCAGGTGTAGACACTGGCAATCTCAAACAGGAAATGCCCCTCCCTATATAACCCCCTCCCATAGGAGGAGTACCTCAGTTTTTACGCCAGTGTCTTAGGTGTTAGTCATGGTTTAGCTTGCCTCCGCATCCTTGGGATTAGGTGAGCTACCGGTTCTGTCCAAAAAAGCCTCAGCGCTAAAGTGGTCAGTAACCGGACCCCAAACCCTTGGGGTATAGCCCATAATGCTTTTCTTTTTAGAGAGCTGGACCCTGGGCCCAGAACTTAGAAACCTTTGGGTACCTAAAGTTTTCTGTTGCCAGGGTGCTATATGGGCCCAGGACAGTGGATCCTTCATAGGAACCCAGGGCCTGAAGGTCTAGACATCCCCACGGAGATGGGGGAAGATTGGGCCTCTTGCTTGGCAAAGTCCTGCGGCATGGAGCAGGTAAGTGAGGGGAAAACTTGCGGAACTTGGTTCTTAGCAGGTTTTTTCTGGGGGGTCACAGGGGACATGCCTAAAGTTATGCACTGCATCTGGCAAACTAGTCACATATCATAAAGATAGGATGGCTCTCTATGTATTATTCCCCATAAGATGTGACCTCCTTGTAGTGTTGGAAAAGCATTGAGTGGGGCCTGTGTTATATAAAAATATATGTGTGTGTCAGAGAGCTTTGCTTACCTGCAGGCCTCCAGGCGATGCTCCATTCAGTCTTCCTCCTCAGAGCCTGCAAGCAGGCAAAACGCTGACCTCCTCATGGTTCCAGGCTGCAGGCTGCAGTTTGCTGGAACAGAGAGGTCCCTTCCTCCCAAAATCCCCCCCCCCTCCCCCTGTCGGGAGGGGCATTTCCTGTTTGAGATTGCTGGGGGGGAAGGGCGGGTCAGTGGCTTAAAGGAAGGGGCGGCCCTTCCTTGTTTGTTTGTTCCATTCAATACTTTGGAACTGAGGAGAAAGACCAGAGCGGCAGCACGGGGCGCCGAGGACACACAGTGGCCAGAAAGGATATTGCAGTCTTCAGAGGACTGTTTTGTCAAGCCTAGAAATAGGCTGTTTCTTTTCCATCTCATAGTTTTTCTTTGCAATACTACTCAGGGGGACAGAATGTTTTTTCTTTCCTGGATTTAAAAAAAAAAAAAAAAAAAAAAAAAAAAAAAAAAAAAAAGTCATCTAGGGGAGAGGAAGCATTTTTTTATCCCCCAAACAGGTGTTTGGACAATTAACTTTTATAGTTCCAAATACCAATAGGTAGCAGGTGTACCTCGGTATTGTACCATGGTATGCTGCTGTTTTCCCTACAGGGAGCCTTGGGGCCATCGGGATCTGGGGCTGGAGCTGACGCGGGTCAGTCCAACCCTAAGATGGTCACGGAGGAGGTATTACTCACCTCTTTAAAAGAGATGCAGAAAAGCATGGGAAAAAATGATATCCGCAGCTATGCGGGGCAGTAAGCGGAATAGATCTCCGTCGCCCGAGCGCGGACCCTCAGAAGAGGAGGTCCTTTCCTCAGGGGAATTGGACGACCTCTTGGACACGGACCAAGTAGGTTCAGGGATCGAAGACCTGGATACAGAGGAGTCTGGGGCAGTCTCCCTGAGGGAGAGCTGGTGGATTCAAGGATTGTCGGACTTGGTCCATAGGACATTCAACTTGCCAGTACCAGATCTCCAGGTATCGACGGTTTCAGCTTTGGGCTCACTGAGGGCGCCTCAAAGCAATGCTGTGTTTCCGATCCATCCTCTATTAGAGGGAATTTTGTTCCAAGATTGGAACAAGCCAGATAAGATCTTCTTACCACCTAAAAGGTTCTCTGTCCTATATCCTATGGAAGAAAATTTTTCCAAAAGATGGGCTACTCCTGCAGTGGACGCAGCCATCTCATGTGTTAACAGATCGTTAACATGCCCTGTAGAAAACATACAGGTGTTCAAGGATCCAGTTGATAAGCGCTTGGAAGCACTACTTAAGAACTCCTTCACTACTGCAGGGGCAGTAGTACAGCCAGCTGTGGCTGCGATTGGGGTCGCTCAAGCATTATCGGATCAATTTAAGCAGATGCTTAAACTTATTCCGGCCCAGCAGGCAGAAAATTTTTCGGATGTCCCTAAGGCCATATGTTTTACGGTAGACGCAATCAAGGATTCAATCCAGCAAGCGTCACGTTTATCGTTATTCCTTATCCATATGAGAAGACTCTTATGGTTAAAAAGCTGGGAGGCTGAGCCCCCATGCAAGAAGCTCCTGGTAGGGTTCCCCTTCCATGGAGGACGACTCTTCGGAGAAGACCTAGATAAATACATTCAGACCATTTCAAACGGCAAGAGTACTCTCTTGCCAACTAAGAAGAAGGTTCAGGGACCTGCGTTTAAACGACAGTATTCCCCTGGGCAGGGGCCCTCTAATGCCAAGCAGTATCGACGGCCTCCTGCAAAAGCAAACTTCGGCTTCAACAGCAGATCACAAGGACAGGCTGTTAGAGGCAAAAGGCAGTGGTTTCGCAAACCAGCAAAACCAGCCCCCAAGCCAACCTTATGAAGGGGCGCCCCCACCCACGAAGGTGGGGGGAAGGCTGCGACCCTTTTCAGAGATTTGGGAAGCCAGCATTCCCGACGAGTGGGTACGGTCTTCCGTGGCCACAGGCTACAAATTAAATTTCCTAAGGTTTCCTCCTCCTCATTTCCAGAAGTCGAGGATTCCAAACGATCCGGAAAAGGGAGCCGCATTAAGATCGGCATTAGATCATCTACTTTCCCAGGAAGTAATAGTAGAGGTACCAGTCCTGGAACAGGGGCTGGGTTTCTACTCCAACCTATTCATCATCCCAAAATCCAATGGAGATGTCAGGCCAATTTTGGACCTAAAGACCAGATCTCTATGGAAGATATCTACGCTTCATGGTGGCTTCGCGTCACTTCCAATTCGTGGCGCTTCCCTTCGGGTTGGCTACGGCCCCCCGGGTGTTCACGAAGGTCCTAGCTCCAATCCTAGCCAAACTAAGGATCCAAGGGGTCACGATCCTAGCATACCTGGACGACCTCCTAGTCATAGATCACTCGTCTCCCGGCTTGGAGCGAGCAGTGGCCCTCACGGTCCAATACCTCGAGAGGTTCGGCTGGGTCCTAAATCGAGAAAAGTCAGCTTTCCAGCCCACAAAGCAGTTGGAATATCTCGGCATGAGATTAGACACAGAACAACAAGGAGTGTTCCTACCTCTGAGGAAGGTAAAAGCCATCAAGGAATTAATCCTACTGGTTCTAAGCAAGAAAGAACCGACTATTCGCCTATGTATGAGGTTACTAGGCAAGATGGTGGCCACATTCGAGGCGGTACCATACGCCCAGAGCCACACTCGCATCCTACAGGCAGCCATCCTGTCAGCATGGAGCAGAAGGCCACAGCCGCTCTCATCAAGAGTCCGACAAAGTCTGTGTTGGTGGTTAGACCCTCAGAATCTACTGAAGGGGAGGTCTTTCAGCCCAGTGGCTTGGAAGATAGTGACCACAGACGCCAGCCTGACGGGCTGGGGAGCAATTTTGGATGGTTGCACTCGCCAAGGTACTTGGGCAAAGCCAGAGAAGCAGTTGCCCATCAACATCTTGGAGCTCAGAGCTGCTCGACTAGCCCTCAGGGCTTGGACGTCAAAATTGCAGGGGTTCCCGGTGAGAATTCAATCAGACAATGCCACGGCCGTGGCACACATAAATCACCAAGGGGGAACCAGGAGTCAAGCCGCTCAGAGAGAGGTGAGCTTGATTCTTCTATGGGCAGAGGCTCATGTGCCCTGCATATCGGCAATATTCATTCCAGGAGTGGACAACTTTCAGGCGGACTTCTTAAGCCGCCAGACTCTATGGCCGGGGGAATGGTCTCTGCATCCACTAGTCTTTCAAGCACTCTGCCAAAGATGGGGAGTGCCGGACGTGGATATCATGGCATCGAGACTCAACAAGAAACTAGACAGGTTCATGTCCCGCTCAAGGGATCCGATGGCCTGCGGAACCGATGCGTTGGTTTGCCCTTGGCATCAGTTCAAACTTCTTTATGCGTTTCCCCCGCTCCAGTTACTACCCGCCTGCTGCGCAGGATCCGGGTGGAGCACATACCAGTCATCCTGGTAGCTCCAGCATGGCCCAGAAGGGCATGGTACTCACTAATCTTAAGGATGGTAGTGGGAGACCCTTGGACTCTTCCTCTACGGCCAGACCTGCTATCGCAAGGTCCGATCCTCCACCCTGCCTTACGGCATCTAAATTTGACGGCCTGGAAGCTGAATCCCTGATTCTCAGGGGTAGAGGTCTGTCTCAGAAAGTAATCTCTACCCTAATCAGAGCCAGGAAACCGGTCTCTAGGGTGATTTATTACAGGGTCTGGAAGGCCTATGTAGGCTGGTGTGAGTCCAAGCGATGGCTTTCTCGCAAATTTACCATCGATAGAGTATTAAGTTTTCTCCAGCTAGGAGTGGATAAAGGATTGGCATTAAGCACAATCAAAGGACAGATTTCTGCTCTGTCAGTGTGGTTTCAGCGGCCGCTGGCCACCCACTCGCTGGTTAAGACCTTCCTTCAAGGGGTCTTACGTATTAGACCTCCAGTTAAATCCCCGCTTTGTCCGTGGGATTTAAATCTTGTTCTGTCAAGTTTACAGAAACAACCGTTTGAGCCGTTGGCTGAAATTCCTTTGGTTTTACTGACAAGGAAGTTGGTATTTTTGGTTGCCATAGTTTCCGCAAGAAGAGTTTCGGAGCTGGCAGCCTTATCCTGTAAGGAACCATATCTTGTTTTTCATAAGGACAGGGTCGTTCTCCGCCCTCATCCTTCCTTCCTTCCGAAGGTCATATCCAGTTTTCATTTGAACCAGGATTTGGTATTACCATCCTTCTTCCCTAAACCTACTTCCAGAAAGGAAGGGTTGCTGCATACCTTGGATATTGTCAGGGCCATGAAGGCCTATCTTAAAGCTACAAAGAAGATCCGGAAGACAGATGTGCTGTTCATTCTACCGGATGGGCCCAAGAAGGGGCAGGCAGCTGCAAAGTCCACCATTTCTAGGTGGATTAAGCAATTAATCACTCAGGCCTACGGCTTGAAAGGGTTGCCTCCTCCAGTATCATTAAAGGCTCATTCTACTAGAGCCATGGGCGCCTCCTGGGCAGCACACCACCAGATCTCTATGGCTCAAGTTTGCAAGGCGGCAACCTGGTCTTCTGTCCACACGTTTACAAAATTCTACAAGTTGGACGTAAGAAGGAATACTGATACTGCCTTCGGGCAGGCAGTGCTGCAGGCTGCAGTTTGAGACCCTCGGATTCCGGGGGCTCCTCTTGTTCGAGTTAAATTTAAAAATTTTATTTTTCTCAACTAAGTTGGATTTATTATGATTTGAGTATATCTCTAAATTAAATCCTTTTGTCTTGGAGATGTTCTCCCTCCCCTCATTGTAAGCATTGCTTTGGGACATCCCATATAGTAATGAATGCCGCTCTGTGTCCCGTGATGTACGATAAAGAAAAAGAGATTTTTAATACAGCTTACCTGTAAAATCTTTTTCTTGGAGTACATCACGGGACACAGAGCTCCCACCCCTCTTTTTTGAGGACCATTTTGGGAGGCATACTGCTTGCTACAAAACTGAGGTACTCCTCCTATGGGAGGGGGTTATATAGGGAGGGGCATTTCCTGTTTGAGATTGCCAGTGTCTACACCTGAAGGTACTCCATATAACCCATATAGTAATGAATGCCGCTCTGTGTCCCGTGATGTACTCCAAGAAAAAGATTTTACAGGTAAGCTGTATTAAAAATCTCTTTTTTCACCCTCAATCTCCACTGGTGGAGGTGGCAGTTCTTCTCTTCCGTTGAAGGGATCCGGCACAACGGGTTTGAGCAAGGAGGCATGGAACAGGGGGTGGACCCTGTAAGACTCGGGTAATGCCAGTTCAAAAGCCACAGGATTGATCTTCCGTCTGATCTCAAATGGGCCGATGAACCTTGGACCCAACTTTCGTGAGGGGACAGGTAATTTGAGGTTGGTGGCAGACAGCCAAACCTTCTCACCAACTTCGAAAGCTGGGCAATCCTTCCTCCCTCGGTCATAGAACCTCTTATAATCCTCCTGGGCTTGCTGCATAACCTCCTGTAATTTTTGGAAATTCCGCTGAATGAAGGTTACATGTTCCTGGACAGCTGGCACAGGTGCTTCAGGGATAGAGTCTGGGAGAAAGGAAGGATGGAAACCAAAGTTAGTCCAGAATGGAGTTTGGTTAGTGGTGGAATGTACGGAGTTATTATAGGCGAACTCGGCTGAAGATAGCAAGGAGGACCAATCGTCTTGGGAGACTGAGCAAAAGCAACGTAAGTATTGTTCCAGCGTTTGGTTGGTCCGTTCTGTCTGGCCATTACTTTGGGGATGATAGGCAGAGGAAAGCAAGTTTTTTTCTTCCAGTGCTTTGCAGAGCTCCTTCCAAAATTTGGATGTAAATTGAGTACCTCTGTCGGATACGATGCTTTTGGGCACCCCATGAAGCCTGACGACCTCTTTAAAAAAAATTCTGGCTGTATCTGCCGTGGAGGGCGTACCTATCATAGGCAGAAAATGCGCCATTTTGGACAGGCGGTCAACCACGACTAGGATCGTGGTAAACCCTGCTCATGGAGGCAGATCGACAATGAAGTCCATAGAGATTTCAGCCCAAGGGCGCTCCGGAATGGGTAGGGGTTTAAGCAGGCCCCAGGTCTTCGTGTTTGGTCCCTTATTCCGTTGGCAGCGAATGCAGGAAGTGACGTAATCTTTACAGTCGGACCTCCATTTTGGCCACCAGAAAGAGCGGGAGATTAGCTCGGAGGTTTTACGTGTACCAAAATGGCCTGCCAATTTGCGATCATGAAAAGTGCTCAGAATCAACTGCCTAGCTTCCATTGGCACAAAAAATTTTCCTCACGACCACAGTAGGTCATCCCTTCTCTCCAAAGAGGAGATCTCATGGTCAGGGCACCGTCGACAAGCTGCTTTCAGAGAGGTCAGTAAGTCTGCTTGAGGGAGTAACAAGAAATTTTGAGACGATAGGATAGTGCTGGGTTCGGATGTGTTGGGTGTTTCAGGAAACATCCTGGAGAGGGCGTCAGCCTTTCCATTTTTAGAGCCGGGACAGTAAGTAATATGGAAATTGAAGAGAGTGAAGAAGAGAGCCCAGCGGGCCTGCCTGGGTCTTAGACGTTTTGCGGACCGTAAGTACTCCAGATTCCTGTGGTCAGTGAAAATGATGATGGGATGAGCTGCCCCCTCCAGCAGGTATCTCCACTCCTCTAATGCGAACTTTATGGCCAGTAATTCTCTATCCCCGACGTCATAATTTTTTTCAGGGGGGCTCAGCTTCCGGGAAGCATAGGCTACCGGGTGAAGGAGTGACTTTAGCCCCTGTCTTTGAGATAGAACAGTGCCTGTAGCAGATTCCCAGGCATCAACTTCTAAGACAAAAGGCAGTGTTGAATCCGTAATTGATAATGGGGAAGGTAGTGCTGCGCTAATAGGTGGTGGATGGACAGGTGTATGGGCAAGTGAGGGAAGAAAAAGGAAGATGGTATAACTGAAATTGGGAGCAGTATAACCAAAATGGCATAAACAAAAAAGCAAAAATGATCAGTGAACAATACTAGTGCAAATCATATAACTCCACAAATTTCTCTTATTGTGATAAATTGTACTATAAATAAAGTGATAGATGGTGCAAAAAATTATGTGTAACACAATGCCCAAATAACTGTGATGGGTAAAGGTATTAAACTGGTGATAAACAGTCCATAAACAAGGCTTGAGCTATGTCAGCAAAAAATATATAAATATTTTAAAAGTCCAAAAAATAGAAGTGCTAGTGTAGGTCCGCAATGTGAAGTGGAATGGGGATGGGTATCCAGTGATCCTTTTAAGATGAATAAGGATGTCCCCTTACCTTACTGCTGTAAGGTAACAGCATATAGATCCAACCACATTAAATGGTTATCCAGATGGGCTCTGATCCAGAAACGACAGGTCCTCCTTGGAAGTCTCGTCCCAGATTGAGGAAGTCACATGATAGTGACGAATGCGCATGAGTCCACTGAGAGGTATCGGAGGTGACGTTGGCGACAGACTGCCCCTCTTTTTACATGCTTAATTGTATTTTAAACTATGTGAGTACCCTTGTCTATTATTTATGAGAATTAAAATTTCCAAACGGTATCACACTATCGATGCTTTATTTCTTTGGGGCGAGATACTGATCAATCTGGGACGAGACTTCCAAGGAGGACCTGTCGTTTCTGGATCAGAGCCCATCTGGATAACCATTTAATGTGGTTGGATCTATATGCTGTTACCTTACAGCAGTAAGGTAAGGGGACATCCTTATTCATCTTAAAAGGATCACTGGATACCCATCCCCCTTCCACTTCACATTGCGGACCTACACTAGCACTTCTATTTCTTTATCGTTACATCACGGGACACAGAGCGGCATTCATTACTATATGGGTTATATGGAGTACCTTCAGGTGTAGACACTGGCAATCTTCAAACAGGAAATGCCCCTCCCTATATAACCCCCTCCCATAGGAGGAGTACCTCAGTTTTTACGCCAGTGTCTTAGGTGTTAGTCATGGTTTAGCTTGCCTCCGCATCCTTGGGATTAGGTGAGCTACCGGTTCTGTCCAAAAAAGCCTGCGCGCTAAAGTGGTCAGTAACCGGACCCCAAACCCTTGGGGTATAGCCCATAATGCTTTCTTTTTAAGAGAGCTGGACCCTGGGCCCAGAACTTAGAAACCTTTGGGGCGCCTAATGTTTTCTGTTTGCCAGGGTGCTGTATGGGCCCAGGACAGTGGATCCTTCATGGAAGAAGAAGGTTCCCAGGGCCTGAAGGTCTAGACATCCCCACGGAGATGGGGGAAGATTGGACCTCTTGCTTGGCAAAGTCCTGCGGCATGGAGCAGGTAAGTAAGGGGAAAAACCTGCGGGGCTTGGCTCTTAGCAAGTTTTTTCTGGGAGGTCACAGGGGACATGCCTAAAGGTTATGCATTGCATCTGGCAAACCAGTCACATATCATGAAGATAGGATGGCTCTATATGTTATAGTTCCCCATAAAAAGTGACCTCCCTGGTAGTGTTGTAAAAGCTGTGAGTGGGGCCTTTTATGTACAAGTGTATGTGTGTGTCAGAGAGCTATGCTTACCTGCAAGCCTCCAGGCGATGCTCTATCCAGTCCTCTCCCTCATGCCTGCAAGGCAGGCAAAACGCTGACCTCCTCGTGTGTTCACAGGCCTGCGGCTGCAGGAACAGAGAGGCCCTTCCTCCCAACCCCCCGTCGCGGGCGCGCGCGCGGTGCGCGTGCACGTGTTATAGACGCATTTGGCGCCGTTTTAGCTGGGGGGGAAGGGCGGGTCAGTGGTTTAAAGGAAGGGGCGGCCCTTCCTTAGATGCCACAGCTCATTCATTTCTCTGGCTTAAGGGAGGAAGGACTGGAGGGAAGCACGGGCGCTGAGGACACACAGTGGCCAGAAAGAATACTACAGTCTTCAGAAGATTGTGGTTTAGCCTAGGAATAGGCTGGTTTTCTTTTCCATCTCATAGTCTTTTCTTTGGCAATACTACTCAGGGGGATAGAATGTTTTTTCTTGCCTAGATTGAAAAAAAAAAAAAAAAAAAAAAAAGAAGAAAAGTTTTTCTTTGAAAAAAAAAAAAAAAAAAAAAAAGGTGTCATCTAGGGTAGAGGAAACATTTTTTATTCCCCAAACAGGTGTTTGGGCATTTAACTATTATAAGTCCCAGGTACCAATAAGTAGCAGGTGTACCTCGGTATTGTACTATGGCATCAAGATCAGAGGGTACAAAAGGTGGGGATTCCCCCGCAGAGTCTGAGGTCTCGGATAGAGCTATGCCGCTGCTTTCCCCACAGGGAGCCGTTGGGCCATCGGGGTCTGGGGCTAGAGCTGACGCGAGTCAACCCAACCCTAAGGTGGTCACGGAAGAGGTGTTACTCGCCTCTTTAAATGAGATGCGGAGAAGCATGGGAGAAATGATAGCCGCAGCCATGCGGGGTAGTAAGCGGAATAGATCTCCGTCACCCGTGCGCGGACCCTCGGAAGAGGAGGTCCTTTCCTCTGGGGAATTGGACGACCTCTTGGACAGAGACCAAGTAGGTTCAGGGATCGAAGATCCGGATACAGAGGAGTCTGGGGCAGTCTCCCTGAGGGAGAGCTGGTGGATTCAGGGCTTGACGGACTTGGTCCATAAGGCATTCAACCTGCCTGTACCAGATCTCCAGGTATCGACGGTTTCAGCTTTGGGCTCACTGAGGGCGCCTCAAAGCAGGGCTGTGTTTCCGATCCATCCTCTCTTAGAGGGAGTCTTGTTCCAAGAGTGGAACAAACCAGACAAGGTTTTCTTTCCACCTAAGAAATTTTCTGTCTTATATCCTATGGAAGAAAAGTTTTCCAAGAAATGGGCTTCTCCTGCAGTAGACGCAGCCATCTCATGTGTTAACAAATCGTTAACATGTCCTGTAGAAAACGTACAGGTTTTCAAAGATCCAGTTGATAGACGCTTGGAAGCCCTACTTAAGAACTCCTTCACTTCTGCAGGGGCAGTAGTACAGCCAGCCGTGGCTGCGATTGGAGTCGCTCAAGCTTTATCGGATCAATTTAAACAAATGCTTGAACTTATTCCTGCCGAGCAGGCAGAAGAATTTTCGGATGTCCCTAAAGCCATATGTTTTACGGTAGACGCAATCAAGGATTCTATCCAACAAGCGTCACGTTTATCATTATCCCTTATCCATATGAGAAGACTCTTATGGTTAAAAAGCTGGGAGGCTGAGCCCCCATGCAAGAAGCTCCTGGCAGGGTTTCCCTTCCATGGAGGACGGCTCTTCGGAGAGGACTTAGATAAATACATTCAGACCATTTCAAACGGCAAGAGTACTCTCTTGCCAACTAAGAAGAGGGTTCAGGGGCCTGCGTTTAAACGACAGTCCTCCCCTGGGCAGGGGCCCTCTAATGCCAAGCAGTATCGACGGCCTCCTGCAAGAACAAACTTCGGCTTCAACAGCAGATCAAGAGGACAGGCTGTTAGGGGCAAGAGGCAGTGGTTTCGCAAGCCGGCAAAACCAGCCCCCAAGTCTACCTCATGAAGGGGCGCCCCCACCCACGAAGGTGGGGGGAAGGCTGCGACTCTTTTCGGAGATTTGGGAAGCCAGCATTCCCGACGAGTGGGTACGGTCTTCCGTGGCCACAGGCTACAAGCTAGAATTCCTAAGGTTTCCTCCTCCTCATTTCCAGGAGTCGAGGATTCCAAACGATCTGGAGAAAGGAGCCGCATTAAAGTCGGCTCTAGATCATCTACTTTCCCAGGAAGTGATAGTGGAGGTACCAGTCCTGGAACAGGGGCTGGGTTTCTACTCCAACCTATTCATCATCCCAAAGCCCAATGGAGATGTCAGGCCAATTTTGGACCTAAAGATGGTAAATGCATACTTAAAAATCCGCTCATTTCGGATGGAATCCGTGCGGTCAGCAGCTGCCACACTCCAAAAGGACGACTTCATGGCGTCCATAGACATAAAGGATGCCTACCTTCATGTTCCAATTTATCAGCCACATCAAAGATATCTACGCTTTATGGTGGCTTCGCGTCATTTCCAATTCGTGACACTTCCCTTTGGGTTGGCTACGGCCCCCCGGGTGTTCACGAAGGTTCTAGCTCCAATCCTAGCCAAGCTAAGGATCCAAGGGGTCACGATCCTAGCATACCTGGACGACCTCCTAGTCATAGACCACTCGTCTCCCGGCTTGGAACGAGCAGTGGCCCTCACGGTCCAATACCTCGAGAGGTTCGGCTGGGTCCTAAATCGAGAGAAGTCAGCATTCCAGCCCACAAGGCAGTTGGAATATCTCGGCATGAGATTAGACACAGAACAACAAGGGGTGTTCCTACCTCTGAGGAAGGTCAAAGCCATCAAGGAATTAATCCTACTGGTTCTAAGCAAGAAAGAACCGACTATTCGCCTATGTATGAGATTACTAGGCAAGATGGTGGCTACTTTCGAGGCGGTGCCATACGCCCAGAGCCACACTCGCATCCTGCAGGCAGCCATCCTGTCAGCATGGAGCAGAAGGCCACAGGCCTTGGATATCCCGTTGCCTCTCTCATCAAGAGTCCGACAAAGTCTGTGTTGGTGGTTAGACCCTCAGAATCTACTGAAGGGGAGGTCTTTCAGCCCAGTGGCTTGGAAGATAGTGACCACAGACGCCAGCCTGACGGGCTGGGGAGCGATTGTGGATGGTTCCACTCGCCAAGGTATTTGGACAAAGCCAGAGAAGCTTTTACCCATCAACATCTTGGAGCTCAGAGCTGTTCGACTAGCCCTCAGGGCTTGGACGTCGAAATTGCAGGGGCTCCCGGTGAGAATTCAATCAGACAATGCCACGGCAGTGGCATACATAAATCACCAAGGGGGGACCAGGAGTCAGGCCACTCAGAGAGAAGTGAGCTTGATTCTCCTATGGGCAGAGGCTCATGTGCCCTGCATATCGGCAATATTCATTCCCGGAGTGGACAACTTTCAGGCGGACTTCTTAAGCCGCCAGACTCTATGGCCGGGGGAATGGTCTCTGCATCCACAAGTCTTTCAAGCACTCTGCCAAAGATGGGGAGTGCCGGACGTGGATATCATGGCATCGAGACTCAACAAGAAACTAGACAGGTTCATGTCCCGCTCAAGGGATCCGATGGCCTGCGGAACCGATGCGTTGGTTTGCCCTTGGCATCAGTTCAAACTTCTTTATGCGTTTCCCCCGCTCCAGTTACTACCCCGCCTGCTGCGCAGGATCCGGGTGGAGCACATACCAGTCATCCTGGTAGCTCCAGCATGGCCCAGAAGGGCATGGTACTCACTAATCTTAAGGATGGTAGTGGGAGACCCTTGGACTCTTCCTCTACGGCCAGACCTGCTATCGCAAGGTCCGATCCTCCACCCTGCCTTACGGCATCTAAATTTGACGGCCTGGAAGCTGAATCCCTGATTCTCAGGGGTAGAGGTCTGTCTCAGAAAGTAATCTCTACCCTAATCAGAGCCAGGAAACCGGTCTCTAGGGTGATTTATTACAGGGTCTGGAAGGCCTATGTAGGCTGGTGTGAGTCCAAGCGATGGCTTTCTCGCAAATTTACCATCGATAGAGTATTAAGTTTTCTCCAGCTAGGAGTGGATAAAGGATTGGCATTAAGCACAATCAAAGGACAGATTTCTGCTCTGTCAGTGTGGTTTCAGCGGCCGCTGGCCACCCACTCGCTGGTTAAAACCTTCCTTCAAGGGGTCTTACGTATTAGACCTCCAGTTAAATCCCCGCTTTGTCCGTGGGATTTAAATCTTGTTCTGTCAAGTTTACAGAAACAACCGTTTGAGCCGTTGGCTGATATTCCTTTGGTTCTACTGACAAGGAAGTTAGTATTTTTGGTTGCCATAGTTTCCGCAAGAAGAGTTTCGGAGCTGGCAGCCTTATCCTGTAAGGAACCATATCTTGTTTTTCATAAGGACAGGGTCGTTCTCCGCCCTCATCCTTCCTTCCTTCCGAAGGTCATATCCAGTTTTCATTTGAACCAGGATTTGGTATTACCATCCTTCTTCCCTAAACCTACTTCCAGAAAGGAAGGGTTGCTGCATACCTTGGATATTGTCAGGGCCATGAAGGCCTATCTTAAAGCTACAAAGAAGATCCGGAAGACAGATGTGCTGTTCATTCTACCGGATGGGCCCAAGAAGGGGCAGGCAGCTGCAAAGTCCACCATTTCTAGGTGGATTAAGCAATTAATCACTCAGGCCTACGGCTTGAAAGGGTTGCCTCCTCCAGTATCATTAAAGGCTCATTCTACTAGAGCCATGGGCGCCTCCTGGGCAGCACACCACCAGATCTCTATGGCTCAAGTTTGCAAGGCGGCAACCTGGTCTTCTGTCCACACGTTTACAAAATTCTACAAGTTGGACGTAAGAAGGAATACTGATACTGCCTTCGGGCAGGCAGTGCTGCAGGCTGCAGTTTGAGACCCTCGGATTCCGGGGGCTCCTCTTTTTTTGAGTTAAATTTAAAATTTAAGATTATTTTTCTCAAATAAGTTGGATTTATTATGATTTGAGTATATCTCTAAATTAAATCCTTTTGTCTTGGAGATGTTCTCCCTCCCCTCATTGTAAGCATTGCTTTGGGACATCCCATATAGTAATGAATGCCGCTCTGTGTCCCGTGATGTAACGATAAAGAAAAAGAGATTTTTAATACAGCTTACCTGTAAAATCTTTTTCTTGGAGTACATCACGGGACACAGAGCTCCCACCCCTCTTTTGAGGACCATTTTGGGAGGCATACTGCTTGCTACAAAACTGAGGTACTCCTCCTATGGGAGGGGGTTATATAGGGAGGGGCATTTCCTGTTTGAAGATTGCCAGTGTCTACACCTGAAGGTACTCCATATAACCCATATAGTAATGAATGCCGCTCTGTGTCCCGTGATGTACTCCAAGAAAAAGATTTTACAGGTAAGCTGTATTAAAAATCTCTTTTTTTTGGACTTTTAAAATATTTATATATTTTTTGCTGACATAGCTCAAGCCTTGTTTATGATGAATCCTAGAAACTGTACCGATGTCTTTTCAAATTCACACTTCTCTGCCTTGAGATAAAGCTTGTGCTGTCTTAAGATAGTGAGAACCTTCCTAACGTGGTGCCGATGTAGCTCCATTGTGGCTGAAAAGATGAGGATGTCATCCAAGTATACTACCAGGAAGTCATCCAGATGTTGCCGGAAAATGTCATTGACTAGGTGCTGGAATGTGGCGGGAGCGTTACAAAGCCCAAAGGGCATGACCAAATACTCGAAGTGCCCGAATCTGGACCTAAAAGCTGTCTTCCACTCGTCGCCTGCTCTTATTCGGACGAGGTTGTAGGCGCCCCGGAGGTCTAGTTTAGAGAAGACCTGAGCCGATCGGAATCGTTGTAACAGTTCGGGAATAAGAGGCAGCGGGTATCTGTTCTTGATGGTAATTTTGTTTAACTCCCTATAATCAATGCAGGGTCTAAGGGATCCGTCCTTCTTCTCGACAAAGAAGATCCCCGCCCCAGCTGGTGAGGAAGAAGGGCGGATGAACTTTTTTTTTAAGTTCTCGTCAATATAGACCTTGAGGGCCTTCAACTCAGTCTCTGACAAGGGGAATATGCGCCCAAAAGGAATTTCAGACCCTGGCAGGAGGTCGATGGGGCAGTCATATGACCGGTGTGGAGGGAGACTATCGGCTTGTTGTTTGTCGAAGACGTCCTTAAATTCCAGGTAGACCGAGGGGACGTGCTGAAGGTCTTCTGGTGGAGTGGTTAGCGTAGAACAAGTGGCTGTAACTGGTGCAAGGCAGTGCTGAGAGCAGTAGGAGGAGGAGAAACTGACTTCTCTTTTGAGCCAGTCGATGCAGGGCAGATGGACTTGCAATCACGGGAGACCCAGGATAATGGGGAACATGGGGGATGGAATAAGGTCCAACCGGAGAAATTCATGGTGTCCGGAGTCAGAGATGGCACGGATAGGAAGGGTTTCTTGGGTGATCAGTCCTGAACGGGGAAGAGAGCCGTCAGCCAAGTGGACTTGGAGATGGAAATCCTTGGTACGGCAGGGGATGCGCAGCTTTTGGGCCAAGGAAGAGTCCAGGAAGCAGCTGCAGGCCCCTGAATCAATAATTGCCGGCAGGCGGGTTGCCCCTTCCGGGAGCTGTAGGGAAAGAAAGAGGACAACGTAAGTCTGTGGCAAACTGGTAACATGGTAGTTGAGAGCAGGTGGAGGCTTCGACTTACAGGGTCTCACTGGACAGGTGCGCAGGAAATGGCCGGCTGCTCCGCAATACAGGCAAAGATTGGCTTGACGTCTCCGGAGCTTTTCCTCCGGGGTAAGAGGGGCCCGAACTAGGCCGAGCTGCATAGGCTCCGGTTCAGGTAGTGCGGTGGTCGGTGGAGATGAGAGAGGAGGAGGTGCTGAAGCATATCTCGGCGGGGTCCAGCTGGGACGGTTGGCCTGGAACCGCTCAGAACGTTGTTCTCGCAGGCGCCTGTCGAGCTGGGTGGCAGCTTGGATCAACCCTTCCAGCGAGGCAGGGATTTCTGACCTCGCAAGCTCATCCTTAAGGGCTTCAGAGAGGCCTTGACGATACTGATATTTGAGGGCCACCTCGTTCCAGCCTGTGTCAGCTGACCATTTTCTGAATTCAGCGGTGTAATCTTCCACCGGTCTTCTCCCTTGGTTTAAGTTGTGCAGGGTGACTTCTGATGTGGCTGAACGCAGAGGGTCGTCATACAATTTGGCCATGTGGGTGAAGAAGGTATCGATGGTGTCCAGTATCGGACTTCGTTGTTCCATCAAGGTGTGCGCCCATGCTTGGGGCTCATCAGAGAGGAGAGAAATAACGAACCCGACTGTCAGGGCACTAATCCTTACCTGTCTCCCCGAACGGTGCAATCGCGGCTGTTTGCGCCGCGCGCGCGTACGTGGTGTTGGCGCGCGTGCGTGGTGTTGGCCCGTGCATAGGCACGCGCACGGGCGCGCACAGACCTGTAGTCCGTCCGGCCAATCAGAGCCCTGGAGCGGGCTATTTAAACCTCTCCCTTTCCTGTGGCTAGTTGCTGGTTTGTCACAGCGTTTGTTTGGAGTGTTTCCTGGATCCTGGAAAAACCTTACCCTATCTTGTTCCTGTTTACCTGACCTTGGCTCTACTCTACCGGATTGCTGCTTTCTCCTACCTTGACCTCGGCTTGCTTATTGGACTAATCTGATCTCACCTGCCCTTGACCTTTTGGCTTGAACTTTGGACTACCCTGTTTATCTGTGCTTCCTTGACCGCAGTCTGTTTCCTGGATTTCCCTGTTTTCTACCAATCCTGCTTCCCGGACCTCCTGGAATTTCCTACCGCATTTCCCAGCTATCCCAAGCGGACTACTGCCTGGTTGGTCCTGTTCCACGCACCCGACCTTCACCTTCCCATCGGTACCGGTGCCTCCTGGTGCGTCTGTTCCCCTGTCCCCACTCCAGGGGGCGGACCGCACCGGGTCGCAAAGGGAGCCACCCTCAGCATCTTGGCCTTGGTAAGTGTACTTTCGTTACTACCTGATACCGACCTTTACGGCTTCGGAACTAAAAGTTCTGGGTTGGAGAGCCAAATACAGTGAACAGGCATTTTTGAAGGCCCGATACTTCCGGCGATCACCTGCGAAGCGCTCAGGCATGGGTACTCGAGGTTCAGGGTTGGACACCATCATGGCTGGACTTGCGGGGGCCTGAGAGGCTGAAGGTCCGGGAGGTGAGGCTACAGCAGCAGCGGAAGGTCCAGGTAAGCCAGCCAGTTGTTGGAGGCGGCCATCGATCTGAAGGTAGCCTTCCTGTAGTTTTTGAACTGCTTCTGTCAAAGCGGAGACTTGCTGGCACAGAGTCTCAAAAGGTGAACGCGCCCTGTCGGCCTCAGTCATCTGGCTGGTTTGTACTATCAGGAACCTGTACTCACCGAGGCCGAGATGCTGAGGACGGTTCACCCTTGCGACCCTGCGCAGTTCACTCTCTGGAGTTGAGACAGAGGAGGGAAGGCACAAGGAGGCACCGGTGCCGGAAGCAGGTTGGTAGACTTGATGCGTCTGAAGGTGGCTGAGCAGGCGTGGAAGACTGGAAGCAACTGGAGATCAGGCAGCTACTGGCAGGAGGCCCAGAAGAAACAAGCATAAGATAAAGGCAAGTCCGGGTCACAGGCCGTGGGTCAAGGGCTGGAGAAGGCAGAGAAAGTCTGTAGGTACAAGCCAAGTTTAAAGGGCAGGAGACAGCAGCAATCCAAGGTACGTTAGCCAAAAGGTCAGAGGTTCCGGGTGAGAGGAGAGTCGTCAGGAAGTCCGGGTCAAAACAAGGAGATATGGCAACAGGTAAACTCACTAAAGCTGATGACAAACCAGCAACCTGTTCAGGGAAGGCTGCTGGTTTAAATAGGAGTGTCCGGCCTCTGATTGGCCCCAGGGTTGCTGCATACGTGCACGTGCGCGCTTCCACGCACACGGCGCGCTGCCGTACCACGCATGCGTGCGCGCAAACCACGCACAGGCATGCGCCGAAATGTCATTCTACTGGGCATGTGCAGGAATCTGTCAGAGGTGGAGCTAGTACCCTGACATTAAGGTCCTTGAATGGAAAATGTAGCTTAGTCTTTAACGACTACATCTAAGGCCTCGTACACACGGGCAAACATGTACGATGAAAACGGTCCGCCGGACCGTTTTCAGCGTACATGCCCGCCCGGAGATTTCTGTATGATGTCTGTACACACCATCATACAGAAATCTGCGCGTACACGATACGTGGTGACGAGGCCGTATGCGAGGGATGGCGGCCGCTCGGACATGTACGGTAAGTCTGTACAGACGACCGAACATGTCCGACGGGCAGGATTCCAGCAGGCATGTTTCTAAGCAAGTTTAGAAACATTTGCCCGCTCGAAAACGGTCTGGCAGGCAAATGTACGCTGGAATCCTGTCCGCTCGGCTGTACAGACGACCGAACATGTCTGCTGAAACTGGTCCGCGGACCAGTTTCAGCAGACATGTTCGGTCGTGTGTACGGGGCCTTAGATTTGTAGCTGGATCCAAGCTGCTGGATATATTGTTCCATCTCAAACTATATACTGCGACTGGTTGGCTCCCCTGGACGAATCGTCGTAACTGTACGTCGGCCGTTTTAAGAACTCTAGGGGGGTGCGCGTCCACGGTGCAATGTCAGACCCGATGCGTGTGGCCGGTGGGCACAAAGACAGAGACAGAAAGTTGATCTGTCAATGTAAATAGACAAATCTCTGTTCTGTCAGGGGAGGAGAGACAGATTTGTTCTTCCTACTGATTACTAGCGATCGGTCTCCTCTTCCAGGCAGTCATATCCCCAACAGTTATAAACACTCCCTAGGTAACACATTTAACCCCTTTATCGCCCCCTAGTATACCCTTCCCTGCTAGTGACATTTATACGGTAATCAGTGGCTTTTTAGCTCTGATCACTGTATTAATGTCATTGGTCCCAAAAAAGTGTCAAAAGTGTCCGATCTGTCCGCCGCAATGTCTCAGTCCCGCTAAAAATTGCAGGTCGCCGCCTTTACTAGAATTTTTTTTAATAATAATAAAAATGCCATAAATATATCCCCTATTTTTTAGACGCTATAACTTTTGCGAAACCCAATCAATGTACACTTATTGCGATTTTTTATTTACCAAAAATATGTAGAATACATATTGGCCTAAACTGATGAAAATAAATTGTTTTTTTAAAAAAATTGGATATGTAGCATAGCAAAAAGTAAAAAAAAAAATATTTTTTTTTTTAAATTTACGCTCTTTTTTTTTTGTTTATAGCGCAAACAATAATAACCGCAGACATGATTAAATACCATCAAAAGAAAGCTCTATTTGTGGGAAAAAAAGGACATACATTTTATTTTAGTACATCGTTGCATGACTGCGCAATTGTTGGTTAAAGCGACACAGTGCCGTATCGCAAAAAATGGCCTGGTCATTATGGGGGCAAATCCTAAAGCCTCGTACACACGATCAGATATCTGATGGAATCTTGTCCGATGGATTTTTTTCGTCAGATATCCGATGAAGCTGACTTTTATCAGTCTTGCCTACACACCATCAGTCAAAAATCCGACAGTGCCAAAACGCGGTAACGTGAAACACTACGATGTGCTGAAAAAATTAAGTTCAATGCTTCCGAGCATGCGTCAACTTGATTCTGAGCATGCATGGATTTTTGACCGATGGACTTCCACACAGACGATCGTTTTTTTCTATCGTTTTTTTATCCATAGGAAAAATTTGAAACATGTTCTATTTTTTTTCACTGATGGAACACAAACCGATGGGGCCCACACACGATCGGTTTGTCCGATGAAAACATTCCATCGGTCTGTTTTCATGGGACAAACCGATCGTGTGTACAGGGCTTTACGGTACTTAAGTGGTTAAAGGGAGGAAGGAGAAACCTGTGGGTCCTGGATAGCATCTTCAACAGAAAGAGCAGGGTTGGGCGAGCCCAACAGAGTCTATATGAGACAAAGACTTCCTCATCTTGTATATAACAAATTATTCTAGGTCTTGTTCTCATGCACCAAATAACACAGGAATGCCGTTCTGAAGAGTCACATTTGGTGGTGCTGAGTGGGTGACAGGAAGCAATTCTACCCCTGTAAACCATATTGAGCAGAGAAGGAGGTTTTAGATAGCTAGATTCAGAAAGATTTACGCCGGCGTATCAGTAGATACGCTGACGTAACTCTGAATCTGCGCCGTCGTAAGCAGAGCTTTTTTTCTCAGAAAATAGGTGCAGGAACTCAACCACGAGTCCTCCGTTCAGATTTCACAAACAGTAGAAGGGTCTTAAAGGGGCATTTAATACCAGGATTGCATTACATACAGAGTGCAGAGTTCAGGGGGTTACACACAGAGTGCAGAGCTGTTGCTTGTAAACACAGAAACCGGACTTCTGTGTTTACAAGTAATTGTGGTGAGCAGGCACCAAAGGTTCTGAGCCAGAGGTGGTGGAACTGAGTTCCCCCAAGTTCCCCCTGAAAAAAAGCCCTGGTTGTAAGTATAAGTGTATTCTTAAACAGAGATACACTTAAACCTAGCTAAGATACGACAGCCTGCGCCGTCGTATCTTAGGGTGCAATATTTAGGCTGGCCGCTAGGTGGCGCTTCCGTTGAGTTCCGCGTAGAATATCTAAATGCCTAGATACACCGATTCACGAACGTACGTGCGCCCGTCGCAGTAAATATACGCCGTTTACGTAAGGCATTTTCCGGCGTAAAGTTATTCCATCAAATAGCTGGCCTAGTCAATGTTAAGTATGGCCGTCGTTCCCGCGTCGAAATTTACATTTTTTTACGTCATTTGCGTAAGTCGTCCGTGAATAGGGCTGGACGTAATTTACGTTCACGTCGAAACCAATACGTCCTTGCCTCGTACTTTGTAAATACAGTTCTTGCCTCTCTGACTTAAGGCGGCGTAGCGTAAATACGATACGCTACGCCGCCTTAAAGATGCGGCGCCCTACTTGAATCTGGCTAAGAGTGTTCTAGAATTAAATATGTTCTCAGGCTACAGCAGGTACTCAACATTCAAACTTGTGTCCATACTTTTTGCCCCCTGACTGCAAACATTTTTAATAAGCTAGAAAATGTCTGATTATGAAAACTTCCAACCTTTGAGATTTTCCCTCAAGGCTTGAGAAACAACCTCTACATGGCTCTTTTTTTAGCTCTTCAATTGCCTTTAATGCTATTTTGCAGTGTCTTTACTGGAACTGGCCAATCAGTCTGATGTTCTTCTTGTCTGCTGTGCACTAACACCTGATACACATGGCATTTGCAACAAACAGTTATTCTCCAACATGAAAAGCAATGCTGTGTTCATCAACACCAGCAGGTAATAAATCTGAATATATATTTTTGTACATAGACATTGTAAGGAACTGGAAAGTTATCACACGCTGACTTATTCAGTAATGCATAAATGATGTACAAAATGTAGGTACTCATAGCAAGCAGCGAGGTGTGGTTAACTATTTTAGATCAGCGATGAATTTTGATTGACAAGAGTTCCAGCATTTTGAACAAACACTAAAACATAACTGAAGTCATGCTCTGTAAACTGAACATGCTAGCCCAGAAAAATGACATTTAATGAGTTGTAATCAAAACAGTGCAGCCTCATTTGACAATTGTGTTATGCAAAAATTGACATTTTTACAGTAACCATTAAACTTGTATCGTCAGGCTGCCATTTTCCACTGCAAGTTTGGATTTGGATTTGTGGCTATTAGGTAACAGATCTTTTACTTAAAGAGAACTTTACCCAATTTTAAATTTTAAAATAAATACAAAAATAAACATCTAGTTGAAGAAAAGATACCATAAAAGGTCAGCTTTGATTTGTATTAGTTAGAAAATAATTTTCTTTGCCCATTTCTGATTTAGTTCCACTTTAATACTAAAGCCCCGTACACACGATCAGAATATCATACAAAAAATACTGCTTTCGACGCGATCGTACGATAATCTGGTTGTTATTATAACACCATCTGATTTTTTCCAAAGGGACAAACACGATTTTTTTTTCTTTTTTGACGATACCAGGTCATACGATTTTCGTTTAACCAGTACAGTTTTTTGTCCAAAAATACATTACAAATACATTACATTACTTCCGAATTTTTATTTTGTCATACGAGAACGTTCATACTTTAGTCACCTATTTGTTTTCGACATGGAGACCAGCATGCAAAAAAAAAAAAAAACAGACTTCCGATAATCTCATTGTATGCTTAAGACTTGATTGTCCTGAATTGATGGCTACGCTCTATCAACTGTCTCAACTGAAGTGTGTCTTTGGGTTTTAATGTGTATCTTTACCACACAGGGGAGCTGTGGTAAACCAGGAAGACCTTTACCAGGCTCTGGTAGCTAAACAGATTGCAGCTGCTGGTCTTGATGTTACAGTGCCAGAACCCCTTCCTACAGATCATCCACTTTTCAAGTTGAAAAATTGTGGTAAGTGTTGCTGTACCTAAGGATTTGTGAGCTTTTTCAAATCTCAGTAGTATCAGCGTTTTTCATTTGAACTTATTGTGCACAATAAAAGAAACATTCCCAGTAAACTATAATAAAATTCTTACCTCAGCACTTGCAGTGTACAACTTTCAATGTTGCTGGCTCCTGCTCTCTCAGTGCTGCTTCTGTGAACTTCCAATCTTCACCGGAAAGAGTTAACAGTGGACAGTGCAGTCTCAAGTCAGTCTGTTAGCTTGGAGAAGAGGGTTGGGGGTAGGAGCAGGAGAGTGCCTTGCCATCCAAGGCTACAATCCTGTGTGTTTCTCTAATCCCTGCTTGCACGAGTGGCTCCATGGGACTCAGAGAAAAGAGACACTCTGAAACAGGAAACTGGGGCAGTGGTCACCAGTTTCAATTTTTTTCATGCACTTTTAGCAGCTTTATACTCAATAAGTGATTAAATCAGCTGCTGAAAGTGCTTGAAAAAAAATGAGTGCTTAAAGTGGTTGTAAACCTTCGTGTTTTTTCACCTTAATGCATCCAATGCTCTTCATTGGTTGGATTGATAGCAGCGCAGCCATTGGCTCCCGCTTCTGTCAATCAAATCAATGATGCGGCACGCCGGGGGAAGGGGGCGAGTCATACACTTGGCGGCTATGGCCGCCAATTGTATCACACGGGAGTGCGCCCGCATGGTAACCCCCTCGGGGGAGAGCTTCCCAGAGGGGGTTAGCTCTTGCGGGGAGGAGCTGCAAGAGCCACTGTGGGACCCCAGAAGAGGATGATCTGGGCCACTCTGTGCAAAACGAACTGCACAGTTTAGGTAAGTATAACATGTTTGTTTTAAAAAACTGAACTGATACAACCCCTTTAATATCACTTTAAGGTCAGTGGTGCATCTTAATTATTTATGAGAATTTAACCATTTTATTGCATGGGTCATTTAAAATCTATGAAGTTCTCTATAGTGTGCTTTGGCCTCCCTTCCAATTCACCCTACCTGCCTTCTTTCCTGATACCCCTTTGGTGGAGATATTTAAACTTGTAGCAATCTTAAGTTGATAAATACTGTTCACAAATGTGAAACACTCAACGCCAAATACCCTTGTTGTATGGCTAGCTTTAGTCACCCCGATTCAAATTTTCTGACTTTATGTTGTATTTGAGAAAAAGTCTTTCCATTCTTTTAAAATATGTTACCAGCAGTCCTTAACATGAGAAACCTTGTCTGGCAGCCAATAAGAGGGCATACGCCACAGGGAAATTTTTAGTTTTCCTTGGACTGATGTGTACTTATTAGCCAATTTGGAGGAGACTGGAATCAAAGCACTAAAGAGGAAGTCATATTTTTTGATACAATTTAATAAATATGCTATTTAAAATATACGCAAGTATAAAATATATATTACAAATTTATTTTATTATATAATATATTTCAGAATCAGTGTGGTTTACTTAGTACATTATATATATTTTTTCTTTCTTGCAGTCATTCTCCCCCACATTGCCAGTGCCACGGTGGAAACCCGGAATGCCATGGCTGCACTTGCAGCAAATAATCTTTTAGCAGGATTGAAAGGTGATCCAATGCCCAAAGAAGTGCCATTGAGCTAGTAGAAACCAGAACGTTACATCCACTATATTTACCGGTTAATAATTAACAGCAGAAATGAGGCTGACTGGTGATGTATAGCCTAAAACTGCCACAAATTGAATACTGCTCAAACGTTTTCTATAGACTAAAATGAAAATAAATGTAGGAAGTCATTCTTAGATCCTTCCCTCTATGCGGGTTGCAGTATATTACTACTCAGCATAACTATGCAAAAAGTGTTTTTCTATCCGAATGTAGTTCTTACAAAATGTTGGTTACTAAGGTAGAACACTAGAAATGTATATACATATATTGGAATTAAATATATAAAATCCAAGTTATGTAATAGCTGTTGAGGTTTACCCTCTCTATTTGTGGGAAGAGGGGGGGGGGGGGGAATCCAAAATCTTACTTTTGTCACCAGAGGGAAATTCTTCAATTGTGAACATATGTTTCCTTAACAATTGTATAAGAGGAGATTTCCCTTACTTCTTGTCTTCAGGACAGAAAGCGAGAGGAAATCTCCTAAAAAGAGCCACAGTCAGATAGCACACTGAAAAAAATACAAATAAAAAATAATATATATAATAATAATAAAATAAAAATACACAAAATACAGGGGATTTGGTAAATAGCAGCGGTGCCAAATGTACAACCCCCTGTGGTCGTTATGCAGAAGGGAAGCTGCATGGGACCCAAAAGATTGTGGTAATCAATGTATTAGCAGTGGCCCAGATTCAAGAAGCAATTGCGCCTGCGTAACCATAGTTGCGTAACGACTTCTCCTGATTCAGAGAGCTCGTTACGCCGACTGCAGCCTAAGATATGCGTGGCATAAGGCTCTTATGCCTTCATATCTTAGGCTGCATTCTTACGTTGGCCGCTAGGTGGCGTTCCCGTTGTGGTCAGCGTATAGTATGCAAATTGCATACTAACGCCGATTCACAGCGTTACGCGAGCCCTGCGTACGCAGTTTACGTCGTTTGCGTACGGCGTTTTTTTGCGTAAGGCTGCCCCTCCTATAGCAGGGGCAGCCAATGCTAAAGTATACCCGTCGTTCCCGCGTCGCGAAATTTGAAATTTACGTTGTTTGCGTAAGTGAATCGTGAATGGCGCTGGACGCCATTCACGTTCACTTTGAAGCAAATGACGTCCTTGCGACGTCATTTACAGCAATGCACGTCGGGAAAGTTTCCCGACGGAGCATGCGCACTACGCTCGGCGCGGGAACGCGCCTAATTTAAATGATTCCCGCCCCCTACGGGATCATTTAAATTGCGCGCGCTTACGCCGGGCATTTTGCCGAAGCGCCCACGCAATTTACGGAGCTACTGCTCCGTGAATCGAGGGTAGCGCAGAAAATTTGCGGGGGCACCGGGCAAAAACGGTGCCCTGCGCCTACGTAAAAAAAGCGCAAATGTTACTGAATCTACCCCAGTGACTACTACATTGATTGTCACCTTCCACAGGTATTAAATATGCATATTTATATTGTGCCAAACTGGATCATTATAGACCTGAGCTTCAGTTTTAACCCAACCCTTAACTATTTACAATTATCTCCTAACCCAGTGATTCTCTACCTTTTTTTCAGCCAAGATACCCTTTAAAAAATTATAAACAATTTCGAGGCACCCTTTAAAAATTATGTATAGTCTCGAGGCACTCAATTCTAAAATGTAAAAACTATTCTAATAGTTTTACATAATGCAGCAACATCCACACACGTAGGACACCCAGAATTAGAGGTAATTTTTTCTTCCAAAGAAAATACACTTTTGCAAACTGGTACTGACTAGTATTCCAGTGTTTCTCCATCCATCAGCTAATGTGACCCCACTGCTGATGGAGAGGAGCAGGGGAGGGTCAAACAAGAATGCTGTGCAGGCAACTAACATGCTCCTTATCAAATGATGATGCCACTGGTCGTTAGGACTCTAGCAGCTAGAAGGTTGTAATTGTGCACAATGAAAATCTGAGACTTTGAGTAACTAATAGGCAGGCTTCATCCACACGCCTGCTTGTATATTATATTTGGGCCATTTTTAGGCATTTTGCCAAGGCACCCCTGAAGAAACATCAAGGTGCCCCAGCCTGGTTGAATGAGGCTGCCCTATTCTAACTATGAAACATCACCCTTACGAGCCTTAAAGCGGAGTTCCACCCAAAAGTGGAACTTCCGCTTAATCCACTCCTCGCCCCCTTACATGCCACATTTGGCATGTAATTTTTTGGGGGGGGGGGGAGTGGGGGCTTCAGGAGGAGTGGGACTTCCTGTCCCACTTCCTCCTTCCGCCGAGGGGCTGCTAAGGCGATTAGACTTTTCGCCTTTCTGCAGCCCCTCCCTGTAGGCGATAGCCTGGGACACGTGACAGGTCCCAGGCGACCGCCTGTCCAATTAGATGGTGCGGCGCTGCTCGCGCATGCGCAGTGACGCTCGCGCATGCGCAGTGGGCACCCGGCCGTGAAGCCGAAAGCTGTCACGGCCGGGTGCCCACACTTGGAATGAAGACGCCGGCCGGAGAGGGGGGGAGAGGAGTGGAGCCCCGGCCGGCACGTCGCTGGAATGTGGGGCATGTAAGTGTATGTTTATTAAAAGCCAGTAGCTACACTTTTTGTAGCTGCTGACTTTTAATAAACATAAAAAATGACTGGAACACCCCTTTAAGGCTCGGTTCACTCTGCTGTGAGATTGGATTGGACTTGTAAGACCCCAATGTTTCCCTATGAGAGCCGTCTTAACTGATGCTACACAAGTCGCTCCATCTTTAGAAGAGGTTCCTGCACTACTTTGGTCTGACTTGTACAGGCTCCTTAACCGCTTCCCGCCCGCCCAACGTCATATGATGTCATTGAGTTTGAGCGGTGATATCTGAATAATGCCTGCAGTTACAAACCCACCTGCTTTGTAAAGGAGTATGATCCACGTGTACATCACATGTTCAGGTTTAGCAACCAACAGTACTGACAATGTTATCATTACCTAAGGTAAAGGTCTACATTTTGACAACTATAACTTTAAAGTGTTCTGAAGTCTTTCCTGTCCATGTTTATATTCTTGCTGCTTTTTTAATATATTACATTTTATTTCATGCAATAAAACAATGAATTAATCCTAAATGTGTTGTTCTGTTTTGTTGCTAATTATCCATATATACAATATTTACTAACAATAATGTAAAAGGGAAAAGGTATGTGTGCATAGAAATACATTATACTGTATGTACTCTAGTGAAAATTCCTTTATAACTTTATGAAACATTAGAGGAAAAGTGTGGGATAGCAAAAATAATACCCACTATTTTTTTCTTACGAAAGCGGAGTTACCCTTTATGTCAAAGGTTATATAGTGGTACATTTTTAAACTGATTCCTAGGGCGATTTGCTGCTTTTGTTTTTTATTGCAGGTAACAAGCTGTTGCACATCACTTCAGGACTGCCAGACCTGTCCTCCACCCACCTTCCACCTTTGTTATTTTTTTGCCTTGTTGAGGTCAAATAGGTTACTGCCAGTCTACCCAGACACAGATACTATGATGAAAGCATGGCGAGCACAGTCTCTATACCTTTAAAAAAAAAAAAAAAGTTAAAGTTTTAATGACTTAAATTTAAACCATTAAAAGGGTTCTGTCCTTAAAGCTGAACAAAACGAAAGCTAAAAATGCTCCCATGTATTTGGTCTGTCCACACACTGCAAAGGGTTCAAAGCTTGATTATGTCTAGGGAAGGGTCACAAAAAGCACCTTTATTTTCGCTATTCTCCACTCCTGCAGGCTCCCTCTGAGATGTAGGACCGGTCTCCACAGCTTTTTCTGTTCCATGCTCTGGCAGTTGGATGCCCTTGATGTCATCAAGACAAATGCCCAGTGTTGGACATGGGCCTGGGGGAGCAGAAAATTGGGTGCTATTTCCAGTACCCTAGACCTAAAGGAACCCCTAGACCTAAAGGAGCATAACCTTTGCAGTGTGGGATCAGCCCACTGTACACACAATGGGGCAGATCCACGTACAGCGGCGCATATTACCGCCGGGTGTAGCGTATCTAAGATACACTACGCCGCCGTAACTTACTTTTTGTTTCTCAAATCCTCAAAGAATTTGCACCATAAGTTACGGCGGCGTAGTGTATCTTTGGCGGCGTAAGGGCGCGGAATTCAAATAGATGTGATGGGGGCGTGTTTTATGTAAATACGTTGTGACCCGACGTAAACAACGTTTTTTTTAACGGCGCATGCGCCGTCCGTGGGGGTATCCCAGTGTGCATGCTTGAAATTAAACCGGAACAAGCCAATGCTTATGACGGTGACGTCATTCTACGCAAATCCCTATTCGCGAACGACTTACGCAAACCATGTAAAAAATTCAAAATGCGAGGCGGGCACGACGGCCATACTTAACATTGAGTACGCCACCATATAGCAGGGGTAACTATACGCCGGAAAAAGCCGAGCGCAAACAACGTAAAAAAATGCGCCGGCCGGACGTACGTTTGTGGATCGCCGTAACTACCTAATTTGCATACTCAACGCGGATTTAGACGGAAACGCCACCTAGCGGCCGTCGAAAAAATGCACCTAAGATCCGACGGCGTACTAAGACGTACGCCTGTCGGATCGATCCCAGATGCCGTCGTATCTTGTTTTGTGGATACAAAACAAAGATACGACGCGGGAACTTTGAAATTACGCGGCATAATTCTTTTGTGGATCTGCCCCAATGAGAATAGTGGACGAATGATCATCTTAAATAAAAAGGTTGCTCAATTTACGAAAATTCTTGTACGACACAATAAAAGTTCGGAAGTGATGTAATGTAATGTGTTGTATTTGTATTGTATTTTCAGATGAATACTGTACTGATTAAATGAAAATCATTTGTTTTGGTGTTGTACGAGAATTTTTTTAGGTTTGTGCCTTCGGATAATTGCGGATGAACTGTTGTTATCGGCTCTCGAAAGCTGTGTACTTATGGTCAGATTATCGTACGATCGCTGTGAAAGTGATATTTTTCATATGATTTTCTCATTGTGTGTATAGGCTCTCCTCACTTAACCACCAAGTTCCCTTCCAACGACCAGGTCTTAAACGAGAAGCCACAAGTAATCAATATTTTAAGCATTTTTAACTACTGTACTTTACTGTATTGTGAAAAAAAGGTCTAAACACAAAACTCCAGCTCAATAGCATTGTTTTGTTTTGCATAAGTACAGAACACAAACATTCTGTACTGTACTGTACAATACAAGGGTTGCCAACCGCCAGTAAATTTACTGACAGTTTGTAAAAATCTGTGATTTTTTTTTACAACTGCCAGTAAATATCAGGGGCTCCTAATTTCATGCTGTGTTGACTTTTTAAGTGTAAATCAAGCAAATTACTTTGTTATAGGTATTATCATGTTTATACTGTTCAAATATTCACTGTGTTCATTTTCAATAGGAGTTCTGTAATTTCTCAGGTTGCCAGTAAAAAAAAGTGATCCGTCAGTAAATTTTCCATGTTTTGTCAGTAAAAAATGCTGCGGGAGTTTGGCAACCCTGACAGTGCATCGTTTGGGCGGGGAGAGGTTGTAAGTCCAAACGTTCGCTAAACAGGTAAGTCGCTAAACAAGGAGTATTTGTACTAGGCGTTTTTCCTTCCACACAAGAAAATGTACTTTCTTAACCACTTAACGACCGCCGCACGACGATATACGTCGGCAGAATGGCACGGCTGGGCAGATGGACGTACCGGCACGTCCTTTACATCTACCCAGCCGTGGGTCGCGGGCGCGCACCCGCGACCCGATCCAAAGCTCCAGGACCGGAACCGCAAGACCCGTGGACCCGATCGCCGCTGGGGTCCCGCGATCGGTCCCCGGAACTGAAGAACGGGGAGAGCCGCGTGTAAACACGGCTTCACCATGCTTCACTGTGGCGGCTGCATTAGGGTTGCCACCTGTCCCAGGATTCACCCGGCCAGTTCGGGTTTGGGATCTTGTGTCCGGGTTTTAGTCTGCCTGAAACCCGGACACATTATTTAGACTGGGCTGTGGCTCCCCAAGTAACTGAGGTAGTCACACAAAAATCTGTTGCCATTCGGGAGATGTGGGCCGCTGGTTTGGCATCACTGAGGGGGAGCCATGATGTCAGCAAGAGAAGTTTGGCCACGACCACTGTTTGCCACAGCGTGCTGCATTACCACTCTCCTTGAGGCACCCAATGGTGCCCCAGGTCTTTTATTATCCTATTGTGTATATTACGAAAAAAAACATGCCCTGTGCTGCTAAAGTGTTCGGGTTTGGCTTGAAGAAAAGGTGGCAACCCTAGGCTGCATCGATCGTGTCATCCCCTTTATAGGGAGACACAGTCGATGACGTCAGACCCACAGCCACACCCCCCTACAGTTGTAAACACACACTAGGTGAAACATAACTCCTTCAGCGCCCCCTGTGGTTAACTCCCAAACTGCAACTGTCATTTCCACAATAAAGAATGCAATTTAAATGCATTTTTTGCTGTGAAAATGACAATGGTCCCAAAAATGTGTCAAAATTGTGCAAAGTGTCCGCCATAATGTCGCAGTCACAAAAAAAATCGCTGATCGCCGCCATTAGTAGTGAAAAAAAAAAAATGATAAAAATGCAATAAAACTATCCCCTATTTTGTAAACGCTATAAATTTTGCGCAAACCAACCGATAAACGCTTATTGCGATTTTTTTTACCAAAAATATGTAGAAGAATACGTATCGGCCTAAACTGAGGAAATTTTTTTTTTATATATTTTTGGGGGATATTTATTATAGCAAAAAGTAAAAAATATTGCATTTTTTTAAAAAATTTCGCTCTATTTTTGTTTATAGCACAAAAAATAAAAAACGCAAAGGTGATCAAATACAACCAAAAGAAAGCTCTATTTGTGGGGAAAAAAGGACGCCAATTTTGTTTGGGAGCCACGTCGCACGACCGCGCAATTGTCAGTTAAAGCGACGCAGTCCCGAATCGCAAAAAGGGGCCTGGTCCTTTACCTGCATTTTGGTCCGGGGCTTAGGTGGTTAAGACCCCTTTCACACTGAGGCGGTTTTCAGGTGCTAGAAATAGCCTATAAATAACGCCTGAAAACCACCCTCTATTCATTTCAGTGTGACTTTTCACACTGGGGCGGTGCGCTTGCGGGATGTTAGGAAAAGTCCTGCAAGCAACATCTTTGGGGCGCTTTGGGAGCAGTGTATACACCGCTCCCAAAACGCCTTGCCCATTAAAATTAATGGGCAGCCTTAAAAGCCGAAAAGCGCTGCTAAAACAAGCTGCGCTTTTGTGCTAACGCTCGGCGGCCCCATTGTGAAAGGGGTCTAAGACCCCTTTCATAATGAAGCGCTGCTTAAACAGCTGCTAAAGCACCGGTTGTTTTTGCATTTAGCTTCTCGGGTGTTAGCGGGTCGCTTTTTTTTAACGTGACCGTAAAAAAAACAAAAAAACACCTGTGTTGCTGCGCTTTTGAAGTGCTTTGGAAGCCCTGCCCATTCATTTTAATGGGCAGGGGCGTTTTTGGAGAGCTTTTTACAGCGCTCCACACAGGCCCCAAAGATGCTGCTTGCAGGGCCATCTTTTCCATTGGGCACGCTGGGCAGTTGCCCGGGGGCCCCGCTTGCCTGGGGGGCCCCACCGGCTGCCCAGCAATCCCAGTAAAAAATTGTGGAGAGTGACAGGTTAGAACTTCCCATGCCCAGTTTGCGGAAATCACAGAGAAGATCTGGTCCTCCACGAGTGTGGGGGGTTGCTGATGTAAGGGGGGAGTGAATGCAAAAATGTAAGGGGGCACTGATATAAAGGTTCCTCCTCCTATATTAGTGACCCCCCTTACCTTAGTGTATTTACTCTACGGAAGGTGGTCTCTGGTCACCAGAGTGCCCTTTACATCAGAGTCTGCAGGATTCCCCCTTACAATGCAAGGGAGAACTCAGTCTGCGGACCCTGATGTAAGTGGGAAAGAAAAAGCAGTGGACTCTGATATAAGGTGGTCTCTGGTCACCAGAGCCCCCCTCCACATCAGAGTTCCCCCCTTAGATCATGATCTGCAACATTCCCCTTTACATAAGAGTTCCCCCTTTCACTGTAAGGAGGAATCCTGCAGACTCTGATGTAAGAGGAAACTCTGTGCTGGCTGGGTTATAGTAACCTGACCTTCATGTCAATGAAGACATTTTTTTTTTTTTACTTTTGTTTAACTTAAACACATTGCTAATAGCACTAGCTATATGTTTAAAGTTTAAATACTGACATTTGCATTGTTCGGCACTGAAAACTGTAATTTTAGGTACTTTTTTTGCAGTGGCAGTAAAAAATGTGGTTCTGCCAGTAAATGTTATGATTTTTGTCAGTAAATTCTCGTGCGTGATTGTGTAGACAGGGCCCCAGTGCACTGTATTGCCCGGGGGCCTATAATGCTCTTAAGATGACACTGGCTGCTTGCAGGACTTTTTCTACCGCACCACAAGCGCACCGCCCCAGTGTGAAAGCACACATTCTAATGAATAGGAGGCAGTTTTCTGGTGATATTGTTAGCGCTAAAACGCCTGAAAACTGCCTCTGTGTGAAAGGGGTCTTAAATGTGTGTATGGGAGTTTATTGGGTGTCCAATCCCATTTGTATAGCAAAGATTTGGGCAGTTCAAGGGTTTGTCAGAAGTTTGGTGAGGTTTTCCTGCAGTAGCGCTCGGTTACACTAGATGGCGCTGTGGTCTTATGTAGAGTGTCTTTAGCAGCCCTGATCTGGAGTCTCGGGAAAGAAATGCATTTGACCTCCTTACAGTCACAAGAGCTCCTCCTCCTTCTCTCTCCGGCTTTCTCCTTCCTAGTTCTATAAGCAATGAAAGCAGCACAGCAGCTCATGAAGGTGTTTGTGACTAGAAGGCTTCCCCCGGAGGGGCAGAAACTTTTATCCCAAGCTGAAAAGTGAGTGTCCTTCGAGTGTGCTTTACTATTTACTGTATGCAGTCTGTGTTCGTTTATTATACCCAACCAGGTTCAGGGGGAATGATATATATATAGCGAGTTTAATAAAACAGCTGTGCAACCAATCAAATGCTATCTTCAGCGTGTTCAGAGAATGAAAGCAGGAAGCTGATTGGTTACTTTGCTCCATTCTTTCTTGGAAATAACAGTTGCCAGGGGTTCTGCATTTGATGAACAGTTATAGTGGTCTTTTAATGCATGCCCATCCAAAAATGTCATATAAGTCATTGTGAATTTTTTTTTTTTTATAAGCTTTATATGTTTCTTCTTCCACTTCCTGGTTTTCCTGAGGCACTGGGAACGTAGCCAGGACCTCATTGGCACTCCCTGGGAAGACCACGTCACCAATGTTGCAGTGAACTTTCATCTGATCTTGCACATGCACCATTATGGGTGGCTTGTTGTTGAAGTATAACGGGCCATATCAGATCTCTTACTATCTGTATGAGACCTAGCACAAGTGATCTGGGGCAGGCTGTTGTTAAAGTGGTTGTAAAGGATCACTGAACTCTACTGTGCAGCTTGTTTTGCACAGAATGGCCCCAAACAGCCTCTTCTGAGGTCCCACACGGCTCCTCCCCGCTTAGATAACCCCCTAGGAGAAGCGCTCTCCCAAGGGGGTTACCTTGCGGGCACGCTCCCGAGTCCAGCTTTTGCGTCCACAGACATGAATGCCGGACTCGGCCCTGCCCCCTGGCACACGCGTCATTGGATTTGATTGACGGCAGCGGGAGCCAATGGCTGCGCTGCTATCAATCTAGCCAATCAAGAGCCGGGAACCCGTGGGGAGAGGGACAGCGGTGACGGGCCGATGGAAATTAGGGGCTCAATTAAGTAAAACTGGGGGGGGGGGGGGGGTTTGGGGGCCAGTGACTGCAAGGTGTTTTTTCACCTTAATGCATTTGTTTTCTTAACAAAAGGGGAGTTATTCTTTTTAAAGTATAACAGCCTGTTTTGGATCTCTTGTGGCTTATACAATGTACCTGATCTGGCACATGTGCCATACGTCATTTTGGGCGACATCAGTTATAAGCATCCACAGATGACATATGGTACATCCGCCAGATGTGTCATTACATCATTGGTGGGCCAGCAAGGTTATTAGAGCCAGGTCACACAGGGGCAACGCGACTTTGCGAGGCGACCTGGACACGACCTAAGCCACGCGACTTGGGGCAACTTACAAGGCGACTTCAAGTCGCCTCCAGGACAGGCGAGTTTCCAGTGGCCAATCAAACAACAATCAGCTCTGTGGGAGGGAGGGGTTTGCCTGAGAAAACAATTTTCTCTTCCTGTATTGGCGCGGCTTTTTTGTTTCTTATTGTCTATTGTGTGTGTCGCACGCTAGCTGCTGCCTTTGGATCGTCTGTGTAGTAGCGCAGTTTTTGTTTTCCCCTCTTCCTGTATTGTTGCTTCAGTTAAGACACAATCTGACTTTGGAGGCGATTTCCATTGAAATCTATGGGTACAAGTTGCCTAGAAGTCGGATTGAAGTAGTACAGGAACCTTTTCTGAAGTCGGAGCGACTTCAGTAGTGTACATTAAGACGGCTCTCATTGACTAACATGGAATTTGACATGTTGCGCGACTTGTGGCGACTTCAAGTCGGATCCCTGTGTGAACTGGCTCTTAAGCCCTGTACACACGATCCGAAAATCGTACGAAAAATGCCGCTTTCGAAATGATCGTACGATAATCGGATCGTTAGTAAAGAGCTTCCAAGAGCCGATCAGTACAGTTCATCCGATTTTATCCTATCGGACATGCACAAAAAATTTTTTCGGACGATGCCAGATCGGACGATTTTCGTTTTAATCAGTACAGCTGTCGTTCGAAAATGCAATACAAATGCACTACAACACATGACATCACTTCCGACTTTTTTTTTTTTTATTCTGCCATACGAGAATTTTCCTGACTTTAGTAAACTCATCAGATTCAACGTGAGATTAGCAAAAAAACAGACGATCATTCGTCCGATAATCGGATCGTGTGTCCGGAGAATTAGGAAGAAGAAGCCGCCAGCAACTGCTTACATCGTTTTTAAAACTAGCGGAGTGGTTGCTGGGCACAGGGATTCATACGTATGACTGTTGTGGAAAGGTAGGTGGAAAAAGAACTGGACATCTATAATCCAGTGGTTGCCACTGCAAACATATCGAAGTGAAAATGGATACATGAAGTCCAAAAGTGAGCAGCACCCACGTGTCTTGAGAGGTAAACGCACAGTGAAGATTTTGTTTCAACAAGGCTAAGGCCCCGTACACACGATAGAATCTATCCGCAGATAAATCCCAGCAAATGGGTTTCTGCGGATAGATCCTATGGTGTGTACACGCCAGCGGATCTGTTTCCGCGGAGAAATCTCCTCTGGGATGGATTCCAGCAGATCGGATATTTGCTGACATGCACAACATATCCATCTGCTGGAATCCATTCCAACGGATGGATCCGCTCGTCTGTACAGACTTACCGGATCCATCCGTCCAAAGGGATTCCCCGCACGCGTCGTAATGATTTGACGCATGCGTGGAATTCCTTATATGACAGCGTCGCGCCCGTCGCCGCGTCATAATCGCGGCGACGGCGCGACACGTCATCGGCAGAGGATTTCCGCGCGGATTTCAATGGGATGGTGTGTACACTCCATCCCATCGAAATCAGCGGATTTCTTTGAGAGGATTTATCCGTGGAAACGGTCCGCTGTACCGTATCTGCGGATAAATCCTCTCGTGTGTATGGGGCCTTAAGCTTGTCTTCCTCAGGACAACAAATAAGTGAAGCAACACAACATACTGTATACCCTGAAACCTCCTATCATTACCATCCACATGTGATGACATCAACAAGTATGTGTGTGTGTATGTTCAGTATCTCACAAAAGTGAGTACACCCCTCACATTTTTGTAAATATTTTATTATATCTTTTCATGTGACAACACTGAATAAATTAGACTTCGCTACAATGTAAAGTAGTGAGCGTACAGCTTGTATAACCGTATTAATTTGGTTTCCCCGCAAAATAACTCAACACGCATCTATTGTCTAAACTGCTGACAACAAAAGTGAGTACACCTCTAAGTTAAAATGTCCAAATTGGGCCCAAAGCATCAATATTTTGTGTGGCCACCATTATTTTCCAGCACTGCCCTAACCCTCTTGGGCATGGGGTTCACCAAAGCTTCACAGGTTGCCACTGCAGTCCTCTTCCACTCCTCCATGACGACATCACGGAGAAGGTGGATGTTAGAGACATTTCGCTCCTCCACCTTTCATTATACTGAATACTGCCCTGAGGCCCAGCCTACGATGTACAGTCTACAGTACATCATCTTTAGAAGATGCTTCCTTCTGGGACAACAGCCATGCAGACCAACTTGATGCGGCGTATGGTCTGAGTACTGACAGGCTGAACTCCCCCCCTCCACCCCTTCAACCTCTGCAGCAATGCTGTCAGCACTCATACGTCTATTTCCCAAAGACAACCTTTGGATATGACACTGAACATGTGCACTCAACTTACAGTACATAGTTACGTAGTAGGTGTGGTTGAAAAAAGACACAAGTCCAACCTATGTGTGTGATTATATGTCAGTATTTCATTGTATATCCCTGTATGTTGTGGTTGTTCAGGTGCTTAGCTAATAGTTTTTTTTACACATCCTTGCCGCTTTTACAGTAAAGAACCCTCTACGTAGTTTAAGGTTAAATCTCTTTTCTTCTAATTTGTATGAGTGGCCGCGTGTCAAACTCCCTTCCGCAAAAAAGTTTTATCCCTATTGTGAGGTTACCAGTATGGTATTTGTAAATGGAAATCATATCCCCTCTCAGGCGTCTCTTCTCCAGAGAGAATAAGTTCAGTGCTCGCAACATTTCTTCATAACTAATATCCTCCAGACCCTTTATTAGCTTTGTTGTCCTTCTTTGTACTCGCTCCATTTCCAGTACATCCTTCCTAAGGACTGGTGCCCAGAACTGGACAGCATACTCCAGGTGAAGCCGGACCAGAGTCTTGTAAAGCGGGAGAATTATCATTTTATCTCTGGAGTTGATCCCTTTTTAACCACTTAAGACCCGGACCAAAATGCAGGTAAAAGACCAGGCCCCTTTTTGCGATTCGGCACTGCGTCGATTTAACTGACAATTGCGCAGTCGTGCGAGGTGGCTCCCAAACAAAATAAGGCGTCCGTTTTTTTCCCCCACAAATAGAGCTTTCTTTTGGTGGTATTTGATCACCTCTGTGGTTTTTTTTTTTTGCGCTATAAACAAAAATAGAGCGACAATTTTTAAAAAAATGAAATATTTTTGACTTTTTGCTATAATAAATATCCCCCAAAAATATATAAAAAAAAAAAATTCCCTCAGTTTAGGCTGATACGTATTCTTCTACCTATTTTTGGTAAAAAAAAATCGCAATAAGCGTTTATCGGTTGGTTTGCGCAAAATTTATAGCGTTTACAAAATAGGGGATAGTTTTATTGCATTTTTATTAATTTTTTTTTTTTACAACTAATGGCGGCGATCAGCGATTTTTTTTTTTTTTTTTTTTTTTTTTATGTATTTTTTATTTTATTTTGTGACTGCGACATTATGGCAGACACTTCGGACAATTTTGACACATTTTTGGGACCATTGTCATTTTCACAGCAAAAAATGCATTTAAAATGCATTGTTTATTGTGAAAATGACAGTTGCAGTTTGGGAGTTAACCCCATCAGCGCCCCCTGTGGTTATGTGTTCCCTAAAGTGTGTTTACAACTGTAGGGGGTGTGGCTGTAGGTGTGACGTCATTAATTGTGTCCCCCTATTAAGGGGTGACACGATCGATGCTGCCGCCACAGTGAAGAACGGGGAAGCTGTGTTTACACACGGCTCTCCCCGATCTTCAGCTCCGGGGACTGATCGCGGGACTCCAGCGGCGATCGGGTTCGCGAGTCCCACAGTCCCGGAGCTTCAGACCGGGTCGCGGGCGCGCGCCCGCGACCCACGGCTGGGTACTAGTACAGGACGTACCTGTATGTGGATGTGCCCAGCCGTGCCATTCTGCCGACGTATATGTGCAGGAGGCGGTCCTTAAGTGGTTAATGCATGCCAATATTCTGTTCGCTTTGTTAGGCTCAGCAATGGCATGCTGCTATCATCTACTAGGACCCCCAGGTCCTTTTCCATCCTAGATTCCCCCAGAGGTTCCCCCCGCCAGTGTATAGTAGAGATTGGGCGATATTTGGCCATTTTGGATAAATCGGCATCGGGCGATTATTATCCAAATTGGGCCGATATTTAACATTGGCCGCACCTCTGCCAGCAGAGTGTGGAGAAGAAAGGAGAGAGAGGGAGAGGAGCTGTCATAATTGAGGTTGGATGTCGGGGTGGGCGGGACCCAGCTATCCAACACAGCCAATGGGATGGGATCTGGGCAGGCTGCTACATGTAGGTGGCCCCGCCCCTTTATTAAACAGCCCAATCATTGGCTGGATATCTGCTGGGTCCCGCCCACCCCGGGTCCTGCCCACCCTGGGTCCCGCCCACCTCCATCATCACGATGAATTTGTCAGCTCCTCTCTCTCTCCATGCAGTATCACACACCGCAGTGCTGCAGAGAGCAGTTTCACACTATCGGCTCTGAAACCTGCCATTGCCTGCCAGTGCCATCTGCTTATGCCAACCAGTGCCACCTGCCATCCAGTGCCACCTGCCAGTGCCAACTATTGCCATCCAGTACCACCTGCCAGTGCCAACTAGTGCTATCTGCCAGTACCACCTGCCAGTGCCAATTAGTGCCATCCAGTGCCACCTGCCAGTGTCAATTGGTGCCACCTGCAAATCAGTGCTAACCAGTGCCACTTGCCAGTGTCACCTGTTGGTGCCACCTGCCAGTGCCAATCAGTGCCATCTGCCAGTGCCAATTAGTGCTACTTGCCAGTGCCAATTAGTGCTATCCAGTGCCAATTAGTGCCACCTGCCAGTGCCAACCAGTACCACTTGCCAGTGCCACCTGTTAGGGCCTGCCAGTGCCACCTGCCCAAAAAATAAATCGGCCTAAAATATCAGCATCGTATATCGGCCATCGGCCACTCCGATTTCTAAATATTGGCATCGGCCATATCGGTCGACCTCTAGTGTGTAGATTGCATTCATATTTTTGCGACCCATATGCATTATTTAAAACTTTTCTAAGTTAAACCTGATTTGCCATGTAGTTGCCCACCCCATTAATTTGTTCAGGTTTTTTTGCAAGGTTTCCACATCCTGCAGAGAAGTTATTGCCCTGCTTAGCTTAGTATTGTCCGTAAATACAGAGATTGAACTGTTTACCCCATCCTCCAGGTTGCTTTTGAACAAATTAAATAAGATTGGTCCCAGCACAGAACCCTGGGGGACCAAACAATGGTCTGGCAACTACTTGACAGAGTTCCCTAAGTACCCTGGGATGCAAGCCATCTGGTCCCGGTGATTTATTAATGTTAAAGCGGATGTTCCGCCAAAAAAAAATATTAAAAGCCAGCAGCTACAAATACTGCAGCTGCTGACTTTTAATATAAGGACACTTACCTGTCCTGGAGTCCAGCGCCGTCCACAGCAGATGACGAGAGATCGCTCGTCACCCTGCTGCTCCCCCCTCCATCCACGCTGAGGGAACCAGGAAGTAAAGCGCTGCGGCTTCACTGCCCGGTTCCCTATGGCGCATGCGCGAGTCGCGCCGCGCCCGCCGATTGGCTCCCGCTGTGTGCTGGGAGCCGAGTGAGTGTTCCCAGCACACAACGGGGGGGCGACGGGATGTGACGCAATGCCCGTCTTTTGCCCGTGAATGCCGGGCCGGAAGTGGGTGCAAATACCTGTCTTTAGACAGGTATCTGCACCCCCCTCCCCCTGAAAGGTGTCAAATGTGACACCGGAGGGGGGAGGGTTCCGATCAGCGGGACTTCACTTTAGGGTGGAGAACCGCTTTAAGTTTCCCAAATCTACTTTTAATTCTGTCCCCTGTTGTTTTTTTTTTTTATAATTCCTTTATTTTCATAGAAAGTGTGGTTAACAATCAACACAGATAGTAGAGATACATAATAAAAATTAGACAGATCAAAAAGGGGTCGTAAGATGAGGTAAACATATCAGATACTCCGGCAATGCACAGTAAGTAAGGCACAAAAAAGTGTCACGGTACAGAAATATTGGCGTGCAGAGTCGGGGAGGCATCCAAACAATTGCTTGCGCCACCCAAAATTTATAGTAACGTATGTAGAGCTATACAATACAATACATTTTCAAATTTCAGCTGTTTGGGAGGCAGGGCATCCCAAAGGCCAGTTGGGCCCAATCATGGGACATACAAAGTAAGTAATGCTTATTAGGATATTCACAGTATCTGATCAAAACGGCCCATGATTGGGTAATGGCTATAGGGAGGGAGTGTGTACAGAAGGGGAAGGGGCCGACATCCCTAAGAACGGGAAGGGGGCCAGGGGGAAAAGGGAGATAGGAGAGGTGGAGTGCGAGGGCAGATAGCAGAAAGTGAGAGAGGAGTAGAGTAGGGCCCCTGACTAGGGAGCAGAGCCAGCCCAATGAGTCAGTCGGACTGTGCAACCTCTCGGAGGTAAGCGTCCGTGTATATGAAGTGCTGCCAGGGTCTCCATGTTTCCCGGAAAGGTCTCCACCCGGTTGTGCAAGGTGGCAGTGAGATCCTCCATGTCTCTTAGTTTGTTCACTTTAGAAAACCACAGGGACTTCACCGTCGCGTTCTCCGATCTCCAACAGCCTTGGCAGCATTCAGTAGCTGGATAGTGGGGGAGGCCTTGTATTTCCTGATGGGTCGCTCCGAAAGGTGAAGCAGACAGGCTGCGGGGTTCCCCTCCAGTGAGACGTTAGTCAGGTGTTTGATCGTGCGAGTCACCTTGAGTCAAAAAGGGGAGAGTTTTGGACAAGCCCCAAAAATGTGCAGCATAGTGCCACAACGCCAACATAGGCTAGGGACCTGGGGAAAGAAATGGAGTAGAGTGTTGGGTACTCTATACCATTTGATCATGATTTTGTAGCAGGTTTCTTTGACTCTGGTGGCCATTGAGAACTTCTGAGCAAAGTGGAGAATATCCCTCTGGGAGTCAGTGAATTGGATGCCGAGATCCGCTTCCCACTTATAGAGGAACGGGGGAATGTACCCTTCCGCTGGTCGTGTCAAGGACGAGTAGATTACAGAAGAGACTCTGCCGAACTGGCTCCCCGCGATGAAAGATGTGTTCTAGTTCAGTAAGCTGACGGGAGATACGCGGAGTCCACAAGCATTTGCGCAGAAAGTTGCGCAACTGCAGGCTGCTCCAGAAGTCCAGGGGGGGGTCTGTAGCAGACACCCCAATTTCAGAGGAGAGTTGGCCGTTGGGCCCCACTAAGTCACACAAATGGAGCCGGCTGCCTGCTGCCAGTCGCTTGAAGTGAGGGTTCTGAAGGCCAGGTGTAAATTCTGGATTGCCCAGAACCGGAACCATACGGGAGGGTAGCGGGGACACAGAGGAGTGTGCTGCCTAGTGTGGGATGGTCAGCGAGGTCCCTCAGCAGAAGTGTGGTGATCCAGGGGCAGCTCTTGGCCGTGTCTCTAGAATCCTCCATTTCCATTGCTGCCCAGTGTTTCGCCTTTTTGTGGCAATGCCAGTACACCAACCTGGCGAGGTGAGCCGCCCTGTAATAGGCTTTCATGTCTGGAAGACCAACCCCGCCCCTACTTTTCGCAAGGTGGAGAAGTTGAAGCCTAATGCAAGGCTTGCAATGGGACCAAACAAATTCACGGAACATAAAGTCGATTCACTTGAAGAATACTAGGGGAGGCAGATTGGAAGTGCCTGCAGAAGGTACAATACGCTTGGCAACAAGGTCATCTTAAGGGCACTGCAACGGCCAAGCGTTAGGGAGTGCCAATGGAGAAGATCTGCCTTTGAAGAAGTAGCAGGAAGAAATTTGCCAAGTACAGGTCAGCGGGGTCAGAGGTTATGTCGACTCCCAAGTATCGGATAAGGTTAGTCGCCCATCTCAGAGGAAAGGCCGATCGTAGGCGTTGGACAATTTCCCTACCCACCAATATATTGAGTATGGAGGATTTGTATAGATTTATTTGAAAGAGGGAGAGAGCGCTGTATTCCTGAAGAGATCGAAGCAGATTTGGGAGGGAGATAAGCGGTTCCGTTAGGAAAAAGATTAGGTCGTCCGTGAATGCGGCCATCTTGTGTGAGCCTGAAGATTCTTGGCAGCCGGTGATGCCTGCATCTGCCCTTATTCTGAAAAGAAGAGGCTCCAACGAGAGTATAAAGCTCAGAGGAGACAAGGGGCACCCCTGCCGTGTGCCCCATTGCGGATGTTGAAGTTAGACCTCGTCTCATTAAAGGGACAGTATCCATCCCAGCATAGAGGACCGGAGGCCAATGTGCTCTAAGGTGGCTCGTATAAAGGACCAATCCACGCGGTTGAAGGCCTTCTCTGCTTTGGTAGACAGCAAGAGAAGGGCCCGTGTGGATCAAGTTTACCACTCGGATGGTGCCTGATCCCTATGAATGAGACTTGGTATATGGGAGAGCAGCCTGTCGGCCAAAATTTTGGCAAACCGTTTCAAGTCTGTGTTCAAAAGTGCTATCGGGCGATAATTCCCACACCGTAGTGGATCTTTCCCCTCCTTAGGGATTAGGGAAATATAAGCTCTCAGGGTGTCTACCGGGAAAGAATTACCCTCCGTAATAGACTTGGGCAGAGACCAGAGGTTGCGATAGCATATCAAAAAAGGTCTTGTAGTATGTCGGAGTCAGGCCATCAGGGCCAGGAGCCTTCTTCGGCTTTCAATTGGCTAGGGCTACTTCTAGCTCTGCTGCCGTGATGGGCTCCTCCAGTTCTTCCTGGACAGCACTAGAGTGTTGGCACGCCAGAAGCGGCTAAATACGACTGGGGGTGAGGCCATCGGCAGCGGGGGGGGGGGGGTCACCAGTGGTGGGCTTGTCTAGGTTATAGAGACCTTCATAAAAGGAACAAAACACCGATGCCATGTCTGACGATGTATTCAGCTTTTGTCCAAAGGAAGTCAGGATATGAGAAATGTATGTTTTCGTGCGTGGGCCTTGCAGTGCCCTAGCCAGCAGCAAACCCGGTTTATTCGAGAATATGTACATCGTGCGAAAACTCCAGGCTACGTATCTGGGCGAGAAGTTCTTCCGTGCGACGGGTTCTCTCCCGTGTTAAGAAGGGCCCCTATTCTGACAACTGTCTTATGGGCCTCCCAGGCCACCAGGGGGTTGGTAATTGACTCTGCATTAATGGAAAAGTACTCCCGAAGAGTGGTCAGTAACTCGGAACTGATTTCATTCAGTCTCCAGGATGGGGGGGACCGGGTCACTGGCCCCAGTTGAAGTGTCAGGTGGACTGGTGCATGGTCTGAGAACGACATAACGTCGATGGAGGTGGACACTACTCTGGTTAGGTCTTTATGAGACAGCAGCAGATAGTCCAGCCGTGAGTACATGTGGTGCAGTCCCGGTCCTGTGGATTAAGCATCCGCCAGGGGTCCACCAGACGCAGAGTATGTAGGTCAGCCTTCAAGCATTTCAGACGTAAGTAGGAGAGGTGGGAGGTGCTGCATTAGACGTCAAGGGACGGATCCATCGCGAAGTTGAAGTCCCCACCGAAAACAAGTATCCCCCTCCGTGAACTCCAGGAGCTCAGGAAGAAGTCTCCGCAGGAATTGTGGATATTCTGCGTTGGGGAAGTATACGTTGGCAAAGGTGACCCGCACATCAAACACTGTCCCCTTCGGAAGGAGAAAACGACCCTGCGCATCCGCTCGCTGCGCCTCAAACATCCATGGCACTGTGGTAAACCTTCAGGAAGGCCCCATAAGTCAGTTTAGGAACACTATCGCCATGGAAGTGCGTTTCCTGTAAAAAGGCTACTTGAGTTTTGCCTTTGCGCAAATCAGCCAGGAGCTGCGAGCGCTTTTCCGGGAAAGTTCAGGCCACGCACATTAAGGGAGGTGATCTTGAGTAGACGCATGTTGCCGCCTGGCGTGGAGATGGCCACCAATGGATGCGTGGAGAGGCCCCTACCAGGGGACCCCCCTAGTCGGGGTGGTCAGTGAGAAACAGAACAAGGAAAAGGGGGAGGGAGGGAGTAGTAAGAGAAGGGAGTAAGGTAGAAGGAAGGAGAGGGGGGCAAGGAGAGAAGGGGGGGTATAATCGGTTTCAAACGTGTTTAAGTTGTGGTCCCCTGTTAGACACTTATGGTGCCTTCACAAGATTCCGCCCTAATGGGGGGTGGGTGGAACAGTAAGGCCTGTTTAAAATCCAAGCAATAGTAGGTCAATAGAGAAAATAAACAATGCACATGGAGATTTCATGGGGTGAGAGCATTGAGAACCATATATTGAGTAGCATAAGAGCTAACAAAGTGAAAGAAAGACATAACAAACCAAAAAAACAAGACCTGAGCTGAGAGACTGAGTACCAATTGCTGGGATCGTACAGTAATGGTGCACTGGCGGGTGTGAAAGGTCAGTGGGACCCTGTATGGGCAACATGCTTTACAAGGTGGAACATATACCAGGACCCAGCACCATGCCCCAGAGCACTAGGACAGAGGACCAATAAGCATGTAAATTAAATAATCTGCAAGGTTAAAGCATAACACAGTTTGCGAGACAAATGCCGCGTACACACGGGTTCTAAAATTTTTTTTTTTTTTATATCATTAAAAACGATCGTGTGTGGGCTCCAGAGCATTTTTCATGATCTAAAAAATTTCGAACATGCTCTATTTTTTCACAACGTTTTTAACATTGTCGTTTTTAAGGTTGTAAAAAACGGTCGTGTCTGGGCTTTAACGACGTGAAAAAAACGCGCATGCTCAGAAGCAAGTTATGAGACGGGAGCGCTCATTCTGGTAAAACTAGCGTTCGTAATGGAGTAAGCACATTCACGCTGTAACAGACTGAAAATCGCAAATCGTCTTTTACTAACACAAAATCAGCTTAAGCAGTCCAAAGGGTGGCGCCATCCGCATGGAACTTCCCTTTTATAGTGCCGTCGTACGTGTTGTCGTTTGCTAGAGCATTTTTTTTTCTCGATCGTGTGTAGGCAAGGCCGTTTTAACAACTTGCCGACCAGCCGCCGTCGTTTTACGGCGGCAGGTCGGCTCCCCTGCGTGAGAGCACGTAGCTATACATCGGATCTTGCGCAGGCCACTAGGGGCGATCACTCGTTACAGAGCGGGGACCGGGAGCTGTGTGTGTAAACACACAGCTCCCGGTCCTGTCAGGGAGAGAAATGCTGATCTTCTGTTTATACAACGTATGAACAGAAGATCAGTGTTTTCCCCTAGTGAGGCCACCCCCCCTACAGTTGGAACACACCCAGGGAACATGCTTAACCCCTTCCCCGCCCCCTAGTGTTAACCCCTTGACTGCCAGTGGAATTTTTATAGTAATCCAATGCATTTTTAAAGCACTGATCGCTATAAAAATGCCAATGGTCCCAAAAATGTGTCCGAAGTGTCCGCCATAATGTCACAGTACCAAAAAAATTTGGCTGATCGCCGCCATTACTAGTAAAAATATATATTAATAAAAATGCCATAAAAATACCCCCTATTTTGTAAACGCTATAACTTTTGCGCAAACCAATCAATAAACGCTTATTGCGATTTTTTTTTTATTTTTTTTTTTTAAATATATTTTTTGGGGATATTATAGCAAAAAGTAAGAAATATTCATATTTTTTTCAAAATTGTCGCTCTATTTCTGTTTATAGCGCAAAAACTAAAAACCGCAGAGGTGATCAAATACCACCAAAAGAAAGCTCTATTTGTGGGGAAAAAGGACGCCAATTTTATTTGGGAGCCACGTCGCACGACTGCGCAATTGTCAGTTAAAGCAACGCAGTGCCAAATCGCAAAAAGTGCTCTGGTCTTTGACCAGCAATATGGTCCGGGGGTTAAGTGGTTAATGATCGGGTTGAAAAAAAATGTTTTTTCTAGACCCTTAAAAAGTAATTTTTTACAACCCGAAAAATGGTCGTGTGTACGCGGCAAAAGGCAACGGCAGGGCCCATCTCTTTGTTGTCACCATAACATCTATAGAGAGCCGTTGCTGTCGGGCAGGCCCCAATATCCCCTTACTAGTCATATAGCAGCAGCTAGGGCATGCCGGGTGGGGGGGGAGGTCCACAGACTGTGAAGGCTGCATAGGGGATAGGGTCCCCCAGGAGCGGTACTGGGAGGGCCAGTCTGGTAACGGCCAATTATGACTAGGATGGGTCTGGAGTAGTGGAGCTTGGTGCATACCCGCAGGGCTCTATCAAACACCCCAATCTCCCCTATCGCAGACCACTTGGCAAGCGAGCAGGGGAGTGGCAATCAAAACGGTAGCAATTGTCTAGCCATGGCCCAGAGCTGTAAACTGTGAAACAAACAAGTTCTAGTTCCTATGTAGCAAAGGAAGCCTCCCCATGGGCAAAGTTCCATAGGAGATAATAGGTACTAGGGCCTTCAGGGACCGATGGAAATACTGTCCGTGATGGCCCAGGGAGTCAGTGTAGATGAAACCCAAGTGCATCAGAAACTCTGGAAACAAACAGGCTAGCCCAGGGGAAGTCCACAGGAACATCTACTGTAGCGTCTTACCAGTCACTGGGATAAAGGAAGGAATCGGGCCTCGGGAGGACATCGGATGAGATCTGGCAGCCTCACGACTAGGGGCGCAGGAGCGGGGTTGTCTGACCCGTTGCGGCCTCGGCAAAGGTGGGTTGAGTGCCTCCTGGTATGGCAGGTAGTCAAACCAGTTAGAAACACTCACAGCAGGCTTGTCGAAGTAGCTGAACAGGTCCGGGAGTTGATCCAGTGAGCGGAGATGGAACTCGGATCCCTGCTTTCTCACGATCAGGTGGAAAGCAGGGATTGCACAGATTACCTCGAGGAGGGGCACATAAGCCCTCACATGGCCCGTGTTTGCCTGGAGATATCAGGGTAGACCCGTATCTGGGCTCCGTCAAAGTCAATTGGACCTTTCTCCCAAGCCATGCGTAGGATCTCCTCCTTAATGGTAAAGAAATGCACCCTGCAGAGAACATCTCGCGCCAGGTCTGTGGTGGCGGGGCCCTGCGATGACGGCAGTGGAGCCCTGGGGCCCGGTACATGATGGACCCTGTCCAGCTCTAGCTCTGAGGTCGGGGGCTCAGGGATGCCTCTTGAGGCGTAGATTGTTCCGCCTGCTCCTATTCTCACCATCGTCCAGCCGCAGTTGGACTTCCGCAAGATGGCAATGGAAGACCCGTTGCTCTGTCTCCAGGCTAGTGATGCGTGGTAGTGGCGGAGGACTCCAGGACAGTGACTATCTGCTCTCCCGTATATACTGGCAGAGATCGTGTAGCTCCCTGAGAGGGCATTAACAAGAGAGGCTGCCATGGCCTGCAGGTTCTGCTTAGTGGGCAAGCCTGCTACTATGTCCTGGAGGGAGCCCCTCCCCATGGTCGCCCGTCCCCCCTGTGAGGTCAGAGCCAGGATGTGAGTCTAAGTGCAGGATTGCAGGGGACAGTATAGGGGAGAGCGGTCTGTCCATCTGTGAGGGCAAGTCCCCAGCCACTGCAGCCCCCGCCTGTGTGTCCTTCTTACTTGTGCTGGCGGTGCTCACCGGAGTAGCTTGTGGCAGTGCAATCTTGGACAGTGCAGCAGGGGAAGAAATGGCGTGCTGCCACAGGAAATAGTGGGAGATTTCGGGTCTCTTCTGCTCACCCGTGATCCGTGGGTGTTTACAGGTCCCCAGGCATGTAAATGTAGCGTGCTCGTTCAGTCTAGCGGGTGATTCTCGGCTCTCTTCCGTGCAGAGCTCCAGAAAGCACATCCTCACACTTCCATCGCTAAGCCACGCCCCCTCTGTTAACAATGGAGGTGCTTTCTGTGATGTGTCATGAGGATAAACATTGCAGTTTTGGTTTACATTGTAGCAAAGTGTCATTTCCTCAGTTTTGTCACAAAAATATTTACAGAAATGCGAGGGGTTTACTCACTCTTGTGAGATACTGTGTGTGCGTGTGTATAAAAAAAAAAAAAAAAAATATATATATATATATATATATATATATATATATATATATATACACACACACAGTTGTGCTCAAAAGTTTACATACCCTGGCAGAATTTATGATTTCTTGGCCATTTTTCAGAGAATATGAATGATAACACTTTCACTCATGATTGGTGTTTGGCTGAAGCCATTTATTATCAATCAACTGTGTTTACTCTTTTAAAAAAGGGGTTGTAAACCCTTGTGTTTTTTCACCTTAATGCATCCTATGACCCTAATCAAAAGTTTACATACCCCCGGTACCTTCTATTTTATTCTGCTGTAGCCAAAAAGAAACCTTTAGTTGCCTAAGTGCATTGGATTGCTATGCAGAATTAATGATAATCAATGTGTCAAAGCACAAAGGTGTATTGCCGTAACAAATGTTCTTGAATTAAGCCGTAAGGTTCATTCAGTTAATGTTTTAAAACAAAAATAAGGGGCATTTACATGGTCTGCATACTGTAGAAAAAAATCTTATTTCTTTTTTTTTTTTTTTTTTTGCAACAATCGCCATTTTATTCCCTAGGCCTAGGGGGTCTGCTCATTATATATATTTAATGTTTGGGGGTTATAAGTAATTTTCTAGCAAAAAAATACAGATGTAAACGTGTAAACAAAAAGTGCAAGAAAAGGCTTGGGGCCAGATTCTCAAAAGAATTACGCCGGTGTATCTACAGATACACCGGCGTAATTCGAAAATCCCACCGGCGTATCAATGTTTTGTATTCTCAAAACAAGATACGCCAGAATTAGGCTAGGATCCGACTGGTGCAAGTTACTTACACCGTCGGATCCTAAATGCAATACTACGCTGGCCGCTAGGTGGCTTTTACGTAGATTTCAGCGTCGCACATGCAAATGAGCCGAATACGCCGATTCCCGAACGTTTTCGCGCCGCTTCGCCGTAGTTTACGTCGTTTACGTAAAGCGTAAGGTTACCCCTGCTATATGAGGGGTAACCTTACGTCGGTCCGCCGTATGCCATGTTAAGTATGGCCGTTGGGACAGCGTCGGGTTTTTCCGTTGTTTACGTAACTCGTCGCGAATAGGGCTGTGCGTTAATTACTTTCACGTCGCACTGAGGCGCTGCGCTGGCAGGGCGTAAAAAAAAAAAAAGTCCTGCAAGCAGCTTCTTTGCAGCGCTTTAGGAGCAGTGAATACACCGCTCCTAAAGCCCCCCTTTCTATCGAAATCAATGGGAAGCGCCTGCAAAGCACCTTGACAGCGGCACTTTTAACCCTTTATTTGGCCACTAGCGGGGGTTAAAAGAGCCCCGCTAGCGCTTAAAAAAAACGTTGCTAGTTTTAGCGGCTCAATGTCGGCCCTGAATGAGCGATTCATGCCACATCCAGGTACAGAAATCTTATTTCTGTACCTGGAGTCACGTGTTGCGTACAGCTAGCTGCACAAATCAATGACAGTCTGCGGCTGTACACTGGTAACTACACATCATAGCGTTTACTTGTATACAGGGACAGATGAATAGTTGCATCCAGGGGTGCAAGTCCGCCCCTAAACACATGTAAACACTTTGCTGCGGCCCACTAATGGTGTGAAATTCTAACAAAATTTCTTAACTTGCGATTTTCTGAAAGAAAATTATTTTGTAATTCGACCCATGTATGGCCGGCCTTAGACAACAATGGCAATAAAAAATTTCTGTCAGCACACTCTTTATAATTTGACTATAATATTGTAGTATTCAGGGACCAGCTGGTATACCTTTAGGGCAGGGGTCGACAAATCCCGGGCGCTAGGTCGCCATGGCGACTAGAAATAGGGTCCTGGCGACTTGGCTTGGAAGGGGGGGGCAAATTTTTTTTTTTTTTTTTTTGAGCTGGCACCATCTGGTGGTGAGCCATTGGTATTACAAGTTATTACCACCAGATGTGTAAGCTGGCGCCATCTGGTGGTGGCCGTTGGTATTACAAGTTATTACCACCAGATGTGTAAGCTGGCGCCATCTGGTGGTGGCCGTTGGTATTACAAGTTAAGTATTACAAGTTAAACAGCAATTCTAATGTAATTTTTCACTATTTTCACTGCTATCTTCTTCCCTCTAATTAGAACCCCCAAACATTATATATATGTTTTATCCTAACACCCTAGAGAATAAAATGACGATCGTTGCAATACTTTGTCACGCCGTATTTGCGCAGCGGTCTTGCAAGCGCACTTTTTTGGGGACAAAATTACACTTTTTAAAATTAAAAAATAAGACAACAGTAAAGTTATCCCCATTTTTTTTAATATTATAAAAGATAATGTTACGCCGAGTAAATTGATACCCAACATGTCACGCTTCAAAATTACGTCTGCTCGTGGAATGGCGTCAAACTTTTACCCTTTAAACGTCGCCTATGGAGATTTTAAAAAAACTCTACAGGTTGCATGTTTTGAGTTGCAGAGAAGGACTAGGGCTAGAATTATTGCTCTCACTCTACCAATCACGGCGATACCTTACATGTGTGGTTTGAACACCGTTTACATATGCGGTCGCTGCTCATGTATGTGTTCGCTTCTGCGCGCAAGCTCGTCGGGACGGGGTGCGTTTTCTGGCTCCTAAGTTTTTTAGCTGGCTCCTAGATTCCAAGCAAATTTGTCAACCCCTGCTTTAGGGCCCATTCACATTTTCGTTGGTTAAATGAAATTTAGTGTTTCTACTGTAGATTCGTTTATTTCCTTTTAGAATTTCTTAAGTAACCAAAACATACATTTTTCTGACAACATGCATACTTTTGTATACAGTTGTGTGCATGAGACCCTGATCAAAAGTTTACATACCCTGGTGATTTTGGCCTGATAACATGCACACGAGTAGACACACAAATGGTTTTGAATGGCTATTAAAGGTAACCATACTCACCTGTGATCTGTTTGCTTGTAATTAGTGGGTATTTATAAAAGGTCAATGAGTTTCTGGACTCCTGACAGACCCTTGCATCTTTCATCCAGTGCTGCACTAACGTTTCTGGATTCTGAGTCACGGGGAAAGCAAAATAATTGTCAAAGGATCTGCGGGAGAAGGTAGTTGAACTGTAGAAAACAGGAAAGGGATATAAAAAGGTATCCAAGGAATTGAGAATGACAATTAGCAGTGTTCAAACTCGAATCAAGAAGTGGAAAATGAGGAGTTCTGTTGAAACTAAACCACGGTCAGGTAGACCAACTAAAATTTCAGCCACAACTGCCAGGAATTTTTTTCGGAGTGCAAAGAAAAACCCACAAATAATTTCGGGTGAAATACAGGACTCTCTGAAAACATGTGGTTTGGCTGTTTCAAGAGGCACAATAAGAAGACACTTAAAAGAAAGATAAGCTGCATGGTCGAGTCGTCAGAAGAAAGCCATTAATAAGTAAATGCCACAAAGTATCCTGCTTGCAATACACCAAACAGCACAGAGACGAGCCTCAAACCTTCTGGCACAAAGTCATTTGGAGTGACGAGACCAACATTGAGATTTTTGGCCACAACCATTAACACTGCATTTGAAGAGGAGTCAACAAGGCCTATGATGAAAGGTACACCATTCCTACTGTGAAACACATAGGTGGTTTGCTGATGTTTTGGTGATGTGTGAGCTACAAAAGCACAGGAAATTTTGGTCAAAACTGATGGCAAAGTGAATGCAGTATGTTATCAAAAAATACTGGAGGAACAATTGTCATCAGTCAGGAAGCTACGCATGGGACGTACTTGGACATTCCAACATGACAATGATCCAAAAGGCCAAGTCAACCTGTCATTGGCTACAGCAAAATAAAGTAAAGGCTTTGGAGTGGCCATCTTGGTCTCCTGACCTCAGTATCATTGGATCACTCTGGGGAGATCTCAGACGTGCAGTTCATGCCAGACAGCCCAAGAATTTACAGAAACTGGAGGATTTTTGCCAAGAGGAATGGGCAGCTTTACCATCTGAGAAGATAATGAGCCTCATCCATAAATACCACAAAAGACTTCGAGCTGTCATTGATGTTAAAGGGAGCTATACACGGTATTAAGAACTGGGGTATGTAAACTTTTGATCAGGGTCATTTGGGTAGTTTCTGTTGTCATTATGATTTAAAAAGAGTAAACAAAGTTGATAATAAATGGTTTCAGCCAAACACTAACCACGCATGACAAATGTTTTTGTTATTCATATTTTCTGAAAAATGGCCAAGAAATCATAAATTCTGCCAAGGTATGTAAACTTATGAACACAACTGTACATTGTTCATCATGTTTGGGCAGACACTAAAGCAGTGCAGTAAAGCTTCATTACCCGGAGTTTAGTCGTACCTTCACAGCATAATATGATTAATATTGACTATTGAATCAATAGTGAGCCACTGGAATGGTGGCAGTTGCTTTGATGCTTTTTGTTTTTGTTCCATCCGCCACTATCTAAAAATGCAACTAGAGTGAAAATGCATTTACAAAATGAACAGTACTAATTTAAATATGTCCTCGTTGCTGGTCATGAAATCTCTAGAAAGTATTACTTCATCAAAATACTAGTGGAAGCTCAGAACGGACCTTCCACAGTCTTTACAGTAAATTAATGTATACATGCTTGGGAAAAACATCATAACCTAGCAGTCTGTTCCAGAACAAATCTCGTTTATAAGCATAAGAAGTGTAGAAAATGTAAGTCACTACATAAGATCTCCCTAAAAATCACTGCTAAGTATCGAAAATGCTTGAGGAAGGAGGGGACCATGCTTCCTATCTGATGGCATTACTGCATAATTCGGCCCTACTGAACGAACATCCACTGTATAATTGTGAATGTTTCTAGCTATACACTAGACCACTGGTCTCCAAACTGCGTCCGGGGGCCAGATGCGCCCACTTAGGGCACTATTTCATCCAATGATGCCAATGATGGGGCACAATTCCTCCCAATGACACCAATGATGGGGGGAGCGATTTCATGTTAAGACACCAATGATGGGGCACAATTACTCCCCCTGAAACAAACTATAGGGCGGTCTTTTTTCCCACTGATGTCGGGACCAGTTTATGGTCCTCGTAAAGTCTGAAGGACCATAAACTGGCCCTTTTTGTTTTAGAAAGTTTGGAACCCCTGACTTAGACTACACACCTACTGAATATCGCTTACATCATACTTCTCTGCCCCAGAATCACTACCTGAAATCTTTGGCTGTGTGTATAGTCAGTGCAGCCAGAATGGTGGCTTCAAATGATGGTTTGTTGGCAAACAACCCAAGCACCCACACTAAGACTAGTTCATGTGACTGAATATAGAGAATTGTATATATTTAGCCTATGGCAGATAAAATGCATATACCATATTTGCCGGCGTATAAGACGACCCCCTAATTTTCCAGCCAAAATGTTGGTTTTGGGATATACTCACCGTATAAGACTACCCCCTTCCTACTAGTCATGCCTTCGCCAGACTGTGCCCCATTACATGTCAGACTGTGCCCCATTACATGTCAGACTGTGCCCCATTACATGTTAGACTGTGCCCCAGTACATGCCAGACTGTGCCCTTACCTTATCCCAAGGCATGCAGAATCGCAGCCGTACGATTTTTCAAAAGCCGCGCCTTCTACCTCTTCTGTTCCGTGATGGGCGGAAACACTCAGCTTCCCAGGAGGCACTGTGTTCAGTGTTCGCCTATCACGGAGGCCCTCTTGTCCGAGGACGAGAGGGCCTCCGTGATAGGCGGACACTAAACACAGGACAGGCGGACACTAAACACAGGACAAGAGGGCCTCCGTGATAGGCGGACACTGAACACAGTGCCTCCTGGGAAGCTGAGTGTTTCCGCCCATCACGGAACAGAAGACGTAGGAGGCGCGGCTTTTGAAAAATCGTACGGCCGCGATCCTGGGTAAGGTAAGGTTAGGTTACCGGCGTATAAGACGACCCCCAACTTTTAAGAAGATTTTAAGGGGTTAGAAAGTCGTCTTATACGCCGGAAAATACGGTAGTTTGGCATGGACCTATTGGATATGTTGTAAAACAACTCCTGAATACATGATCATTATGATTTTAACCCGGTGTGGTTTGTGTAAAGGGTGTATCGGAATGGTCCAGGTATCAGTTCAGTGAAAGAAGAATCACTTCAGAGGGATTACCAAACTTGCGGCTCCCGGGGGGTGTGTGCTGCATTTGTAATATGTATTTGGTGTTTATAGCTTACGTTAAATGAAATCATGTTGCACTGTTGAGTGTACAGGTTAGGAAGTGAAGGTAAAGGTCTTCAATGAATCACAGGAAAATTGAATTGGGTTTTAGTCTTTTCCCATTTATTTATATATATATATATATATATATATATATATATTATATATATATATATATATATATATATATATATATATATATATATATATATATATATATATATATATATATATATAGTGTATAATTTGTGCCAGATCACGTACCTAGTACGCAATCTATCACCTCCGGGTCTGAGGCACACGCTGCCAGCGACCCCCCCCCCCTTACCACTGTGATTGTACACAGCGGTGGACGCAATGTCCATCTGGACCCGCCAATGGTTCGGGAGACACACAGAAGGTTGATCTGCCTATGTAAACAAGGCAGGTCGCTGTTCAGTGAGAGGGGAATGTACTGATCCTATGTTTCCAATAATCAGGAACACAGATCTTTATCTTCCCCTAGTCAAAGCACCTCTTCCACAGTTGGAAAGCACTCCCTAGGAATACATTTAACCCTTTGATCACCCCTGATGTTGACCGTTTCCCAGCCAGTGTCATTACTACAGTGACCAGTATATATTTATTGGCACGTATCGCTGTATTCGTGTCACTGGTCCCCAAAAAGTGTGAGTTAAGTGTCTTTGTCCGCCGCAATATCGCAGTCCCGCTATAGTCACTGATCGCCGCCATTACTAGGAAAAACATTCCATAGTTTTGTAAACACTATAACCTTTGCGCAAGCCGATATATATTGGGATTTTTTTTTTACCAAAAATATGTAGTGGAATACATATTGACCTAAATTGATGAAGAAATTCAGTATACTTTTTTATTTTTTTTATTGGGTACGTTTTATAGCAAAAAGTAAAAATTATTGTTTTTTTTATTTCAAAATGGTCTGTCTTTTTTTTTGTTTAAAGCACACAAAATAAACACAGAGGTGATCAAATACTACAAAAAATAGCTCTATTTGTGGGCAAAAAAGACATGAATTTGTGTAGAGCGTTGCACGACTGCGCTATTGTCAAAGTAACGCAGTGCCGTATCACCAAAAAATGGCTTGGTCCGGAGCTGAAGTGGTTAGGCAAACCTGCCCCAGCCTGTGACTAGACACTGAAGGAGCTGCAGCTCTCTGATTAGGTCATCACTTTCACTTGCATTTTCTTGCAAGACAGTTGAAACAACTGGTTGACGGCACTGTTAAAAGAAATAGAACTCAGCTTGGCTCTAAGTGCGGACATGCCATCTCCCAGTGCGAGTGTTGCTATGCAGTAGACTACAGAAGGCTAATATCCACAGAGATTCAGATACTTAGGTTGAATATATGTAGAATACAATTAATTATTTTTTAATGAATATATAACTTGATTAAATGCCATTTATTATCTGCCTGGAATTCAGCTTTAATCAAAACTGACTGCTGTTCACAGGATTCCTGCCAAAAAAATAAATCAGTCATTGATTTGCCATCCCCTTACCATGACTTAGTAAAGCATTTACCCCTCGTTATCTTTACCCTGATACAGTTGAACAGTTTTAGACTGCCCAGTTTGTGCAGTTGTTTACCGTGGATGCAGGGGCTTGGTAATCGTTAAATCCCTGGTGAAATATGGGCTTATTGAATAAGCTATGAACTTTACTTTTTTTCTTTTCCCTTCCAGCTACACTGTCCAACAGTGGGATTCAGATGATCCTGTGCCAAGGGCTGAGTTGCTGAGAGGGGTAGCTGGAGCTCATGGTCTGCTCTGCCTCTTGTCAGAGAAGATAGATCAGGAGGTTCTGGACACAGCTGGTAAGCAATGTCTGTTTCTTGTAGAAGAATAATGTGCTTGGAATATTTGGACAAAGTTATAATTAATCTGATTTAATCTATTTAGTGTGTTCATCTGAATGTATTAGAACTAGAAGGCTATGTAATTTATAGACTTGGATGAAGTTAAAGGTACAGTATTGTATCAGTGAAAGATTTAAACCACTCAATCAAAGGATGCCAGATGGCAGGGGGCTGATAGGAACCGCCTACAAAAACAAATTGTGTCTGGTTCATCAGGAATTCGCACAGTATATGCATAGCCTAATGCTTTATATAGCTGAAAGTAAAAAAAAAAATTTTTTTTTTTTTAACAAATTCTTAAATTTCCTGTTTACAGCTATTTTGTTCCTGAAAACAATTGCATGTAATAAAGTTCTGTATCATATTTGATGTAATTGTGGAGAAAACACTAACAAAATTATACTGTATGTTTCAACATTCTAATTTTGTTATATTGTCATTACCACTTACAGGGCCAAATCTCAAGGTTATCAGTACATTGTCTGTGGGCTTTGACCACCTAGCAATCAATGAGATAAAAAAGCGGTATGTATTTTGCTCCATAAAGATTTATGAGCACTTCTCCCTTTTGAGGTAGCATTTTATATGTTAATGAGATAATGATATATTCACTTTTGACTGTTTTTTGTACAGTGGAATCAGAGTGGGCTACACACCAGATGTGTTAACTGAGGCCACAGCAGAGCTAAGCGTAGCCTTACTACTAGCCACATGTCGACGCCTGCCAGAAGCTATACAAGAGGTGAAAAGGTAAGCAGTTAATAAGAAAGAATGCGGTATAATGTGACAACTCTTTTGTATACAGTGTAATCATGGTCTGAGATATGACTAGGTTACTACTAGAATTATATCAAGAAAAAAAAAAAAAAATTCTCATCTGTAAACTACTGAATACCTCCCCCTATGTTATACAGATGAGGAGAGAAGATATGTGTAGATATTTGTAGTCCAAATTCAGGAGAGCAGCCTAGGATGACAACACTCCTCCTCCGAAGTACAGTTAGTGAGCTTTGTCACCTCAGGACAGTAATGCCACGTACAGATGATCGGACATTCCGACAACAAAACCGTGTTTTGTTTTTTTCCGACGGAATGTTGGCTCAAACTTGTCTTGCATACACACAGTCACACAAATGTTGTCGGAAATTCCGAACGTCAAGAACGCGGTCACGTACAACACGTATGACGGCACTTTTAAAGTGAAGTTTAATACCAGTCGTGTTAGTAGAAGTTTGGTGAGAGACGATTTGCACTTTTCAGCCTTGTGCTTTTCAGTCCGTTACAGCGTGACGAATGTGCTATCTCCATTACGAGTGCTAGTTTTATCAGACCGATCACTTCATTCTCTTACTTGATTCTGAGCATGTGTGGAATTTTTGTGCGTCGGAATTGTCTACACACGATCGGAATTTACGAGAATGGATTTTGTTGTCGGAAAATGTGAGAACCAGCTCTCAAATTTTTGTTGTCGGAAATTTCCGACAGAAATTGTCCAATGGGGCCTACACACGGTCGGAATTTTCAACAACAAGCTCCCATCGAACATTTGTTGTCGGAAATTCCGAGTGTGTGTACACGGCATTAGTGTGCTACTGAGAGGATCACTAGGCGAAAGTAAAAGAAAACTAATGCACCCACCACATCTAAGGACTGGAAAACTTCAATATATTACATTCTTGTTCTTGGGTTAAGACATGCTTCAAAGCGATAAAGGCTAAAAAAATAAAAAACGAGGCTATAATTGCCTGCCAATGCAACAATATTGCACAGAGCACTCCCTTACTCCTCATATCCCTCCTCTTCTGGAAGCCTCCTGCCGGCACTTTAAGCTTCTTTCTACTCTGGGTGCCCCCTTAGCAAGCCGCGTGCTATGGGGGCATCCATGCAAGCACATTCCGATGCAGGACTGGGTGCGCCCCCTGACGCACACAGTGCTGGTAAGCCATGCCCCCGCTCCTTCCCCACAGGAGTTTGACTGACAACAGCAGTAACCTACGGCTCCAACTGTTCTCAGTATCTCCTGTGAGTCCAGGAAGAGAGAAGAGCAGTGCTGCAGCAAGGACAGCTCTGGATCGGTGAGAGGAGGCAGGTAAGTGTTTAGGGATTTGTAGGGGGGGGGGGGGGAACAGTTAGTGGGGTATTTTTACCCTAACGTAGAGAATGCATATTGGTAAGGAAAAAAAAATTACTTTAGAACCACTTTAGACTTTTGCTTCAAACTGGTCGCCAAAGCCAAAAGTAGTAAAGGCAGACATTTTCTTTCCACTATGCACTTAAAGAGGAGCTCCAGTCTGAAAAAAAAATAGTCAGCAGCTACAAATACCGTAGCTGTGGTAATATAAGGACATCTACCTGTCCAGGGATCCGGCGATGTCGGCACCCTGAGCTGATTCGTCAGTCAGGTTTGGGTGCAAGTGCCAGCATTGTAAGGGAAACTGGCAGTGAAACCCTCAGGCTTCACAGCTGGTTTCCTACTGCGCATGCGCTAGTCACACTGTGCTTTCTGTATGGTCCTGCCATCTTCTGGAACCTGTGTGTGTCCCAGAAGGCAGCGGGGGAGAAGGAGGAGGGACCGTAAATGTTGTAGATCGGCGATCTTGCCCAGGAGTGGGAGAAGGTACATTTCAAAACTATGTACCGCTCTCCCCTCCCCTGGCAGTGGATGGGGGAGGGTGCGACCAAGTGGAGTTCTGCTTTAATGTGTGGTTTTAATCTGTTGCTATTATGGTAAATATTAAAAAGCAGCCATGTATGAATTAGAAATATATACTATAAATGTAAATTTAGTGCTCATGCAATTGAATATGTGCTATGCCATTATTACACTGAAAATGCAGAATAGGTCACCAAATCCAGCATGAAAAGGGAAGGCACTGTACACCTTAAATCCTAACTAGAGGTACCGCATCCTAAACAAAAAAACTAAAGGACTTAAAGGTACCAAGTCAAAAACAAACTATATATATATATATATATATATATATATATATATATATATATATATATATATATATATATATATTCCAACATTTTTATTTTTCAATTTAAAAATAAAGTCGCTCCTTAAGAAAGGCCACATGCAGTCGTCACCACCCGGAGCATGCTGGGACTGTGACGTCATAAGAGGCCTATATAAATCATTGTGCACTGCACACCCGGAATTACAGGGATTTTAAAAACCTGTGTTGTGTGTTTATTTTATTGACACCTTTCCTCCTGGTGAATGGGTAGGGGTACGATGTACCTCATACTCATTCACGTAGGGTGGGATCTGGGGGCCCCTTATTAAAGGGGGCTCCCAGATTCCGATAAGGCATGCGGCCTGGTACGGTTCAGGAGGGGGGGGTGCTCACTCATCCCCACCCCCATTCTTGACCTGCCGGGCGGGTTTACACACAGCTCTCCCCGTTCTTTAGCGATCGCGGGACTCCAACGGCGATCGGGTCTGCGGGTCCCGGAGCTTCGGACCCACGGCTGGGCACTAGCACAGGACGTACCTGTACGTGCATGTGCCCAGCCGTGCCATTCTGCCGACGTAAATGTGGAGGAGGCGGTCCTTAAATGGTTAATTTGGCCCAGGTGGTAGATTTGGAAGAAGTTTGGCGATGGGAAAAACCCACTAACTAGATCATATTCATGCTTCTCAACCTATAAGACCGTCTCACGTATAGACTTAGCCTTTGTCAATTCAGCGATATTAGCAGATATATTGGATGCTAAATACTTGCCCAGTGGGTTGTCCGATCATGCTCTGCTCATGCTTACACTCTGCATGCTTCACTTTCGTGATGCAGCATAGTTGAGATTGGGCACACACTCAGACATAGTTAATAAAATCCCGCCCCTTTTAGTAGAGTATTGGGAGTTTAATGCAGGATAATCCACTTTGGCAATATTATGGGGTGATTTTAAGGCATATGCAAGAGGACAATATATATCTGCTATTAATGCGGCTAATAAGTATAAAAAACTTTTTACTGTAAAAAAAACAAAAAACGGCTAATAAGTCCCATCAAGCAAAAAATTACGCTTTAAAATGTATAGTAGAGGAACAAACAGCCCAATATACTGCGGATCCCTCAGAATTGTATTTTAATGCCTTACTACATGGTAAACGGACCCTACATTTGCATATGGCTGAGGCTACGAGGATAGATCTATATAAAAATATACAAAAATCTTTTGAGCAGGGGGACCGTAGTGGAAGTTTTTTGGTCATGATGGCTAAACATGAACAACCTAATGTCCGGATACCGGAAATACATACCCCTTCTGGAGATACGGTCCGTACACAGCCTAAAATTTTAGAGACGTTTCGACAATTCTATAAGACATTATATACATCTCAGTTGCTGACTAGTTTTCAGCCGACTGAGTTAGCGGAGCTGCTGGGGAAGTTACCAGGGCCGGATGGTCTTCCTATTGATTTTTTTTTTTTTTTAAATAACGTTTTTATTGGTCTTTTAGAAAAATAACACAACAGAGCAATGGTACAAATATGGCAAGCAGACATGGGCAGAATTTAAAACAAGAGCATCGTCTAGCCAGCAAGTGTTGGAGCCCTGAAAGGAGGGGGTCCGGCTGTAAACTATGGCATCACTTAGACTAACAATAATAACAGTGTCTCTAGCAGGATATGTAGCGTACAGTACCTCGAGACTGATGCCTCATTTAACTTTTCATAACACACATTAAATAAATTTAAAGAGGTGGGGGGGGAAGAGAGTGAGAGAGGGGGAAAAGGAAAGAAGAACAGAAAGAGAAGAAGGAAAGGGGCGAGACCGATTACAGCAAGGTAAGGGGGAGATGTACCTCCTAGTGTCGACCGCCGGATCAAGGCGGGTCCTCCCGAAAACGCCACCGCTCCCAGACACTGTCGTGGTCGTTCAATCTGTGTCTTAGTCTGGCCGTCATTTTTTCCATTATCTCAATGTCCTTGACCCTGGCGTAAAGGGCTTCCTGTGATGGGGGTGTGGTCCTCTTCCAGTGGAGGGCTATCAAACACCTTGCTGCTGTAAGAATATGCCTGAGTAACTTTTTATAGGGCCTGGCTAGCCTTGGCTGGGAGAGACCTAAGAGGAAGAATTTTGGGGTCCAGGGAATGGGCGTCTCGAACAGTCGGGTCAATAGTTGTTGCGTTGAGGTCCAGAATGGGACTATTAAGGGACATGCCCAAAATATGTGGAAGAGCGATCGAAAGTGGAGGGATAGACTTTGTGGAGTACGTCCAGAGTCAGGTACCAAAAGAAGAGAATCTTGTAAGAATTTTCCTTATAGAGGGTACACATGGAACTCTTAGCCGCCTGACTCCAGACCGCCCTCCACGCCTCCTTCCGGGATCTCCTCTCCCAGTTCTCTCTCCCAGCGGAGCATATAGGGGTGTTTACCCCGGGTCTGTATAGAGTGCTTGTTCAGGATCTGGTAGATGTTGGAAATCGGTCCTCTATGTGAGCGGCCTTCTAGTATGATGCGTTCAAATAGGGAAGGAGCAGAGAATTGTAGCCGTGGGGCTATAGTTTGGGCAAAGTGGCGAATCTGCAGGTAACTCTAAAACGCTTGTCTAGGGAGGTCATGTTGGGATTGGAGCTTGGTGAACAGGAGCAGCGTACGAGACCTGGGGTCCACCAGGTGCCTGAAATGGAACAGGTTCTGCGAGGCCCAGGGCCACGACGTTTGGTGGGTAAGGCTAGCCGGCACTTCGGGATTGCACAGGAACGAGGTCATCAGTGAGCACTCCGACCTAAGCTTGTGCTCACGGGAGAGCTTTTGCCACATTCCTATTGAATTTTATAGGGCTCGTGGAGAGCTTTTATCTCCTGTACTGGCCTCTCTTTACTCAGATTGTCTGAAGGAGGGATCCATGCCGGACTCAATGAGTCAAGCTCATATAGTCCTAATTTACAAGCATCCGAAAGACCCATCCTCCTGTGCTTCATATAGACCTATTGCACTCTTGAATGTAGATTTCAAGATTTTGACTAAGTTCATTTCCCGACGTTTACAACCGTCGATGTCTAATATCATTCAGATCAGAGGGGTTTTATGCCAGGCAGATCCACCGATGTGAACTTGAGGAGATTATATACCAATATTTATGCTTCACATCTTAATATGCGATATAGGGTTATTGCCTCCCTGGACATTGAAAAGGCCTTTGATAACTTGGAGTGGCCATTTCTGTGGGAATTTTAGGGGATTGCAGATAGGTTCACTGGAGGAGAGGGTAGCTCTGTATGCAGACGACGTCTTATTATTTTTTTTTAAATCAAAGATGTTTATTTAAAAAAAAAAAACAGAAAGGAAAATCACAGCGAGTACACAGCTCATTAACACATCACCGAAACATTCCACCAGTGCAAATAACAGTTCACACCTGAAGCACCACAGAATCCCAAATAACAGAAGACCTCAGTGCGAGGCCACTATTTAAGAGGCACTAGCCCCACTGGAATACACACGCCCCCCAAATCATATACAAACGATAAAACCAATAAATCAAACTCCCCACTCTCCGACTGCCCCCCATGGCTGACCAGCCCCCTCATCTACCTAAGCAGCCTATCCATGACCAGATCCACCGGGGATAAGCCAGGTGAATCCAACCACGGGGCCCACACTTGTTCAAACTTTCTCGAGCAGCCCCTGTGTTGATAGACATACCTCTCCAATCTTATGGTGTCACCCATTTGAGCAATCCATTCCTTCAACGTTGGAGGATCAACTGCCTTCCAATGCCGAAGGATTAGCCTACGGGCCTGAAACAGAGCTCTCAATATGGCTTGCCTGCTATTGTCGTCCAGTGACGCATCATCTATAATGCCAAGAAGACATGGTTTCGGATCAACAGGAATGCTAGTCAGATAAACTCTGTTAACTAGTAGCCGACCAGCCACCGTCATTATACGGCGGCAGGTCGGCTCTCCTGGGCGAGAGCCCGTAGCTATACGTCCTATCGTATAGCCGCCACTAGGGGGCGCGTGCGCGCCGCCGGAGGCGCGCGCGCGCGCTCCCCGCTCGCCCCCGACTCCCGTGCGTGTGCCCGGCGGGCGCGATCGCCGCCGGGCACACGCGATCGCTCGGTACAGAGCGGGGAACGGGAGCTGTGTGTGTAAACACACAGCTCTCGTTCCTGTCAGCAGGGGAAATGCTGATTTTCTGTTCATACAATGTATGAACAGAAAATCAGTGTTTCCCCTAGTGAGGCCACCCCCCCCCCCACAGTAAGAACACACCCAGGCATACTTAACCCCTTCCCCGCCCCCTAGTGTTAACCCCTTCACTGCCAGTGGCATTTTTATAGTAATCTAATGCATTTTTATAGCACTGATCGCTATAAAAATGCCAATGGTCCCAAAAATGTGTCAAAAATGTCCGAAGTGTCCGCCATAATGTCGCAATACCGAAAAAAAAAACGCTGATCGCCGCCATTACTAGTAAAAAAAATATTAATAAAAATGCCATAAAAATACCCCCTATTTTGTAAACGCTATAACTTTTGCGCAAACCAATCAATAAACGCTTATTGCGATTTTTTTTACGAAAAATATGTAGAAGAATACGTATCGGCCTAAACTGAGGAAAAAAAATGTTTTTTTATATATTTTTGGGGGATATTTATTACAGCAAAAAGTAAAAAATATTCATTTTTTTCAAAATTGTCGCTCTATTTTTGTTTATAGCGCAAAAAATAAAAAACGCAGAGGTGATCAAATACCACCAAAAGAAAGCTCTATTTGTGGGAAAAAAAGGACGCCAATTTTGTTTGGGAGCCACGTCGCACGACCGCGCAATTGTCTGTTAAAGCGACGCAGTCCCGAATCGCAAAAAGTACTCTGGTCTTTAGGCAGCAATATGTTCCGGGGGGTAAGTGGTTAAGGAGAGTCACGACCCCTGACCAGAATAAATGAAGCTTGGGGCACCGCCACAGTAAATGGATCAAGTCGCCATGGTCCCTTGCACACCTGGTGCAATTGGAGTCTGACCTCACCCTCATTTTAAATAGTCTGACGGGTGTGTAATGCACTCTGAGCACAATATACAATTGGGATAATCGCTGAGCCACACTCGGAGCACAACTGCACTGCCTGAAGTGTCTTATTATTTTTAAATGATGCTGGCACCTCGTTATAAGGGGTCTTGGATATACTGGAATCTTTTTCAACAGTTACAGGGCTGAAGGTAAACTGGACTAAGTCATTGCTGTTTCCAATAGATATGGAGGCTCGTAGAACGGCTATAAAGGAAACTCCACTGCAATGGGTAGATAATTTTAAGTATTTAGGAGTGGTAATTTCCCGTCAGTCTTCTGAATTTATGTCTCTGAATCTGCCCCCAATTTTGGGAGATACTGAGCTAGATTCACATAGATTAGCAGATCTTTAGATCCGCGTAATCTGTGATTTACGATCCGCCGGCGCACTTTTGCCAGGCTAGTGCAGTATTCAAAAAGCACTTACCTCCAAACTTGCGCCGGCGGATCCTAACTCCCCCGGCGGAATTCAAATTCCGCGGCTAGGGCGAGTGTACAATTTAAATCAGGCGCGTTCCCGCGCCGATTTAACTGCGCATTGCGCCGCCGGCGATATTTCCCAGTGCGCATGCTCCAAATGACGTCGCTAGGACGTCATTGTTTTCGGCGGCAACGTAAATTCCGGACATCCGTATTCCCGACCAACTTACGCAAACGACGTAAACATTTGAAACTCGGCGCGGGAACGATGGCCATACTTAACATTAGCTACCCCTCATATAGCAGGGGTAACTATCCGCCGGAAAAAGCCGAACGCAAACGACGTAAAAAAAAAGCGACGGGCGGGCGTTCGTTTCTGAATCGGCGTATCTCCTCATTTGCATATTTGTCGCGAGTAAAACACGAAACGCCACCTAGCGGACAGCGGAAGATTGCAGCCTAAGATCCGACGGTGTAAGTCACTTACACCAGTCGGATCTAAGGGAGATCTATGTGTTAACTGATTCTTATGAATCGGTCGCATAGCTCCGACCGTCGGATCTCAGAGATACGACGGCGTATCAGGAGATACGCCGTCGTATCTCTTTGTGAATCTGGCCCACTGAGTCGAAATTAAAAGTATGGAAGTCTCTACTGGGACGCATTGATCTTTTAAAAATGAAAATTATACCTAAATTCATGTACTTATTTAGACATTCTCCTCAATGGCTCCCTGTATCCCTTTTCAAAAGACTTAATCAGTTGTTTTAATTTTTTAATGGGGGGATAAATTAAAGCGGTGGTTCACCCTTATTGACAACTTTCCATCATTAAATTAGGCATAGTAGCGCGAGCTACAGTATGCCTGTATTTATTTTTTTAGCCCGGTACTCACTGTGCAATCCTAGCGAGACGATTCCGACTCCCCGCGGGGAATGGGCGTTCCTATCCAGAGGGAGCATGATTGACAGCCGGCTATGGCACGTCACGCTCCCCGAAGATAGCCGGAGTAGGTCTCGGCTCTTCACGGCGCCTGCGCACAGACTATGCGCAGGTGCCGTGAAGCGCCAAGTCCTATTTCGGCTATTTCCGGAGAAGCGTGACGCGCCATAGCCGGCCGTCAATCATGCTGCCTCTGGATAGGAACGCCCATTCCCCGCGGGGAGTCGGAATCGTCTCGCTAGGATTGCACAGTGAGTACCGGGCTAAAAAAATAAATACAGGCATACTGTAGCTCGCGCTACTATGGCTAATTTAATGATAGAAAAAAAAAAAAATTTATTAGGGTGAACCACCACTTTAAGTACCTTGATGCGCTCTTGTGAAGAGGGAGGACTAGCTTTTCCGGATATATACAAATATTTTTTAGCCACTCGGTTACAGCCGCATGGTGGTTAAACCCAGATTTATACAACCCCTCTACCCGGCTGGAAGCAGCAGTATAGGGCCGAAACAACTAATCGATTATGAAATTAATCGATTACCATTTTCTTAATCGATTAATCGGGCAGTAACATAATGAGGTTACAAAAATAAAAAAATTAGCCCTTTATACTGTAGTACAAAAAGAGAGAATCACTACTGTAAATATTACTTTTACTGTACCACAGTAAAAAATTAACCCCTTACAGTAGCGATTATTTGCTCTTTTTGTACTAATTTTCTTTTTTTTAACCCCATTATGGTACTAAACATCTCAGGCCTGGGTCACACCTCTGCTTTTTGCAGAAACACACATTAATTTACATGGTTTCACATCCATGATTTTTTCAGCTGCTGTGTATTTGGAAAGGGCAAAACGGTGCTATTTTAATTTTTTTTGGTTCAATATACTTCAATGGAGAAGCTGCAGAAAAACATTTTTGTGGCAATTTGTTTTATAATCTGCCCAACAGGTTATTAAGGTTATTAACTGATTATTCGATTAATCAAAACAATAATCGGCCAACTAATCGATTATGAAAATAATCGTTAGTTGCAGCCCTACAGCAGCAGTAGGCTCCGTAGAAGCTCTTAAGGTACTTTTTTATTTAGTGGCCGTAGGGCACTTCATCGGGTGACTATTCATATGCTTACTACTATTCAAGCTTGTGAGGCCAGCCTTAGATGCGAGGGTTATCCAAAGGGAGCTATTTCTCCAAATGCCCCTCTATGGCTAAACCCTACCTCAATTCTTTAAAACACCAGAGCCTATTGCATGGACCAAATACAATATTAAATTACTTGCCCAAGTGGTTACTGATCAGAGACTATCCACCTTCTCTACACTAACCTCAATTTTTAATCTTCCTAGCTCTTATTTATTAAGATACTTCCAGCTTTCACATACCGTTTTTATCGGCGTATACCGCGCACTTTTTCCCCCTTAAAATAAGGGGGGAAATCGTGGGTGCGCGATATACGCCGATACCCGCTTCCCGCGCTCAGTTTGAATGCCTGCGCCGACATATACCGAGCGCAGTACACTCGGGTACATTCGGCTAGGCTCGGCTTTGCTCGTAGTCGCGCTCTGTGACATTTATGCGTGAGAAGCCGAGCGTGGCCGTATATACCCGAGTGTACTGCGCTCGGTATATGTCGGCGGAGGCGTTCAAACTGAGCGCGGGAAGCGGGGATTCGACACAGAGACAGCGCAGGAGAAGCCGGGAGGATGGACGCCGGGCAAGACACCAAAACTGTAAGTAGTAAAATGTTTTTTTTTTTACAGGATTTCGGGTCTACATTAGGGGTGCGCGCTATGAATGAATGAAAAACTTATAAAGCGCGGCGCATATGAACTGAATCGCTTCTGGGCGCTAGTTGTTCGTGTCTCATGACATCAAAAGAGCAGAGTTTTGATCTGTCTTCTGAAAGTCAGGTGGTTTTCCTCCAACCGAATGCTGGTTGGTAAAGCGTTCCATAGTCTAGGACCCTGAAAAGCAAACCTTCTTTCTCCTTTGGACTTGTATTTGGTTTTTGGTACCCTGACCAGATTTTGGTCGGTGGAATTGTGAGGTTCTATCTTGTCGCAAAGATATTGCGGAGCCTTCCCATGGATGCACTTATGTGTCAGGCTATACGCCGGAGCGCGCAATACCCCGATAAATACGGTACTTTTCATGCACAGTTTCCACAGGATAGTTTAACGATGATGCAATCTACTTTTGAAGTTAGGACTTAGGTCTGAGTGTCTGGATAAGCCTACCTCGAGACTCTATTTTCATCTTACTTTAACCTCTGTCCTGCCATTATAGAGTCTTCGAGCTAGGTGAAAGCGACATATACCAGATCTGAGTATGGAGGACTGGAGCTGTGTGTGGGATTTCCCTTTGATGCCTCGTACACATGGCAGACTTTTTACTTCCAGGAAACCCGAGCGGAAAGCCGAGAGCCTGCTCGGCAGCTTTTTCCCCCCCTACACATGGCCGGTTTTCCTGGCAGGAAAACTGCCATGAGACCTTTGGCCGGGAAACCTGGTCGTGTGTACAAGGCATGAGATCTCTGGTTTCCTTGAGGGATCGTGTTATCCAATTTAAACTGGTACGCAGAGCATATATTACGCCATATAGACTTCAAAAGATAAATCCTGCTTGTTCCTCTAAGTGCTGGAGGTGCGGTGCATCTCAAGGGGATTTCACACACATCTTTTTTTTATTTTTTTTTATTTATTTATAACAGAGAGACCAGCCCATGCGGGCCGCAGCATTACAATACATCGACTCATGTAAAATTACAGATCAGGTTACACGTAACAGCAAAACTCAACAGCAACATCATCAAGGTGTTATAAAGTGCAACTTATCTCGTGTCCCCTCCATCGCGACTTCCATTTACACAAGCGCGACAGTGTGGGGAGGTTTCAGATGTACTGCGCCTATAAATATGTGCGGTGTTCCAACGTGGAACCCGTCGGGCCCCAACCCCTAGGTCCCTCGGCTCCCTGAGCCGGGGGGGGTCACCGGGCTATCCGACCCGCATGGGGCCAGTCCCCCCTACATTTTCCAGAATATTCAAACAGTGAAAGTAGAGAAGAGACAGTACCGGGAGAGCTAAAAAGAAAAGAAACGTAGGGAGGGAGGAAAAAGAAACCGGGGGGGGGGGTAGGTTGGGGAGTGGGGGGCTCCTGAGGGTGCGGACAGTGATACAGGAGTGCGCCCTAAACGGCGTCTTTCGTTTGCTCCTTTCTGAGACTGGTCCTGCCCATATATAGTTAAATTTTGGATGGAGGTAGTGGATCTAATAAATTCTATCACCTCTGCTCATTTACCGGTTTCTATTGGAAGAAATCTCAATCCTCCTACGTAGGGTTGTCCCGATACCAGTATCGGTATCGGGACCGATACCGAGTATTAGTGGGAGTACTCGTACTCCTGCTAATACCCCCGATACTAAAATAGAATACTTCCCCCCCCCCCCGCCGCCGCCGAAGCCGCTGCCACGTTAATCACCGCGGCGGGTAACATTACAGACAGCGTTCGTTTGAACAGCTGTTTTCCCCGCCGCGCATAGACACTCCCCCTTGGACGGATCTGTCCAATCGCCAGCAAGGGGGAGTCACATAGACACTCCCCCTTGCTCGCGATTGGACAGATCCGTCCAAGGGGGAGTGTCTATGCACAGCGGGGAAAACAGCTGTTCAAACGAACGCTGTCTGTAATGTTCCCCGCCGCGGTGATAACAGTAGGTACTGGGGACAATGGCTGCTGTACAGGGGAACAATGGCTGCTGTACGGGGGACAATGGCTGCTGTACGGGGGACAATGGCTGCTGTACGGGGGACAATGGCTGCTGTACGGGGGACAATGGCTGCTGTACTGGGGACAATGGCTGCTGTACTGGGGACAATGGCTGCTGTACTGGGGACAATGGCTGCTGTACTGGGGACAATGGCTGCTATACTGGGGACATGGCTGCTGTACGGGGGACATGGCTGCTGTACGGGGGACATGGCTGCTGTACGGGGGACATGGCTGCTATACGGGGGACATGGCTGCTATACGGGGGACATGGCTGCTATACGGGAGACATGGCTGTTATACTGGGGACATGGCTGCATTTGGGGACACATTTAAAAAAAAAGTATCGGTATTCGGTATCGGCGAGTACATAAAAAAAAGTATCGGTACTTGTACTCAGTCCTAAAAAAGTGGTATCGGGACAACCCTACTCCTACGCTTCTATATTGGAAACAATTGATAAATAATAATGAGAGAGAGAGAGAGAGAGACTGACTCACTCTCTCTAGGTGTCTAGTGTGTACTAGGCATCAGGTTGTAAACAAAATGTGATTATTTTAACCACTTGCTTACTGGGCACATATACCCCCTTCCTGCCCAGGTGAAATTTTTGCGCTTTTGGCACTGTGTTGCTTTAACTGACAATTGTGCGGTCGTGCGACGCGGCTCCCAAACAAAATTGATGTCCTTTTTTTTGCGCCATAAACAGAAAAAGAGCGACAATTTAAAAAAACAACTTTTTTACTTTTTTCTCAGTTTAGGCCAATACGTATTCTTCTACATATTTATGGTAAAATAAAATCGCAATAAGCGTATAGTGATTGGTTTGCGCAAAAGTTATAGCGCCTACAAAATAGGTGACAGAATTGTGGCGATCTGTGATTTTTATTGGGACTGCAACATTATGGCGGACACATCGGACACTTTTGACACATTTTTGAGACCATTCACATTTATACAGCGATCAGTGCTATAAATATGCACTCAATACTGTATAAGGCTGCATTCACACCTGAGCGTAGGTCGTTTGGTCGTTTTTTCCGGCGTTTTGTCGCGCGTATTCATGCTTTATTTGCGCGTTTGCATACAGCGTCGTCCGACGTTTTTGTACTTCGCCGTTTTTTATTTTAGCCAATAGGAAAAATGATCATCTTTTCATCACTTGTTGCTATGTTGGTAGATTTGTTCTATTCATTAAAGCGACAAAACGCCCGTAGCAAACGCTCGTTGTCGCGCTAGTCGCTTGAATCGAGCGTTTCCATTACTTTCTATGGGAAATAGAAACGCTCAAAAACGCCCAAACTGCCCGATTCTCCATAAGGAATGATGTATTTTTTCCCCTCTAGTGTTTTTGAGCGTCACGCTTCAGGCGACAAAACGCTCAGGTGTGAATGCAGCCTAAAAGAGAGGGGAGTTTTTGGGACTTTGAATTAGAGCTGCACGATTCTGGCCAAAATGAGAATCACAATTTTTTTGCTTAGAATGAAGATCACAGTTCTCTCACGATTCTCACGGCGTAAAATCTTTTACATTTATACAAAAAAAAATGGGCTAACTTTACTGGCTAGTTTTTTTTTTAAATTCATTAAAGTAATTTTTTCCAAAAAAATTGCATTTAAAAAAACTGCTGTGCAAATATAGTGCAACATAAAATATTGCAACAACCGCCATTTTATTCTCTAGGGTCTTTACTAAAAAATTATATAATGTTTGGGGGTTCTAAGTAATTTTCTAGCAAAAAAAAAATAATGATTTTAACTTGAAAAGAGCTGTCAGAAAAAGGTTTGGTGGTTAAACGTTCCTAATTTACATACAGAAGTCAATGTGATACAATGTTTAGACTTAAAGGAACACTAATGGTTCGTTTTTTATTAGATCAATTGATTGCTGTAAGCTACAGCATTTAAATATCACTTACCGTATTTATCGGCGTATAACGCGCACCCTAATTTTAAGAGGGAAGTTTCAGGAAAAAAACTTTCAACAGCCCCTTTTATATTCCAAAGCCCCCCTGAACATTACACAGACCAAAGCCCCCCCCCCCGCACATTACAGATAGATCCCAGCACATTACACTAAGGCCCAGATTCACGTAGAATCGCGGCGGCGTAACGTATCGTACCGCCGCAAGTTTTCATCGCAAGTGCCTGATTCACAAAGCACTTGCATGAAAACTTACGCCGTCGGCCTCCGGCGCAAGCCCGCGTAATTCAAAGGGGCGTGTGCCATTTAAATTAGGCGCGCTCCCGCGCCGGACCTACTGCGCATGCACCGTTTTGAAATTCCCGCTGCGCTTTGCGCGAAGTGACGTCATTTTTTTGAACGGCGACGTGCGTAGCGTACTTTCGTATTCCCGGACGTCTTACGCAAGAACAAAAAATTTTCAAATTTAGACGCGGGAACGACGGCCATACTTTATACAGCACATACGTGGGCTGTGTAAAGTTAGGGCAGCAAAAACGACGACTAACCTTGCGACTGGACACTAGACTAGCAGCGACGTAGCGAAAGCGAAAAACCGTCGTGGATCGCCGTAACTACTAATTTGCATACCCGACGCTGGTTTACGACGCAAACTCCCCCCAGCGGCGGCCGAGGTATTGCATCCTAAGATCCGACAGTGTAATTCAATTACACCTGTCGGATCTTAGGGCTAACTATGCGTAACTGATTCTATGAATCAGTCGCATAGTTAGGAAGACCCTAAAACAGACATACGACGGCGTATCAGGAGATACGCCGTCGTATCTCTTTTGTGAATCTGGGCCATAGATCCCAGCACATTACACACAGATCCCATCACAGCACATTACACACAGATCACATCACAGCACATTACACACAGATCACATCACAGCACATTACACACATATCTCATAGATCTCCTTTTCAAACTGCCTGTGAGTGCTATATGGGTGGGGGGGGGGATAACTCTGCCCTCCTACCTGCTTCTCCTGTCCCAGCATGAGCCGCTCCACTCACACAGCTTCAGCGTCAGCGTCTGTAGTCCCGTCTGTACTCCCGCACATCTCACGGATCAGGTCTCCGGGTGTTGATACCCGTTCAAGACAGCGCTGGATTGGGTCCCCACGGATACCCGCAAAGCCGATCAGGTCGGGATCAAACCACACAGTCTCCCGCTCAAACCCCACACAGTCTCCTCCTCCAATCTGAAGCTACACTCGGAGGGGGAGGAGGAGCGAGAAGAGGAGAGAAGGGACTTTTTTTAATCTTTTTAGTACGCCAGCGGGCTGTCCCAGGCGAGGTGGGACGGCCGGCACGACACCCCCGCCCAATCCCCGCCCCCCATTGGTAAACGAAAATGACATTGGCTTATAACGTGCACCCACGATTCCCCCTGATTTTAAGGGGGAAAAAGTGTGTGTTATACGCCGATAAATACGGTACCTCGTTTTTCCTTTTGACCTCCAAAATACAGTAATCCAGGTTTGAAAATGCCATTTCCTGTCACTCCTCTTCTTGCTTTCCACCAGCATCTGAGCCGTTTTGCATGGTGGAAAGCAGAATGTGCTCACCCCCTCCCTATGACTACAGCCCTGCGTGAAGATGCTCTCTTATCCCTCACAGGCATGGAGGCTAAGCCTAATAGGAACTGTAGTTCCCATTAGGCCGTGATGTAGCAAGAATGAATGCGCACCGCAAACCAGGAAGTCGGTGAGAATAATGATTCAGGAGTGCTGGAGGTGAATAAAACAGCTCGATTTCAACAGGTATCAAACTAGTTATAATGCAAAACATTACTTTTTACTTTATCAGCTACTGTCAGACTTTAATTTAAGAGGAAAATATTTTTGTCTTTACAACCCCTTTTAAAGCGGAGTTCCGGCCACAAATTTAAAAATAAAAACTTTTTAAATATGAAAACCCCTGTAATACACAAGCTTAATGTATTCTACTACAGTTAGTCTGTAAACTAAGGTCCGTTTTGTTAGGTTGTTACAGCATTTAGACACTTTATAAAACAGAAATTGACTGGGGCCATCTTAAGTGTGGGCATCATGAAGCCAGACTGTATGACTTCCTGGATTTCAGCCTTGCACATGCTCAGTGCTGTACAAGCAGTGTAATGGTTTCAGATCAGGTTTCAATAGCAACGGGAGTGTCAGAGGAAGTTACCGCCCCTTATCTATGCAAACCTCGCCTCCCCTCCTCTCCTCCTCCTTCCAGGAACCAGTAAATATACGAAATAATTTGTTCCTGTGCAGATATATCTACATAACAAGATGATATATATCTCTTGTTATATATGTGGTGTGTATACATATACCAGACATGTGCACTGTCAATAAATTCATTTTGTGCGGTGACGTTAGTGCGGTGACGTTAGTGCGGTGACGTTAGTGCGGTGACGTTAGTGCGGTGACGTTAGTGCGGTGACGTTAGTGCGGTGACATCAGTGCGGTGATGTTAGTGCGGTGATGTTAGTGCGGTGACATCAGTGCGTGACAGTGCGGTGACATTAGTGCGGTGACGTTAGTGCGGTGACGTTAGTGCAGTGACGTTAGTGCGGTGACATTAGTGCGGTGACATTAGTGCGGTGACAACATTATGTGCAGAGTGGGGGAGGTACAGATGATCAGGCATACAGAGCGGATCTCTGATAGGTCTGTATGTGAGTACAGTGATCGTAGTACAGCCCCGCCTCCCTGCACTAGAATTGTAACACACAGTGCAGAGCGATGTTTCTATGTACAGGGATGCGGGGCTGTACTACGAGCGGTGCTCTCAGATACAGATCTATCAGACAGAGTGAGATCCGCTCTGTCTGATGATCTGTATCTCCGTGCACCGGAGACAGACGGCAGGCGGGCGGGTGGTGGAGGGAGGAGGACGGGGGCGGTGCTAGGACGGGGGAGGAGCTAGGACGGGGGAGGAGTTGGAGAGAGAGAAGAGGAAGGACACCACCTCTATGGGCGGCACTGCCCTAGCCGCCCTCCCGCCCCCCGAGATGTTCATCCACGGCTGCGATGTTCAGCCCAGCCTCCTGGGATTGATGAAACACATATCCCAGGAGGCATAGCAGCGCTGGATGCGGCGGGGGGGGGCAGACATGTTCGGTCGTGTGTAGTCCCGAGCGGACAGGATTCCAGCATACATTTGCCCGCCGGGCCTTTTTCCAGCGGGCAAATATTTCTGGACTTGTTTTAAAACAGCCTGCTGGAATCCTGTCCGCTCGGACATGTTTGGTCGTCTGTACAGACCTACCGTACATGTCCGAGCGCCCGCCATCCCTCGCATGCGTCGAATGACTTTGACGCATACGTGGAAGCATTGAACTGGCAGGGCCGCCCACGTCGCTGCGTCATCGTCGCGGCGATGGCGTGGCCACGCCCCGCGTATTGTTTACGCACGGATTTCTGTATGATGGTGAGTACAGCCACCATACAGAAATCCCCTGGCAGACATGTATGGTGAAAACGGTCCGGCGGACCGGTTTCATCGTACATGTTTGGTCGTCTGTACACGGCCTTAAAGTCTCCTAAATAGAGGCATATAAATACTGATGTGTAGATAGAGGGCAGGTGACTGGGGGTGTGTCACGGCCCCTACCTATAATTTACCTATATAAATGTGACTGGCGTGGAAGGGGTTAACACTAGGGGCGAGGAAGGGGTTAAATGTGTTCCCTAGAAGTGATTCTTACTGTGGGGGGAGGGGACTGACTGCGGGAGGTGACCTATCTGTGTCCCTATGTACAAGGGACACAGCATTGGTCTCCTCTCCCTGACGGGACCTGGATCTGTGTGTGTAACACACAGATCCACGTCCTTGGCTGTGTAGCGGCCGATCGCAGGTACCTGGCGGACATCGCGGCCGCCAGGCACGCGCATGGGCACCTCAGTGACACGGCGGGTGTGTGCGCCCCCCAGTGGCCTGAGGAGCCGAGGACGTCAATAGATGTCCTCCCGGCATTGTAGAGCCAACTTGTGGCCATCAAAATACAATGGCCCGGGTTCCAAGTGGTTAAAGAGGGGTGATGTAGTTCATTTTTGACTTGCTATTTTTAAAGTCTGTTTGTTTTTTTGTTTTTGTTTAGGAAGCCTTCTATTCATATTGTAAACATTCCATTTATGGAAATACATGCATATTATTTTCCAAAAGAGCAGCCATGTTTCTCATAGACTGGTCAAATCCTGGAGGAAACCATAGCCATGTAGGGTGGGGTGAGGGGGGGGGGGGGGCATATAGTCATATAGCCTTATAGTTAACCCCGAGAGCAATGGCATATAGTTACAATGGAATCATAGTTGTCACGTACCTTTCTCGGAGGCCAACCCTTACGACTAAGTGCAGAGCGCCCCCTGAAGGTGGCACAAGGAGAGCTATACACAAAGAAGCAGAGGTTACCAGCTCCAACAGGTGGTGATGAGATGTCTGCTGGAGGTCGGCTGACGAGCAGAGTAGACTGCTTGGCAGGGGTACCTCGGAAGTACCAGATGAGGCTGTGCAGCGGGGGAAAACCAGAAGCGGAGTCAGAAGCTAAGCCGGAAGTCATACACAGGTTAGCAAACAAGAGTCACTGGAACAGGTCAAGGATCAAGCCGGGGTCATACACAGGATCAGCAGACAGAAGCGATAAACTGGAACAAGCCAAGGGTCAAGCCGGGGTCACACACAGATAAGGACTGGTCAGGCAAGCCGGGTTGATAACGATAATCCAAGATAGCAGGGACAGGAGCTCAGGGGCACACAGGAAGGCTGAAGATCATGCAGCAGTTACTGACTGCTGCAACAGGCTTTAAATAGGCCACTGAATGCCTAGAGTCAATCACGTATTGTGTGCGTTATGGCGCACACGCATGCGCACTGGAGAACGTAACTTCCTGACCGTTCTTGCTTGTGTGCGTACGCGCATGCGCATTGCATTTGTTGATCTGCGATTTTGCTGGACATTGATAGACCTTCTGCGTATAGTTCCCTGACAATAGTCGTGATTGAAAGACCTTACCAAGGTTAAACTTAATCCATGACATATATCGGTACCGTTTTCCAGATATAATCAAGTACACTGGAATCTCTGATTACGAGCATAATCCATTCCAGGAGAATGCTCCTAACCCAAAGTACTCGCATATCAAAGCGAGTTTACCCATTGAAGTCAATGGAAATTAAACGTTAGTTTCCGGCGCCCCCCATCTTAGGCCAAACGCGGTACTGCACACCGCTTTGGCCTGAATCCTGCTCGTTTTGCGAGACTACACTCGCAAACTACAGTTCAAATACAGTGCTCGTATTGCGAAATGCTCGTTAACCACGTTGCACGCAATGCGAGGTTCCACTGTATATGTTCTGCTTATTAAAAGCTCAATACACAGGTTATATGTAACCTTTTATATCACTATATTTTGTGATTCAGTATTATGCCCTTCATTATAATGTACTTCTGTAATTCTGTCCTATTATAATCAAGTTGCACAATAAAAATACATTTTAAAAACATATGCTAACATTGTTTTATTTTATTTTTTGTCTTAAAGTGGAGGATGGAAATCGTGGTCTCCAACGTGGATGTGTGGGTATGGATTGTCTAACAGCACTGTTGGAATCATTGGCTTGGGAAGAATAGGTAATGCCTGTAAAATTTATGTTTATGCTCTAAGTGCAGTTGATCAGCTTTCTTTTCAGGATTCTGTATTTTTAGAAGTTTCTTAGAAAAAGTCGAATTTTTAAGTGACACTAAAGCTTCCATTTTTTTAAACTAATACTGGTGGAAAAAAAAAACATCCCTATGTGATACGTTCTGGTGTGTACAACTTCTTTCATCCAATTTCATGTCATCCTTTCAGTACTGGCACTGCTGTCCTCTGCTTCAGTGTCTCCTTCTACAACACATGTGTCAAACACAAGGCCCGCCGGCCGGACCCAGCCCACCAGACCTTTTCATGTGGCCCTTGCACCTTTCCTGCAGCACTCCCACCTTGTCTCAGCAGTCAGGTGAACACCCCCTACAGATTCTGCACCTCTGTGCAGCTGCAGTATACCCTTGTCTCCACCCCCCCCCCCCCCCCTGGTCTCAGCATTCAACAGACATGGCAGCCCTTCTCTGGTCCTCTTCCAGACCCTGCACTTTCTGCTTCCCAAATCTGCCCCCAGCTTCTTCCTGGCTGGAGCACAAGGTAAGGGGTGTACTGTGATGTAAGAGAGGGTGGGGTGCTCTTGACTTCTAATAGTGGAAGGGGGGTATACTTTTGATGTCTGATATAGGAGGAGGTGTTGCTCTGGAAATCCAGTCTAGTGGATTCAACTGGCCCTTTGAGGGCAACCATAATGCTGATGTGGCCTGCAATCAAATTTATTTTTACACCCCTGATCTACAGCCTTCCATGGTTGTCATCCTTGAAACACTCCCGGCATGCAGTCATTCTCTAAAATTGTCTAGAGCATCTCTCTCTCTCTCTCTGTCTCTGTCTCTGTCTCTGTCTCTGTGTCTCTGTCTCTGTCTCTGTCTCTCTCTCTCTCTCTCTCTCTCTCTCTCTCTCTTCCTCACTTTGTAATCAGTGAACGCCATCCCTTACCCAAAAGCTCAGGGAGGCTGGGTTCTGGGGCAGGAGCGAGTGGAAGAGGCAGGGAAGTAAAGGTGTTTGGCCTCACTGGTGCATTTAAAACTTTGGGGCATGTTACACTGCTTGCAAGCAGCGAATTAACTAAATAAAAGCTGAGCATTTAGGACAACTTTAATCAGCCATAGTCAGAATCCTACAGCGTTAAGTACTAAATTAAAGTATGGGATCAATTAAAACGTAAGTAGCAGTATAAGATTAATTCTAATTGGGTGCTCTGTGTTAATGCTCTGAAAAACTGAACTAAAGTCAGCATCATGGTGGTTGGGCTTTAGCCATAACTTGCCAATATGCACAGCATATTTGTAAAATGTGGCACACTAGAGATGGCCACAGATGAATGAAAATTTGTCTCGTTCAGCAGGGACCGATCAAATTTGGCGCTTGGTTGTCCTCCTTTGACAGTAGTTGATCACTAGCTTCTGTCGAAGGGACAAAATCGAAAAAAGATCCGTAAATCAGCAGTTGCAGCTGCAGATCGGTGAATTCTGACTGCACCGGGTCCCACTATCAAAATACAATGCCCAGGCAAGTGAGGAATTCCTTTGTCCACACAAATAAGGTTTGTGACTAAACAAACATCTATGGTCGGCTTTCTCCTCCAGTGATGTGACATCTGTGCTCTCCCTAGTCACATCCATCATCTTCTAGTCTTGTTTTGGGTCCTAAACTGTTTTGATTGGCTGGGGTGTCATACCTTCCACGCATACTCACAAGAGTTACTTGGAGTAAGTGTCTCAGCACCAGACACTTTATCCACACATGCACTGTCTGTGTAAAATATGTAAACATTTCTAGCAGGCAGGTGAAGAATTTTTTTTGCGTTCTTTTTTTTGTAATTTTTTTCATTACAATTACAAGTTTTTTTATCGTACATCACAGGAACAAAAAGCATCATAGTAATTACTATGTGGGTTATAGGCCACCTTCAGGTGGTGGACACTGGCACACCCAAGACAGGAAGTCCCCCTCTATTTAACCCCACCCACCCAGGGAGTACCTCAGTTTTTTTGCCAGTGTCTAAGGTGTTGGTCACGGTTAAAGAAGTGCCAAAAAGAGCTCCGCTGAGAGGATCCTTGCAGGATCAAGCAGCTATGCAACTATCCATAAAAAAATGCCAAAGAGGCCAAAGTGGACAGTACCCGGGCCTTGTGGAGGAAGAACAAGGTTTTGCCTGTAATGCTTCTCTTGGAGGGCTGAACCCTGGGGTCCAGTACTTTGGTTATACAACTAATACCAAAGATTTTCTGGCAGGGTGCTGTACAGGTCCAAGGAAGTGGACCCCATATATAAGGGACCCAGTCCTTGGAGGTCTTTATGGGTGAAGATTGGGTCTGTCTGGTTGTCGGCAGAATCCTGCAGCGGGAAAGGTAAGTGAAGCTATTCCTAAGGAACTTAAGCTCACTTATGGATTTCTTCCCTTTTGAGTAAGGTGAAACCGGTTCTCAAAGCTGTTCAGCAGGCCTGGGACTTATCCGAGCTACCAAGGGCATTATGTTTTGAGGTTGACGCTATTAAGGATTCTATTCATCAGGCATTGCACCTTGCTCACCCTTTGGTGCATATGCGCAGAATCCGGTGGTTGAAAAACTGGTCAGCCGAGTCGCCATGCAAAAAGCTTTTGGCCGGATTTCCATTTTATGGGGAACGGCTGTTCGGGGATGATTTAGACAAGTACATCCAAAAAATTTCAAGTGGTAAAAGTACTCTTTTACCAGTTAAAAGGAGTAGACGTCCTTCCTTTAAAAGTGCTTCCTCTCCAGGGCCAGGGGCGAAATCCTCTAGGCAGTCGCGATGGCCTCCTCCGTCAGGTTCAAGAGTTAAACCTCAAAGTCAAGCCCTGGGACACAAGAAGTCCTGGGGGCGGAAACCTACAAAACGGAGTCCCAGGGCCTCCTTATGAAGGTGCACCCCCGCTCGCTCAAGTGGGGGAAGGCTTCTGCAGTTTTCAGAGAATTGGCGGGAAGAAATTAAGAACAGATGGGTCATCTCCACAGTATCTCTAGGCTACAATCTCAGAAAACAAGTTTTCTCCGTCTCGTTTTCTGAGATCAAGCGTTACCAAAGATCCAGGGAAAAGAAGATCTTTGTTTCTGGCGCTAGACCGGTTGATCTTTCAAGGGGTGATCATAGAGACTCCCACAGAAAAGCAGGACTTTGGGTTTTATTCAAATCTCTTCACAGTACCAAAACCGAATAGAGATGTCAGACCCATTCTAGATCTCAAAGGTCTAAATCAATTCCTAAATATCCACTCTTTTCGCATGTGATCAGTCGGTAGCCCGCTTGGACCAAGGTGCAGTCAGCATGGTCAAGTATCTGGAATACATGGGTTTGATTTATCAACCTAGAGAAATCTTCCTTTGCGACCAAAAAAAAGGCTGGAGTACTTGGGTCTGGTCATAGACACAGCCCAAAGAAGAGTGTTTTTGCCCCAGACAAAGGTCAGCGCCATAAGGGAGCTGGTCCAGGTGGTCAAGACAGAAAAAAATCTCTCCATTCACCTTTGCATGAGGTTGTTAGGGAAGATGGTGGCTTCATTCGAAGCAGTTCTCTATACTATATATTGCAAAATAGTATCCTATCCGCTTGGAACAAGAAGGTCCAAGCTCTGGACTTCCCAATGTATCTGGCTCCAAGGGTGCGCCAGAGCCTCAGTTGGCGGTTGGTGGCCAAAAATGTGCAGAAGGGGAAGTCCTTCATACTGGTTACCTGGAAGGATGTAACAGATGCCAGCCTTTCGGGTTGGGGAGCAGTCCTGGAAGAAGCTACTGTCCAAGGGAAGTGGTCCGAAACCGAGAAGACCATGCCCATCAACATCCTAGAATTTCGGGCGGCACGCCTGGCTCTGAGGAACTGGACATTCAGGTTGGTGGGTTGTCCTGTCAGGATTCATATGGCCTATATCAATCACCAAGGGGGCACCAGGAGTCACGCAGCCCAGAGGGAGGTGAACCATATTCTGACCTGGGCCTTGCCTATCTGCAGTCTTCATTGCGGGAATAGAGAATTGGCAGGTGCCTGACATCTTCCTGGCCATATGTCAAAGATGGGGTACCCCAGACGTAGATCTATTGGCGTCCAGGTTCAACAAGAAATTGATCAACTTTGTATCAAGGACAAGTGACCCACTCGCATACGGGATAGATGCATTAGTGACCCTGTGGGATCAGTTTTCACTAATTTATGCATTCCCCCCTGTTCAGCTGCTACCACGGCTTCTTCACATGATCAAGGAGGAAGGAAAGCCGGTGGTTCTTGTAGCCTCGACATGGCCCAGAAGATCCTGGTATGCAGAGATTGTGAAGATGGCAGTGGGGGACCCGTGGACCCTTCTGCCACGTCCAGACCTACTTTTGCAGGGACCAGTGTTCCATCCTGCCTTACAAACTCTAAATTAAAAGGTTTGGCTATTGAAACCCACATTCTAAAGAATCTGGGGCTTTCAGGTTCAGTGGTGTCTACCCTGGTTAATGCTAGGAAACCGGCTTCCAGAGTCATTTATTATTGAATCTGGAGGGCATGTGTTTTTTGGTGCGAATCCAAGGGTTGGCATCCTCGGATGTATGTCATAGGTAGAATCCTTGCCTTTCTACAGTTAGGGGTAAAGATGAAGCTGGCCTTGAGTACTATCAAAGGTCAGGCCTTATCGGTATTATTTCAAAGACCGCTTGCTTCGCATTCCTTGATCCGGGCCTTTATTTAAGGGGTAAGGCATATTAATCCACCAGTTAGGTCACCCTTGTGCCCATGGGACTTGAATGTAGTTTTGTCAGTTTTACAAAAACAGCCTTTTGAGCCTATACGCCATATTCCCTTGGTCCTTTTGACAAGGAAATTTTTTTTCTGGTTGCTATATCCTCTGCTAGAAGGGTATCAGAGTTGGCTGTTTTTTCTTGTAAAGAGCCATATTTCATTATTCACAAGGACAAGGTGGTGTTACGTCCCCATCCAACCTTTCTACCTAAGGTAGTGTCAGGCTTTCATCTGAATCGGGATATTGCCCTGCCTTCCTTTTTTCCAGAACCTTGTTTTGCGAAGGAAAAGTCATTACATTCTCTTGATGTAGTGAGAGCAGTTAAGGTCTATCTGAAGGTGACTGCTCAGGTTCAGAAAACTGATATTTTGTTTGTACTGCCAGAAGGCCCCAGGAAGGGGCAGGCAGCGTCAAAATCTACTATTTCTAAGTGGATTCGGCAAGTTATTATTCATGAAAGAAAAAAGGGCCTATGTTTAACGTACATCCAAACAGGGTGATACTGTGGATGTACCGATAACCAGTGTGCCACCGTCCCGATAATATTGGATTTGACTTAAAGGCTAATAGTTTTGGACTTTGAAGGCACACAGTACATATGGTAAGAAAACTAAATAAATGTATTTTATAAGAATGTCATAAAATCAAAAAGATCAAGTAAATAACTGGTCCACATAGGTTGTCACAATTATGATACAGTTCTACTATAGAGAGCTCAATTATAGAGCTCGATTGTAAAGTTGACTGTATAGTGTGTAACCGAGTGGTAGTCCAGAGGAACAGGAGGGCTCGCTCTACATGTTACGCACTATAGATAGCGCTTCCTCAGGAGCACAGACAATTCAATCTATTAAAACATATACAAAAAACATTGTAAGTTAAATGTATAAGTACATAAAAAAATATGAAAATAATTTATTTTTATTTTCATATTTTTTGATGTACTTATACATTTAACTTACAGTGTTTTAGCGCACTCCACCAGAGTAGTTAGTGCTTCATGGGCGGTGCACCACCAAGCTTCCATGACTCAGATTTGTCCATACCAGGGCCGGCCCTACCATGGGACCCGATGGTACCATGGTACCATTGTACCAGGCAGCACTTTCAGGGGGGCAGCAAATTTCCTGCCCGCACGCCATCCCATTCCACCAGCTCCACTCTCCACTCCACTGTGGGGCTAATTGCCGACCGACCGCTCCTCCCGTTCCGGTCTCCGCTCCACTGTGGGGTTAATTGCATGAATAGAGCCATACCAGGTCCTTTTTATACTCCTATATACATGTATAGAGCCATGATAGGTCCACTTTAGTTATCATGATATAAAATAATGGATGTGGGGGCATTTTGGTGAACGTAATTTTTTTTTGGGGAGGGGGGGGCAGCATTTCATTCTTGGTACCAGGCAGCACAATGTCTTGGGCCGGCACTGGTCAATACGTTAACTAGATTCTAGATTCAGGTGAATGTAAAAAGGCAAGAGGATTCCGAATTTGGGCGCAGTGTACTACAGGCAGCAGTATAGGTCCTCACGGCCGATGGTGGCCTGCTTTTATTTGTGTCTCCCTCCCCTCAGAGGGCATTGCTTTGGGACAACCCACATAATAATTACTATGATGCTCTGTGTCCCGTGATGTACGATAAAGAAAATAGGATTTTTATAACAGCTTACCTGTAAAATCTTTTTCTTGGAGTTCATCACGGGACACAGAGGTCCCTCCCCTCTTGTTGGGAAAATATTTATATTGCTTTATTACAAAAACGGAGGTACTCCCTGGATGGGAGGGGTTATATAGACTTCCTGTCTTGGGTGTGCCGGTGTCCATCACTTGAAGGTGGCCTATAACCAACAAAGTAATTACTATGATGCTCTGTGTCCCGTGATGTACTCCAAGAAAAGGATTTTACAGGTAAGCTGTTATAAAAAGCCTATTTTTCAGTTTAACTTTAATGTGACAATTTAATCATAAAAAAAATATATACTGTCTGTTTTTTTAAGTAAAACGCCAATGTATTAACTTCCAGCACAGCGAAATGTTCTTTGCACTTGGATGGACTTTATTTGTTATGTATGAATTATGTATCAATTGAATTGTATTATTACATTTATTCATTCGTGTATTTTTTTGCACTTTATATGAAATATTTTATTATGTAATTTTTTCACATTGTTTGCACCATATAGTGTGTAAGTTCACATAGTAGTAGATACTCGATACTGAAAGTAATTTGTGGATAGGATGTGATTTTTTTTTTTTTTACATTCGCAATGTTTTTTTTTGAGGCTGCTTATTATTATTATTATTATTATTATTATTATAATTATTGAATGAATGAAGCATTGCTTGACACTTTACTCTTGAAAATTTTGAATGATTTACCTTGGCCTTATAATTCTATGTACTATTTCTTGATGTGTAACAGTGAACATCAAAGGCTGTGCTGCTGCAACATACATCTGGTATAGGTGTTTGAACCTTCTGTTACTAATAGCAATTCACATATGTGTACCTCAGTGTGCTTTGAAACCGATCACCTTGTTTTTTTTCTCCCTTTACCTCTCTGGACAGCACCACGGAGAACCTCTTCACAGGAAACACTGCCGTGACAACGCCCCTTTAAAAGCAACCGCTTCCACCAAGTAATCAGTCTTGGCGTTTCCTCCGCCTTGGTGGAAGCGCTGCTGGGGAACTAATGAGGGGGGCTGCATTCTCTCCATGGTTGAGAGGGTGGCAGTGCCTGCTTGGCTTTTCCATCACTTTGACTAGCCCAGCACGGGAGAGGGTACACCGCGCTGCCTCGCTGTCTCCGGCCAAGAGCGGTAAGCTTCCCTGGGCTCCTCTCCCTCTCATTATAGAGCATCAGACATGGAGGAGATTATGGGGAATGGAGACCTAAAGCCCCATATATGGTCTCTCCCCACGAGGAATGATCTAGAGTGCTTTGCTGAAAGAGGGGAGAAGGCTCTTAAGCAGGGCATAGCACAGCTCCAATCTGATACCATACAATTAGGGAACAGATTGGGAATATTGGAGCAGAGATTTGATGAAGCTCTCCCTACTATAACTCTGCTAACTGATAGATGTGCTGCACAGGATCAGAAGATTGAGTCCCTGCTATGCCAGATGGACAATTTTGAAAACCGCAGCAGACAATTGAATATACGTATCCAAGGCCTACCTGAAGCCACAGGCCTTAAAGATATTGTACCCACTCTGATTGGGGTGTTCAGGGAAATTCTGAAACACCGTCCCCTTTGAGATCGACCGAGCCCAAAGGGCACTCAGGCCCCCGTCTCAGGATGTCAACAACCCTTGGGACGTTGTCTGCAAACTACACTAATATGCCCTTAAAGACCGCATCCTGCAGAAAATGCAGAAAATGCGTGGGAAAGCATATTTTGATTTTGATGGGGCCCATCTTTTCTTTTACCAAGATCTCTCCAGCCGTACTCTCATGCAACGTAGAGCGCTTCGCCCTCTGCTGGCTGACATTCAGGAAGCAGGCCTTACCTACCACTGGGGATTTCCATTTAATCTGCAGGTCATCAAGGAGGGCCACCAAACAACGCTGCATACCAAGGATGACCTACCATTCTTTTTTGACTGACCTAGAGCTAGACCCGTTTGATTTTCTGGACTGGAGAGGGGCAGTGGACTTCCCTGCCATTCAACTCCCTCAACCCTGGATACCTGCTAAACGCAGAAACCACAAGCATCAATGTAATGCCCATGTTCTTCCACTGGTCTTTCTACTTCATGGGAGTGAAGACCTGACTATACTCTGGCAGACTTCCCCTGTTGTATGCTATTGCTGGCCACACTTGATTCCCTACCCCCTCCCCCCTTTTTTATTTTTATTTTTTCTGGCGGACAAGGCCAGCCTGCTGGGTCCGGGTCCAAGGCTTGAACTTTTAAAGCAAAACTGTGGTGTTTCCCCAGACTGTCTACACCCTGGACCTGGGGCCCATGTCTAGGTTTGGAACTCTTAGGCCCAATAAGTTTTCTCCCCTTGCCTCCATAGCACCTAATCGGCTGCGGTGGTCTGAGGAGGAGCCTCTCGGACCCTTTCATGCTGGCACACGTTCCCCCAACCGTAGGCCGCACCTCTATAGGTGTAGATCCTGAAATGGATCACGGGTGGCAGCTGGGTGACTACTTTTCTATGGGAAGACCCCTCCTGCTATATCTACAGTTATCCCAACTAAGGGACTGGTCACCCCCAGTCCATTGTGTGTTTTATGTCATACTCCACTATTTTTTTATTATTTTCATTTTACCCGTGTTTCTTTTTTATTGCTTCTCATTCTTTTTTCTGTCCCTGTGGTCTTAGGATGTGCCTTCTATACCAAAGAGCGCCATCCCTCCATAGTTGTCCATGGCATCGCTCAAGGTTATCTCATATAATGTTCTTCACACAAAAGAAGAAAGCTATGGTGGGAGCTAAAGGGGCTGAAAGCCCAGGTAGTTTTCTTGCAGGAGACGCATTTTACTACCCAGTCAGTACCTAAGCTACCCCATCACTTATTGAACAAATGGTTTCTTAGTACGTCCCCAGTGGCCATGTCCAAGGGCACAGCTATAACAATCCATAGATTTCGCCCCCTTTCAACCTGAGGGGTGGAGTTGGATATACTCTCAGTGCTGCTATGTGTTCGTGAAGGGGACACTCCATGGGAGGAAATATACATTTGCTTCTATATATGCCCCCAACTCAGGCCAGCTTACCTTCATAGATGCTGTGTTGGAAAAATTGGGGGAATTCCAGGAGGACTCCTTGATATTAGGTGGTGACTTTGTAAGTCCTGATCCCTCCTCCTGGACACGTCATAGTCGAGTGACTCATTCCCATACCTTCATTAAACACTTCCGTTAAACCCTCCAGAACCACCTTCTAATGGATAGACTGAGAACTCTCCACCCTTCTCGATGAGCCTTTAGCTATTATTCAAAGCTCCACTATATAAATGTTCGTATCGACCTCTTATGTGTCGACCACTTTACCCTTGCGTCACTGCAGTTGACATCTATTGAGAACATTACCATCTCGAACAATGCTTCGATCACTGTTATCCTTAACCTGCCAGAAGGTACTCGCAGGTCCCGGTGGCTGAATGAGAACTTGTTGGATGACACTGCAGTAGTGTCGGGGGTCACAGAAGTTCTCACCCACTATTTTAGAGAAAACACATCTGGCCTTAGTGGGGGAATAGTCTGCGAAAGTCACAAAGCTGTAGTAAGAAGGCCCGCCAGGTGGACTTTCTGAGGGTCTTTGGTGCCCTCCAAGAGGCGGAGGTCTGGCATAGGAGTCCTGGAGACCCTGAGGCACCAAACAAACTAACGGAACTTAGAGAACTTTTTGCTCGCCTACTGGACCGCCAGATCAGAAAACGCCACCGTTACCTGTCTCACAAATATTATGAACGCGGGAACAAGTGTGGTTGGATCCTGGCTATGGCGCAGGGCCATATCTACCAGCTCCGCTCCCCTTGGTGGAGATACGATTACTCACTCCTCCAAAATGGCATTGGTGTTCCGTGACTACTATGCTGACCTTTACAACCTGGGCCTGCAACTAGCTCCTGATGCCCAGGCAGCCAAGTTTTCTAATATACATACCTATTTGATCTCAGCAGGCCTCCTTTTAGTAATGACCAGCGATCCACCCTGGACTGACGCGGAAAAAGCGCTTGATCGTGTGGATTGGGCCTACCTTAAGGCAGTCTTAGAGTTGATGTCTTTTTAGACTAAACGCGTTGGGTCCGCACGCCAGCACCAGCTGCCTATACCATGCAAAGATTTATCCTCTCTCTGTTCTCTGTACATTTCGGATTAATTTTTTTTTATACATTTTATATTTTTGTATTTTTATATTTAATTTTTATCGTTTTCACATTGGAGTTTTTTGTTTGGCAATTTTGAATAAAGCTTCTCAGCTTTTTTGGATTTACACTATGTGGAGGCCTTTTGTTATTTTTACATGCCCCTCAAGTTTGGCGGAATCCTAGCTTGACACATTTTGGTCTCAATATATCGGTATTTGATGCTGCAGCAGTTGATCTGATACAGAAGTTCATTTCTAGTGGAGAAAAGGAGGTGTTCCATAGATCCAGTCTTTACGGTCCTTGGTGTGACTAAGCGCAGGTGGTCCACCGCCGTATGGTGAGTTGGGTCCACTCCGGAGGGTAAGAGTATTTATTTCTCCCCCTGCCCATTGGTGAAGGCACTCCTGGGTGACATTTTCTGTAGCACACCAAGCATATGGAGATCGTTTAGAAGTACCTTTTTTTTTTTTTTTTTTTTTTGACACAGGGCATCGGTGCTGATCTCACCTTTTTTCACATATTTACGATATATGTGGAGCTACACTTCAATATATCCCCTCTCTTTTTTGGGTTGTATGCATTGTTCATATATGTGAGGGGTCCATTAATGATTTCATGTGCACACTATGATTATCACACCTATATAGTTTTATTTGTGTCACCTTTTTTTTTTGATGGTTGATCCCATTCATTCACATTCACAGCGCTACACTTTATATTTTTATAGTCTTAGAGACCCACTGGGTAGGACCGAACATGTTGACCTGGATAATGGCTTTGTATTCGACACCTAGTACTAAGGTTAAGATAAATTGGTCTTTTCTTATCTGGATTCCCCATCAGGAATAGCATGAGGCAGGGGTGTCACCTCTCGCTCCTGGCTCTCGAACTTCTATGCACTGTGCAGGCAAACCCGGATATCTCCAGCCTGACGGTGGGTAATACTGAACACAAGCTTTCAGCTTACGCTAATGATCTACTCTTCCACCTCACACACCCCCTTGTCTCGTTGCCTAACCTGATGAGGGAACTCTAACTTTTTGGAACGCTCTCCAATTTTAAAATCAACTACTCTAAATCAGAGATTTTACCCATCCAACTACCCTCCTCCTTAGCAAATAGCCTACAAGCTGCTTACCCTGGGCTTAAACTTTTTTGAAGTATTTGATCATACAGCTCACGACTGACTTTGACACCCTATATGTTCATAATTATCCTACGCTGTTAGCCGCAGTTAGATGGGACTTGGCTTCCTGGACTAAAATAGCCTTTACGTGCATAGGGTGGGTGAATATTATAAAGATGATAAATATCCTCCCAAGGATACTCCTTCTTCTTTTTCTTTTTATTTTTCTCTTTCTTTTTCTCTTTCTTTTTCTTTTTCTCTTTCTTTTTCTCTTTCTCTTTCTTTTTCTCTTTCTTTTTCTCTTTCTTTTTCTTTTTCTCTTTCTTTTTCTCTTTCTTTTTCTCTTTCTTTTTCTTTTTCTTATGCAAATGGTACCGTGATGCTCCCCTGTGGCACCCATGCTAACAATTTATTGGCAGGTCGATGGGCACTGGCACTGTTTTGCTTCTTATATTGTTTTATTTTTTATTTCATATTTTTTTATTATTATTATTAGGACTGTATACAGTTTACTGTCTGACCTAATGTCTTGTAATGGTAGGAAGGGTCCCTTGTCCGGGGTGGATCCTACTTCCTTGTTTCAACATTTTTAATGCCTGACCGTGTGGTCCTGGTGCTGGCGGTTTTCTAGGGGAGTAAAGATGAAGGTAATTTGACCCCCCTCTTGGCAACAGGACCTGCAGGTCCACGTTATTATTTTAGTGTTGAGTTGTTTTCAAGGGGCAGGGTTAGACCCTGATGCCTTCATGTTTGATCATTTGAAATGTTATAGATCGTCGCTTTGTGCATTTTACAGATATTATTGCCACCCATGCGGAGAAAATGCTGCCACATATAGTGGAGCTCTGTATGTTTGTATATACTATGTGTAACTTTGAGATTTTATATTCTTACAACATGAAGAATATTTGTTGAGCTGCGTTACTTTGTTTTGTCTACGATAAATAAAGATTATAAAAAAGAAAACAAAAAGAGTTTAGAAGTGAAGCTGTCCTGTGATGGAGGAGTCAGAGCCATCATCGGGGATGGTGGATGCAGATGCCCAGAACCCCAGCCAGACCCAGGTAGGAGAAGTACAGCGGGTACCTCTTATCTTTACAGTCTGGGTATCTTTTTGGTGTGTTTTATTACCTTCCTATAGGAAGCTTGCAGCTGACTGTTGAGTATTTTGTCTTTTTCTGTTCAGCAGGAATGATAGAGTTCTATGTGGCTGGGTCCCCCCTTTCCCCTCTTTTGAGTGTGCAGTGGTTGTTGCACTGGTCCTTAGCCCTAGTAAGGTGCTTTTTACTGTTGTGTCTTTTAGAAAGCCACTGCCAAATCAGAAAGGGATCCTTCAGCAAGAACGTGCCCTTCTTGTAAGAACCCACTAAGACTTCTGGCCCACATCACTTTGCTGGTCTTGCATTGCAGGACTTGTGAAAAAATAGTCCACGGAAGAGTACAAAGAGCTCTTCTCTGTAAGAAACGAACTTGCAGAGACTTTAGAGACAGTGCGTTTCCTTTTGAAAAAGCAGGGACGGGTCCGCTCAAAGCCTGAGCTCCCATTCCAATCCTCCGACTCATTTTCGATTTGTTTCGAAGTAGAGGGCAGAGGATGAGAGAGATAGTATCCCCCCTCAACATAGGATTCAGAGGAGGAGGATGCAGAGGAGGAGACAAAGGCCTCTCGCTACAAACTTTCATTGGAGGAAGTAGAAGACCTAATAAAGGCAGTCTATATACCCCCTGGATATTCAGGAGGAAAAGACTTGATTATCATTACATGATAAAATGTATCAAGGACTTGAGGGGACTAAACATAGTTTTTCCAGTCCATAAGTGGAAGAACCCAGAGAAGGGACAATTTTACTCTCGGTCCCTAAAAAGGAAATTTCCTTTTGAAGAGGATGAGTTGTTCATCAGGAATAAAAAAAATTGAAAAAATTGATGCGGCCTTCTCCCAGATCTCAAGGCGTACCGATTTTAGCCTTTGAGGACGCAATGGACAAAGGAACAGATTCCCTCCTAAGGAAGGCCTGGGATTCCTCCCTGTCCAATCTGAAGCCAGCCATGGCATCTACAGTAGTGGCGAGGAACCTCGAATGCTGGGTGGAATAGCTTAAGGGGCATGTGGAGGCAGGCACCTCCAAGAAAGATTTCCTAGAATCCTTCCCTACACTTTTAAAGACGGTTAAAGGATCACTAAAGGAACATATTTTTTTAGCTAAATAGCTTCCTTTACCTTACTGCAGTCCTGGTTTCATGTCCTCATTGTTCGTTGATTTGAAGTAGCTGTAATTCTGCTCTGATCTCCACACTTCCTGCTTGTCTGGCTCCTTATGAAAAATCTCATGGCAACTTTTCACTGTGGTCCAAGCGGTGTGTCTAAAACTCCTCAGAACCAATCAGATTCATTTTAAAAACAAAACACTGCCCTGGATTTGTTTGTTTTTGTTCTGTGTCTCTCTCTACTTCACAGAATTCGGCCAGACGCACCTTGTGGCTCTAAACCTGGTCTGGGGACACAGCTTCGAAGGTAAAACTCTGGAATTCCCTTTACAGGGGACCTTCTCTTTTGGGGCAGAATTAGAAACCGTACTAGATAGAACGGCGGATAAAAAATAAATCCCACCAAGGAAGAATTTTCGTTCTTTTCAACAGACCCAAAAAAGAAAAATATCAGAGCCAAAAGAGGCCTTGGAATTCCAAGAGAGGTAGAGGCAAGCGGCGAGTGCTTTTTCAGACCCCCAGAACCAGTTGCAAATAAGCAATAAGGATTGCCTTCCGGTGGGCGAAAGGCTTCAGCTACAGCGAGTCTTTTTTTTTGTATTGAACATCATAAGACAGGGTTACGACCTAGAGTTCTCTTAGACTCCCCCACATAGTTTCTATGTAACAAGTCTCCAAAGAGATCAGGAAAAATCCCTGGCTACGACGTTCCTTCTGAGGGAACTAATGCAACAGGGGAACATCATACAGGTCCCCAAGGAGAAGGAGGGAGAAGGATTCTACTCCCACATATTTCTGATCAAGAAACCTTCGGGAAAGTTCCCCCTAATCATAAATTTGAAAATCCTGAACAAATCCATAAGATACCAGAGATTCCGGATGGACACCATCTTTTTGTGAGAAATCTGCTTACCCCCAACTTCTTTGTCGTCAATCAACTTAAGGAACGCATATCTGCACATCCCAATTGCAAAATCGTCTCAAAGGTTCTTACGTCTGGCAGTCAACCTGGGAAGGGAGTTTTCTAATCTCCAGTTCAGGGCCCTAACCTTTGGCCTTTCCTCCTCGCCCAAGATGTTTACAAAAGTCCTGGCAGAGGCCTTGGAGCCCCTGAGGTTGAAAGGGATTGCCAGAGTACCCTACCTTGACGACTTGCTAATCTTTGTGGAATCCAAGGTGAAAGTAGCAACCAATCTGCAAATAACCCAGAAGCACCTGAACAGATTGGGTTTCCTGCTGAACCTTCAGAAATCAAATCTGATACTGGCCCAGCGAGTAAGATTTCTAGGGTATAAAATAGATTCAACAAAACAAAGGATCTTTCTTCCAACAGAGAAAATAGAGAAAGTTCAGCTAGTCCTAAAATCTGTTCAGTCCAACATGGAAGTAGCTGTATGAGGGACCATGTTGGTACTGGGGTTATTTACAGCAGCAGTGCAGTGGGCCAGACTTCATGCTCGCCGATTTCAATGGGATATACTTAAAAAATGGCCCCATCAAGAGTCGCTAGGGAAAAAGATCAAGTTGGGGGCAAGAGCAAAAATGTCCCTATGGGGGGGGGGGGGGAATCGGAGGAACCTCGCAAGGGGTCTTCCCTGGATCTTTCCAATATCCAAGCTTTTAACAGACAAAAATGCATGAGGATGGGGGGAATGGTCCAAAGCAGAGGCCAGGAGATTTTCGAACTGGAGGGAGCTGAAAGATTCACCTGAGTCTCCTAGTCTTTCAGTGGTCCTTAGGTCACCATGTACAAGTGCTGTCAGACAACATGGCAGATGTGCTCTACTTGACAAAACAGGGAGGAAAAAGGAAAAGGGCACTTATGGAGTTGGCGCATCAGATCCTATCTTGGGCAGAACCCAATCTAGCATCACTAGTGGCAATTCACCTGAAAGGTACCAAGAACTTCCTAGCGGACTTCCTCAGCAGAAACAAAGTAAGGGTGTCCGAATGGTCGTTGAACCAGGAAATATTTCTGATGATTACCAGGAATTGGGAGTTATCTCAGGTAGATTTATTTGCGAACCAGGAGAACGCAAAGACGCCTGCCTTCTTTTCGTTCCAAAGAGGATCAAGCGCTAGGGTTGGATGCTTTAGCCCACAAATGGGACTTCCCCCTGTCCTATGCTTTTCCCCCATTCCAGTTGATTCCGTAGGTACTAGCAAAATTCAGAATAGACTCTACAGATCTGATTCTCATCGCACCCTACTGGCCAAAAAGGCCTTGGTTCTCGGCACTATTGAGCAGTGAAGCCCCCTGGAGACTACTGGTCAGGTAGGATCTTCTGAGTTAGGGTTATCTTCATCATCCAGACCGGGCATACCTCAATCTGACGGCTTGGTTTCTAAGGAGGACCTGTAAGACGCAGAAGCTTGTCTGATAGACTCGTCAACACCCTTCTGTCAAGTCGAAAAAAGGTGACCAGGTCAATTTATAATAAAGTGTTATAACTCCTGGTGTTCCAGGAAAGCTTTTGATTTCAATAGTTTAATTTCTGTGCTAGAATTTCTCCACAAGGGTATGGAGAAAGGCCTGACAGCAAGCACCCTCAAGGTGTAAGTGGTAGCATTATCGTTTTTTCGGGAAAAAACTTTATCCAGGGTGTTGCTAATAATTCTTTGTTTTTCAAAGCTATGGCCAGAATTAAGCCAAACCTTCCCGAGTTGGGATTGGTCTTTGGGTCTACATGGCCTCACAAAAGCACCTTTTAAACCGTTAGAGGAGGCCTCCTTGAAGCTACTTACGTTAAAGACGATTCTCCTAGTGGTGGTTACCTCGGCCGTAGGATCAGTGAGATACAGGCCCTATCAAACGCTGAGCCCTTTTTCAGATGCCTCTGAGGCAGGATAGTTCTGAAAACAGATCCAGTTTTTTTTCCAAAGGTGCCCTCCATGTTCCACTTCATGCAGGAGATTGTGCTACCAACGTTTTTTGTTGCGCCCTCAGGCTGGGAGAAGAGGCTTTTTGCACCTTGGACGTCAGGAGGTGCCTCTTGAAATGCCTAGAATCAACAAAAGATCTCCGGAAAGCCTCTTCCTTGCTTGTCTTGTACTTAGGGATGCATAAAGGGCAAAGAGCATCCAAGGGTACCTTAGGAAGATGGCTCAATCAAGCTATCAAAGAAGCGTACCTTGTAGGCGGTGTAAAACATCAAAGAGGGGGTATTATCACACTCCACACTGGGAGTGGCGGCTTCCTGGGCAGAGCTGGGGCATCACCAGAACAGATCTATAAGGCCTAGCTTCTCCACGTTCATAAGGCAACACTTGGTTGGATCTTCTGTTGGTCTCAGATCAGTCATTTGGCAGAAAGGTCCTACAAGCTGTAGTCCCACCCTAAAGTAAGTTCTCGGTTATTTCCATGGTGCTGTCCTGAAAGGCGAAGAGCGAAAAACCTTAGACTTACCGGTAACAATATTTCTATGAGCCTTTCAGGACAGCAGCTACTTCCCGCCCGGTATACATTTGGTATAGGGATATGTAATCTTGAGTGCTCCGATGTTTTGCTTATATCTTGCTTATATACGACTGACGGCATGGTGGAAGCGGCTGCTTTAAAGGGGCTTTGTCACGGCAGTGTTTCCTGTAAAGAGGTGGAGCTACGCTCTTGCCATAGTGCTGTCTTCAAAGGCTCATATAAATACCGTTACTGGTAAGTCTAACTAATGTGTGTGTGTTTTTTTTTTTTCCCCTATCTTTAGGACTGGCTATTGCCCAACGTCTTAAACCTTTTGGTGTGAAAAAGTTTTTATACACAGGACGCCAGCCCCGGCCTGAATGTGCTGCAGAGGTTAATGCTGAATATGGTAATATTAATGACCTCTACATTTCTACTTCCTCTAAAGACAAAGGACATGTTAATAGTTAACGTATTAATAATCAAATGTGTTATTTCTTCTCTGCGATTTAGTATCTTGTGAAAAGCTTACAGTGGATTCAGACTTTGTTATAGTGTCCTGCTCTTTAACCCCTGAGACTGAAGGCCTATGTAACAAGGATTTCTTTCAAAGAATGAAGAAAACTTCAGTTTTCATTAACATCAGTAGGTAGGTCAATTGTAATACATTCAGCTTGTTCCTCAGCTCACCTGTTAAGATAATAAAGCAGGCATATGCAATTAGCGGACCTCCAGCTGTTGCCAAACTACAAGTCCCATCATGCCTCTGCCTCTGGGTGTCATGCTTGATGCTGTCAGAGTCTCGCTATGCCTCATGGGACTTGTAGTTTGGCAACATCTGGAGGTCCGCTAATTGCATATCCCTGTAATAAAGGATAAGTTTGCTTTTATATGAAACACAGCAACTGCTGTCCTCAGCAACGGTAAAAGAAATAGTGTTTTAAATGACTGTAAAATTCAGCTTCCCTCACAATGGCTTTGCCCTATTGAGCAGAACCTTCTCTCTGTAACTGCACGCGATCAGCATGAACCTGGCACATACGCAAGGGCTACACACATTGAATAGCTATAGCCTGATCTTCCTTTTGGTGCCTGCTCAGGAATTATTTTCTGTGGCCATTGCATGTCTTTAGCCACATGCATACAATGTGAGTTTTTACCATGTATCTGCATTTTAAAGTAATCTAGGGTGCATGATGTGACCGAGGTGGTTGGTTGCTGGGTTTCGTATTGACTCTGCAAGACAAAAGATCATATTGTTGCTGCAACATAGATCAGTAATCCAGTTAGATGTAAAAGACATCCATAGATGCAGTTATATATGCGTTAATAAATAAAAAATATTTTTTTGCAACTACTCTAAGTACCAGAACTTGACTTCATATTAGCCTCTTGCTATCTCCTCTATAGGCAGAACTCAGACTTGGAGTAGCAGCATTGGCAGGCAATCAGGTGTTTTGCATGCAAATTTGTTGACCGGGACAGGCTTTCAGCAGGAGAGAGCCGAGGGGTTAGAGAGTAGTGTTGGGCTAATGGTTCAGGCCGAGCAAAAGTTTGGCCAGAACATCGCCTGTTCACCTATTCGGCGAACACCCAAATTTGCAGGGCATTCACTGCCAAACGCTCCACAATGCCCTGCGTGCTGCACAGTGCATTCTAGGGCCCTAATTGGATGAAGCCTTGCACTTGACCACTGGTCAGGTGCAAGGCTTTACCAATTAGAGCACAGAGCACTGTCAGAGCCCTGATTGGACAAAGTGATGATGTCTTTGACCAATCACGGCTTAGTGCTCATAGCCCCATCCCACACTATAAAAGGTTCCTTCCCATAGGAACCTTTTGCAGTGTTGTTGGAGTGGAGATAGAGTAGGACTCCATGTGCTACTAGTGAGTTAGTATGTTCACTTATTGTGACTGAGTGTATAGTGTGTCGGTATAGTGTAGTGTCAATAAAGTGTGTTATTGCACAGCATTACATAACATTTAGTGCTGTACAACCCCTTTTTTTTGGTTTCTGCGATTCTTTAATTTTTTTTTTTTCTAATTGTCAGCCGCAGTTTTTCTGATTGACTGGTGTTCCCCCAGTTTTTATTTTAATAGATTTTACATTTCTGTCAGTGTCAGTCCTCAATTTTAAAGCACACCACTTTTTATTCAATAAAGGGCATCCAATCACACATTTCCCATTTTCTATACAATTTGGGTGATAAGCCCCTTATCATGTCTGGGAGGCTAACAAGAAGGGTCAGATGTTCCCAGGCCACTATGAGGGGGCCAGCAGCATATGTGTCCACAGGCAAAGGTGGACGTGGTCCGTCCTCAAGCAGGGCATATTTGTCTCTGTCTCTGTTTAGTGATGTTGCCTGTGCTATACAGTCCCAGCATGTAGAGGAGGTGGTGGACTGGCTTACTAAACCATCCCCATCCTCCATCACCCACACTGAGACTAGTGTGCAGTCCACCGTGGCTGCCAAAGTGGCTTATTCTGCCTCCTTGTCCACAGCTACTCCTGCCATAGCCCCAGCATCATGAATGGAGGAGTCACCTGAGTTATTTGAACACAGCGTTGGCCACTTGCTCCTTGACGATGCACAGAGATTACTTAATTCTAATGTTGATTCTGAGGTTGAGGAAGAGAGTAACACAAGCCTACAGAGAGGGAAGAAGACTGATAAGCAACAAATTGGCAGTCATGTTCCCCCAGCCGCCGCTTATTGACAGGTTGCCTCCAGTGATGATGAGGATGGAGAGGGGATGATGATGATGAGGTCACTGACTTTATCTATAAAAAAAAAAAAATGAATTATTAATCTTGACCTGAGTGAGTGAGAAACTTGTAAAGCGCAACACATGCGAACTGAATCGCCTCTGGGCGCTATATCCATTTCAATGGGTAAGGAACCCCTTGACCTCAGAGATGGGTTTTAATCGTTCTCCTGAAGGCCAAGTGGTCCGACTCCAGTCGGATGGTGGTTGATAGTGCATTCCACAGCCGAGGTCCCTGGACTGCAAATCTTCGATCTCCTTTGGACTTATATCTGGCTTTGGGTATCTGGAGTAGGTTTTGATTAGTGGATCGCAAAATGCGATTGGGGTTATGGGCTTTTATTTTTTCGCATAGATATTGAGGGGGGCGTTGCCTTGAATACACTTATGCATTAGGCAGAGTGCCTTGAAAGTGATTCTGTCTTTTACTGGCAACCAATGAAGGGATCTCAGTGAAGGTGAGATTGATTCCCATGTTTTTGTGCCGGTCACTAGTCGAGCGGCCATATTTTGAACGACTTGCAGACGAGTGATTTGGTATTTGGGGAGTCCTAGATAGAGGGCATTTGCGTAGTCAAGTCTGGGATTGATGATTGTTTCCACCACGACTGCAATGTCCTCTTTCGGGATAAAGGGGGTGAGTCTGCGTAGTAGGCGCAGCAGATGGTGGGATCCGCTGACTACTGACCCTATTTGTGCATCCATTGTCATGTAGGTGTCGAAAATGACAGAGACTTTTGACTTTGGTGCTAGGGGTGATAGTTTTGCCCAGAATGGGCGGGGGGGGTCCATGTTGACACAGGGTGACTTTTTCGGTTAGCGTGAAACAGGAGAAGTTCTGTTTTCGAACCGTTGAGTTTAAGATAACTGTTTGTCATCCAGTTATCTATTAGAGCAGGGGTCCTCAAACTATGGCCCGCTGGCCACATGCGGCCCGCGGAGGACATTTAACCGGCCCACCCCAATCTGACATGCACGGCAGGTTGCACAGCAGGTTGTAACACAGCGGTCCCACTGTGTCACGGAGCTCACAGTGTTAACAGTTCAGGCAGTTCAGTAACGCTGGCACGCTGTTCGGGCACGCTATGATAAATGAACCCGCCCTCCTCCTGACCTAGACTAGCTCATGTGATGGAGCCAGTGTTCTGTCAATCACAAGAGCTGGTCTAGGAGGAGGGGGGCGGGACTTTTATCACAGCGCGCCCTAACTGTTAACACTGTGGGCTTCGTGACACAGTGGGACCGTGACACAGCAGCAGTTCAGCACAGTAAGGCTGTGAGGGGCTTATGTTGGTGAGGTGAGGGGGGGCTTGCGATGGTGAAGGGGGTTGCAGTGAAGGGCTGATAAAAATGTAATGATGATGATGGTGGGGGGGGGCTTGCAGTGAGGGGCTTGCGATGGTGAGGGGGGTTGTAATGAGGGGCTGATGATGATGATGGTGAGGGGGGGGGCCTGCAATGAGGTACTTGCGATGGTGAGGGGGGTTGCAATGAGGGGCTGATAAAGATGTAATGATAATGGTGAGGGGGGGCTTGCGATGGTGAGGGGGGTTGCAATGAGGGGCTGATGATGATGGTGAGGGGGGGCTTGCGATGGTGAGGGGGGTTGCAATGAGGGGCTGATGATGTAATGATGATGGTGGGGGGGCTTGCGATAGTGAAGGGGGGCTTGCAATGAGGGGCTTGCGATGGTGAGGGGGGTTGGTGAGGGGCTTATGATGTAATGATGATGATGGGGGGGGGGGCTTGCAATGATCTTGATCGGCTTGCAATTAATGAATGGGAGGGGGGCTTGCAATGAGGGGCTTACAATGATGATGGTGAAGGGGCACTTGCAATGAGGGGCTTACAATGATGATGGTGAAGGGGGGGGGTTGCAATGATCGTGAGCAACGGAATTTGTTCATAGTTTTTTTAATAGTCCGGCCCTCTAACGGTCTGAGGGACAGTGAATCGGCCCCCTGTTTAAAAAGTTTGAGGACCCCTGTATTAGAGTAAGAGATTTCTCTAGTCCAAGAGAGTGATCTTTTTTGTTGCAGATGCGGAAATACAGTTGTGTGTTGTCTGCATAGGAGTGGTAAAGTAACTTCTGGTTACTGATGATTTCAAAGAGAGGGCGAAGATAGATATTAAACAATACGAGCGACAAGGGAGATCCCTGAGGGGCACCGCATGATACCGTACGTTTTTCAGAAGTGAAAGATCCCAGTTTCACTATTTGTGATCGGTTTTCCAAGAAGGAGGAGAACCAGGGTAAAACACCTTCAGCGACTCTGGCTACTTCAGCTAGCCTAGCCAGTAGTAGTCCGTGGTCTACAGTGTCAAAAGCCGCGCTTAGGTCCAGCAGTATCAGGAGACACGATTCTCCTTCGTCTGCGGCCTCTAGAGCAGCGCCGTTTCTGTTCCGTGACCTGGACGGAAGCCTGATTGAAACGGGTCGAGTAATTTATGGGTGTCTAAATGAAGTTGCAGCTGTTGTACAACTACTTTCTCCATTACCTTGGAGAAAACATTTAGACCTGTTATGAGCCTCCGGTTGTTTGGGGTCAAGGGTAGGTTTTTTTAGAATTGATTTTTATTGTACCTTGTTTCAGCAAGTTGGGCACCATGCCCTCCTTGAATGATTGGTTTATGAGCTGTGTGATAGCTGGTGCCAGTATATCTGCGCTTTCTTTCAGCAGTTTAGTGGGGATATCATTGGGTGCTGTGCTGTTACGCAGAGTCCCGATGATGTTTTTAGTGGCATTGATGGAAATGGGTTTTGGAGTGAATTTTGGTGATTGCGGCGGATTTATGTGGGTATTAGGTTTGTGATTTGGGAGGGGGGGAGTTGGTGACGTTTCCATTTTGCTGAATACTTTCCCGGATTTTTTCAATTTTATTAATGAAATAATCCGATAATTCTCGGGGGCGGTTAAGGGCATTTGCGATGATGTTGGAGAAATTATTTTTTTTGGCCGTGAAGATTTCTTTGTGATATTTCTTTGTTACTTTCTTGTAAATGGTGTGGTTTTTATCTGAAGAGCACCTTTTCCAAGCAGCTTCTGCTCTTCTACGCTCTTGCTTTAGCAACGTCAGCTGGTCATTAAACCAGCTGGAGTTGTTTTTCTGGATGCAAGTTTTGCGTTTTGGTGCTACCAAGTTAGCTGATTGTAGTAGCGCCTTGTTGATGGCGTCAAGTGTTTCTGTGGCTGTGTGTTTTTGTTGGGTTGTTTTTCATTTTGTTCCCTAGTGTTGTTTTGAAGAGTTTCTGAATGGAGCTTCTTCTGAGATCTAGTCCAGTGAGTTGTCACCGGTTTTGTCGTTTTTTTTGGGCTGGCGTTTTTGGTGATTGTGAATTTGATGGCATGGTGATCGGTCCATGGTTGCAGCTCATTTTCCAGGACGTCAATTTCCAAATCTTGATTGAAAATGAGATCGAGCGTATGGCCTGAGGCATGAGTGGGGCCTTGTATTAGTTGCTGCAGACCTAATCCTTCCAGATGGTCTATGCAGGCGTCGGCGACGGGGTCCAGCGAAGAGTTGGCCCAGAGGTTGAAATCCCCAAGCACCAAAAGGTGTTTGATGTTTAGGGTATATGTGGAGATGAATTCCGTCAACGACGTGAGAAGGTGCGTTTTTGGGCCTGGTGGTCTATAGCAAAGTAGAATATGGACCGTATCTTGGGGATTTGTTTGCAGCTGCAGAGTGAGGGTTTCCATGAATGGAAGCGAGTTTTGAAGGACTGGTTTGGTGATCGAGAGGTGAATCTTGTGGATCACTGCCAGGCCCCCCCCTCTTTGCCCCACTCTGTTTTGCATTTGACTGCGATAATTTGCTGGCACTAATTTTGTTAGAATGGTATTGCAGTCGGCTGTGAGCCAGCTTTCTGTGATGAAGAGGCAGTCTAGATCGTGTTGAAGGATGAAATCATAGATTTCTTGTCTGTGTTTTACTGCCGATCTTGTGTTGACCAAAGCGCATAATATGCGCTTGGGCTGGGGTACCTGCGCGTAGTTTTTGACTGTTGATCGTCTGATTCTCAACAGTCACTCATTCCTTTTTTGGGGACAGCTGGGAGTATAGAGGCAAATGGTTTTAGTTCCTGGATGGTTTCTGCAGAGTATTTTAGGTAACCCATGGTCGCAGAAAAAATGCAGGGAACTAATGTTGATTGGGGGGGTCTTTTATGGTGATGGGCAAAAGACTGTCCAAGTGAACGTCACTCATTAAGTCTTCTCTCCCCGATTGGTCCAGAGGAAGGCGAAAAACCCCAGGCGTGCTGTGCCAATCTGCAGCGACCGGGGAAAAAAATTCCTTCCTGACCCCTCAACGGGCGATCAGTGCAACCCTGGATCAATTGCCTAGGGGGGGGTATTGGGGGGGTTTATACGTACCCATGTGTTAAACTATGGGAGTTGGTTTCAGGAAAAAAAACGGGCTGGGCTGTGGAGAGGGAGTGTTTTTAAAATTGTTGGCAGCAGTAAGAATAGCCGCAGACCGGGAACTAGGCCCGAGCCGGGGGCTGGGGTGCGGGGACGCCGGAGGATATCAGGGGCAGCACGGGGGGAATCTAGGGGGTTTTAGTAGTATTAAGAGCGGGGGGAATTGGATGTGCAATCACGACAGTATCGCTAGGACTTTCCTGGATGAGTGTACTAATAATTTGGCTTCTTCATATAATTCTTGCTCACTGTGGTGCAAAAATTTGACATTTCCATCCAAAGGCTGCCAAAGAGAGACCAGGATGTATCCAAAAAAAACTATAATCTTGTTCCAAGTGCGCTAAATTGTGGCTTCATCATACAGACTGGCTCCCCAAGCAGTTGTTTACAAATTTAAGAAAGCTTGCAGGGAAATCCAATTTAAATGTCTTATTTTTTTTCTTTACAAATGCCAGTTTTGCTGCAGCAGTGCAGATGGGGTGGGCCATAGCTTTTGACCATAGGAGCTAGCCACCACTTGCGTAATACAGCATAGTGGGCTTTGAGCCTGCTGGTTCCTTAATGGGGTAAATGCTGTACATGTACTTACAGATATCTGCTCTGGCATTTTCATTGCAATTCTGTAAGATAACTGTGACCACAGTTAAGTGTTTTTGAAGAAAAGCCTGTTGCCATGATGGTAGTATACAGTATATTCATGCAAGCCAGTATCACAGGTTGTTGAAAGACATGTCAAAGGGCATGACATTGATCAAGGTTTTGGAAGCAGTGGCAGTCTTAAAATAGCACTCGCAGGCATGAAATATGCGTCAGCTGCCTTCAGCTTCTCTGTCCTGCTTTAAATGTGTAGATTTATTTAACATTTAGGAATGTGTGCCAAATTGCAACTATAAAAATGTAATGATGGTTTGCAACTTTTTTCTTGAGTTTCCAGATTACACAGAGTTCTAGATGTATATGCTAACCTGTTATTTTCAGAGGCTCTGCAGTGAACCAGGAAGACTTGTACCAGGCACTGGTCAGTGGACAGATTGCAGCTGCTGGATTAGATGTTACTACTCCTGAACCCCTGCCAACAACTCACCCATTGCTGAGTCTGAAGAATTGCGGTACGGTTTTAAAACTTTCACCAATTATTTTAAAGAGATTCATGTATTGAATTGTCACTCTGAAAATGTAAAAAAAAAAGGATAATCCTTACAGCCAGTCTGATTTTAAATGTGCTAATAGTGAATAACTTTTTTAATTCTCAATATGTGAAGAATTATATCAGATAAAATTAGGCAAATCCTCAAAATGCAAATTTTTGTTTTGTCTAAATATATCCATGTAGCTCTCTGATGCACAGAGAACTGCGCAAGTCAGGAATACAGATGGTCTTGATTAATAAACTATGCTTCTGCCTGAATACTGTATTGTTTAGGCAAAATAAAAACAAATTAAATTATGCCTAATTTGCAGATTAATTTCCTAATCCCTCAAAAAAAATCTGTCGCCAAACCATTAATTTCAACAAAATTATTTCCATAAGCTTATGTGATGTATTTTATGCATTGCATTTACATATCCATTTCCAGACTAGGCCTTTTTCTGACACTCAGTATTATTTGCTACATTACTTTAAACCCCCAAACGTATTAATATATATTGTACATCCATACAGTTAGAGCCGGTTCACACTGGGGCGATCCGACTTCCAGCGCGACTTCCAGAGGCGATTCCGACACGACTTGAATGTGAACCACAGGGCGATCTGGGGCGATTTATAAATCGCCTCCAGGACAGGGAATGTCAGAAATGGCCAATCAGAGCTACTAAGCTCTTCTGACATTCTTCTTCCTGTTTGATTTCTTCTTCCCTGTTCTCTGTGTCTAAAATGCTCTCTGTGCGTTACAATAGATCAGGGATCTATTGTTGTTGGGGGATCTGTTGTTCCTGCCAGGGATCTAGTTTTGTCAAGGATCTATTGTTGTTCTCATGTGAACTTGTGTTTCCATCAGGGATCTATTGTTGTTGGGGGATCTGTTGTTCCTGCCAGGGATCTAGTTTTGTCAAAGATCTATTGTTGTTCTCATGTGAATTTGTGTTCCGATCAGGGATCTAGTGTTGTCAAGGATCTATTGTTGTTCTCCTGTGAACTTGTGTTCCGATCAGGGATCTGTTGTTCCTGCCAGGGATCTAGTGTTGTCAAGGATCTATTGTTCTCATGTGAACTTGTGTTTCGATCAGGGATCTATTGTTGTTGGGGGATCTATTGTTCATGCTATTGAGCTAATGTTGTCAATGATCTATTGTTGTTCTCATGTGAACTAGTGTTCCGATCAGGGATCTATTGTTGTTGAGGGATCTGTTGTTCCTGCCAGGGATCTAGTTTTGTCAAGGATCTATTGTTGTTCTCATGTGAACTTGTGTTCCAATCAGGGATCTATTGTTGTTGGGGGATCTTTTGTTCATGCTATTGAGCTAATGTTGTCAATGATCTATTGTTGTTCTCATGTGAACTTGTGTTCCGATCAGGGATCTAGTGTTGTCAAGGATCTATTGTTGTTCTCATGTGAACTTGTGTTCCGATCAGGGATCTATTGTTGTTGGGGGATCTTTTGTTCATGCTATTGAGCTAATGTTGTCAATGATCTATTGTTGTTCTCATGTGAACTTGTTTTCCGATCAGGGATCTATTGTTTTTGGGGGACCTAATTGTTCCTGCCAGGGATCTAGTGTTGTCAAGGATCTATTGTTGTTATCATGTGAACTAGTGTTCCAATTAGGGATCTATTGTTGTTCTTGTCATTTGAAGTAGTGTTCCTGTTGGGGATCTACTTTTTTGGGGAATCTATGGTTCCTGTCTGCATCTACTATTGCCAGCATGGGATATACTGTTCCTACCAGGGGATCTATTGATGCCGGTAAGGGAGTTCATGCCGCCATTCTCTGTGCAAACAAGTGGCATGTATGGAACTACAACCAGCATGCCTAGGCAAGGAAAATAGACATATAATAAAAAGGTTAAACTTACTTTTGGCAGTGCGGTTGGTCTCAGACAATATGCCCCAATCCTCAAAGGTCAGGCGAGAAATGTCCAGCCAGGCATTGTCCCTCTTCATTTGGTCCTTGTAAAAGGGGTCCATCTTGTCGTAGAGGCATGGTCTCTCTTTTACCAGCCTTATAAGGGACTCATTATCCACGGCCTCTTTCCTAACTCTGGCAGCCATGCTGCAAACAGAGACAACGTACTAAGAAAGTGAAAGTAATCCGTGCCAAGAAGGTGGGAAGAAGGTGGGGGCTGCCTGGGGACAGGGGAGTACCTGGGGGCTTCTGGGTAAATTCCTCTCTGCTTCTGGCAAAATCGCCTCACTATGAACAGTGATCAGACTTGAAAGCTACTTCCATTGAAATCAATGGGTAGGAATCGCCTACAAGTCGGATTGAAGTAGTACAGGAACTTCTTTTGAAGTCGGATCGCCTTGAGTCGTGTGTATTAACACCACTCCCATTCACTTGCATTGTTTTTCTTGACAGCACGACTTGGGACGACTTGAGGCGATTTCAAGTCTGATCCCAAATCGCCCCAGTGTGAACCGGCTCTTAGGGCCATATATATTTGGAAACAGGCACAATTGTTGTTTTTTTTTTCATCTATTTACCAAACCATATTCAAGGTATTCAAGGTATACAATGGATAAAGGCTGAAAGTGCACACTCTCGGGTTTAATTTTTTTTTTTGAGTATGTACATCCAAATCGGAGGAAGGGTTTAGGAATTACAGCTCTTAAGAATAGCCACCTTTTTTTTTCAATGGGTCAAAAGTAATTGGACAATTAAATCAAAAGCGGTTTCATGGCCAGGTGTGGGCTACTCCTTCGTTATTTCTTTATCAATTAAGCAGGTAAAAGGTCTGGAGTTAATTCTAAGTGTGGTATTTGCATTTGGAATCTATTGCTGTGAATCCATGCAAGTGAAACAGGCCATTGTGAGGCTTAAAAAAATGAAAAAAATATCCATCAGATAGATAGCAGCAACATTAGGAGTGGCCAAATCAACTGTTTGTGAGGAAAAGGTGAGCTTGGAAACATAAAAAGGCCTGGACGTCCACAGAAGACAACAGTGGTGGATAATGGCAGAATCCTCTCTATGGTAAAGAAAAACCCATTCACAACATCCAGACCAGTGAAGGACACTCTCCAGGAGGTGGGCGTATCATTGTTAATGTCTACAATCAAGAGAAGACTTCAAGAGAGCAAATACAGAGGGTTCACTACAAGGTGCAAACCATTCATAAGCCTGAAGAATAGAAAAGCCAGATTACATGGCTTCCAGTGGCACTGGGTCATTGGTGTTTATTGATAATGTGACAGAAGACAGAAGCAGCCGGATGAATTCTGCAGTGTTTAGAGATATACTGTCAGCCCAAATTCTGCCAAATGCAGCAAAGTTGATTGGACAGTGCTTCACAGTACAGATGGACAATGATCCAAAACACACTGCAAAAGCAACCCAGGAGCCTTTGAAGTAAAATAAGTGGAATATTCTCCAGTGGCCGAGTCGATCGCCTGATCTCAACCCAATTGACCATGCATTTCACTTACTGAAGGCAAAACTAAAGGCAGAAAGACCCAAAAAGAACAACTAAAGATAGCTGCAGTTAGAGCCTGGCAAAGCATCAGAAAAGAGGAAACCCAGTCTTTAGTAATGTCCATGGGTTAGAGACTTCAGGCAGTCTTTGCCAGTAAAGGATTCTCAACAAAATAATGAAAATTAACATTTTATTTATGATTATATTAATTTGTCCAGTTACATTTGAGCCTTGAAAATGGGGGGACTGTGTATAAAAATGGTTGCAGTTCCTAAAATTTGTACTTTATATTTGTGTTCAACCCCCTTGAATTAAAGCTGATAGTCTGCACTTCAACTTCATTTAGATTGTTTGTTTGTTTAATTTTAATGTTATTCTAGTGGCATTACAGAGCCAAAAATATTTAAAATTGTGCCCGTGTCCAAATCTCCATGGCAAGACTTAAAAATTGCCGTTCACAGATGCTCTTCATCCAATCTGACAGAGCTTGAGCTATTTTGCAAAGAAGAATGGGCAAAAATGTCACTCTACTAGATGTGCAAAGCTGGTAGAGCCATCCCCAAAAAGACTTGAAGCTGTAATTGTAGCGAAAGGTGGTTTTACAAAGTATTGACGGGGGGGGCGAATACAAATGCATGCCACACTATTCACATTTATGTGTAAAGTTTTGAAAACCATTTATCGTTTCCTTTCTACTTCACAATTATGTGGCACTTTGTGTTGGTCCATCACATCAAATGCCACTAAAATACATGGGGAATTTCCTGTTTTATCTGTGGCCTCTTTAATCGAAAGTCCCGCTTCCTGTGATGGACAGAAGTCGTCCAATGGCAGCGCCTCCTCCAAGGCAGCCAGCATGTATTTCTTTTGTGGCCCCCGGCGCTCTGGTATTCTTTGGGGGCCACAAAAGATATAGATGTCAAAATGACCAGGCGGGCCATCCGAAACCGGAACGCGGGCTGAGATTGGCCCACGGGCTGGACTTTGGACATGCCTGGTCTAAGCACTGACAGGCTGACCCCCCACCCCTTCAACCTCTGCAGAAATGCTGGCAGCACTCATACGTCTATTTCCCAAAGACAACCTCTGGATATGACACTGAGCACGTACACTGAACTGAAAAATGTACACGGTTATACAAGCTGTACACTCACTATTTTACATTGTAGCAAAGTGTAATTTCTTCAGTGCTGTCACATGTAAAGATATAATATAGTTGCAAAAATGCGAGGTGCGTACTTACTTTTGTGAGATACTGTGTGTGTGTGTGTGTGTGTGTGTGTGTATTTTTTATATATATATAAAACGTTGCAAGTGGTTTACCGAGATTATGACTGAAGACATCAGCCATAACCCCAGTGTTGTTTTTTTTCCTTTTTTATTTTTTTTTGAGCCGGCGGCTGGCTTTCTCTTAAAAGCATTCCAAGTGGCTCATGAGCCGCTGGAACGCTTTCAGAAGGGGCAGGAGGAAATTCCCCTCCCACTGCTGTCTCTCGGGCTTACCATTTTCTCTGGCTTGCTGGAGAAATGATCCAATGGTGCAGCCGGCTGGTCACAGAGGCGATAAAAAAATCTGATTATCTTTGACTGCCTCTGTGGACTTTCAGGGCCAGAATGACGTCATAAATAACATTTAAAGGGACAGTATAATTCTTAGACAATTTTCTTAACTTTGGTAACCTATTGTTTTTCCACATGAGACTCGCATGCAAAAAACAAAACAAAAAAAAAACTATAATTTGCCCAATATTCTTATCGTGTGTACAAGGCTTAAGGACTCCTTATGGATAAGGCTGCCTTGCAGAGGTGATGACTCTCCTTGCAGAGGTGATGACCACAGGAAAGACTACTTTACAGATAAGGTCAAAAAAGGCAATATCCCTGAAAGGCTCAAAGGGCAGCTTTTGAAGAGCCAAATAACTAGGCCCAAAGATCCCTGAAACAGAATGACCAAGGCAGAGATTTGTGCCTTAACGTTAGCCAGGGCCAGATATTGGTCCAGCTCATTGCTGTCTGGACTGAGCATCTTCATCCTTACAGATCCTTTTGCCCATAGTCAGCTGGAACTTTTGCCTTCAACCTTGATCACTGCATCATTGGCTTGGCTGAACTTACTATGAGGGAAGCTGTCCACATCCCAAGTGTGGAAAATGGGGTTCTCATATGCCCCCAAAGTTTTTTTTACTGTTGTAATATGTTTTTCTCTTATGCATGCCAGGGTTACATGTACAGTTCAGAAAAAGATTAAAGTGTCACTAAACCCAGGACCTTGCATTCACTATATCTGGTTTCCCACAGTACACAGAACATGTAACTTTGTTTTAAAATCAGTAGTTAGCGTAAATCAGTAGTTAGCGTAAACTTGTGACTTCTATAAAAGCTTGTAGGAGTTTTCATTTTCCCATGATTGTCCAATGAGAATGCAGGACCTTTGACCCTCTAGCTGGACAGTGCTAATTGGCCCTGTGCTGATCACGTGCACTCTACCAAGAAATACAATGCATATGCAGCCTGTCCCCTGGCTCTGTAAATATTGGATTATTTTTTGGAGACTGTGGAAGGAGGAGATGAGAGAAGACAGGATCAAACGGCCTTTTTATACAATGCAGAGGATTAACCCCTTAGGTTCCACATCGAGTATAACAAACATGCTTTACTGCATATACAGACTGATTTTAGTGTTGTGGGTTTAGTAACACTTTAAGAGGAAGTAACTTTAGCTGAATACAAAACACTTGCACATTTATGCATGTAGTCTGTAAATTATGGTTTTGTGTACAGTTAACCATCTGAAAATGTATAATTTTCTTGGTTATAGAATTCATTCAGTGTTTCTGTTCCTGCAGTTATCTTACCACACATTGGAAGTGCCACATATAGTACAAGGAATACCATGTCTGTGCTGGCAGTAAATAATCTCCTGAGAGGCTTGGCTGGGCAAGAGATTCCAAGTGAACTTAAGCTCTGAAGACGCAAGCTGGATGCGAACATCATGCCTGTACTTTGTGCTAGATAATTCATAATTTTGTTGTTTGGTTAACCCATTGTTTTGTAGTTCTGAATAATTAAAACACAAAACAACTACAGTTGTCTGAAGAAATTGGTATATACACGATAAGTGCAGTAAAAAGGAAAACATACATTTTAACCTGAGACATAGACAGTTAGACACCACCTGCTACCCCCCAAAACTTCACTTGCAGCCTGTCACTGTGGGTTAAATAACACTACTGGCTTTTCAGTGTGATAAGGTTTAACAGATGTTAGAGAAAATCTTCCACCTTTTTGTACATCTTTGAACTTTTGATTAAAATATGTATTTGCTATGATAAGTCATAGAACCTCCATATAGATAGCATTTTGCATAGTCATTACTGTTTTCACTGGACTGTGTACCCAGTCTGACCATGCAAGCTTGATCACAATCATGTGTGCATGTGATGAGATCTAATTTCTAAGGTTGCAGTAGCCTGTAAAAGTGAAATGCACAGTAATTGTGTCGGGTAAACTTACTACTCGGTGCATGCATAAAAAAAAAATAAAAAAAACACGACAAAACTGCACAACTATAATGCAGTAAATATGACATTTTTCTTAACCACTTCAATACCCAGCCATAGTCATATGACGTCCTCGGCTTTCCGCCGCTACTGCGGACCCCCGTGGGCCCGCAGAGCGGCGATCGGGTGTGTCCCTCGGGACACAGCCGTTCCCCAATGGGGGTAATTGAGTGGTGGCGGCGGAGCCTAACATGCAGCGGCGTGCATGGCTCCCGCACGCGCCCCCGGGGGCACGCAGCACGGCGATCGGGGATCAGGGGGGCCCTCGGGACACAGCCGATCTCCAATCACGGTAATGTAGGAACGGCGGGCAGTGGCACTTTCCGGTGTAGCTTACTGGATTAGATGCAGAGCTGCACAGCAGGGTGCACGTGGACCGCGCGCACCCCCGGCGGCGCAAAATGTGGCGATCGAGGCTGAGGCTTTTCCTTTGGATACAGCTCAGCCCCGATCAGGGTAAAGAGCCAATGAAATTGGCTCTTTACTACGTGACCGGCTGTGTCCAATCACAGCCGGTCACTAAATGTAAACACAACACTGTGAGTGTGTGTAACTTACTGTTGTTGTTCTCCTCTTCTCACACAGATCCAGTGTGAGGAGGAGATCAGCTAATAGTCAGTTACACATCTGAAATGTACTACTGTGCCCAGATTTCCCCCCCCTAAATAAAGAGTACCTGTCATCGAGTACCCGCCACCTCACTAGAGTACCCGCCACCAGAGAACCTGCCACCTCACCAGTGTACTCGCCACCTGCCACCAGAGTACCCACCACCTCACCAGAGTACCTGCCACCTCCCCACCTGCCACTAGAGTACCCGCCACCTCATCAGTGTACTCACCACCTGCCACCAGTGTACTCGCCACCTCACCACCAGAGTACCCGCCACCTCACCACCAGAGTACCCGCCACCTCACCTGAGTACCTGCCACCTCACCACCAGAGTACCTGCCACCTCACCACCTGCCGCCAGAGTACCTGCCACCGGAGTACCCACCACCAGAGTACCCGCCACCTCACCACCTGCCAGAAACCAGTACCTGGTTGAGAAATGAGATGTGTCATTTATGCTTGTAGAACGCCTGACGGTGCTACTTCAATGTTGGGCCTCTGTATGTGGCCAGGCTGTGTAAGTCTCACACATGTGGTATCGCCATACTCGGGAGGAGTAGCAAAATGTATTTGGGGTGTCAGTTTTGCTATGTACATGCTATGTGTTGGAAATATCTTATAAATGTAAACTTTGTATTAAAAAAAAATGTGTTTTCATTTTTTTCCCACATATTCCAAAAACTTCTGGAAAAAAATGAACCAGTCAAAAGACTCATTATGCCTCATAGATTATATGTTGGGGTGTTGGCTTTCCAAAATGGGGTCATTTTGTGGGTGTTTCCATTGTCCTGGTGCTCCAGGGCCTTTAAAAGTGTGATAGGTTGTCATCAAACAAGATGTGCACTTTATGCTAGTAGAACGACTGGCGGTGCTACTTGGATGTTAGACCTCTATACCTGTATGTGGTCAGGTTGTGAAAGTCTCAAACGTGGTATAGCTATACTCAAGAGGAGTAGCAGAATGTATTTTGGGGTGTTATTGCAAGTATGCATGTGCTGTGTAAGAGAAATAACTTATGACAATTTTGTGAAAAAAAAATTATTTATTTTTTTAAATGTTTTTCCCCAAGAATTGTGGGAAAAAATTACACCTTTAAAAAAACTCACCATGCCTCTTACTAAATACCTTGGAATGTCTGCTTTCCAAAAAGGGGTCATGTGGGGGGTATTTTTACTTTCCTGGCTTGTTACAGTCTCAAGAAAAGAAAACTTTCACAGAGACCAAATAATATACACTTTTTTTTTATTATTATTTTTACTAAAGATATGTAGCAGTATACATTTTGGCCCAAATTTATGAAGAAAAATTACTTATTTGCAAAATTTTAGAATAGAAACTAAAAAAAATTTTTTTCAAAAATGTATCGCTTTTTCAACTTATATTGCAAAAAATAAAAAATCCAGCTGTGATTAAATACCACCAAAAGAAAGCTCTGTTTGTGAGAAAAAAATGATAAAAATTTGGTTTGGGTACAATGTAGCATGACTGAGTAATTGTCATTCAAAGTGTGAGAGCGCTGAAAGCTAAAAATTGGTCTGGGAAGGAAGGGTGTATAAAAGCCCTGTATTGAAGTGGTTAAATAGGTGTAAACCCTAGCTGAATGGCATTCCATTTGCTAAGGTATGTATGGAACAACAAAAAAAATACTTTTTTTCATACTATGTTGCTGCTTCTTGGCTCTAGCAGCCACTTCCCCTCTACATCTATACATTTACAATACAATTCAATACAAGCAGGATTAAAAGTCCCTGCTCCTTCGAGTTTATAATCTAAAAGGCAATTAATGAGGGATGAGCTGATGGAGAAAGTAAAAGTTAATTTTGTAGGTGAAGGGCTTTTAAGGCTGTCCTGAAGAGATGAGTTTTTAGGGATCACCTAAAAGTATACGGAGTAGGAGCTAGCCAGACAGATTGGGGTAGGAGGTTCCAGGATGGAGAAATCCTGGAGTTGTGCATGGGAAAGGAGGGAGACAAGGGAGCTGTAGAGCAGGAGGTCTTGTGAGTGAGAAACTTATATAGCGCAGCACATGCGAACTGAATCGCCTCTGGGAGGAGCAGAGAACACCACTTTGGCTAACAGTGGGACATTCCATGTGATGTGTGCTAAAATGGCCATATGTTAGCTCCTGTATGATGACGCAGGAGCACAATTGGGAGTGTTTTCACCCTATAGAAAAACAGAGTTAAACCTGTTGAACTCAACCTTCAAAGAACTGCATAGAATATATAACATTACTCACTAGACTGTAATAAATTCACATAAAAACATAAATAAATTGATATATTCCAATTTGTATAATGCAATAACATGGTACCAAACCCACATCATACACGCCTAAAAACATGCATCCACCTCTCACTACATATACATACTTAATAAGCCCCTAACAGGTAACATTATATGTTGATTTAGTAGACAAAAACGAAATTGATCAAAAAAACTAAAATGATAATGGTGATCGCATGCGTGGTGGATAAATGGAACTACGGAGACAAAGAGATCAATATTTTGTGAGGCAAAAGAAAAACAAGCCAGTAGCCATTCAATGGTGATATCCTTTGTGAAAGATGATGGTAAGTATCAATACTCCAAGGTGCCAGGTACAAGAACAAATTATTACCATTTTGGGAGGTTTCACAATATGAGTCAACCAGAGAGATCCATGTGTCTCCATTTGTTCTTGTACCTGGCACCTTGGAGTATTGATACTTATGATACTTGCCATCATCTTTCACAAAGGTACCCTCTGCGCTCCTGAAAGTTCACCAATTATAAATCCACTTAATGTTTGTGAAGAAAAAAACATACATTAACACTTTAATTTTCGGAAGATCCAGTCCTTTATATGGTTAAAAAAGGGAAAGTTTCCACAATGTGCACAATATGATAAAAAAAGTATAAAAAAACTTTCCAAATGTCTGCATCAGACCAGCACCCTCTTCAGACTTCAAATGGTTAAAGCTTGCGGTTTTAGTTTGTGGGCTGTCTAGCAAGACATCATTAGTGCAAATGGTGAGCACAGTACATTACCCAGCCAGATGTAAACATCGATCGAATGTCCTTCTCCTGGCTGATGTAACAATGTCCGGGATCCTAAGCTCTCTCCTATGCGGGTCTGGAAGCTTCACAGACCCGATAAATGTGACTGCTGGAGACACAGGGTGGATCAGCCTATCAGAAAGGACGCTCTCCCTGGGTGAACATGCAAGCGTCCCACGTCTGAGACACTGTTTCAGTAAACCAGCTGTACTGCAGGGAGAAGTTTAGGCGCCCTCCAGTGGGCAAATTGCAGTATGCGCTTGTTGAAAAATCAACAGCGTTGCATGGCGATTAAAATAATCGGATATAAAAGTTCTTATGCATGAATAGGATCTTCCATCATAAAAGGGGGATATTAAGAGGGGTCCTAGACGACGCGTTTCGCCCTTACAAGAGCTTTGTCACAGTCAATAGGACCTAGGTATAAAGTTTAATTAAATAGACTAAGATAGGGGGGGGGAATTTGAGGAAGGGGAGGAGAAAGGGGAGGTGTACCAAACCGAGAGATTTAACCCTTTGGACATCCAAAAAGACAAACAGACAAATAAATCACATATATATTGCAAGAGAATTATTTTTAAAAAATATATAGCAAGAGAATTTGTTTTTTTAAAAAAACATATTAGCATATCATAAATTACTAAAAGATAAACAGCAGTTTTTTTGTGTCTTAACTGGTCACTAGATCTCATTATAACAAATCTATATTGTTGCAACATAATATCCACAATAGGTTGTATGGGCACTCTATCCAGATGGTGCCCTCTAGTGGCAATTCATAAAAACTATATTCTAAAAAATGTTATAGAATATAGAATAAAAAGCTATATATAAAATAGGAAGAGTTAGATAAGAACGTTAACTTCAATTTCCTCATTTAACCCCTTAGGTGCCAAGCTGTCGAACTTATGTATCCAGAAGACCTCCCTTCTGCAAAGAAGGGAGAATCTTTCATTGGTAGTCAGAGTTCCTTTCGGAATGTGCTCAATTACAAAAACTTCAAGATATTTAAAATCCCTGTTGTGACAACGATCAAAGTGCCGAGGAACGCTGTGTTCAGTACAGCCCTTTTTAATCAGGCGACGATGATCGCCGATTCGGGCGCGTAGAGCTCTGATAGTTCTGCCAACATAGAAAAGACCACAGGCACACCGTAGGACATAAATAACAAATTCTGTAGAACATGTCACAAAATGTTTGATACCAAATGATTTTCCAGGAGATAGATGAATCTTCTCTGTGCCATGGGAAATGAATTGGCATGTCAAGCATGCCCGTTTTTTGCACTGAAAGATCCCCTTACGGTCATTAAAATAGCTTCTAATATCTAGTGGAGAACCTGATGGTTTCTTCTGAATTTTACTAGGGGCTAAGATATTTTTGAGTGTACGGGCCCTCCGAAAAGTAACCTGCGGGATGGCTGGAAGTATAGGAGCCAATCTTTGGTCTAAGTGAAGTATTTTAAAATGTTTCTTTATAATATTGGCAACTGATTTGTAACAATCATTGTATGTAGTAACAAATCTAGTGGTATATTCACTAACCCGTTGTTCTTTGGTTGTTACCGTCTCAGGGGGTTTCAGAAAAAAAGAAAAGGCCTCATTGACTAACTTTTCAGGATAGCCCTTCTCTTCAAATTTCTTCTGCATTAGGATGCTCTGTTCAATATATTCATCATCCCGAGTACAATTCCTTTTGAGTCTATTGAATTGTCCTTTTGGAATATTCTTCTTCCACACAGGATGATGGCAACTGTCATAGTGCAGATATGAGTTACAATTAGTTGGTTTGTTATGATTCTTGGTAATTATTTTATCTTGTTCATGTGTTACCACTAGATCCAAGAAGACTATTTCAAGGGGATCTATTACATATGTAAAGGATAAATTGAAAGTATTGGAATTACAATACGAGACAAAGGAGAGAAAAGTCTCCATTGTCCCACTCCAAATGAGGATCACATCATCAATGTAACGTCCAAAATAAACTATAAATTCAGCATAGGGATTGTTTTGCCAAATATATATGTCTTCCCATTGGCCCATGGTTAGATTGGCATATACAGGTGCATAATTAGCTCCCATCGCCGTCCCCTTTAATTGTAAATAAAACTGCTCACAGAACGTAAAATAATTGTGTTTGAGACAGAACTCCACTGCCTCCAATAAAAACTGGGACTGTAAAGAATTAAAATCTCCACTCTTGTTTAGGAAATATTGGACAGCTCTAGTTCCCACTTCGTGCGGAATAGAGGTATATAGCGATGCCACGTCCAGAGATGCCCAAAAGTATCCTGGTTCCCATTTGTAATGTTGGAGGGCGTCTATCACTTCTTTTGAATCTTTTATGTATGACGGCAATTGGAGAACCAGAGGTTGTAACATATGGTCGATATACATTGAAAGGCCATTAAGGAAGCTGTTCGTGCTGGCTATAATAGGGCGGCCTGGAGGATCTACAAGAGATTTGTGAATTTTCGGTAAAAAATAAAAATGGGGGGTACTACATTCAAAGGGGAGGAAAAACTGCCTTTCTCTTTTCGTGAGCACACCACTTTCCCACGCTGTATAAATCAGCGTTTTCAGTAGCTGTTGGTATTCGGGGAGAGGGTCTTTAGACAGTTTAAGGTAAGTGTCAGTATCCGCTAGAAGACGGCTGGCTTCTTTCAGATAATCTACCTTATTTTGGATCACTATGCTGCCCCCTTTGTCCGCCTGTTTAATAATAAGGTCAGCATTATTCTTTAAAACTTTAAGAGCTTGATTCTCCTCAAATGATAAATTCAAATGTTTTGTATTTTTTGGTTTTTCACACAAAACGACCAGATCTTTGTAGACCGCTTGATAGTAGGTCTCGATGTACGGCCCTTTAGAGGAACTGGGGTAAAATGTGGATTTGGGTTTAAAAGTGGTGGTTAGCATAGGGGGCTCCACCTGTGATATGGCGACATCCCCCTCTACGTGACCATCCTGCCATAGGTCCTCGAGGATTTGTAGTACCTCTTCCTCCGGCATAATTGATGGCAAAGGTGTTACTGCCACCATTTGGCTGTTGTAATTACCTTTATGGTGCACCAAAGGATTAGTCGCAAAGTGACGCTTCAAAGTAAGCTGCCTGATAAATACATGTAGGTCTTTAAATAAGCCAAATTTATTCGGGCCATTAGAGGGTGAGAAACTTAACCCTTTCTGGAGGACCCGAGTTTCGAAGGGAGACAATATGTGTGAAGAGAGATTGTAGATTTTTATGGTGTCAGTACTTGGTTCCTTTCTACTCTCTCTTTTTTGTTGTCTCGTCTGTCGAGCTCCTGCTCTTCGTCCTCTTCTAGTTTTCTCTTTTCTTTTCCTCCCTTTGGAGGTGGCCTCTGAAAATTTTGATCTGAGGGAGATAGCTCTCCTAGTGAGGGATCCAATTGAGACGGAATAGACGTATTGTCTTCTGAGGATTTTGGTCTAGCTCCTTGTATTTTGTAGATTTCAAGGTCCCTAGAGAGGGGGCTAAAACTATTCCGAATTGGAATATTAAAAATCTCTGTAGGTCTGTTAGTGTTAATAGGCCTCATCCTGTCGACATCTAAATTAGTAGGAATGGAGGTTTCAAGAGGGAAGGGAGGGACAATGTCCGTTGTTCCAATGTCCATAGTGGATAAGTCTCTCTCTTCTCCAATTGTTCCAGGAGGGTATTGATTCCAAGTGAGCTGAGCTCCTATGGGAATAAGATTACTATTACTCTGTGGCAGTGAGGGTTCATCAACCCTTTGTGAGTATTGAATATGTTCATTATTAGGTATTCTGGATCTATATTTATTCTTTTTATTTTTATTTCTCGGTTTGCTTTGTGTATTCTGTGGGGGAATGCCCTGTGTTTCATAGTGTGGACGCTTCCATTCGAATACCTGACCATTACTATAGTCGAAAAGATCTCTTTCAAGCTTATTAGTTTTCTTTGAGATTAGCAAATCCTCATCTTTTTTAATGTTTCTATTAAGTACTTCCAACCATTTGGTGAACAAGCAAGAGGAACTATATTCATTTAAGAGTATTTCTTTTTCGCTGACCTGATGTTGCGCTAGTTCCAACTTCCTCTCTCTTTGTGTGACTAATACTTTAATCCATTTCATCGTACAGAATTCTGCTAGAGATCTCCATTCTTTGGTGAGATCTTCATCCAGAAAACTACACTGTTTTTTGATACGTAAGCCGCGTGGTGTAATGCCTAATTCAAGATATTTGTTTAAAAAAGCTAAATCCCACCATTGCGTTTGCTCGTAGAGCCTAGCATCCTGTGATTGGAGGAAGGCTTTTCTCATACGTATCTCGAAGAGCTCGCTATGTGGTTGATTACGGCTTATTGGAACTTCATTATATTTTACCGAAAGATTTTTACTGTTACAGTCAATATTATTAAAAATGGCTTGAAGTATAGCATTTCTAGCTATGCAATTACTCATATTCAAAAGTTAAAAGGTTTTTTCTATAATGTTAAGATATTAAAATGTTTAAGATTTTATTAAAACACACAAAAGAAAAAAAAAAAAAAAGAGGGGGGGCGGAAAAAACTCGGTTCGAAAAAAAAAAAAAAATAAATAAATAAATAAAAAATTACAATGGTGATGATGAAAAACTGAAGGGAAATTGACACTTAACAACAGTCAAGGATTAACCCAGAGCAGCCATGTGAACAAAGTCCAGACAGGAACTAGAGCTGTCCAATATTTCCTAAACAAGAGTGGAGATTTTAATTCTTTACAGTCCCAGTTTTTATTGGAGGCAGTGGAGTTCTGTCTCAAACACAATTATTTTACGTTCTGTGAGCAGTTTTATTTACAATTAAAGGGGACGGCGATGGGAGCTAATTATGCACCTGTATATGCCAATCTAACCATGGGCCAATGGGAAGACATATATATTTGGCAAAACAATCCCTATGCTGAATTTATAGTTTATTTTGGACGTTACATTGATGATGTGATCCTCATTTGGAGTGGGACAATGGAGACTTTTCTCTCCTTTGTCTCGTATTGTAATTCCAATACTTTCAATTTATCCTTTACATATGTAATAGATCCCCTTGAAATAGTCTTCTTGGATCTAGTGGTAACACATGAACAAGATAAAATAATTACCAAGAATCATAACAAACCAACTAATGGTAACTCATATCTGCACTATGACAGTTGCCATCATCCTGTGTGGAAGAAGAATATTCCAAAAGGACAATTCAATAGACTCAAAAGGAATTGTACTCGGGATGATGAATATATTGAACAGAGCATCCTAATGCAGAAGAAATTTGAAGAGAAGGGCTATCCTGAAAAGTTAGTCAATGAGGCCTTTTCTTTTTTTCTGAAACCCCCTGAGACGGTAACAACCAAAGAACAACGGGTTAGTGAATATACCACTAGATTTGTTACTACATACAATGATTGTTACAAATCAGTTGCCAATATTATAAAGAAACATTTTAAAATACTTCACTTAGACCAAAGATTGGCTCCTATACTTCCAGCCATCCCGCAGGTTACTTTTCGGAGGGCCCGTACACTCAAAAATATCTTAGCCCCTAGTAAAATTCAGAAGAAACCATCAGGTTCTCCACTAGATATTAGAAGCTATTTTAATGACCGTAAGGGGATCTTTCAGTGCAAAAAACGGGCATGCTTGACATGCCAATTCATTTCCCATGGCACAGAGAAGATTCATCTATCTCCTGGAAAATCATTTGGTATCAAACATTTTGTGACATGTTCTACAGAATTTGTTATTTATGTCCTACGGTGTGCCTGTGGTCTTTTCTATGTTGGCAGAACTATCAGAGCTCTACGCGCCCGAATCGGCGATCATCGTCGCCTGATTAAAAAGGGCTGTACTGAACACAGCGTTCCTCGGCACTTTGATCGTTGTCACAACAGGGATTTTAAATATCTTGAAGTTTTTGTAATTGAGCACATTCCGAAAGGAACTCTGACTACCAATGAAAGATTCTCCCTTCTTTGCAGAAGGGAGGTCTTCTGGATACATAAGTTCGACAGCTTGGCACCTAAGGGGTTAAATGAGGAAATTGAAGTTAACGTTCTTATCTAACTCTTCCTATTTTATATATAGCTTTTTATTCTATATTCTATAACATTTTTTAGAATATAGTTTTTATGAATTGCCACTAGAGGGCACCATCTGGATAGAGTGCCCATACAACCTATTGTGGATATTATGTTGCAACAATATAGATTTGTTATAATGAGATCTAGTGACCAGTTAAGACACAAAAAAACTGCTGTTTATCTTTTAGTAATTTATGATATGCTAATATGTTTTTTTAAAAAAACGAATTCTCTTGCTATATATTTTTTAAAAATAATTCTCTTGCAATATATATGTGATTTATTTGTCTGTTTGTCTTTTTGGATGTCCAAAGGGTTAAATCTCTCGGTTTGGTACACCTCCCCTTTCTCCTCCCCTTCCTCAAATTCCCCCCCCCTATCTTAGTCTATTTAATTAAACTTTATACCTAGGTCCTATTGACTGTGACAAAGCTCTTGTAAGGGCGAAACGCGTCGTCTAGGACCCCTCTTAATATCCCCCTTTTATGATGGAAGATCCTATTCATGCATAAGAACTTTTATATCCGATTATTTTAATCGCCATGCAACGCTGTTGATTTTTCAACAAGCGCATACTGCAATTTGCCCACTGGAGGGCGCCTAAACTTCTCCCTGCAGTACAGCTGGTTTACTGAAACAGTGTCTCAGACGTGGGACGCTTGCATGTTCACCCAGGGAGAGCGTCCTTTCTGATAGGCTGATCCACCCTGTGTCTCCAGCAGTCACATTTATCGGGTCTGTGAAGCTTCCAGACCCGCATAGGAGAGAGCTTAGGATCCCGGACATTGTTACATCAGCCAGGAGAAGGACATTCGATCGATGTTTACATCTGGCTGGGTAATGTACTGTGCTCACCATTTGCACTAATGATGTCTTGCTAGACAGCCCACAAACTAAAACCGCAAGCTTTAACCATTTGAAGTCTGAAGAGGGTGCTGGTCTGATGCAGACATTTGGAAAGTTTTTTTTTTTTTTTATTTTATTTTTTTTTATACTTTTTTTATCATATTGTGGAAACTTTCCCTTTTTTAACCATATAAAGGACTGGATCTTCCGAAAATTAAAGTGTTAATGTATGTTTTTTTCTTCACAAACATTAAGTGGATTTATAATTGGTGAACTTTCAGGAGCGCAGAGTTTTCCTTTTTGGTGTATTTGTGGTACTTCAGGGTATCCGGATCTCTGCAGCAGGGACTGTTCTCAGCCCATACGAGGGTTTCAAGTATTTCATGGGATATTAGTTATTTCCCATTGAGCGCCAGTGATTTTTTTGTATCAATCTTTCACAAAGGATATCGCCATTTAATGGCTACTGGCTTGTTTTTCTTTTGCCTCACAAAATCTTGAACTCTTTGTCTCCGTAGTTCCATTTATCCACCATGCATGAGATCACCATTATTTTTGATTTTTTGGATTATTTTACTTTGTCTAAATCAATATATAATTTTACCTGTAAGGGGCTTATTGAGTATGTAGTGAGAAAGGGGGATGCATGTTTTTAGGGGTGTATGATGTGAGTTTGGTACCATTTTAATGCATTATACAATTTGCATATATACATTTTGGTTTTTTTCTTGATTAATAAAATGTGAATTCATTAATTAGTCTAGTGAGTAACGTTATATATTCTATGCAGTTCTTTGGTGGTTAAGTTCAAATCAGGTTTTTTAACTCTGTTTTTCTAGTTGTATATGCACCGATACACTCCAACTGCTTAGAGCTATTTATCTTTTATTTAAATTTTTTTATTATAATCTCTGTGGGTGATTTTTGGGTTAATCTTGGAGTGTCTATTCTAAAATTTGTCATAGCAGGAAGTGTCTGAACAATAACCTTTATGGCAGGATCACCAGGTAGTCTATTAAAAAAAAATAAAGTATTTATCAGTTTAGGCTGATCTATATTCTTCTACATATTTTTGATAAAAATACATAAAAATCACAGTAGGCATATATTGTTTGGTTTGTGCAAAACATATCATGTCTACAAACTATGGTATAGATTTAGGGACTTTTTTTTTTAATTGTTTTTACTAGTAACAGTGGAGTTCTGCGTTTTTTTTTTTTTTTTTGGCTGGATTGCAGTGGACACATCTGACCCCAAATTACACTTTTTGGGGACCAGTGACATTTTATTACATTGATCAGTTCTATAAAAATGCACTGATCAATGTAAAAATGACACTGGCAGAGAAGGGGTTAACTGTTCCCTAGGTGTGTTCTAACTGTAGGGGGGATGGGCTGGCAGTGACACGACAGAGATCCCTGTTCCCGGTCACAGTGGATCGGTAATGTCTCCTGTCAGAATGGGGATCCGCCTTGTTTACAAAGGCAGATCCCCATTCTGCCTCTGTACTAGGTGATCGCCGGTGGACATCGAGTCCGCTTGACCCGCATGAGCCACGATACAGCGATTTGCGCAGGAGAGCCGGCCTGCCGCCGTATAACATTGGCGGTTGATTGGCAAATGGTTAAACAATACAGAATTAATTAAAAGCTAAGGACAGTATCACTGGGCTAGGAACACCCATGCGTGGGAACTATTAACTCCCCACTCAAATTCCTGAGATGTGAAGAGAAGGCGAATGATTCAAGTTGCCAGCAACAAAGAAAAATGAAAATATGAACATTTGTTTAGCTCATTGCATAAAAATAGGGTTAATAATATAACTTAAAGTGGATGTAAACCCGATTCATGAAATTTGAGCTGGACACATCTGCAGTGTTTTTTTGTATCTCCCTCCAAAGCAATGTCCCGTGTCTCTCTTGCTCCGTATTTCTTTTATAAGCCCCAAGAGTTTACATCCACATTAAATTACAAAATCTTCAGTTTTACTCAAAGCGGAAGTAAACCCTTCTATTTTATAGTTTCAAAAAACAGTTAGCATGCCGGAAATGCTAGCCGTCACATTGGTTGTGCTCTCAACCAAACTGTCAAACCATCCAATGACCGGTGTCATAATGGATCACATGTGCAGCAATATGGCAGTTGCAGATTAAACAGAGGCCAAGATGGAAGCTTCCTTGGCTGAAAACAATAGAAGGGTTTACTTACACTTTAATGCAAAAATAAATACACCCCACAACAAAAACTACTACATCTATTATTTTGTATGACCTTCATGATTTGTAAGGACAGTACAAAGTCTTCTAGGCATGGAATGAACAAGTTGGTGACATATTGCAACATCTATCTTTTTCGATTCTTCAAGAACGACCTCTTGTAGAGCCTGGATGCTGGATGGAGAGTGATGCTCAACTTGTTTCTTCAGAGTTTCCCATAGATGTTCGATTGGGTTGAGATCAGGAGACATACCTGGCGGCCACTGAATCACTTTCACCATGTTCATCAGAATTGCAACAGTGGCCTTAGATGTGTGTTTTGGATCAATGTCATGTTGGAAAAGTGCACGATGACCAAGGGCACGGAGTGATGGTAGCATCTGCTTTCAATATAGAGCAGTATATCTGTGAATTCATGAGACCATCAATGAAATGCAGCTCCTCGACACCAGCAGCACTTATGAAGCCTCACAGATGAACACTGCCACCACCATTCACTGTAGGCACCATGCATTTTTTTTTCTTTGTACTCCCCACCTTTGCGACGCCATACAGTTTTGAAGCCATAAGTTGCAAAAACATTTAGCTTTGTCTCATCACTCCAGAGTACAGAGTCCCAGTAACCATCTTCTTTTTCAGCATAGGCTGTGGCAAATTCTAGGTGAGCTTTTTTGTGCATGGGATTTAGGAGTGGCTTCCTGTGTGGACTACACTCATGCATACCATTCCTCTGCAGTGTACACCGTATTGTGTCACAGAAAACAATCACCCCAGTTTGGCTTTCTACTTCTTTAGCTAACTGCAGTGAACTTACATAGCAATTTTCTTCAACCTGTCTCATCATAAGACGCTCCTGTTAAGGTGTTGACTTCCGTGGATAGCTTGGAAGTCTCTTAAGGAGTAAAGATTTGCTGATCTTTCTCTAGCCTTCACCTTTCTTGTGCAAATAATTTATTTTCTTTCTCAGACCTTGTGACATTTCTTTCATGTGGTGCCATTGCTGACAGCATGAAATGGGAAGGGGTTTTCTTAAGTAACGCTCTTAGAAACAACTGTCTGCTGCACATCTGTTTAATGAATAATTACTCGCTTGTAGCCGATATCTTGTTAATTAAGATTTTGTTGTCTAAAATTTAGCTTTGCTCCTAACACTTTCATTGGAGTGTATTCATTTTTGCAACATGGTCCTTAAGTATTTTTCCTAAAAAATTCAGTTTCTCTTTCGTCCATGGACGAACACAGCTTCCTTATACTCTTGACTGTAGGGTTATGTTCCGTCTAGGCAGAGGACTAGGCAGACATGTTAATGGTTAAAACATGTAAACTTTAGCAAAGCTGAAACAGCCCCGCCCAGGGGGTGGCCCCTCTGGTCATAACCCCTCTCACTGCACTGAGCAGCTCATTTTTTTTTTCTGCCTAGTAGAGAAGGACCTGGCTTCCCTTGGGCCCATGGTCCTGAAGAACTTATTTTTAAAGATTCTAATTATTTATTGATCTTGAGATCTATCAACTGCCGGCTGGATAATATAGATCCTTGTAGTCCCCCCAGTCCAGCCATCGAGCGTGAGCAGGCCTTAGCTATGCACTGGGTCAGCCACGACATATCCCATTGGGGTGGCCAGTGAGCTTTTTGCTCCATACTATGGAAGTGGGTCTGTCAGAAACGCGCCAGCAGTCCTTGCAGGGACGGGTAAGTACTTTTCCTCCTGTCTTGGCAGGATGGAATAGCTGTGCTTTTCTAAGGGGGGGGTCGATTAGGGGGTCTTGTGTCCTCCCTTTCCTTCCCTCCTCCACCATACATGGGCCTGCTGTGACTGACCTGGGTTGTACCTGAGGGGTTGTTTTTCCTATCCTGGCTGGGGGCTGCAGGGTGTTCTGAGCCTGCTCTCTGTGTGGGTGGTCTGCCATGGGGGGGTCCTCCGCTCGGGGGCCACTATGTTTTTTCGGCCTTCTCGTCCACCTCGGTGTCCCTAGGCGCTGTTTTTCTTTAAATCAGTGCCATTTTCTTGTGCTTCTATTGAAATGCGGCTGGCGGCCATTTTCTTGAAGCTTGCGCTCTTTTTCTGAGGTGGCCGGTGGCCATCTTGGTGTGGTTTTTAACAGGTTTTGGCCTGTAATGCTGGGGGGACTTTCTTAACGACGCGAACATCGCAGTTTACCTCAGAGACACTCGGACACACACAATGTAAAGGAGAGCGGACCACAGTGCTATGCAGCTTTCTTGTCAGGGTGGTGAGTCCCCTGGGATACCCCCTTTTGGTCAGTACAGCAAGGAGGGTGGGTCTCTCTCTTTTAGTGCACTTGTACCTTGACTTTAGTTCCTGGGGGATGTTAGGTGAGCGGGTCAGCATGGCGTCAGAAGCTGGCGCGTCTTCCAACCAACATTCCAGTGGTGACAACCGGTGCCCCTGTGGACACTTGGTCGGCAGTCCTGGAATCATTTGTTGCCAGGGTGGAAGCGGTGTGTGGGCGCAAGGGGGGGTAAAAAAAAAATACCCCCTCCCCCACCATTTCCCGGAGATAGCTCTGACTTGTGCCTGGCTGCGGCCCAGGGCCCTGGTTCTGGGGTATCAGAGGATGCGGACCAGGACCTTTTGGACAGTGACTAGGACTCCAGGTCTGGGTCAGCGCAAGACAAGGCACTGGTTAGAGCTCTTATGACCGCAGTGTGGGACACTCTTAAGCTAGAGGATACTGCCAGGACATCTGCTGAGGGGTCGGTCCCTTTTGGGTCCCACAAGCAGGCCCGTACAGATAAGGTGTTTCCTTATGTGACCTTTTTTGATAAGTTCATAGACAAGGAATGGGAACAACCGCAGAGGACCTTTGCGGTCCCCAAGCGTATGGTGTTCCATTACCCCTTTGAGGAGAGCATTTTAAAAAAAGTGGGCATCTTCCCTGGTTGTGGACCCCCCGGTATCCAGGTTGAACAAGGCAACCACGATTCTGGTTGAGGGAACCCCTGCTTTTAAGGACCCTGCTGACAGGAGGTCCGAATCGGTAGGTCGGTCCATTTGCTCCATGCTGGGTTCAGCTTTGCGGCCTATTTTGGCTACAGCACTGGTGTCGGACACTTACTCAATGGGCAAGACTATTGCACCAGGAGGCCCTGCGTGGAACTGGCTGACCAGTTAGTGCAGGGCCTCAAGTATGTCTACGATGCAGACCCCTTGATCTCCAGAGCCTCACTATCTGCAGTGGTTCTGCGACGCCCAATTTGGCTTAAGGTCTGGTCTGCAGACCAGACTTCCAAGAAGACTCTGGCAGATTTGCCTTTCTGGGGCGGAAGGCTATTTGGTGCCTCCCTGGACGACAACATAAAGGATGCCATGGGGGGGGGGGGTAAGAGTACGCTACTCCCCCAATCCAGAAAAGGTAAAGAGCCACGTCGCAGGCTGGGATCCTCTTTTTTCCATGCAAAAGCAGTATTTTCGTCAGTCAGGTCCCTCAGGTAGGTGTCCTCAGACCGACAAAGAGCCTGCTGCAGGACAGAAACTTCCTTGGGTTCACAAGCCGAGCAAATCTGCGACAGCATGAAGGTTTGCCCCTGCCCAACTCTCGGGTGGGGAGACGTCTGCACGAGTTTGCGGATCGGTGGACCTCCCTGATTTCCGACCAGTGGGTCTGCAAAGTGGTTTCATCAGGGTACAAGACAGTTTCTTTCTCGTCCACCAGATTCTTTCCCTCAAACCTTCTTCTCCTTCCGGCTCATCGGGACAGTGCAGGACTTGTTGAGCTGCAGGGTAATCATACCTGTACCACTGCGGGAAAGGTTTCAGGGTTTCTACTCGAATCTGTTTGTGGTCCCGAAGAAGGACGGAGATCGCCTAATTCTGGACCTCAAGGCTCTCAATGCCTTTGTAAGGGTTTAGGATGGAATCAGTTTGCTCTGTGGCTGCTGCTCTCCATCTGGGGGATTTTCTGCTGTCCTTTGAACATCAAGGACACATACTTACATGTCCCCATATATGTCGGGCATCAGAGGTTCCTGCACTTTGCGGTTGGGGAAGGCCACTATGACTTTGTGGATCTTCTATTTGGCCTGACATCAGCTCCAAGGTGCTTGCCCCCGATTTTGGCCTTGTTGAGACATCGAGGAATTGCTATCGTGGACTACTTGGACGATCTGCTTCTGAGAGCTGCTTCAAGCTCAGAATTAGAGGAGGACGTGGCAATTGCCAGTCAGACCCTCCATAAGTTTGGCTGGGTGCTGAACTTCCAGAAGTCAGTGTTGGTACCGACTCAGCGTTTGGAGTATCTGGGTCTGATTCTAGACTTCTCGGAGGCGAGAGTTCTCCCCTTTGAAAAATTGCAGACTCTTCAGACGGAGGTGAAGCTGTTGGCATCCCGCAGGTGGTCGTCGCTGCACTTTTGCATGCGAATCCTGGGTATCATGGTATCCTCCTTCGAGGCAGTACCGTTTGCTCAATTTCACTCTTGAGTCTTGCAGAAGGAGATTCTGTCCAAATGGGACAAGTCTCTGTTGTCCCTGGATTGTCAAATCCGGGTGAGCCCACAAGTCAGGACTTCCCTGGTCTGGTGGCTGAGATCTCCAGCTCTTCATACCGGGAAGTCGTTCCTTCCCATTCACTGGACGGCGATCACGACGGACGCCAGCCTGACCGGTTGGGGGGGGGGGTCTAGGTTGTTCAGTCGACACAGGGTCGCTGGACACAGGAAGAATCTCGCCTACCGATCAATATTCTGGAACTCTGAGCGATCAGGCTGTGCCTCTCCACATGGTCGCGGAGCCTACAGGGGTGTCCAGTCAGGATCCAGTTGGACAACGCCACAGCGGTGGCATATGTCAACCATCAGGGAGGAACAAGAAGCTCGGCTGCAGCGTCGGAGGTCGCTCACATCCTAAGGTGGGCAGAATGGAACGTGCCGGCTCTAACGGCCGTATACATTCTGGGCATAGAAAACTGGCAAGTGGACTACCTAAGTGGCCAGACGCTGGACCAAGAAGAATGGTCACTACACCCAGGTGTGTTCCGCCTCCTTTGCACAAGATGGAGCGAGCCAGAAGTGGATCTCCTGGCTTCTCGACTGAATCAAAAGGTGTTGAGATTCGTGGCAAGGTCAAAAGATCCTTGAGCGGACGCGACAGACGCGTTGGTGGCCCCATGGGGACAGTATCGGCTGATATATGCATTTCTCCCACTGAAACTGCTTCCTCATCTGCTCCACAGAACAGAATCAGAGGGGATCCCAATGATCCTAATTGCCCCAGATTGGCCTTGGCACGCTGACCTAATACGTCTGGTGGTGGATGCTCCTTGGCGACTGCCAATGCGGGAGTACCTTCTCTCACAAGGTCTTATTCTTCATCCTGCTTTATAGTCGCTGGCTTTAACGGCATGGCTGTTGAAAGCCAGGTGCTGAGAAAACGGGGCCTGTCGAATTCGGTTATTTCCACCAAACTGAGGGCACGGAAGTCATCTTCTCAGAAGATTTACCATTGCACGTGGAAGGCCTACACCTCTGTGTGAAGAGATGGGATGGCATCCACATACATATTCTGTTTCTAGGATCCTGCTGTTATTAGATCAGAAGCTTGCCTTAGGCACCATTAAGGGGCAGATTTTAGCTTTGGCCATTTTCTTTCAACAACCCTTGGCGTCCCACTCACTGATGAGTACGTTTGTTCAAGGGGTTCGACATGTGGCTCCTCCGGTTTGACCACCACTACCTCCGTGGGATTTGAACCTGGTGCTCTTGGTGCTTCAGAAACCTCCTTTTGGGAACATCAGAAAAATTCCTCTTGACGTTCTCTCAGAAAGTTGCCTTTCTAGTGGCCATTACGTCTGTCAGACGGGTCTCTGAGTTGGCGGCCTTGTCTTGTAAGTCCCCCTACTTGGTCCTCCATAGAGATAAAGCGGTGCTACGCCCACAGCCTTCCTTTCTTCCAAAGGTGGTTTCGGCCTTTCATCTGACTGAGGACATTGCACTTTCATCCTTGTGTTCTCGGCCGTCACATCCCAAGGAGGCTGCGTTACATTCCTTAGACATGGTACGTGCTCTGCGGGTGTATCTGTCTGCTATGGCTCCGTTTCGGAGGTCAGACTAACAGTATCGGCTTACGCCCTGAAGGGACAGCCATCTTCTTTTCCTGTCACGGCGCATTCGACCAGGGCAATTGGTGCTTCCTGGGCTTTCCGACATCAAGCGTCTGTCTCACAGGTGTGAAAGGCGGCGACCTGGTCGTCCGTTCACACTTTCACCAAGTTTTACAAGGTTTTTAGCAGGCTTCCGAAGGTGCACTTCGGCCGCAAAATTTTGCAGGCGGTAGTTTAACCACTTCCATACAGGGCACTTACGCAGCTTCCCGCCCAAGCCAATTTTCAGCTTTCGGCACTGTCGCTCTTTGAATGGCAATTGCGCGGTCATGCTACACTGTACCCAAACAAAATTGGCGTCCTTTTTTCCCCCACAAATAGAGCTTTCTTTTGGTGGTATTTGATCACCTCTGCGATTTTTTTTTTTTGCGCAACAACTAAAAAAAGGCTGAAAAATTGGAAAAAAAATTACGTTTTAATTTTTTTGTAAATAAGTTTTCTCTTTCAATTACGGGCACTGATATGGCAGCACTAATGGGCACCGATGAGATGGCACTGATGGACATCGATGAGGTAGTACTGATGGGCACAGATGAGGTGGCACTGATTGGCGGCGCTGGTATGCGGCACTGATGGGCACTCATAGGCGGCACTGATGGGCACACATAGGCGGCACTGATGGGCACTCATAGGCGGCACAGATGGGCACTCATGGGCGGCACTTATGGGTGGCACAGATGGGCACTGGGCATGGATGGGCACTGTGGGGTGGCACTGATGGACACTGTGGGGTGGCACTGATGGACACTGGGGCAGCACTGATTTTGCCAGGTTGCCAGTCAGTGCCCATTTGTGGGCACTGATTGGCATCTTTTTTTTTTGCAGGCTTTTTTTTTTTTGCAGGCTTTTTTTTTTTTTTTGCCCACCCTGGTGGTCCAGGGTGGGCATCCCTGGTGGTCCAGTGTGGCGATCCGAGGGGGGGCTGCGCTGATAAACAATCAGCGCGAACCCCCCCGTCAGGAGAGCCGCAGATCGGCTCTCCTCTACTCGCGTCTGTCAGACGCGAGTGAGGAAGAGCCATCAACGGCTCTTCCTGTTTACATCGTGATCAGCCGTGATTCGACACGGCTGATCACGTGGTAAAGAGTCTCCGCCGGAGGCTCTTTACCGAGATCGGAGATGCAGGGTGTCAGACTGAAGTGGTTAAGGTTGCAACTCCACCATTGAGGAGCTCTAGTGTGTTGGGGTGAACTTTTGGTTTTTGATTGCTGTTCCCACCCCTCGTTTCCGACACTGCTTGGGGACGTCCCTAGAGTCAAGAGTATAAGGAAGCTGTGTCCGTCCATGAACTTCAGATAAAAGGATTTCACGGCGAGCACAAAAATCCTATTTTTTGTATGTGCACATTAACAAATCTTGACTCAGTGGCCTGCATTTGGAGGAGTATTTTGTAGTATAGAAGCCCATACAAAATGTTGATCCTGAAAGGAAAGCAAAGGTTTTCTGACAAATCTGTTTTTGCTGAGCACTGTACATCAAATAATTCATACATAAAACATATAGTCCATATACACAACAAATCTTTATCCATCATCCAAAAGTGATTCAAAATAAACAATCCGCATATATAAAGATCTTGATCCACCACCTACATGTATTAAGGAAAAAGAAAACACTGCCAAATGTGCAACCACCTATAAGAAAGCAGCTCACCCTTGTCTGACTGTGTTTTATGATAACCCAGTTTAACCTCCCTGATTATGTCAGATTTTTGATGCGGAAAGAGGTACATTGTTTTGCATGAATTTATGGCATTTTATATTGTAGGCCTGAAAATTCTTAGGAATAACTCACTTAAATCTGTCCAAACAAGAGTCTAGTAGAAATCCCAGCTATGATAAAGTTTGAAAACACAAAATCATAAATTATAATGTAATAAATAACTAAATCATTTTAAAAATAATAATGAAAAATGTATTTAATAATGTAATCAAAAACACTGAAATGTGCTCAGTTGCAGAATTGTCACCGTCGTCACTTTCAGTGTCTGATGACCAATTCTGTGATTCCAATTTATTATCGCTGTTTTCTAGCTGGTCTAAAACTGCTTTTGATGTAAAGGGACACTTTTTTTATTGCCATGGAAATTCTCCAGTTTCCAGGCAGAAAGAACAGTATTTATAATATAAAACTACATGCAGGTCACTGAACAAGCCACTAGAGATAAAAGGGAGGTGAAATAATTTGATACAGTACACTGTAATCTTACAGATTACATTACTGTATGTGTTCTGTATTTTGCACTTTTAGAATTTTCCGTCGGGCACCATCCCTGTGCATTGCACTGCTGGCAGGGAACAAAGCCTGACACACAGTACATTGGGAGGAGACATTGCAGGATCCAGGGGACAAGGTAAGTAACTTTCCCTGGATAGTGTGATGTAGCCCAGTGTGGCTCGGGGTTACCGCTCTTGGTATGGAAAATTGCCCCCGAGCCACACTTGGGATTACCACTAAGAAGGTTAAGAGACTCATTCCACCCTTAACTGAAACCCTTCTCATCCAATTGGATATCCATCATGAATATACCCAAGGGAATAAGACAAACACACTAGTTAAAGTTTTGTTTAACCACTTAACCCCCGGACCATTTTGCTGGTCAAAGACCAGGCCAATTTTTGCAATTCTTCACTGCGTCGCTTTAACTGACAATTGCGTGGTCATGCGATGTGGCTCCCAAACAAAATTGACACCCCCCCCCCAAAAAAAATAAGCAATTGATCGGTTTGCGCAAAAGTTATAGCGTCTACAAAATAGGGGATAGTTTTATGGCATTTTTATTAATATTTTTTATTTTATTTTTACTAGTAATAGCAGCGCTCAGTGATTTTTATCATGACTAACATTATGGTGGACACATCAGGCACTTTTGACAAATTTTTGGGACCATTGTAATTTTTACAGCGATCAGTGCTATAAAAATGCACTGATTACTGTGAAAATGACACTAGCAGTGAAGGGGTTAACTAGGTGGCGCTGTAGGGGTTAAGTGTGCCCTAGTGAGTGCTTCTAACAGTAGGGGGATGGGCTGTGTGTGACAGGACAGTGATCACCGCTTCCAATTACAGAAAGCTGTGTTCACTGTCCTATCACTAGGAAGACTGGGGAAATGCTTGTTTACATCAGCATTTCCCCCTTCTTCCTCACTGTGACACGATCGCGTGTATGCCTGCGGACATCGAGTCCGTGGGACCCGTGGCCAGAGTCACGGAGCTCATGCATGGCCACAATGTCGCTTCTTAAAGGGGGTGTATATGTATACGTACTTTTGCTTGCCCGTGCCATCCTGCCGATGTATATCTGCGTGCATGTGGTTAAAAGGTTTATTAAAGGATTTAAAAAAAACCTTCACTCACATGATCTCAGAGAAGCACTTATCACACATTTCCAAGTACATAAACATCAACAGGCATACCAGATAGTGATGTCACCATGTCTATGCACATGGAGGGACCCAAGACCCACCCAACCCATTCCTGAAAATAGTGACTTAACACAAAAGGTGTTTGGCAGGATTTAATGATATCACCAGGTCTGTGGACATTGAAGGACCTATTTTGTTGTATGCCTATTGGCATTCTTGTACACAAAAGTGTCTGCTAAGTGCTTCTCTGCACCGAGATAATGGGAGTGCATGTTTTTTTATCTTTTGATATATCTATAAGTGCTACTTTCACTGTTGTGAGTTTGCCTTATTCCCTTAGGCTGGTTTGACACGGGCAGTTCAATCAGGTCCGCCTGCCAGTTCTTCATAAGACCAGCTTATTGTGCTCTATGGAGCGGTGGAGGTGAGGAGACTTGCATCCGCCTACACTCGATTCGATCCTATCCTGTCTGCCAAAAACAGAGGGATGGGGATCCATTTCCCATCTGTCTGACGGATTAGAAAAGTCGGATGGAAACAGATAGGCAGTCTATAGTATTTCCATCCGACTGCCCCATAGCGGGGCTGTCATCCGCTTGCTCGGTGGAGAGATCCTCTGGTGCACATGACAGCGACCACCCCGCTCGAAAGGGACCTTAGTTAGGTGAATGCAGGTGATTTCTAACTGGGAGGTTTGATCATTGGGGTGAAGGGTTTATGGTGGAGCAAAACCTGTGTGTGCAATAAATATATAAGAAAAACAATGATGATATCTCCATATTATGCAATTATTTTACTTTAAAATTTCCATCTTCATACAAATAACAACAAAACAAGCAACTGTACAGTTTCAAGCATGACGATTAGATATTTTGAATCACTTTCAGACAGTGACTCAGGATTTGTCATTATATATTACATGTAGATATATGAATTGTATGTTTTCACATTATATTAAAGTGATGTGTAATGTCTCCCCCCCCCCCAATAAAAATAATAAACATGTTATATTTACTTGATTTGCACAGAGCAGCCTGGATCCTCCTCTTCTTGGGTACCTCTTCTGTACTCCTGGCCCCTCCCTCCTGTTGCATTCCCCCACAGCAAGCAGCTTGCTATGGGGGCACACGAGCCCAGTCACATTTCATGATGTCCATTCAGACATGGAGCTGCTGCTTGGCCTCGCCCCTTCTCTCTCTTGATTGGCTGGCTGATTTTGACAGCAGCAGGAGACAATACTGCATGCATGCTGCTGTGTCTCAGCCAATCAGGAGGGAGAGTCACAGATGGCTGGACAGAGATGGGGCTCAGGTAAGCATTAGGAGGGCTGCTGCATGCCTAATATTTAAATTTGTAGTAGATATATGGGGAGAAAAAAGGAAGCAGCTTTATTATTTTTTATCAGTGTGTGCAGCTTATTTTTTTTCTCAATGGATTTACTACCAATGTTTGGCAGCCCTGGAACCAGATCATGAGAATTCCCAAGAGCGATAAGAACAATGTAAATGTAGATTTTTTTTATTGGCAAGATTTAACTTTTTTAATTGAAAAGCTTGTACAGTTTTCAATAATTTACTCAAAGGAAGGGAACAATACTTACCAAAAAAATGGATAAAAATGCATTTGTTGCATTAATGTTTACACAATTGTACAGAAATGTCTGGTTAAAACCTTGCATGTTAGTAATGTTTTTCATTTTACATAAACATACATAAACAAATGAAGTACTTGCACCTCAAAACAGAGAGAGGTTAAATATTTTGATGAAGATATGCTTCCCCTCCAAGACCATACAGTTTTGTTTTTCAAAAAGTCATTTGCCCGTTTATTCACAATACACTGGATAATCCTACTTCATTAAGTACAAGGAAATGTTGCTACGTCACACATTATGGTAACTGATCTTGGCGAGGAGGCGATAAAATTAAAGCAACGTCGAAGGAAGATTGCTGTTTTGCCACCTAAGGCAAGTAGTTTTGGAATGTTTATATAAGTGACTGGATTGGCTAAACCGCTTTCCACATTTCAGACAAGCATAAGGTTTTTCACCTGTATGAACCCGGATGTGCTTTTTACAGTCTGTCAAAGTCAAGAAAGTCTTACAGCATATTTTACAGGCATATTTGCGGGCACCCTCCACCACCAGCACATTATGCTCAGAGAGAGCTTTCTTACATTTCGAAAGGACATCTGCAGATGCCCTTGTCAACTGTGGTGGACCTTGCTGAGAACCATTTCCATTGTCATAAGAGGAGTTTCCCCCATTCATCATCATTTGGGAACTGGAGGCGTTATCCTGTAGCTGAGTGCTTCGTACAGACGTAACAATTGGCATTTTGGGGGCAATACGCCGATAATTTGGAAAGTTAAAAGCACGACCCCTTGCACTTCCCATGATAGATCTGGACATAGAGTGAAGCCCTAATCCAGATCTTGGGTAGTCCATTCCAAACGGGTCATTTCCACGGTAATTGGAGGACTGAACACAAGGAATACCCATATGGTCCTGCATGGGACGAGCAAAGTGAGAATCTGGGCCATCACCGAAAGGATTATCCATGTGAGACATAACATTGGAAGAATGACCACTGTGACCTGCTTCTGGACTGACGAGGTAGGACACTTCTCCATCCATTCTACAGTCACTGGTTGTATTTGGAATGTTATCATCACAGTTTTGATTTAGGCTGAGGTTGCTGTTTCTGTTCTTGTTTAAAAAATTTGAAATGCTAAAAGAGGATTTGTGCTCTAAGTTGGGAGTCACATCTAAAATGTGAATATCTCCAACCCTGTCTGTACTAGACTGCGGATCAGAGAAACTACGATCACTGCTTTCTGGGCTCAGTTCAATTTTTTCTGCACCTGCAGTACCTTCGACCTCAACTGGCTCACTTCCTTCTGCTTGTGATGTGACATCACTCACCTCATCTTGAGGTTCAGGCGAGCTCAGTGGCTCTGATTTTACAATGACTCTCATGTGATCCTTTTCATCCACTGTAAGATCATGAGTCTCTGAAGCATAAACTGTTTTCTCACAAGCAGATTCCTGATTGTAACTCGTTTCAATTCGCGTTGTCTGAGTTGCCATTGAGATAATGTTTTCTCCACTGTTGTCAGACTGGCTTGGCACTTGTGTGTCTTCTTGGTTGCCATATGACTGATCAAACATAAGTGTGCTATCCTCTTGGTTGTCTGGGGCAGAGTCAGCTTTCATACCGTCTGTCATTTTAAGGGAATCGGGGGAAAAATATTCTTCACGAGAATTACCCATGGACTGTACACTTTCATTGGTAACATCGGTAATGAGACACTCATCAATAGAAGCCCTCATGCGCTGCCTAGCCCTTTCTTCAGAAGACTGCTTTCTTTTGTGCAGTCGTCTTATAGGAAATGCAGCCCTTTGCTCCACTATGCTATTTCTTACAGAGGAACCCATTGAAGTCTGTTGCTGCTGGGCCTGTTCTTCATTGCTCTGACCTGAATTCAAAGCTGAACTCACAATGCTTAATCCCAGCTGCTGAAGCATGAAAGACCTTTGCATTCGTGCGCTTTGCTCCTGAACTCGGTCATTGGGGGAAGACACAGGCAATGTCCTTGTAGTCAAATAGTGCTTACACGCTTTCACAACAGAATTCAAATGGAGGTGAGATGCTGCCAATAGCACATCCATCACGTTGCTTTCTCCAAGCATAAGAGTGGATGTATACATCATGTCAATAAGAGCAGCAAAGGCTTCAGATGTTACCACTTCACTGTCCAGCTGGATCATGTTCATGCTCTGGTCACTCTCTGCTACAGTAAACAGAGCTCGGAAATGAGTACTGCATGCTGCTAATACAGAGCGGTGAGCTTTAAAATGACGACTCCCGACAACTATGACACAGTCACAGAGCTGGCCTTGGAGGCGCTGGTAATTTAACTGTTGAAAGGTCTGCTCAAAGTGTCCAGGGAAATCCATGTTCCTAAGAAAAAGACAAAAAGGCAAATACCAACGTAAATATACAGTCTGAGCACAATAGAAAGGTTTATGTTTGCAATTTTAAATATGATATGCATTTTTCAATCCAAAAAAAAAACTTGAAAGCTCAGATAAACTATTAACAAGATCACTAAAATTAATGATAAATACATGGTTACACTTGAAGGAGAGTTGTTTAGGCATAAAAATTACCAATATCTGAAGCACACACTACAAAAGGCCTCAACTTTGGTTTTGCCCAAGAACTAAGCACACTCAACAGTCCAACACAAGATCCCGAATGGGCAATAGATTCGCTTTCATTGGACCGTTAAATTATAGGAGCACAACTTCATTTCAGATTTTAGGGCATTACCAAATATTTTGAATCTGAAGCTCTATTAAAATCAAAATATGGCCAAGTTACACAGCACAGGGTTCAGGAAATACATTTCTGCTGCTCTCCTACTGTTCCTGTATATAGTGTATTGCATTTTACCTTGTTCAGAAAGTGATAATACAGAACTCAGGCAGCGTAAACTTTAAGTGGTCATTAAACCGCCATCAATAAAAAGGTTTAGTTTTCTGTGGGGAGGAGAGGAACAGGAAAGCCGCCCAGATGATCAGAACGCAGAGAACACAGCGATAACAGCTTTAATTTCAATGCTGCTCAACGTCATATACAGTCCTGCCCCCTGGATGGGGAACTTTGATTGACAGATCGCCCATCCCAGGATTGGACAGGTCCATCAAGGTGCCAGGACCAGGAGGAGGGGCTGTATGTGATAGCGAGTGACTGGAAAAAGCAATTTAAATGAAAGCCGTTATCGATGTGTTCCCTGCGTTGCGCTCCGATCATCCGGGAAAAAGAAAGATCCCCATTCACATCTGAGACCTTGTAACACTAACAAGTCACATGACACTGGGGAGGGAAAATAGTTTAATTGCACCCAATTTGAACATTTTCACTTAGGTGTGTACTCAATTTTGTTGCCAGCAGTTTACACATTAATGGCTGTGTATTGAGGTTTTTGAGGGTACATCAAATTTAAACTGATATACAAGCTGTACACTCACTACTTTACATTGTAGAAAAGTGTTGTCACATGAAAAGATAAAATATTTACAAAAATGAGAGGGGTGTACTCACTTTTGTGAGATACTGTATATGCCGAAGTATAGGGGCAGATCGCACCTATGCTTCGGCATACATCATTTATTTGGCAGAGATTTCTTCATCCACATCAATGTGAATGGGGAAATCCGATGTATAATGTATATCCAAAGTAGTAACCTGTAAAGGCTTTTAAAAATGTATGTAGTTTGTTGTCGCTGCACGGGTGTGCGTAATTTTAAAGCATGTCGTGTTTGGCATCCATGTACTTTGCTAAAATATATAAAAGATGATCTTAAGCCAACACTTGGGCAATATAGCGTGTGTTTTTGTGCAAATTCAAAAAAGTGTTTTCCCCCCAAAAAAATGCCTTTGAAAAAAATCATTGCACAAATACTGTGTGAAAAAAAAAAAAGGGTTCAAAGTAATTTTCTAACAAAAATAAAATAAATAATTAATGTAAACAAAAAGTGTCAGGAAGAGCTTTGTCTTCAAGTGGTTAAAAGTGTGGGTGATGTGTGACATAAGCTTCTAAATGTTGTGCATAAAATGCCAGGACAGTTCAAAACCCCCCAAATTACCCCATTTTTGGAAAGTAGACCCCAAGCTATTTGCTGAGAGGCATCTCAAGTCCATGGAATATTTTGCCACAAGTTTTGGGAAACTTTTTTTTTTTCTACACAAAGTTGTCACTAAATGATATATTGCTCACACATGGCATGTGTATATGCAACATTACACCCCAAAATACATTCTGCTGCTTCTCCTGAGTACGGGGATACCACATGTGAGACTTTTTGGGAGCCTAGCCGCGTATAGGATCTCGAAAACCAATCACCGCCTTCAGGCTTTCTAAGGCCGTAAAATGGTGATTTTACGGCCTATGATAGTTTGAAATATCAAGATAGCAAAAAAGAAATAAAAAATTACACCTTTTCGGAAAGTAGACACCCCAAAGTTATTTGCTAAGAGGCATTGTGAGTATTTTGCAGCACTACCCTCTTTTTGTATCCCCCCTCTCCCATGCTTAGACATAGCGCTTATTTACAATTTACATCTTTAGATACCTATATTGCATCCGCTCCCGATGAGTGGCGTTATTCCACAAAACGCATCAAGCAATTGGATGCTACTCATGGGGTTACCATTTAGGAACAATTTGTAACCTCACTGTACTATACTGGTACTATTGTATATGTTTTTACATTATGTTCATATGGATCAAGAGTCTGCCAATGCCATGTATTACTATTTTATTATGCTTGTATTACATTGTGGAATATTTTATCCTTGTATAAAATAATTCCTTGTTTACAATTTACTAGTATTATTATTATAGCAGTTTGCATACCATCACTAGTTACTGGCCAGACATGTGTGTACCCATTTATCTTGCATGATTCATATAAAGTCCCACTACACTCCCCCCTAGTTAGTCTTGCAATTTAGGGATGAAGGCCATGAACTCTACACTTGTTATAGCCTCATATAAAGTCCCACACGTTTATCCTTTAGTAATGCCACATCTACCCATTGCGTGAGCAATATATCATTTCAGTGACAACTTTGTGTATATAATATAAAAAAAAAATAAAAAAAAAATAAATAAAAGAGAAGGTTTTGGGCTCAACATCCTTCTCAGCAAATTCCATGGGGGTGTCTACTTTCCAAAAAAGGGGTAATTTGGAGGGGTTTTGTACTTCCCTGCCATTTAAGTGCCTCAAGAAATGAGATAGGCAGTCAAACTAAAAGCTATGTAAATTCCAGAAAATGTACCCTAGTTTGTAGACACTATAACTTTTGTGCAAACCAATAAATAAACGTGTATTTAATTATCTTTTTACCAAGGACATGTGGCTGAATACATTTTGGCCTAAATGTATGACTAAAATTGAGTTTATTGGACTTTTTTTTTTTTTTATGGAAAATATTTTTTTTCAACATTTTCTGTCTTTTTTAGTTTGTATATCGCAAATAGGTGATCAAATACCACCAAAAGAAAGCTCCATTTGTGGTAAAAAAAAAAAAACGCAAATTTTGTTTGTGTACAGCACAATTACCAGTTTAAGCAGCGCAGTGCCAAATTGTAAAAAGAAGTGCTCTGGTCATTAAGGGGGTGAAATCTTCCAGGCTGAACTGGTTAAAAAGCCAGTGCCATTTTTCTTTTAGGGTTACAAACGCTAACTTTGTCAAAGAAGCTGTTTAGGGCCTTGTACACACGAGAGGAAATCCGCTGAAAACGGTCCACCGGACCGTTTCCAGCGGATAAATCCTCTGGCGGATTTTGATCTGATGCGCTGTACACACCATCAGATCAAAATACCCGCGGAATACATCCGCGGTGACGTGGCCGCGACGATGACGCGGCGACGTGCGCGACCCTGGAAGGTAAATACTTCCACGCATGCGTCGAATCATTACGACGTATGCGAGGGATGGGATCGGACGGACATATCCGGTGAGTCTGTACAGACGACCGGATAAGTCCGGCGGACTGGATTCCAGCGGATAGATTTCTTAGCATGCCAGCATGAAAATCAGTCGGCTGGATTTTTATCCGCTGGAAAATGTCCGCTCGGGCCTACACACGACCGGATCTATCTGCTGGAACTGATCCGCGGATCAATCCCAGCGGATAGATCCGGTCGTGTGTACGGGGCCTTACTGGCTAACATTATGAGTGCAATTGCTCTTTCAAACTCTGGGTGGTGCTTGTATACAGCAAGAATATGGTCTGCAAAATCAAAAACATATACAGGGATGCGAGTGATGTCATAAACATCTTTCTATCCCCTCCCTGGAGACTCATGCACAACTAATTGGGTTGTTGAAATTCCCAGAGTAACCTATTTTTACATTCAGGAATTGGGCACATCAGCAAGTACACAAATACTAAATATATGTAGGCTACAGATTTATGTTGCCTATGAGCTTCCCTTTTGTTGCTTGATCACTTAATTTACCCAGTAGCTACTTGAATATGTTGAATCAGCTGCATAGTGCACATCCAGCATAGCAACTCATGAATTTTAGGCAGACCACCCTTTTTTTTTTTGAAAGAACACCCGATTCCTGGTCTCGTCTGCTATACCTGTGCTTCCTTGCCAATATCACAACAAAGCAAGACAGGTTTCCTGTGTACAGAACATTTATGTTATCACACTGGCCACACTTTAAAAACCATGCTTCCTCACATGAAACAAAATTCCTAGACAAGCAACTTAATTGTTGGCTTTGCTAAGCTTACGGTTTAGTAAATGACACCAATAAATGTATTAGCCACTGAGACACTCTCACTAGACAGGAAGTTGTAAGGACGATGTTAGGGCTTCGCTGTAAAGTTACGGCGGACCAAAGACGCTTTTCTGGCTTAAAAAAATAAATAAAATAATGATATTCACTTGTGGTGCCTGTTTTCAAGCAGGGCCTTTACACATTTAAAATTACTGATACATTTTTATATGAGCTAGACAAACAGCCAAGTGTAAAATAACCACTTACTGCTATGCTAATAAATATATGTAAAAGCCTTAAAGGAACACTAAAGGCACAATTTTTTTTTTTTTTTTAAATAACAAACATGTTATACTTACCTCCACTGGGCAGCTTGTTTTGCACAGAGTGACCCGGATCCGTATCTTCTGGGGTCCCTCGGCGGCTGTCTCGGCTCCTCCTCACAAAAGCTTTCTACCTTCATGCGAGCTCGTATTGTGGAAAGCTTTTGCGAGCATGCTCCCGTGATACAGCAGAGGTCATAGCCGCCGACTGTATCACTCAGCCCCGCTGTGATTGACAGCAGCGCCAGCCAATAGCTGCGCTGCTATCAATCCGCCCAGCCTAGCCAATCAACGGCCAGGCTGGGAACCGAACAAGATGACAAGCACGTGCCCGGGACTTTCGAACGGTCAGGTAAGTAAAACGGGAGCTCGTGCTGTCAGATGTTTTTTTACCTTAATGCATAGGATGCATTAAGGTAAAAAAAACTTTTACCTTTACAACCCCTTTAATATCTACTTGATGATTGTCCACATTTGCCTCCTCCACTGATGTTTTTTTGATGATTGCCCACAGTGGATGTTGGCCTACTTTTAGGGTGTCGACACTGGCCAAGGGGGATTTAGAAATATTATTTCACGACTACACAGGCATCTGGTTATGGGTCCAGTAAATATCTAAAGGTTCTAATAAAAAATAAACAGCCCTCTCTCCATCAGATGTATTTAAAGTACACAGATCAAAGGCTATTTATCAGCAGTCAATGGCAGGGAACAGGGATCTGATGTCACACTTTGTCTGATCGGAGAGCTGAGTGGAGGGAATCGTCACACTCCCTCTATGCATAATTATAGGGAAACAATAAAAACTGAGGCTGTCAGTCACCTGATGTGTGCTGGGCCATCACCTGGCATTCTCTTGTGTCAGCTTAGGGGTGGGTAAACTGTAGCCCTCCAGATGTTGTGGACCTACAAGTTCCATAATGCTTCTGACTCCGGGAGTCATGATTGTAACCATCAGACTTGCAATGCCTCATTGGTAGTTCCACAACAGCTGGAGGGTCACTTATAAGTGACTAATGCAGATATAAGGGAAGGGAAATTAAATGACAATTGTTGCTTTGGATTGAGGCAAGTACACACTATAGAATGATGTTAGAGGTTTACAACCACTGTAAAATAAATCTTTACTGATAAAATACATTATCTACAATACATAATCATTTTACTACTGTTGCTGAACTCTACTTTTAAAAATGCTGGTTGTTATGCTGATCCACAGAATGTAATACTTTAAAACAGAGTTCCACCCAAATAGTGGAACTTTCACTCATTTGTCTCTCCCTCCCCCGGTGCCACATTTTACACCTTTCGGGAGGGGGGGGGCGTATATCTGTCTGGCAGGTACCCTAACCCCACTTCCGGTAGACCAGGCCATGGCGCATTACGTCAGAAGCTCGGCTCCCTCCTCCGCTGGGCCAGTAGGAGAGCGCAGCAGTGCCTCGTGCATGCGCAGTAGAGACCCAGTGTGAAGCTGTAATGCTTCATTACCGGGTTCCCTTATGGAAACATCAGTTGTGGTGCCAACATCACTGGACTCCAGGACAGGCAAGTGTCCCATTAATAAAAGTCAGCAGCTGCAGTATTTGTAGCTGCTGGCTTTTAATTTTTTGCAGGGGTGGGACGGACTGCCGCTTTAAGTCACTGCCCTGAATCAAGTATGTAGACCTGGAAATCTGCCTTTACTAGAAAATGTTTTTTTTTCCTCCTGAATAAAGCTTTAGGCGCCGTTCACACTACTGCAATTTCAGATGCAACTTGAGTCGCACAGAATCGCACGACAAAAGAAATCACATTGTCTTCAATAGTGCCTGTTCACATCAACGCAGCTCAGCATTTTGGAAAAGGTTTCTGTACTACTTTGGTGCGATTCCAGCATGATTTTAACCCCACAGAATATGCAAACTAGGGGTCGACCGATTATCGGAGCGGACGATTATCAGGGGCCAATATCCACATTTTTAAACATATCGTATCGGCCAGAAACGTACCGATATTAGAGCTGCACGATTCTGGTCAAAATGAGAATCACGATTCTTTTGCTTAGACTAAAGATCACGATTCTCATAATGTACAAAATATCGGCACCTGATGTCGGCTATCAGGCTGAAAGGTGGTCGAAAAAAGGCATCGTATCAGCCCTGGAAAAAAAAAAAATTACCCCTAATGCAAACTACATCAAAGTAGCATCCAAGTTGCACTACATAATCACACTGAAAATCAGATCAAAATTTGATTGCAGCAGTGTGAACCTAGCCTTAAAGGCTGGTGCACTTGTGCATGGCAGCCAATCAGCTTCTAACCTCAAGCTTGTTCAAGTAAGGTTTAGCAATAAAACCTGGAATCCGATTGGTTTCGATGCAGAAGTGAGCCTGATTTTGCAGTCTTCAGCTTTAGTAAATAAAACCTATTGTTTACGGGTTTGCTAAATTATTTTTTTCCCCCTTAAAGAAGCCCTTGTTTTGCTCTAATAAGATGTGTTCCTCCAGATAAGTAGAATTCTGTAGCCATTTTTTGTTTCATTGGTACGATGGCTGTAAAAACAAAACCCCTTTGATCCTGCCAGAAATGCAGTGAGCTTTAACTTTCTATGCTCTCGGCAGTGTTATCAGCCTTGACCAGTTCTCCTATGAACTACAGAACATCTCCTCATGTTGTCAATGCATTCTGTAGTACTAACAAACTTCCTGTTCTAGGGTGCAAAGGCTGCACCTTCATGCATACAGTACAGTAAGTGCTGTTATCCTAGGACAGAAGAGCTTTATTGGCAAGATGATCAGGTAAAAAAAGAAAAAAATTCTGTCAAAATAGCCAAGGAATATATTACATTTTGTTCTTGGGTTGAAATACACTTTAAAACAAACTTTTGCAGTTAAAACTTTGCTTGCATACCCAGCTCTGGTCTCTTGTAAAGCACCCGAGGACCCCCAACGTCTGAGTTCCAGTGTAATGCAAAGCTTCCATGATTGCTGCTCTGATCTCCCCCTTCCCTGTCTCAGGCCCATCACTAACCAACAAAAATTTAATCGAGTAGTAACCACAGAAGGTAATCTGTATATCTACAGAGAACCTTATTGATGGCACTATTGGCTGTCGCCACTCTGTCTGTACAGTTGCACCTCAAGACTTTTCGCAGTATTTTCAATTTCCTTGCAGTAGCTTTTTTGCAATGTCTGATTATGTTTGTAGATTAGGCCCCTTTCACACAGTCGGACCGTTCAGGTCCACCTGTCAGTTTTGTCAGCGGACCTGAACGGCCGCTCCATATATCTCTATGGAGCGTCAGATGTCAGTGGTGACATGTCCGCTGACCTCTGACCTGCTAAAATCAGACGTATGGTATGGCGATACGTCGCCATCCGTCCATGGCTGATCGGATGAAAAAACGGATAAGCTGTCCTTTTTCGTCCGATCTCTCCATAGGAGAGACATCAGTGCTGGTCAAACCCCTCCCCGCTCAGTGAGCAGAGAGGGACTTGCCATCCACCGGCTCAGTGGAGAGATCTCCCACTGAGCTGGCGGATTCCGTAGTGACGGACCTGCCTCGTCTGAATGAAGCCTTACACAAAACCTAAAAAAAAAAAAAAAACTTTTTTTTCTAATGGTTAATGAGGACAAATTAACATTTGTTTTCAATTGTATGGACGAGAAGATTTCAAGGATCAGGATTAAAATTTTGTTGTTTTTGATCTGATCAAAACAAATTCTGTAAATTTGGGGAAAAATCAATAATAATTTGCTTGTATTGCATTTGTATACTATATTGTAATGATCGAGAAACGGTTGCTAAAGTTCTACACCAGCCGTCACTAAATGGCGGCCCGCGGTCCGAGTGCGGCTTCTGCCCGGACCGTCAGTATAATTCTAAATGACAGCAAGTGTTGGTTTGCTGGGACCGCTGGGGTTTCCCCAGCAAACAGCGACGCTGCGTGCGTGTGCCTGCCCCCTGCTCCTCGCCGCTGGTCCGGAGTTCACAGAAGACTCACGGGCAGCGATTAGGGGCGTGATGTCACACGCACCCCGCCCCCCCTGCTTTTTGCGGTTCCCGTGTCCACTCCTGGCTCTCCTTGCGAGTAGGGGCGTGACATCATGTGCGCTCCGCCTCCTGCTGCTCGCGATTCCAGAGTCCTGGCTCCTTATCTCGCAGCTTCCACTCCCTTCGGTATTTCAGTGCCCTCCTGCATTCAAGGTATGAGGGCCAATAGTGATCACTAAAGGGCATATTTTTATTGTGCACACTGCTGGGCAATAGTTGTTAATGTTAAGGGGCAGTCTGATGGACACATTTTATTTTAAGGGGCACGTTAATGGGCACATTTAATTTTAAGGGGCACGCTGATGGGTATATTTTTAATGTGCACAGTGATTGGCATATTTTGTTGTGCCCATCAGAGTGCCCCTTAACATAAAATCAGCGTGCACATTAAAAATATACCCATCATCGTGCCCCTTAAAATGTGCCAATTTAGAGTGCCCCTTATGTAAAGGGGCGCTGTGATGGGGCCACCTGATGTAAAGGGGCGCTGTGATGGGGCCACCTGATGTAAATGAGTGCCGTGATGGGGACACCTGATGTAAAGAGGCGCTGTGATGGGGACACCTGACGTAAAGGGGCACTGAGATGGGGACACCTGACGTAAAGGGGCACTGAGATGAGGACACCTGATGTAAAGGGGCGCTGTGATGGGGACACCTGATGTAAAGGGGCGCTGTGATGGGGACACCTGATGTAAAGGGGCACTGAGATGGGGACACCTGATGTAAAGGGGCACTGAGATGGGGACACCTGATGTAAAGGGGCACTGAGATGGGGACACCTGATGTAAAGGGGCGCTGAGATGGGGACATCTGACGTAAAGGGGCACTGAGATGGGGACACCTGACGTAAAGGGGCATTGAGATGGGGACACCTGATGTAAAGGAGTGGTATGATGGGGACACCTGTGACTACAATCTTTGTAGTCACAGGTCATAGCACAGACTTAAAAAATTCGGACCTCGGCCCAAAGAAAATTTTGGTGACCAGACCTTGAATTTTGATTCAGTACCCCTGTTCTATACGTTGGTATTGAAACTGCACAAAATTTTAAAAGGACTTTCAATTTAAAGTTGACTTCATGATGACATCATAGAACGCTTTAAAGGATGATTATTCAGAACTTTGTTAAAATGAAAATCTGTGTATGGGCAGCTTAAAGTGGTTTTACATGTATATCTGCTGTCTTCATATTTATATACTGTATAGAAAGGACACATCGTGTTAGACTTTCTCTTCCTGGTTAGCACTGGGAGTGGATTGTTGGAATACAGCCAAAACAGCTGATTGGAGGAAAGGCACCCCCCTCCCTCCATTAGGTAGAGACTTTCAGCTCTGTGCTAATCTATTTATAGCATCCTCCCCAACACAAAAAACTCTGACTGCTTTTATCATATGAGAACTTGTCAGGCGTTATATGGATGATAACAGAAGAACGGAGCAGGGGACAACTACGGGAAATAGTGCTTTGAAGATACATGTGCCCAGCTCAAAATTTATGGATCAGGTTTACATACACTTTAAACTAGAGGTGCACCAAATGTTTTTTTTGGTGGCAAAACCAATACCGAAAATGAAAAATACACTAGGCCGAAAACGGCCGATACTAAAAATGACGTCGGAGACTGCGGACATGGTACAAGAGATCAATGCAGCGTCACCATTACCGGTCATGCAGCCTGCGTGTGCCCCTCAGATGCAGCTTGCCAGTTCCCTCCTCGCGGCGATCTCTGTGGGTCACGGAGCTTAACTACACAGGCCGCAGTAACAATGTCCCACCTCCTGTGATCACATCGATTCAATATCCCACCATTGGTGGAGGAGGGAGGAGGAGGGCGACGTGCCGTGCCAGGACACCCCCATAATGGGTGGCACCAGGGCAGCGCCCCGCCCCATTTTCGGCAATAATTATCTTTCGGCACAATGCCGAAAAGGTCATTTTCGGACTAAATGTTTCGGCGACCAAATTTCGGTGCATCCCTAATTTAATGTAGTTAAAAACCCTTACACACCACTTTTACCTATAGGCAAGCCTATAATAAAAAAGGTACTGTGAATATCTCTAAACTTAAGCCGTTTAGGAGATATTCACTGTATCAGAATGTGCCGACATCATCGGCACATGCGTACTGAAGAAACGGCTCGCTCATGCCGTTTCTTCAGCTGCTGTGCCGTTACCAGCAGGTCCCGTGCGGGAGCGACGTCATCGCGGCCCCTGTCAATCACAGTGCTGAAGCCTGCAAATAACTCCGGTAGAAATGTCGCCGGCCACAGCGGTGCGCAGGGACAGCTGCAGGGGCTTCGATCTAAGGTAAGCATTTCAAAATGAGCTAATATGCTATGCAAACTAGCTCATTATGATTGTCTTGTAGGTTTATTTTGTTCCCCCGTGGGTTTACAACCACTTTAAGAGTTCCAACAACAGGTAACACATTAAGATGACTGATCCCACGTCATCAACCAAAGGATTAGCATTTAATCCGACAGGAATCCCCAACATGCAGCCATGGCCAAACGTTTTGAGAAAGACGCAAATGTTAATTTTTACAGTCTGCTGCCTTAGTTTTTATGATGGCAATTTGCATATACTCCAGAATGTTATGAAGAGTGATCAGATGAATTGCAATTTCAGTCTTTCTTTGCCATGAAAATTAACTTAATCCCATAAATAAAAAAACATTTCCCCTGCATTTGTAAAGAAGGTTTCAGGGTGCCCAAGAAAGTCCAGCAAGTGCCAGGACAATCTCCACAGTTGATTCTGCTGTGGGATTGGGGCACCACCAGTGCAGAGCTTGCTCAGGAATGGCAGCAGGCAGATATGGGACTCAGAGCACTAACCGGGAGCAGTACCGAACGAACGGCAGACGAGCGCGGTGCTCGTGGATACACGATCGCCACCTACTGCTCCATGTGAGTTTTTTATTGATTATTTTTAGTTTTTATTAAAATTGCTGTACAGTTTTATGCGATGTGCATCTTCCCCTTCCTCCTTCCCCTGCCTCCTTCACCCTGACACGAGCGGACGGCTTCACACAAGCTAAAGAGGCAAAGTGTTGGCAGTGAGAAGTACTAGGAAACAAGTTCGGCACTCGTGGAGATATGCACTCTTTCCCTACACACTGTGTAAGTTGTGTAATTGGATACTTGACCTGCTACCTTACAAACTGAACCCCTCTCCCCACAGTTATATGAGTGATAGGAGGATAAGGCTACAGCTTCTTTGTTATTCTTTTTCATATGTATGACCAACCATTGAGAACTGGCAGCAAGATACCTACCCAATAGGAAAACTGGTAATGTGTTTGATCCTGAATGTCAGCTGGAAGGTAAGCTGCACGAGTCACTGAGGTGTGGGCTGCATGCTTTTTGGATCTGTCTGGACTGCACATCTTCATCTATGCAGAATCTGGAACTTTTTCCATTTTCAACCATTTATTTTTTCACTGCTGCATCAGTTCTAGTGTGGAACTGTGGTCTTTTCTTTTTGTTTTGCACTTATCCAGGATTTTATGTTTTAGTTTTGATTTTCACATACATGTTTTTCGCTTCTCACTGAAGACTCACACTGTGTTATATTATACAGCCCAGCTAGGACCGTACCTATTTAAATACCGTTTTTCAGGTTACTTTATTCGTGTCTGCATCACCTGTCACTCCGCAGGCCCAATCAGCCCGATCTTTCACCTTCCCTTCATTCACTCACCTGGCCAAGCCATATCACAGCGCAGACAATCATCACTTGTTACATACAGCAGGCAGATATGAGCGCATTTGTAGGCACAGTGAGGAGAAGACTTTGAGGATGCTTGGTGTCAAGAAGAGCAGCAAAGAAGCCACTTCTCTCCAGGATTAACATCAGTGATAGACCGATATTTAGGGTTGTCCCGATACCGATACTAGTATGGTATCGGGAACGATACCAAGCATTTGCCTGAGTGGTTGTACTCGGGCAAATGCTCCCGATGCTTCACCCGATACTTGTACTGTCGGCGGTGATCAGTGCGTGGGGAAGTTACAAGCACCGATCACCGCCGATTTTAACTGAAAGCCGCCGTGTATCCCGTGCATGCCGCCGTGTATCTCTCCCCTTCCGTGCTTCTCTCCCACCCCCTGGAATTGTCAGGATGGAGAGTGGGGTAGGAGCCGGTAAATCCGGCTCCTTACTGCTCAGAATGGACAGAGTCAGTGATCACTGAGGCCCCTTTCAGACTGGGGCGGGAGCTGCGGTGGCGGTATAACGCCGCTAAAAATAGCGGCGCTATACCGCCGGAATTGCCGCGGGTATCAGCCGCTAGCGGTGCGGTATTAACCCCCGCTAGCGGCCGATAAAGAGTTAATATCGCCCGCAATGCGCCTCTATAGAGGCGCATTGCGGGCGGTATTGCCGCGGTTCCCATTGTTTTCAATGGGAAGGAGCGGTGAAGGAGCGGTATACACGCCGCTCCTCTCACCGCTCCAAAGATGCTGCTGACAGGAGATTTTTTTGTCTCCCGCCAGCGCATCGCCTCAGTGTGAAAGCCCTCGGGCTTTCACATTGAGTCTGCAGTGCAGGAGATTTTCAGGCGGGATAGCAGCGCTATTTTTAGCGCTTTACCGCCTGAAAAACTCCTCAATGTGAAAGGGGCCTTACTCTGTCCATTCACATAACTGAAACATTGTAACCTCCTGTGTTTACAAATGTTTCAGTTTATGAATAAAGAGAAGACGCTGTCTTCACTCTATTAATTTTCAGCGCAGCTGATGCTGCTGAGAAAGGGACAGGGGAACATGTGTCCCTAGTCCCTTTCCCTGTCTCAAAGGAAAGATGTCATAGGTCAAAAAAAAAAAAAAAACACCACACACAACATACTGACACATGTGCCCTGAGTCACTGTCACATGAGATTAAAAAAAAAGTATTGGTATTGGCGAGTACTTGAAAAAAAGTATCGGTACTTGTACTCGGTCTTAAAAAAGTGGTATCGGGACAACCCTACTGATATTCTTCCAAAAGGTACAGGAATTGGACTGGGGGGGCTGGGGTAATTTTCTCTGATGAATCCCCTTTGCGATTGTTTGGGGCACCTTGTCAGGAGAAGAAAAGGTGAACGCTACCATCAGCCCTGTTTCATGCCAACAGTGAAGCATCCCCGAGACCATTCATGTGTGGGGTTGCTTCTCAACCAAGGAAGTGGGCTCACTCACAATTTTGCCAAAGAACACAGTCATAAATAAAGAATAGTACAACAAAAAAATAAAAAATTCAAACAACATTGTATTCTTTCATTCAGTGAATTTACAAAGATTTTTCGTCAGAATATTCTCGTCCAAAAATCGATACGTGTATGGCCAGCATAAGGCTCGGTTCACACCTATGCAGTTCGGCTTTTGATTCGTGTCTGCTGGCTGCTATTTGCATTTTTTTTAATGCAGCTTCTCCATTGAAGTCTACTGAATCAAAAAAAAATAAAAAAAAAGCACAGTTTTGCATTGAAAATAGTCCTTGACCTTTTCCAAATAGTCAGCAGCTGAAAAAAAAGCATAGATAACATGTCCCATATGAAACCATGTTTAATGAACTGTAGTGCGTTTCTGCAAAGGGCACCAAAAAAAAAACACATAGATGTGACCCAGGCCAAAGACGTTTGGTAGCAGCAGCATGCTTTATTTTTAACACCTGCCATCATGAGTGTGTGTATATATATATATAAAAAAAACACCTAACATTAGCCCTTTAAAGTACAAAAAGAGCAGATAGTCGCTACTATAAGGGATTCATTTATACTGTGAAACAGTGAAAATAAGTAATATATATTACTTATATCATATACATAATAAATACACCCAGAAGTAGGATATACGGGCATTTTAGCTATAAATCGTAACGTTTTCATGGATATGATCATTTTATATATATTGCACAATACTGGTAGAAGTTTACTTTAAATATAATTGTAATGCCTTATATTACCTCTATCAGTCTCCACCTTCTCTGGGTTCAGATGCTGATCTTCCCTGCACAGTCTTTAACCACTTCAACTCCGGGAGGTTTTACCCACTTCCTGACCAGGCCATTTTTAACGATACAGAACCGAGTTGCTTTAACTGACAATTGCGCGGTCGTGCGACGCTTTACCCAAATAAAATTGATTTCCTTTTTTTTTTCCACAAATAGAGCTTTCTTTTGGTGGTATTTGATCGTCTCTGCACTTTTTATTTTTTGCGCTATAAACAAAAAAAGACCGACAATTTTAAATAAACAATATTTTTTACTTTTTGCTATAAAACATTCCCAAAAAAATAAAAAATAAATCGAAATTTCTTCATAAATTTAGGCCAATATGTATTCTGCTACATATTTTTTTGTAAAAAAAAATCCCAATAAACGTATATTGATTGTTTTGCGCAAAAGTTATAGCAACTACAAAATAGGAGATAGATTTAGGTACTTTATTTTTTATTGTTTTTAAAAGTATTGGCAGGGATTTTTAGAGGGTTCTGCGATATTGTGGAGGACAAATCTGACAGCGAGTGAAAATTTTCGGGGACCAGTGACATAAAAATGCACTGATTACTGTATAAATGACACTGGCAGGAAAGGGGTTAACAAATCAAAGCGTTAAAGCGGTTGTATACTTTTTTTTTTACTTACAGGTGAGCCTATAATAAGGCTTACCTGTAGGTAAAAAGAATATCTCCTATGGTTTAGGTGATATTCCCTTTGCATGCAGCCACTGACGTCAGCGGCACAAGCGGTCCGAATGTCCGGCAGACGCTGCCAGACCTTGCCCAAAAGAAGTCTCCCGCACGCATGCGTGGGAGTGACGACATCGTGGCTCCATCCACTCACAGCGCTGGAGTTGCAAAACCCGGAAGACATGCCAAGGAAAAAATTTCAGCTCCCTCAGCGTGGACCAGGATCACCTGCTGACGCCTTGTTCTAAGGTAAGGATTTCATAATGAGCTAGTATGCGGTGCATACTAGCTCATTGTGCTTTTTGCCTTAAAAAAAATAATAATAATAATATGCGGGTATACAAGTGCTTTAAATGTTCCCTAGGGAGGTGCAGTGTCACACTGAAGGAAGAGGGATCCATGACTCAACTTGGCTGAATCACGTGATCCCTTTCCCTTCCCACCAGAAACCATGCGCACAAAATCACGTACCTGTACGCGGTTTTGCGCAGCCAGGCCGTACTGCCTGTATATATTTTTTAAACAAACATGTTATACTTACCTGCTCTGTGTAATGGTTTTACACAGAGAAGCACCAATTCTCCTCTTCTGGTGTCCCTCACCAGCATTTCTGGCTCCTCCTGCCTTCAGAGTGCCCCTATAACAAGCTGCAAAGTATCGTATAGCATGCCCTATAGCTAGGTAAAAAAAACTCTGCCTTTAGAACCACTCACTTCCTGCCCAGCCCATTTACACTGTTGCATTTCAACACATATAGTCAGACATGCATAAACGCTTGTGTTGTGATTTGTCATAACAGTATTTGTTTGCATTTCAGTGAGTTTTGAAAAAAAAAATACACCACTGTGCATTTTAGTGCATAGGCCCTTGGAGGTCAGTGTATGAAAAAGCTTTGATGCATTGCTAAGGCCTCGTTCACATGAGACATAATGAAGCCTACACCTGTTTTTACCCACACTGGATGTACAGGCGTTCAATGCATCCTCATGCAGGCAGTGAAAATATCTTGTCGGCACACCACAGATCTCAGTCTAAACTTTTTTTCTAAATTGGTTCCTTTAAGCTAGTGCATTGTTGGCTCACTTACATTTTCCTTCCATTTCCCTTCTAAATGTTTTTTTTTCCCCCTTTGTCTGAATTTCTCACTTCCTGTTCCTCCTCAGTAAGCTTGCCCTCATCATCCGAGCCATTCTGGCTGGGGGTTAGTCAGCGTGATCGCCCCCTCCCTTGGGACTACATCCCTGCAGGGAGACGTTGTGTTCACATCATCTCCCCGCAGGGATGTAGTCCCAAGGGAGGGGGCGAGCATGCTGATTAACCCCTAGCCAGAACGGCTCAGATGATGGTGAAAAGCTTACTGAGAAGAAACAGGAAGTGAGAAATTCAGACAGAGGGGGAAAAAAACATTTAGAATGGAAATCGAAGGAAAAGGTAAGTGAACCAACAATGCACTAGCTTAAAGGGGTTGTAAAGGTACAATTTTCTTTTTCCTAAATAGCTTCCTTTACCTTAGTGCAGTCCTCCTTCACTTACCTCATCCTTCCATTTTGCTTTTAAATGTCCTTATTTCTTCTGAGAAACCCTCACTTCCTGTTCTGTCTGTAACTACACACCGTAATGCGAGGCTTTCTTCCTGGTGTGGAGTGTCGTGCTCGCCCCATCCCTTGGGGTACAGGAGAGACAGGACACCCACTAACACACAGCTTCTTTCTCTATCTGCAACATAGAGAGGGTCCTGACTCTCCTGTAGTCCAAGGGAGGGGGCGAGCACGACACTCCACACCAGGGAGAAAGCCTTGCATTACTGTGTGGAGTTACAGACAGAAGAACAGGAAGTGAGTATTTCTCAGAAGAAAGAAGAAGGACATTTAGGCCAGAATCACACTAGTGCGTTGCGTTTTGGAGCTCTGTTGTCTTTGCGAATTTCTCTATAAGGTGTTCTGCAGATCAACTGCATTTTAGTTGCAGATCAGGTGCGAATTTGGAGACCTGGGAGAGGGGAGGGGAAGGGGGGAAGTGTATTGAACTGAATGAGACAAATACTGAAGAGAAATGAACAGATCTGCGAATTCAGCTGCGTACCCATAGAAGATAATGGGACTGAATTCGCACCTGAACCGCACCGCAAGACATAAAAACCGCACACGGTTTGGAGGCAATAAGCAGTGCGGATGCATCGCACATATGTGAACCAGCCTCATTGAAAACAATGTATTTTGAAATGTCCTGCGAGTTAGATGCGGTTTAAGCCGCACTCAATTCGCATAGGTGTGAACCTGGCCTTAAAAGCAAAATCGAAGGATGGGGTAAGTAAAGGAGTACTGCACTAAGGTAAAGGAAGCTATTTAGGGGAAAAAAATTGTACCTTTACAACCCCTTTAAAGGAACCAATTTAGAAAATAAAAAAACTAACCTTTACAACCCCTTTAAGGCTTGTAGGAGGAGTTTTCCGATTGTCCTATGAGACTGCAACATCCCTGACCCTCTGTCTGGAAAAGTGTTGATTGGCTCTGTGCTGGTTACATGCATCCTTCCAAAAAATAAAATAAACCAACCTCTGTAGCAATACACACTATGTATGTGCAGCCTGACTCCATAGACTCAGTGTTATCAGGAGATTATTAGGGCACAGTGGAAGGGGAGGATCAGAGAGACAGGATCAAACACAGTGAGTATAACAAGCATGCTTTACTGTATATACAGACTGATTTTACTGTTGTGGGTTTAGTAACGCTTTAATGTCAATTGGGACTTGGCAGCAGCACAGACACAGGTCCAGCTCCCAATCTGACATCTGTGTGGGTCTATGGCCCTGAACATATACCATCTGACATGAGCAGGACTACCTGTGCATCCCCGAGAGGATAAACGCAGCCCTCCACATTAGTATGCCCCCCTGTGTGAATGAAGCCCCACAAGCCACAGGCAAGATCTGTTAATCTATCAATTTAAAAGACATGTATGTTGACACATAACAAAAGCATCTACAAAGAAACACAACATTTCCATAAATGGATCCTTAAAGTTGTTAAGAGCATCAAAGGCTGCAGGAGTATTCTGCACAGGGATAAGCATCACCTAGAACAGGGGGTGAGCAAAGTGCAGCCCTCCAGCTATCGTGGAACTACATGTCCCATGATGCATTGCAAGGTTAACAGCCACAAGCTTGACTCGCAGAGGCATGATGGGACTTGTAGTCCTGCACCAGATTACCCACCCCCCCTAACCTAGAGCCAAGGGGGTACCACTGCTACATGTGTAGGAAAACTTCCATAGGGAGGACATTTCTTCCTCTCTAAGGTCCATTGTATCCAGGATGACACGTGACCCTCTCCCACCACACACAGGCCTCCTGTAATGAGATGTGGTGATACCCAGGCTCCCCTTTCTGCTCAGGGCCTTCCCAATGACAAGATACCCCAGACATAAACAGACATGCACTACATACATGTACATAGGTGGAAACACACGGGAGCAGGGGGGAGCTGTCACTCGGCCTCTTCTCCCCTCACCTGGCCCCCAGGCCTCGGTCACACAGCGGCCTCTTTGTGTCTGACGGCTCCCCCGGGGTGCTGGTGCTCTTGGCCTCCTCCTCCGGCTACCGGACGTGACGAGCAGACCGGGGGGCGGATGAGGAGACAGCAGACAGAGGGGGCGGGGAGGAGTGAACACTGGCAGACGGCTGTCACCTCCTCTCACACAGTCCCCGCGCTGACTGCCAGCGCTGGAGACACGCCGCGCTGCGATTGGTCATTCCCCCCTATGGCTCCGTCTGTGATTGGCCGCCTTCTGTGGCTGCCTGCGGTCGTATTTATGTGGCGTGTTATTTGTGCCAGTGAGACGGTAACAAATCGTGTCTGCGAATAACACACACACACACACACGGCCCTCCATTCACTTCCCATAAATGTCTTTCTCCGCCCAAGTTCTAGTCGCGTGCCCGCGCCGCAATGACACGCGCACGAGCTTCCCCCATTCAATGGATGGCTTGTGAGTAAACCGAGAGGCTCGCCCCGCCTCTTTGTCTTGTGCTCGCCCCGCCCACTCCTGTCACCTAGGCTATTTGTACATGCTGCAGAGCAGAGCAGAGCTCTTCATCCGAGTCTGCTGGCAGGCAGGGTATTGATCTTCACTGCAGAGGAGATTGTTATCTAGCGGGGGCCATCACTGCTCAAATGCTTCATCTAGAACAAAGGAGCTTTTTATTCACCAGGATAAGGATATAACATTTCCCTTTCATTGCAATTGGAACCTTATGTGAAATCCACAAATTCCTGCAATCATAGATAAATGTAAAAATATACCATTAGAAGACAAGGGATATTCCCAATTTGAGATGAGTTTAGGCGTCCTCCATCCTCATCTCTATCCAACATCAAAGTCATTAGGGCAGTGCCAGCATCAGCACCCACCCCGTTGTTTACATGTGCTACAAGCAGTGGCAGCTGGTGCTAAACCATTGGGGGGGGGGCAGCAAACAAACCCCCCAGGTCCCCACTCACCCCTCCACGGTCTTCCTCAGCTTCTCCTCCAGGCCAACCCGATCCGCCTCCTGTCCTGATTGGCCAGAAGAAGACAATAGCAAATATTGGTTCGCTAGTGTCACAAGTGGGTGGGTTCGGGGGTGCAGTGCTCTGCGACCCGAGCCCAAACTTTTTCAAGCCAATTAGAGCCTCAGGTTCTAATCATGTGGCTTGGGGAAAAAAAATAACTCATAGAAACCTATGAGTCGGCGCCCCACAACTATCCCAGCATGCAAAGCTTATGGAACGGCCGCTCACAACAATGATATTCAAAAAGGGGTGAGTTTGGAGGAGGCCTGAACCTACTCCCCGTTCTCCCAACCTGTACATTGCAAATGTATGCCAAGCCACCCTGCTCTGTAAACTCCTACGATCACAGCTAGTGATGAGTAAGGATGAGCTCCAGCGCGTTCGCATCGTACACGTGCAGAGTCCGCCAGGAGGTGTGCACGGCGCTGAGCTAATCACAGCCAGGGAGACATTGTCCCGATGCTCGGCTGCAGAGATCGGGACAATGTCTCCCTGGCTGTGATTAGCGCAGCACCATTCAGACTTCCTGGCGGACTCTGCACGTGTACGATGCGAACACGCCGGAGCTCATCCCTAGTGATGAGCATACACCAACAGTACAAAGGCCACTTCCCTCGCCTATAACTGGCTTTTGCAGCAAGGAGCACATGGAAAGACCTCCTTAAAGGCACAAGGGTGCACTGGACACCCAGCATGTAGCACAATGGCAACAAAGGTGTCTAGTGCTTCTCCCAGGGCCGCCATCAGGAATTATGGGGTCCCTTACACAGCTTCAGGCATGGACCCCCTGGAGCAGAGAACCGGGGTGGGGGGGGGGGAGCTGCCGCCTCAAATTGAGAAGCGGGGGGGGGGGGCTGCCGCAAATTGAGAAGCAGGGGGTGCCACGAATTGGGGGGGGGGTTCCCCTGGGGACCTCCTGGGCCCCTTACAAAAAAAAATAGAAAAAAAAAAGGTGGGGTAGCCATCTGGGGACCCCCGGGCCCTTTAATAAAAACAAAAACATATATATATATAAAATATAATAAAAAAAGGGGGGTTGCCATCCGGGGCACTGGAAACCTCTGGACCCTTTTATAAAAAGAAATAAAACAAAATATAAAAGAAAATGTATATATATAAAAAAAAAAGGGGGGGTTGCCATCCGGGGACCTCCGGGCCCTTTAATAAAAATAAAAAAATATATATATAATTTTTTTTAATAAAAAAAATAAATAAAAAAAGGGGGGTTGCCATCTACCCCGGGGACCTCCGGGCCCCTTACAGGTGTACTGCCTATACCATCCCTAATGGCGGCCATGGCATCTCCTCATGAGTATTCCAATAGTACAAACAAATGGCCACTGCCCCACCTATAACTGGCCTTTGCAGCAAGGAGCACATGGAAAGATGATGCATGTCAAACAAAACCCCAAAATTCCCAGCTCAACTTGCAGACCAGTCTGCAACCAACCAAACCTAACAGAACAGTTTGCTTTAAAAACAGGGGTTAAGTTTGCACACATTTGCAAATACATGCGTAAGCTACAGAGCCACTTTACAGCACCCCAGTATTATCTGCAGTCCTTGTATGCTGGGTGTCCAGTGCACCCCTGTGCCTTTAAGGAGGGATGTGCTCCCTCCAGGCTCATCTGCCCTCTGCCTATCCATTAGAATGCATGTGCTTTCACTGTGGAGGCTCTCAAAAATGTATAGAGTTATTTAGGACTGCAGATAATACTGGGGTGCCGTGAAGTGGCTCTGCAGCTTACACATGTATTTGCAAAAGTGTGCAAACGAAACCCCTGTTTTTAACTACTGTTAGGCCCCTTTCACACTGGGGCAGTGGGTGTGTCGGCGGCAAAGCGCTGCTATTAGTGGTGCTTTTCTGTCAATTTTGTGGCGCTATTTGGCCACTAGTGGGGCGCTTTTACCCCCTGCTAGCGGCCGAGAAAGGGTTAAAACCACCGCAAAGTGCCTCTGCTGCGACGATTTGCCGGCGGTATAGCCACGGTGCCCATTGATTTCAATGGACAGGAGCGGTATACACATCGCTCCTTCACGGGTCCAAAGATGCTGCTAGCAGAACTTTTTTTACCATCCTGCTAGCGCACCGCTCCAGTGTGAAAGCCCTCGGGAGCCAGGAGTTGAGGCTGTTTCAGGGCACTTTGCAGGTGCTATTTTTAGCGTTATAGCGCCTGCAAACCGACCCAGTGTGAAAGGGGTCTTAAGACGCGAGTTTCACAACTCGCATTCGGCGCTCTATAAGTATTTATTCCAATCCAATCCAATCCAAGATAATTTGGTTGGTAAGTTGAGCTGGGAATTTTCTTTGGTTTTGTTTTTAGAGATGAGCATACTTCTCTCTAGCCAAACAAAGAATTCAAGCTTTTTTTTTTAACCACTTCAAAACTGGGCACTTTCACCACCTTCCTGCCCAGGCCACAGCACAGATAGGCTGCACTTGAGGCGGCACTACTAAGTTGCACTGATAAGGTGGTACTGATGGAAACTGATATGCTGCACTGTGTATCAGGGCACTGATGATCAGTACCCTGAGTTAGGAGGACAACCTAGCACATCTCTAGTCATAGATAAACAGGGCCTAGGCAGGGATCTTTGTCTATATAAGTGAAAATGCCTGTCTACAAACTATGGTAAATGCTGTATACTGGAATTTACACAACTATAGATGCTATAATGTAATGTCGGTGATCAGCGACTTACAATTGAATGAATTCTAAGTTATTAGCACTGTGTGGGAACACCATTTATGTTGGCAGCTACTTGGCTCTTTATATTTATTTTTTTGGTTTGCACATTAGTACTTAGATTGGTCAGCAACTTATTGTGTGACTGTGATAGGGTGTTGGGCAATCTGATGCTAACAGACACTATTTGTAAACACAAAACTCTGTGTGTGATTGCACACAGTCGATCAGCTGATTTCAGCCCTAAAAAATTCAATGCCAAAATAATGTTCATGCCAAATAGGGATGAGCTTCGTGTTCGAGTCAAACTTATGTTCGACTCGAACATCGTATGTTCAATTGTTCGTCCAATTACGAACGTTGTGGGCCGTTTGCACCAAATTCAAGTGGCGTGTCACGGCCCATAATTCACTGCGGCATTGCAGTGCATTGCTGGCTGATGATGCATGCACTATGACCCGCATGCTTGGCCAATCACAGCTTGCAAAAAACGGAGCGCCATAATTGGCCAAAGCCAGGGTGGCTTTGGCCAACTATGGCTCAGGGGGTTTAGTACACGCCCCACACTATATAAGGCCGCCTGGAAGTCGGCCTTGTGTAGTGTGTTGCGGTGGTTACAGAGAGAGAGAGAGTGTGTCATTTTTTTGAGTTGGATAGAGCAGGCAGGCTAGTGAGTTAGTTACAGTGTGTAGAGGATATATATGATAAATAAGGGGGAGGGCAAATGACACTTGCTAATAATCAAGATAATATCAATGTCTAAATGTCTTCCAGATTCCTGCTGTGGTCACACTCCAAATCGAACCAGAAAATATGTGTCACTCCTGGACCATATGTTCGATTTGGAGTGTGACCACAGCAGGAATCTGGAAGACATTTAGTGTTTATTGATATTATCTTAATTATTAGCAAGCGCCATTTGCCCTCCCCCTTATTTATCATATTTATTAGTGCGTGAGCACTTATTGGCGTGGCTGCTGCTTAGTATATTATATTTATTCTAGTTTATTTTATTGCTTTAGGTAGTGTGGTTTGCGCATTAGTTCCCCCCATTATTCATAGAGGATATATATGCATCCCAGGTTTTGTATATATATTTATACACTGTATTGAGTTTAGCTAGATCCGCTCTTCCTAATATACTGACAGGCAGGCAGGTGATTGTGCTAGCTGCAGTATTTTCACTTGGTGTACTGTCTGTGTCCTCTGCACAGTGTGCACCTAAAGCTACGTCAATAGATTTGCTGGTGTTCTCATATTAATTCCTACAGCCAGGGATCTGCTCATATTAATACCACAGGCAGGGGATCATTCTGCAAGTAATTTCCACGTGGTGTACTGTGTCCTCTGCACAGTGTGCGCCTAAAGCTACGTCAATAGATGTGCTGGTGTTCTCATATTAATACCACAGGCAGGGATCAGCAAGTATTGTCAGTATTTGTGCAGCTACATCTCCCTGTAGGCCATTAGTATGTCTGGAAGGACAACAAGGAGAGGCAGAGAGTCACGAGCCAATAAAAGAGGGCATGCAGGCTCTGCGTCTAGAGGCAACAGTGCTGCTGGTTGTGGACACGGTGCATCCTCATCAGCCTCAACAATAGAATGTAATTACAGTTCTTGATATAATAGTTCACAGCAGGGCATTCCAGCGCCCACCAAGACTAACTGTGAGGGCTTACAGTGTTGTGGCAACACCAACACCTAGGGCCCATAGGCGTGCGCAGCCTATTGCATTAGGGTGTGCACCCCAAAGCTCAAACAGACAAAAGTATTGGGACACCTGCATTTACACGCACACAAACTTTAATGGCATCCCAGTCTTAGTCCATAGGGTTTATTACTTTGCAGCTTTCAAATTTCTCTTTATTAATCTTTTTTCAACAATACATACATTACAATACAAAAAAATAAATAGATACAAATTATTTAAAAACACTGATAGTACAAACACACATAAACGGTCTCAATATAACCCCTTCATAAAATTTGACTAATATTTATAGTAATTGTTATTCTTATAGTGGAATATCCCCTTACCCTATGTACATTATCCCTAATCCTATGTCCCCTGACTTCCCGGTCTAAAATAGACAAAGTGACAGACAATAATAGATTAAATGAGGATAGGGATAAGAGAAAGAGGGACAAGACAGGGCCAAAGATGTAGGAAGAAGAAGGAGGAGCCTTGTCTCCCTCGTCTTCCCCCTCCATCAAAGAGGAAGAGAGAAAGAGAAGGAAAAAAAAAAGGGGGAACCCCCAAAAAGTGATATCTAATTAAAGGATCACTAAAGGAAAAAAAAAATTTGCTGAAATGACTGTTTACAGGGTATAGAGACATAAAAGTTAACCGATTCCTTTTAAAAATGATTAAAAATAGATTAAATTCAATCATATAATGTGCCTGCAGTTTCACTTTTGTTTTTAAACTGGTTTCATGTTTATGTGAAGTAAAGAGACCCACAGAACCAAAACAAACAAATCCAGGGCAGTGTTTTGTTTTTAAAATGAATCTGATTGGTTCTGAGGAGTTTTAGACACACAGCTTAGACCACAGTGAGAAGCTCCCATGAGTTTTTTCATAAGGAGCCAGACAAGCAGGAAGTGTGGAGATCACAGCAGAATTACAGCTACTTCAAAGCAAAAACGAACAATGAGGACATGAAACCAGTACTGCAGTAGGGTAAAGGAAGCTATTTAGCTAAAACATTTTTTTCCTTTAGTGATCCTTTAAGTGTATATTACTTTGGGAAGGCTTTCCCATCCAAGCCTATATATATGTGAGGAGAAAAAAAAAAAAAAAGAAGGTATATAGAAAGAAAATATATACAGTGCAAGTGAGCAATCTAATGTGTATATGAGAAAAAAAAAGTGATATCTAATTAAAGTGTACATTACTGTAGGAAGGCTTTCCTATCCAAGCCCATATATATGATGGGAGCGGAGAGAGCTCAGTGAAGGAGGAGAGCGACATTGCAGTGTAGTCAGTAGCAGATCACTCACCTCTGATCACTGCAGGACTTTCACTCATTGCATTCAGCTCTTGTTCAGCATGGGAGCTGCTTCATCCTGCACCCAGGGCCATCTTAATAGCATTGTGGGCCCCTGGGCAAAGTAATGCACTGGGGCCCCCACAGGCCTGCACTACCGTTCACCAAATGCAACCCATTTAAAAAAAAGGGTCTGAGCTGTAAATAGGTAAGGGGTATAGCGTGGCTCCCTCTCTGGTGGTGCGGGTACAGGGGTATAGCGTGGCTCCCTCACTGGTGGTGTGGGTACAGGGGTATAGCGTGGCTCCCTCTCTGGTGGTGCAGTACAGGGGTAATAGCGTGGCTCCCTCTCTGGTGGTGCTGGTACAGGGGTATAGCCTGGCTCCCTCTCTGGTGGTGCGGGTACAGGGGTATAGCCTGGCTCCCTCTCTGGTGGTGCTGGTACAGGGGTATAGTGTGGCTCCCTCTCTGGTGGTGCGGGTACAGGGGTATAGCGTGGCTTCCTCTCTGGTGGTGCGGGTACAGGGGTATAGCGTGGCTCCCTCTCTGGTGGTGCGGGTACAGGGGTATAGCGTGGCTCCCTCTCTGGTGGTGCGGGTACAGGGGTATAGCGTGGCTCCCTCTCTGGCTTCCCCCAGCACAGTCCTTTCTTTTACTCTTCTATTATCAGTCAATTCCTCTGCTTTCTCTTGGTTACAGGCCCCCCCAGCAGAGTGCATGCATGCTGGGGGCTGAAGCCTGCTCTCCGTGGACACACCTGGGGCCGCCAATCCTCCGGGACTACATTTCCCATGATCAGTGTTGCCAACCTACCAGACTGAAATTCACTGACGCGAAATTCAATATTTGCTGGCACAGCCACGTTTTTACTGGCATTTTCTAAAAGTTACAGAATTTGTTTTCCGTGCAAATTTCAGTACAATATGCAGTTAGTACAGTGGTTTAAGACAGATATTAAGGTAAAAAAAAAAACATATTTCTTATGTTATTTTTGATATAGTAAGGATGAGTTATTGTAACCCATCAGATTGTCACCACTGGAGAGATTTCCCCCTAATTTCTGTTTAATAGCCACCAGAGAAAGTGAGGGGGAATCCCGGGTAGCCACCAGGATCACAAGAATGTATGTCCCCAATTCTAAAGACCTCCTGTCTCCATCCCTCCCTCTGTTGCAGCCTCTTCACCCTCCATCACTTCCATCCCTCTGTTACTCTATCCCTCCTTTCTTTCATCTTTCTATAACTCCATCCTTTTATCTTTTACTCCATTCCTCCCTCCATCATACTGTCCATCCAACAATCCTTGTGCCTTATATCCCCCCACCTTTTCTATCCTCCATCACTTTCATTCCTCTAGTATTCTGTCTCTCCCTCTTTCTTTCTTTCTTTCTTTCTTTCCATCCCTCCATCCTTTGCTTCATCATTCCATTTCTGTGTCTCGCTCACATCCCTCCATGCCTTGCTCTGTCCCATCATCCATCTCCCTGTCACCCAATCTATACCTCTATTCTTCAGGGCTCTTTCACACACACGTCGGTTTTCATGGACTTCGCTTGCTCAGCAGGGATCGCTTCGTTGAGCCCTGCTGAGCCAACAGGTCCGCCTCTGCTCACTGTGGAGAGATGGACCTTTTAGAGCTCCGCTCTCCTCTATGGGGGATGGGATAAAAACAGATCCGCCTGTCCGTTTTTATCCCATCTGCCACCTGGATTAGTGGATTTGGATGTCAGCGGACATGTCACTGCTGACATCTGTCACTCCATAGAGATGAATGGAGCGTCCGATCAGGTCCGCCTGAAAAACTGACAGGCAGACCTGAACGTGTTATGTGTGAAAGGACCCCAACTCACTCCTCACTCTTTCCATCTCTCTGTCCATCCACCTCCCCCAACACTCCACTACTCTTTCCATTATAAACAAATAAAAAGACTCCAATGCACTTCCACACCAAATCTGCTCACTACTTACAAAAATATATATGAATAAACACCTTAAAACCATCAAGCAAAATAATCAAATATATAATTATCATACATTTCATAAAACACACTATACAACACCAGAACTTTTAATCTACAAAACCAGCCTGATCTGTGATATTGCTCCTGCCTCCCCTCTCCTGGCATGCTGGGATTTGTAGTGCCACAGCCTGACACATGAGGTGGTCATACAGGAGAGGAGGCTGTGCCTGGTGAGCAGATAATGGGTAGGGACAGGGAGGTGTAATAGAGATTGGGGGAGATCTCAGAAAACATGCTCCCTTTAGAAGCAGAGCAGTTCACAGCCACACATAAAAACGATCTTGTGTAACAGCATGAGACAGGAGCCTGCTACACAGAGCCCATCCTCCTCTCCCCCTCCCCACTAAGATAAGCACACAGTCCTGTCAGTGACCTGTTGTTCAGCTAGCTTACCTTAGGCTAGGCTGAACTCGTCCTCCACTGCAGGCTGCATGGCTCCACTCCTCCCCCTCTTAGCCTCTCCTGTGAGGAACTTGAATAAGGCGCCCTGAGAGAATGAATTTAAGGGGAGGACAGCCCTTTGTGCACCCATTGGCCAAGGAAGCATCTGCACCGCCCCCTGCTGCCTACTCAGCCAATGGGTAGCTAAAGCTCACCGTGCACTGTGTGTGTCAGAGGCAGAGGGGAGCGATGCGGCTGCCATACAAATGTAGCTTGCGGCATGCGGGAATAATGACAACCCGCACACGCCGCGGCCATTCCGGGACTCATCCCTGATTGGGAGGTATGGATTAGGGTGTGCCTGGGCACACCCGGCACACCCCGTGGGCACGCCTATGCTAGGGCCCAAATTTCTGCAGAGTATATACAGCAGGCCCCTACTTTCAAACATCCAACTTACAAACGACTCCTACTTGCAAACGGAAGGAGACAACAGGAAGTGAGAGGAAATCTACCCCTAGGAAGGAAAATTCTCTTCTGTAAGGGGTGTCTCCTATCCACTGATGCTTTATCACCAATCCTTGTTTCACCAAAAAACCCAAATTTTCAAAAAAATTGTCATTGGGACAGAAATTGAGGTGCAATCTTCTGAACAGATGCGCACAGACAGCAAAACAAATGTTACAGGGGTGATAACCCCTCTCTATGTTTTCCGAAAAGCTTAAAAATAGATGTTATGGCTGAAGCTACACTTTAAAAAAGTACCAGTTCAAAATTACAAACAGATTCTACTTAACAAAAAACCTACAGTTCCTGTCTTGTTTGCACCGCTTTTATACTGCTGTTCAAAGTATATAGGGCCAAAGGGGCTTGTAATGACCTGGGGGAGGGGGGGAACCCATGCTATTTTTCTCAATGATTTTCATCCATATTGCAGGGACTAGACATTACATTAAAGTAGAGAGCCAGTCACATTCTCCTGCTATGCAAATTGAATGCGGAGAAACACGCATTCAATTCGCATAGGTGTGAACCCGGCCTCAGTGTCTGATTGTCCGCGGCAATATCACAGTACCTCTCTAAGTCGCTGGCCGCCACCATTACTAGTATAAAAAAAATCCAGTATAGCTCCCTTGGCACTATCCTAACCTTCCCAGATGATGTTTGTCCCTGAAAATCCTTTTTGATAACAGCTGTTTCTACGTTTGTTACTTTATATTTTTTCTCGACTCCCCTGCGCGGGAGAACTTTTGTTACATTATTCCTTTTCTTTCAATAAAATTATTAAACAAAAAAAATAAAATCCAGTATATGTCCCATCTACGCTTATTGGGATTTGTTTTATGTAGCAGAATTCATATTGGCCTAAATTGATGAAGAAATTCGATTTTTTTTAATTTTTATATTGGATATGTCTTATAGCAGAAGGTAGTATATATATATATATATATATATATATATATATATATATATATATATACACACACACACATATATATATATACACACACACACACACACACACATATATATATATATATATATATATATATATACACACACACACACACACACACACATATATATATATATATATATATATAAATAATTTTATTTTTTCAAAATTTTCAGTCTTTTTTCGTGTATACCGCAAAACGCAGAAGTGATCAAATACCACCAAAAGAAAGCTCTATTTGTGGGAAAAAAATGGCATAGATTTTATTTGGGTACAGTCTTGCATGATGGCGCAATTGTCAGTTAAAGTAACGCAGTGCTGTATCGTAAAAAAAATGGCCTGGTCATGAAGGGGGGGGGGGGTAAATCTTCCAGAGGTCAAGTGGTTAAAAATGCCACATAAACACGTTGGTATTGAAAAAAATAATAATTACCTTCTACTGCTGTACACTTTATCAAGCACACGGTGGCGCTGTGTGATATTCCTCGGATAAGAAACTGCATCTTGCTGGTAACTCGTGTACCATTGGTTGGTTGTTGGTCTCCTCCCCCAGCTTCCTAGGAAGTGCCGAGCACTGAGCGTGGGTAAGAAATACACATGGCTGGTAAAGCAGTGTGGGAGTACAGGGGGGACCCGGAGCAGTCAGCTTTACTCGGTAAGAAATAACAATACACAAAGCAGTCTTAGTGGAGGCAGGCGATACTGCTCACTTACACATTAGCTGGTGCTGCCAGGGACACGCTGCACTTTATACTGGTTACATGAAGGCAGCATGGACTACCTCCACCCACAGGACCTGTTTACATGTGTGCATTGTCCCTACATAGTGTAATAACTTCTATATTGTTCTGATGTCTGCATTCTTTTATCAGCTTGTCATAACCTAATGTGGTGCTGCCCGTCGTTTGTTATTTAAAAAAAAAATGCCTTTAATATCACTTTAATCTTTGCATACTAGCGCATTATGAAATACCTTAGAATGAAGCCCACCGCAGCCTGAGGGGGTGCTAACACGTTCCCCTTGTGTTTCTCCTGGGTTTGCAGGCTCTGGCGCTGTGAGTGGTTGGAGCTGCAATGATGTTTACAAGTGATTAATTTTATTATAGGCTTACCTGTAGGTAAAAGTAACAAAGCGGGGTATACAAGGGCGTTAAGGCTATGTACATCTATTAACCATAAACTTGGCACAGGTCCATGCTAACCCTTTTGCTGCCACCAGCGTAGAGTTGCCCAATTACCCCCCAAGTCTGCTCTATTATCTTCAATGGAGGACAGGTGAGATGTCGGAGGCCGAAAGACCCCTAATGTTGCATTAAATAGAACCTGACACACCGTCCGTCACAACCAAATAATATGACATAGGGGACTTCTGGTCTCCCATATGATAAAAGAAAAATGTTACACCAAAGTACTTAAGCTCCCCACCCCACATATGAGCTTAAAGCTGCCAAAACCTCCCCCCACCAACCCCCCCCAAGACAATAGCATAATGTACCAGTATGCATTGCATACTAGCAGATTATGAAATCCTTGCCTTAGAACAAAGCTTCTGCAGCTCACCCGGTCATAGTAGAGGGGGCTGACGTTCCCTCTGCGTTTCTTCCGGATTCACGGGCTCTGGCGCTGTGAGTGGCAGGAGATATGATGACATATGCACGGGAGTCCACCGTTCTGGCACGAGCCACCGGACCTTCAGTGTGCATGTGCAGCTGACGTTTGTGGCTGCATGAAGGATGAATATCTCCTAAGGCCCCTTTCATAGTGCCGCGATTTCGTTGCTGCGATTTCAGGGAATGCCTGTGTAAACTTGAGGTCTATGGTCCTCGACTCGCATCAAAGTTGGACCAAAGTAGTACAGGGACCACTTTTGAAGTCGCACAGATATAAATGGTACTCATTGGAAATCATGGGGTATGACTTGTCATGCGATTTAGCAGTCCCAAGTCGCAGAAGTGTGAAAGGGCCCTAAACAGTGTAGGTTTAAGAGATATTCATTTTACCTACAGGTAAGCCTTATTATAGGCTTACCTGTACGTAAGAATGACCAATCGGGCAATACGACCACTGTTAAAGTCTTTTTTTTTTTTTTGTTAAAGTGAAGTTGCAGCCTGGGTGAAAAAAATTAAGAGTCAGCAGCTACAAATACTGTAGCGGCTGACTTTTAATATAAGGGCGCTAGCCTGTCCAGGGAGCCCAAGACATCAGCACCCCAAGCCGCCTTGCCTGTCAAACTAGCCAATTCATTGAGATCACGTCACTTCACTTCCGGTTACTGTAAACCATCAGTAATTGGAGATTTGGATGAATTGCTGTTTTAACACAACACTGGCAAGCATGTACACTCCGATACACAAAGTGTTGGCTAAACAGTGGCTAATTAGGAAAAAGTTCCCGCCGGCGGCCATGTTTTTGGTTGGTATTGTGTACCGGAGTGTATACGGTTGGCGGTGTTGTGTCAAACAGCCATTGGTCTAAATCTCCAATTACTGGTGCTTAACAGTAACCGGAAGTGACGCGATTGGAGATCTCAAGGAATTGGCTATTTTGACAGAACACAAGCATCCTTACTAAGGGAAACAGAAAGTGAAGCCTTGCGGCTTCACAACCTGTTTCTTACTACACATGCTGTCATCTGGGACCTGTGCGTCTCCCAGAAGGCAGCGGGGGGGGGGTGGGATTTTCGTAGATTGCCAAGCGATCTTACACGGAAGTGGGAGGGGATACCCCCCCGAAAGGTGTCAAATCTGGCAGTGGAGGGGGGGGGGGGGAAGGGTGCAAACAAGCAGAGCTTCCACTTTTGGGTGAAACTCCACTTTATAAATAAAATACATGCTATACTTGCCTGCTCTGTGCAGTGGTTTTGCACAGAGCAGCTCAGATCCTCCTCTTCTCTGGTCCCTTGCCAGGGCTCCTGGCCTCCCCCTCCTGTTGAGTGTCCAAACAGCTTACTATGGGGGGAGCGGAGCTGCAGCTTCCTGTGTCTGTTCAGACACGGAGCCGTGGCGCAGCCCCGCCCCCTCTCTTCATTCGCTCACTGAATTTGATTGGCAGCAGCAGGAGCCAATGGCGCTGCACTGTCATGTAAGCCAATGAGAGCTGATCCACTCCACGGGCAGCCAAGACACTCCCACAACATTTCTGGAGCGAGATGAGCTCAGGCAAGTATTAGGGGGGCTGTTGCACAAAGAAGGCTTTTTATCTTCATGCATGAAGATAAAAAAACTGACTTTGCAACTGTTGGATTTTGAATTTTTTTACTATTTTATGTGATAAGTTTCTGAGAATTAATCTTTAAACATGGCCATTTTGAGGTTTCTTGAGGACAGACGAAGGTCAGTTGCTGTGTAGGTTACATGTATTTTTGGGGTTCTACGTCAAGACAATGGGTGGAGATGTGTTACTTAATATATACAAGTGGGTGTTACGTTTGTGACAGGAGCTCACCACCTTTCTTGGAGCTATTCTAAAAGTAAATATGCTTAGCTTGGTATTTAGAACAGTATAAGAATCCATGTGGTTTGGGTAGCAAGTTAAGGAACTCGGGGGTCACCCGACCCTGCTGGAAGGGACCTCTCTCAGCAGAAAGATGATGTACCATCATATCATACCGTCTGAAACCTTCTGAATTACCATCTTGCCATGTGTTATCAGCTGTCATTATGTAAGCATTGACTGTTTGCTTGTCTATCTTGAAGAATAAACTTTGTATTTATTTGAAGAAAACCTGAGTCTTGAATATTGGGAACAAAGCGCCTGGGAAGGAGACTATTGACATAACACATGACACGTGTTAAAAATGTCCCCCCTCTTCCCCATTCAACAGCAACCCCACTCATGTATTGGGGTGTCTATGTACAAAAATGTCAATTGTGCTACATATGTAACATATATTGCCACACTCCAGATTAAAAGTAATAATCCTATGGACATTACTCATGGCTAACTCTAAACTGATGACCGCTAAGGGATTTTAATGTGTCACCTTGTGTCATTTAATGTGTCATTTTAAGTATTGTCATTATCTTTTAGATTTCCCCCAAAAAACAGATAATATATTGTGTCTGTGAAATTCAGTGCTTGATAAACTTGCAATAATATTGCTAGACATAAAAAATTGGAACTGTCACCATGTTGTTCTTTAGGATCTCTGGTTTTAGTAAAAAATATTTTTGGAGGGGGGGGGGTTAGTAGTCTTTAAGTCCAATTACGTGATTTTGCATATGAGCCACTAGGGGCGTGCGCGATCACCGCCGAGCACCCGCGATCGCTTGTTAGAGCGAGAACCGGGAGCTGTGTGTGTAAACGCACAGCTCCCGGTCCTTTCAGGGGGAGAAATGACTGATCGCATGTTCATACAATGTATGAACAGCAATCTGTCATTTCCCCTAGTCAGTCCCACCCCCCTTCAGTTAGAACACACCTAGGGAACATAATTAACCCCTTCCTCACCCCCTAGTGTTAACCCCTTCCCTGCCAGTGACATTTTTACAGTAATCGATGCATTTTTATAGCACTGATCGCTATAAAAATGCCAATGGTCCCAAAAATGTGTCAAAAGTGTCCGCCATAAGGTCGCAGTACCGATAAAAATCGCTGATCGCCGCCATTACTAGTAAAAAAATATTAATAAAAATGCCATAAAAATATCCCCTATTTTGTAGACGCTAAAACTTTTGCGCAAACCAATCAATAAACGCTTATTGCGATATTTTTTGTAAAAAAAAAAAAAATGTAGAAGAATACGTATCGGCCTAAACTGAGGAAAAAAACTTTTTTTTTTTTTAATATATATTTTGGGGTATTTATTATAGCAAAAGTAAAAAATATTCATTTTTCTTTTCAAAATTGTCACTCTATTTTTGTTTATAGCGCAAAAAATAAAAACCGCAGATGTGATCAAATACCACCAAAAGAAAGCTCTATTTGGGGGGGAAAAAAAGACGCCAATTTTGTTTGGGAGCCACGTCGCACCACCGCGCAATTGTCAGTTAAAGCGACGCAGTGCCGAATCGCAAAAAGTGGCCCTGTCATTGACCAGCAAAATGGTCCGGGGCTGAAGTGGTTAAAAACACAGAAAAGGCAGCAAAAGGGTTAAGGGCACACGTTCAAGGAAGCAATTTAATTAAAATAGGGTAATGGTATCAATGCACAGTTGCACACTAGGGCTAAAATAGTCCATATTGAATTTAAACTTATGGGAAACATACTTTAAGTTTTATTATTTTTGTTTATTTAAATCTCTGTGGTTTCTTATGTATCTCTTTTTTTTTTTTTTTTTCTCCAGTTCAGTTTGCCAATGGAACTATTCAGACACCCAAGGATGTACGTTTCACTTTATATAGGAATGAAGATGACAAAACCCCAGAAACAAAAAGGCAAAGAATTCTGGTATGATGGTGTGTGTGTGTGGACATTTAGCAAATGTAGCATTTTTAAAGTTTGGGCTCTTTCACACAGGCGGACAGTTTTTTTTAGGCGGACCTGAACGGGCGCTCTGTGCTCCTCCAATGGAGCAACGGATGTCAGCGGTGACAGACCTGCTCCGATCCGCCAAAGTGTGACTGAGGAAAAAAACTACTTTTTCATCCGTCTGGCGGATCGATTTGGGTGAACACGGACCGACGGGACTGTGTTCATCCGATTTCCCCCCAAAATAGGGGAGAGCGGAGAAAAGACAGGGCGGTCCCTGCACAGTGTGCGGGGACCGCCCTGTCATCCGCCGGCTCAGCGGGAATCAACGGAGCGATCCCCGCTGAGCAAGGGGCCTTAATCTGTGCTTTGTCCATGCACTGCTGGTAGAGGGAGGAGGGAAGTCATGTGTGACAGTGTTGAGTGCCTAATCTGCTAATTGCCAAGCCGGAGCCCTGACATGCCGAAGAAAGGGGAGTAAGTCACATTAAGTCACATTATCCCCATACTCAGAAGTGCCAGGTATGCACTGCCAGCAGCCCAAGAAAATCACTGGGAAGAGAAAAGGTTGCAACCTGCCTTGTTACCCTGCATAGCAAATCACAGGTCACTTTAAGGCATATTTTATAGCTGACTTTTGGCCCTTCCACAATAGTTTCTTTAATTAATTTGTACTTGTACTAAATTAATCAAAGAAATTATTGTGGAAGGGCCAAAGCTGGTTCACACTGGGGCGGCACGACTTTGGGGGCGACTCGGCAAGGCGTCCTGAAGACGACTTCAGAGGCGACTTGCAAAATGACTTCTATATAGAAGTCAATGCAAGTCGCCCCCAAAGTCATACAAGAACCTTTTTCTAAGTCGGAGCGACTTGCGTCGCTACTATTAGAACGGTTCTGGTGAATAGAATGGGATGCGACTTGTCAGGCGGCTGAGTCGCCCCAGTGTGAATCGGCTCTTAGGGAATATCTCCTGTTTTGATTTAAACAACAATAAAAGCCTTAAACTTCTAACCCTTTTTTTCTTGCATGCCTCCTCGTTAAAGAGATTCACCTTATTTCTTGTCTCTGTGACTACTAGAACAGGAAGTGAGATTTTCTTCCCAACAAGGATACAGGCAGCAAAATTCCCACTATATTCAAAGCTAGGGGAAAAACATTTTTCATTTTCAGTTGCACTGATTACAACTTCTAATCCCAGCATTCTATGAATAATTGAGCACTGTATACTTCACTAATTAAGGGATGATTTGTTTAGTACTATAAACAATTCTCTGTTGTAGCCTATTGAATTAATAGGCTTTGTTCAGGAAGAAGTCGGTGTTTTGATCTGTGCAACTTCCAAGCCGGTGTCTTGCCGAAAAAGGTCCCCCGGCAGATTATGCCCCCCCCCCTTCCTGTACTGCGCTGGCACGGCGCTAGCCTCCGAAAATTGCCGAACATGCAGCTCTAGACAGCGCCTGCGCACACTTCTGACATCTGGGCTCATTCCTTACCATCCCCCTGGACATGGAGGATGTTAAAAAAAAAAAAAAAAAAAAAAAGAGCCAGGAGGCCTAGCGAGCGAGGACGTGAGGCCGATTGGCCACTTACTGCGCAGTACAGGGGGGCATAATCCGCCCGGGGGACACTCATCGGCATAACACCGACATGTGTGCCTGACCTAATTGTGCCCATGGAAGAGATCTTTCCTTTCTCTCCCTTTGGCTATCTACAGGTTATAACACACTAATTAGTAGCATTTGTAACATGAGGGGGACATGCAAGTAAGTGATAATAAACTATATTTTGCCACGTCTCTGAAGCTGTGCTTGATAAATATCAGAATTTACTGCTCTTTGTGTGTGGTGTGTGTTTTATTTATTTAAAAAAAAAAAAAATTGGTTTTGTTTGATTTTTCATCTTTCCTTTTTTATTTTTTTTATCTATTTATTTTTTAGGCAGCGGACACAGACAGACTAAGTTATGTTGGAAATAATTATTCAACTGAAACTAAGAACAGCCCCCTGTGCAAGTAAGCAAATTGACATCTTTGCATCTCATTACTGGTTTCAACAAATGGTGCCATGTGGTCTTAGAAACATAAAGCCTAAAATGAAATGTGAATCACTCATAGGTTTTCACGAAGAATATATTGTTGTTGAGCATGTATTAGTTGTTGAAACTTTCTTTATTCAACAAATAAAATCCACATTTTGCATTACTCTGTAAAAACTTTTACATTTCACCAGCCATTATGTCAATACTGGACACAGTGCTGACTGACGTTTGAGCCAGCAGATTGAACCGCAGAGTGCAGTCAGTAATAAGAATTAAACAATAAGTTCACCTTTTAACAAAAAATAATGCACATTTTTTATTTTTTGCAGGTAAAAAAAAATGTGCATTTACAATTTTTTTTGTGTCGGGAGCCTGTGAAGCATTGCTGTTACCATGCATCACACCTGCAGACCTGTCAGTGTATTTGTTTGTACCTTGTGTGTCTGTTTGCTTGTACCTCCTATGGACAAGCAGATACTCACTGAAAGGAAGTATATATTCCTTTCTTTTTTCTTTTTTTTTTCAAATATACATTTGACAGCTTACATTTATCCACTCACTCAGGAGCTTCCATAAAATCTAATTTATTACTAATCTCATCTCATCATAATCGCATGTAAAACACTTATTTAACCCTTCCTTCCGATGGTGTAGTTTATCCCATTTCCCCCTACCCTGAGGCCATTTTTAGCATTCTCTATCCAATTTGCCCATACTCTTTCATATTTTTCCCCACTTCCTCTATTACAGTATGTCTCCTTATACAATGATAAATTACTATTCACTAGATTTTTCCAGTGTACCAGCGAGGGGGCTTCAACCTTCTTCAAATGTATCACTATTGCCTTTCTTGCATAAAAAAGCAGTAGGCCCACTTGTGTTCTCCTTTCTATAGAGATCGTATTATCCTCTACTAGTCCTAGTATACAGATCCCTGCCTCTTGGTCCAATGAAACTGACGTTACTATATTGATCACTCTCAGGACTTCTCTCCAGAATGTCACTATCTTCGGGCAGGACCAGAATATATGGATAAAGTCTCCTGAAATGTCTGCACATCTCCAACAATTTTGTGGATTTGATGGAGACTGAAAGGAAGCATGATTGAACTGCCAGCAGTGCCATGGTAGTTCATTGAGAACTACAAGCCAACAGCTGCAGAGGACTGTGAATGAGTGACGCCACTGGGAAGGCAGAGCCCCGCATGGCTAAGTTATTTTCAAAGAGTGATAGCGGGCATCTGGAGAAGATGCCTGCCGCTCTCACTGGGGAGGAGGGGGATTGGCTGCAACTTCTGGAACGTGTTGCATGCTCCACCCTAAATACTTTTGCTTTAAAAGTCGCATCCAAATCTGCCATGTTTTCATCACATTTTTTTCATGTACAAAAGCAGGAACGTGTTTTCTGGAGACAATCTTCTAAACTTTGAATTGTTATACAAAATCAGATACAGCAGCTATTGCCTATGACCCTGACGTGATGAGCAGGTCCAAGAAGTGCAGAACCAAATTTTTTTTATTTTCTATACAACATATTTGTAGCACAATTTGTCTTTTCCTCATGCATTTCTAGTACCTTTTCCTTGTGCTTCCTGTTATTTTTTCGTGTTGAGCAAACAGGCATTGAAATACATATATGTGAGCTTACCTGAAAAAAATAATTTTTAATTATTTCCAGTTTCCACCCAGTCCTGCGATTTACACAACCTTGCCAGGAAGCCTGTCTGATGATGTGATTATCCCAAAATGTAGTTACGCAACATCGCTAGGTCACACCTCAGTCCCCAGTCTGTGATTGGGCTTGAAGGAGCAGTAAGAGATGGATGAGGCAATCTCTCTATCCTTTCCTAACAATTCACAGATTGCTGCTTGCTAGTGGTAAATATGGGGGGGGGGTTTAAATAGAAATTAAAAGCAAACCATTTGTGTAAGGATTTCAAAACATCTATATAAATCCCCTTTTATTTTTATTTTTTAAGTGATCACTTTCCCTCTGTTCTCTGTATTCTCGGCTGCATGAGAGATGGCGTGAAGGGAGAAGCAGCAGGACACTGAGCTTCCTAGTGAAATGCTGTGCAGGGGGACTAGTCAGGACAAGTCTGATTATTGGAGGAGAGCAGGCTGAGTTCTCAATTTAGCTACAGCACATATGTCAAACAGAAGGCCTGCTGACTGAATCTGGCCTGCCAGGCCATTTCTTATAGCCCTTATAGATTTTTTCAGTTGGAACATGGCAGAACTCCATTGCATTCCGCTCACCACTCCCACTTGTAAACTCGGAAGCCTTCTGTTTTTACAGTGACATCTTTTCTCTCTGCGGCTTTCGCAGATCCCTGCCTGCCCTGCACTCACAGTGGGGACAAGGGAGATACAGGTGCAGTGTGGGATAGTGCAGCACCTGGTAAGGAGCCCTGTGATCCCCCATCTGTGCCCATATGCTGAATACAATAATTTCTCTGCAAGGGAGGTACTAGGCCAGGTAGGTGAGATGCAAGGAAGCTTTTGGAGGGGGGAGGAAATGAGGCATGTGGAGGGAGATTTGTGCAGAGATGGGGGAGAGTGGTGCAGAGGTCAGAGCTGAGGAGGAGGTGGAAGAGCCTGTGAAAAAAAACTGAACCCTGCAGACTGTGCATAGCACACCCCTAAACCATGCACTCTATATGTAGCACAGTTTTTTTTACCCTGCACTCTGAAAATAGGTAATTTTCCACTGACCATCATATATGCTCATGCACACAACTTCTTTAGGCCTCATGCACACTGTAGCTGATAAACTCATGTTTTTGTGAGTTTGGGCGTCTTTTTTTTTTTTTTTTTTTTTTTTTTTTTTTTTTTTTTTTTTATTATTATAACAGCCCTTAAACTCCCCTCTGTTTATCCTATGTGCACACATGGACGTTTTTAGCAGTTTATCAGCAGGGAAGTTTATCGGCTGTTTTCTGAATCGTGTTCAAGAGCAGTTCTTCTGACCACAAACACTGATAAATGTGCATAAACTATAGGCACTTTTAGCACTCAGGCGTTTATTTTGGTGGCCAGAATAAATTGAAAATTCTGGCCAATGAAAGACTCCAAACTGCTAAACTCTTTTGAAAAAAATGCAGTTTAGGTGAGTTTTATAATGCTGATTTTTCTCCTGTCAGGATAAACAGCGTTTACAAGAAACCAGTATTCCTGAGGCCTTAGGATCAGGGTCTAGTTTAGAAAGAATTGGATGCAGAGCCTGCCCATGGAACTCAGGAAATCCTCCTCAGCAGTTGGTATGTTGCTCAGACTAGAGCCTGCGCAGTGTGATTACTACAAGTAACATGCAACAGCATCTTGCTTCATCTGGATGAAAAATAATTATCTGCAGAGAGCTCTATTCCTCCCTGTGGCCGGGTTCACACTAGTCCGACATACGCTCCGACATTGGGAGCTCATGTCGCATGAAAAGCAATGTTTCCCTATGGGAGCCGTCTTAACTGGTCCGACACATGTCGGTCCGACATTGCAAACACTCCCTGTACTACTTTGGTCCGACTTTGATCCTACTTCACTCCATTGAACATCATTGAAGTAGGATCAAAGTCGTAACGCAGTCTTGCACGCTCCGACTTTGGCATGCGACATGTATTCTACTGATCTTGAGGGGGAACTCCACGCCAAATTTTAAGCAAAAAACCGGCATGGGTTCCCCTCCAAGAGCATACCAGGCCCATGGGTCTGGTGCCGATTTAAAGGGGAACCCCCTACGCTGAAAAAACGGCGTGGGGGTCCCCCCAAAATCCATACCAGACCAGTATCCGAGCAGCAGCCCGGCCGGTCAGGAAAGGCAACGAGCGAGCACCCCCCCCCCCCCTCCTTAACCGTGCCAGGCCACATGCCCTCAACATGGGGAGGTAGGTGCTATGGGGCAGGGGGGCGCACTGCGGCCCCCCCACAGCACCCTGCCCCCATGTTGATGAGGACAGGGCCTCTTCCCGACAACCCTGGCCGTTGGTTGTCGGGGTCTGCGGGCGGGGGCTTATCGGAATCTGGGAGCCCCCTTTAACAAGGGGGGCCCCCAGATACCGGCCCCCCATCCTAGGTGAATGAGTATGGGGTTTCAGTGCCCGGGCTTCTGTCGCCTTCTGCATCCTTCTGCCTTCTTCTGCTTCGCTGTTGACACGTCGCTTCCTCCCGCTGCAATGCCGTGTGCGGCGGCTCGCACCGACTTATATAGTTATCTTATAACGTCACAGTCCCATCATGCTCTGTGCACCCGGAGCATGATGGGACTGTGATGTCATAAGATAACTATATAAGTCGGTGCGAGCCGCCGCACATGGCATTATAGCGGGAGGAAGCGACGTGTCAACGGAGAAGGCAAAAGGCGACAGAAGCCTGGGAACCCCCCCCCCCCCCGCCGCCGAAGACATCGGAGAAAGAGCGGAAGGGTGCCGCTGTAAAAGAGCTAAGGAAGAAAGTGGCCCCCACCCGGCGGAAGAGAACCAGACGGCGGTGAAGACTGGGACCCCCCCTCCCCAGAAGACGTCGGAATAAGCAAGCCCCCCCTCGTAAAAGAGCTAAAGAAGAGAGGGGGGGCCCCGGAGCTGACTAATAACACTTTACTTCCAGGTGAATGGGTAGGGGTACGATGTACCCCATACTCATTCACCTAGGGTGGGGGGCCGGTATCTGGGGGCCGCTCCCAGATTCCGATAAGCCCCCCCCGACAACCAACGGCCAGGGTTGTCGGAAAGAGGCCCTGTCCTCATCAACATGGGGGCCGGGTGCTTTGGGGGGGCCGCAGGGCGCCCCCCTGCCCCAGAGCACCTACCTCCCCATGTTGAGGGCATGCGGCCTGGCACGGTTAAGGAGGGGGGGGGGCACTCGCCCGTTCCCACCCCCTTTCCTGACCGGCCGGGCTGCTGCTCGGATACGGGTCTGGTATGAATTTTGGGGGGACCCCCACGCCGTTTTTTCGGCGTAGGGGGTTCCCCTTTAAATCCGCACCAGACCCATGGACCTGGTATGCTACTGGAGGGGAACCCATGCCGTTTTTTTGTTAAAATTTGGCGTGGAGTTCCCCCTCAAGATTCATATCAAACACAGTGCCTGATATTGGCAGGGATCCAAGTCGGATCCCTGCTCATTGGAAGTCGGACTTCAAGTCCAGGGCAAAGTCGGATCGAAGTAGTATCCTGTTCATGAAAGTCGGATGGATGTAGGACCGATGTAGTATCAGTGTAGGACCATTGTCTCAGAGCAAAGAAGGATGAAAGTCGTGTAGTATAGTGTGAACCCAGCCTGTGAGCTGAAGTTGGAAGCTGATTGGCTACCACGCACAGCTGCACCAAATTCTGTGTGCGCAAGTTTGGGTAAATCTCCCCCACAGTGCCTAGATTACTCTTCTACTGTCCTCCTTTAGGCAACTCTATGGGGTTGATTTGCTAAAACTGGAGTGTGCAAAATCTGGTGCTGCTCTCCATAAAAACCAATGAGCTTTCAGGGTTTTTTTTTTTTTTGATCAAAGCTTAAAGCGGATGTGCCACTAAAAAAATATATTAAAAGCCAGCAGCTACAAATACTGCAGCTGCTGACTTTTAATATAAGGACACTTACCTGTCCTGGAGTCCAGCGATGTCCGCAGCAGATGACGAGCAATCGCTCGTCACCCTGCTGCTCCCCCCTCCATCCACGGTGAGGGAACCAGGAAGTGAAGCGCTCCGGCTTCACTGCCCGGTTCCCTACGGCGCATGCGCGAGTCGCGCTGCGCCCGCCGATTGGCGAACGATGTGTGCTGGGAGCCGAGTGTTCCCAGCATACAACGGGGGACGGACGGGAAGCCAGGAAAAAACCCGTCCTTTGCCCGTATCGTGTGGCCGGAAGTGGGTGCAAATACCTGTCTGTAGACAGGTATCTGCACCCCCCTCCCCCTGAAAGGTGTCAAATGTGACATCGGAGGGGGGGCGGGTGCCGATCAGCGCGACTTCACTTTAGGGTGGAGATCCGCTTTAATTGAATATGCTGAAGTTGGAAGCTGGCTACCATGCACAGCTGCACCAGAGTTTACGTTCTTCAACCCCTAAGAATGTTCAGATAATTATGAAAGGAGAATGTTAGTTTTGCATTGCTGCAGTGATAGTCTAGCTCCACCTTACTTCACCTACCAGCAAGTGCAGAGCAACGATAGTCGGGTCACATCTCTCTCTCTCTCTCTCTCTCTCCAGTTTTTAAAGTAGAAATCTGAGAGTAGAAAGTTGCACAGCAGGCAGCGTGCATGTATAAAAATATAGATTGCTTACTGGAGTTCTGCTTTAACTGTGGTATATGATGGCTAATCGGCCTTGAGAGACAATGTTAAATACTTGTTTTATTTTCATTATTTGCCAGGTATTTTATTGGGGTTCTGAATAAAGCAACTGGAAAGATGGAGGTGTATGATGCTGAACATATCAAGATGCAGCCAGTGTTGAAAACTGACAATAGCAGTAAGATACATATTATTTTTATTACAACTACAAGATGTTAATCGTTTTTTGCTTTTCATATAGCTGTGCTTTTCTTACACCTTCTCTGCTAATTGGCTTTAGGTTTTTTATATTTGCTTTGATTTCTGTATTCCTGAATTGCTTATAGTCCTACTAGTGTTTTGTTTGTGATTTATCTGTGCACATATTTGGCCAAAGTTATTCATTCAACACCAGGTGCCGAAACTCATTAGTGACGCTAGATTCCAGGTTTTCGTATCGTAGCTAAAGGCATAGGGTCAGTCCATGTATGCCTTTTTTTTTTTTTTTTTTTTTTAAAAAGGCTTATGGAGGTCTATAATTATTTACAACATTGGAAAAGGTAGCAGTACACAAAGGGAAAAAGTTAGGCATACTATTGCTAAAAGCCAGAAAAAGCTACCATATTTTTTTTTTTTAAATGATCCTTTTGTTAGGTTCATTTAAGTAAACTTCAAGGACTGGTATTTTAAGTGTCACCGGTGCAAAAGAAACTGCGTGATCTGCTGCAATACTGTATAAACCCTCGATAGAGGGATTAGGTGTGCATGAAAAGAAAAAATGTTGTTGCGCTGATCTAGCAGTATATAACACATCTCCAGAGAGTACTTTTTTGGAGAGCTAGATCAGCGCAATAACATTTTTTTCTTTTCAAACTTCAAGGACTGTCTTCTTCTACCCTGAGTGAACTCCAGTTTCCTTAACTATAATTTCTGCGTTCACTAAGTGGCAATAGCTAGCTTGTGAATTGAGAAGCACATACAGGTGATACTCAAAAATTTGAATATCGTGCAAAAGTTCATTTATTTCTCTAATGCAACTTAAAGGGTGAAACTAATATGAGACACACACGTTACATGCAAAGCAAGATAGTTCAAGCCGTGATTTGTCATAATTGTTATTATGGCTTACAGCTCATGAAAACCCCAAATCCACAATCTCCGAAAATTAGAATATTGTGAAAAGGTGCTCAAAGTGTCCCACTCTAATCGGCACTTTAAGCCATAACACCTGCAAAGGTTTCCCGAGCCTTTAAACAGTCTCTCAGCCCTGGTTCACACTGGGTACGATTTGGAACGATTTGAGATGCGATTTGACATGTCAAATCGCATCTCAAATCGGCGGCAATTGTCGGCAATGGCACTGTCCTAATCAGTGCGACGCCGCATCTGCGATTTCAAAAAGTAGTTCCTGTACTACTTTTTGCGATTTCGAGCCGCGATTTACATTAAATTGTGGCCGAAATCGCGGTAAAATCGCGCATTTTACCGCGATTTTGAATTCGCAGCAGTGTGAACCTAGGCTCAGTCTGGTTCAGTAGTAATCGCAATCATGGGAAAGACCGCTGACCTGACAGTTGTGCAGAAAACCATCATTGACACCCTCCATAAGGAGGAAAAGCCTCAAAAGGTAATTTCAAAAGAAGTTGGATGTTCCCAAAGTGTTGCACCAAAGCACATTAATAGAAAGTTATGTGGAAGGGAAAAATGTGGAAGAAAAAGGTGCACAAGCAGCACGGATGAGTGCAGCCTGGAGAGGATTGTCAGGAAAAGCCCATTCAAAAGTGTTGGACTTTCACAAGGAGTGGACTGAGGCTGGAGTCAGTGCATCAAGAGCCACCACACACAGACGGATCCTGGACATGGGCTTCAAATGTCGTATTTCTCTTATCAAGCCACTCCTGAACAACAAACAACGTCAGAAGCGTTTTACCTGGGCTAAAGAAAAACGCACCTGGTCTGTTGCTCAGTGGTCCAAAGTCCTCTTTTCTAATGAGGGCAAATTTTGCATCTCATTTGGAAACCAAGGACCCAGAGTATGGAGGAAGAATGGAGAGGCACACACTGCAAGATGCTTGAAGTCCAGTGTGAAGTTTCCACAGTCTGTGTTGATTTGGGGAGCCATGTCATCCGCTGGTGTTGGTCCACTGTGCTTCATTAAGTCCGGGGTCACCACAGCCGTCTACCAGGAGATTTTGGAGCACTTCATGCTCCCTTCCACAGACGAGCTCTATGGGGATGCTGACTTCATTTTCCAGCAGGACTTGGCACCTACCCACACTGCCAAAAGCACCAAAACCTGGTTCAATGACCGTGGGATTACTGTGCTTGATTGGCCAGCAAACTCACCTGACCTGAACCCCATAGAGAATCTATAGGGCATGGGTGCTCAACCTGTGGCTCTCCAGCTGTTGCGGAACTACAATTCCCATGAGGCATTGCAAGCCGCTGACAGGTACAAGCATGTCTCCCAAAGGCTGAGGCATTATGGGAATTGTAGTTTTGCAACAGCTGGAGAGCCACAGGTTGAGCACCCATGCTATAGGGCATTGCCAAGGGGAAGATGAGAGACATGAGACCGAACAATGCAGAAGAGCTGAAGGCCGCTATTGAAGTATCCTGGTCTTCCATAACACCTCAGCAGTGCCACAGGCTGATCGCTTCCATGCCACGCTGCATTGAGGCAGTAATTGCTGCAAAAGGGGCCCAAAGCAAGTACTGAGTACATATGCATGCTTATATTTTACATGCAATCAATAAAACAAGGATTGTACATCAATATTTGACCTCTGAAATCTAATTTTCTGAGATTGTGGATTTGGGTTTTCATGAGCTGTAAGCCATAATCATCACAATTGTGACAAATCACAGCTTGAACTATCTTGCTTTGCATGTGATGAGTCTATCTCATATATTCGTTTCACCTTTTTAAAGTTGCATTCGTGAAATAAATGAACTTTTGCGCAATATTCTAATTTTTCGAGTTTCACCTGTATGTGATTCTCTTGGTGGTCCTCAGAGGGTCAATTGCGCAAAAGGACAATGTTCTGCAGGAGTTATTGGACATAAAAGCTTTGATTAACACTGATAACTTGCAACATATATTTATTTTAGCAGTGAGTAAGCAAATCGAAGATGCGACAGACCAGTCAACAAAAACCTACAGAGAAAAGGTTTGTTCTACAGCTTTTACATTTTGTATTTTCTTCATACTTGACACACTTTCAATTCCAAGCTAAATTTATATTAAAATTCTGTCTAACCACTTTTCCCTGGGTGGACGTCATGATGTCTTAAGATTGAAGTGATTATATCGGGATGATGCTTGCAGCTACAGGCATTGTTGTCTCGGTATCAAAGTTTTCAGCCACCAATGCTTGTTCACGTAGAAGTGGTCGAATGGCTGTAAAGCCACTCAGTCACTTCTACAGCGGCGGAAATGTGTGCTGCCCTGATCAGACGGGAGAGCCTGGGACCGCTTCTGCCAGTGACATCCATCATTGTTCCTCTCTCTTTGTGAGATCAGAAACCGTAAGCGGCAAGGATTTTGTCACTTCAGTTTCTTTTGTTTACCTGCTTGTTACAAGCATCTGATCAAACCAGTCTGTTTGCGCAGATGCTTTGGAGATCAGAGGTGAGAGAGACCACATCTCTCTCCATAAAGAGGACCTGTTAGAGCAGTGTTTTTCAACTCCAGTTCTCAAGGCACACCAACAGGTCATGTTTTCAGGCTTTCCATTATTTTGCACAGGTGATTTGATCAGTTTCACTGCCTTAGTAATCACCACAGCCGTTTCATCTAAAGGAAATCCTGAAAACATGACCTGTTGGTGTGCCTTGAGGACTGGAGTTGAAAAACACTGTGTTAGAGCTCATGCTATCACAAGCAATAAAGTTGAACAAAAAATTAAAAGGACAGTGTAAAAAAAAAAAAAAAACTCCTCCATCCACCTGTGCTCATGTGTAAATGCGAACGCATATGTAAACTGTGATTGTACCACACGTGAGGTATCGTCACGAATGTCAGAGCTGGAGCAATCATTCTAGCACCAGACCTGTGGTTTAGCTTTAATCTGGAAAGGCTTTTTAAGCGTTGCCTATGGAAATTTTTAGGTATCAATTTTAAAGTGTGACATGTTGGGTATCTATTTACTCAGTGTAACGTCATTTTTTATATTTAAAAAAAAAAATTTTTTGTGTTCACTAAAATTCATCAACGTGTTTAAAAACAGATGTGGAAATCCCGTTTGACATAAATTACAAGTTGAGGAACTTGGAACGATGGCACTGGACCTGTAGGTTTATTGTTATCTTAAAGGTGTGTTTGTTATTTAAAAAAAAAAAACATGTTATACTTGCTTCCACTGTGCAGCTCGTTTTGCAGAGTGGCCCCGATCCACGTCTTCTGGGGTCCCTCGGTGGCTGTCTCTGGTCCTCCCCGGAAGAACTCATCACATTCATGCGAGAGAGCTCGCTTTGTGTGGAGTCCTTGCGGGCGCGCTCCCGTGATACAGCGAGCGGCCATAGCCGCTCACTGTATCACTCGGCCCCGCCCCTCGGCGTGCCGCATCATTGGATGTGATTGACAACAGCGCCAGCCAATGGCTACGCTGCTTTCAATCCATCCGCTCTAGCCAATCAACAGCCAGGCTGAGCGGCGAACAGGATTTAACCTTTACAACCGATTTAAAGGAGTTGTAAAGGTTTGTTTTTTATTTTCTAAATAGGTTCCTTTAAGCTAGTGCATTGTTGGTTCACTTACCTTTTCCTTCAATTTCCCTTCTAAATGTTTTTTTTTCTTTGTTTTCTTTGTCTGAATTTCTCACTTCCTGTTCCTCCTCAGTAAGGTGTTCAGTAAGCTGTTCTAAATTACTTTCCACCGCTTGGATGATGGTGGAAAGCTTACTGAGGAGAAACAGGAAGTGAGAAATTCAAACAAAGAAAAAAAAAACATTTAGAAGGGGAATGGAAGGAAAAGGTAAGTGAACCAACAATGCACTAGCTTAAAGGAACCAATTTAGAAAATAAGACAAACCTTTACAACCCCTTAAGGTATTACTGTTGGTGTAAATTTATATGGTTTCTGGGCAGGCACCTTCTACACCCCCTCTGAGTCTCCCCGGCTTGTAGTGTGATGTAAAAAGAGTTGAGGTCCAGATACAACTTTATTACATTAAAGGTCAGGGGCACAAATCAAACGGGTTTCGGGAGTCTGCCAAACAAGCTGCTGAATAGGCCTGTGCTTTGAATTCACACCGGAACAAATATCATTGTAGGACCAGTTCACTTAGTTGCCGGTCAAGTCCTGATGTATTTGAGAAGTGTCAAAATTTGCCCGGTAGGCAATTAATTACTGCAAATTTATTACAAACCTCAGCAATCCAAACCGAGCATCAGAGATTACCTTCTGATTTATATACAGGGTTTTTATTTTTTTCTTTATAAGAAATGACTTTTCCAAGTTTGACAGTTTTTCTATAAGGGAAGAATTCCATAAATCCCCATAAATGTTGCCAATAGAACTGCAGACCTCAGATGCAGCCATTCCTGTGTTACAGCACGGGCAAGACAGTGATTACAGATTGTGCTTTTCTTGTGTTTCAGTTATGATCATGTTCCACCTGATCATAGAAAACCATAGCTATTTTATGCCCTGAGCTCCATTCATGCAAATGTAATTTCCTTAAATCGGAGTTCCACCCATTTAAAAGTCGGTAGCTGCTTTTTTTTTTTTTTTTTTATAATCGGACACTCGCCTGTCCCATGGCTCAGCGATGCGGGTGCAGGAAGCCTCGCTCCTCTCCCCCCTCTCCGAGGCAACAGGATTCTAACTGTGGGTGCCTGGCTGTGGCTTCACAGCCAGGTACGCACGCTGTGAATGGCCAGTCAATCTTCTGGGACCTGTGACATGTCCCAGAAGATTGCAGGGAGGGGGAGAGGTGCACTTACTTCCGGCGCTTCTTCGGAAGAAGTGGGAGATGGGTGCCCATAAAAACAGGATACCCGCTCTGCTTTAAGGATTTTTAAAAAGCTTTTTAACCACTTAAGGACCGGACCAATATGCAGCTAAATGACCCAAGGGGTTTTTACAATTCGGCACTGCGTCGCTTTAACAGACAATTGCGCGGTCCTGCGACGTGGCTCCCAAACAAAATTGGCGTCCTTTTTTTCCCCACAAATAGAGCTTTCTTTTGGTGGTATTTGATCACCTCTGCGGTTTTTATTTTTTGCGCTATAAAAACAAAAATAGAGCGACAATTTTGAAAAAAATTCAATTTTTTTTACTTTTTGCTATAATAAATATCCCCCCAAAAACGTATCTAAAAAACATTTTTTTTTCCTCAGTTTAGGCCGATACGTATTCTTCTACCTATTTTTGGTTAAAAAAATCGCAATAAGTGTTTATCGATTGGTTTGCGCAAAATTTATAGCGTTTACAAAATAGGGGATAGTTTTATTGCATTTTTATTAATTTTTTTTTTTATTTTTTACTACTAATGGCGGCGATCAGCGATTTTTTTTTTTTTTTTTTTTTTTTTTTCGTGACTGCGACATTATGGCGGACACTTCGGACAATTTTGACACATTTTTGGGACCACTGTAATTTTCACAGCAAAAAATGCATTTAAATTGCATTCTTTATTGTGAAAATGACAGTTGCAGTTTGAGAGTTAACCACAAGGGGGCGCTGAACGTGCTAGGCTTCACCTAGTGTGTGTTTACAACTGTAGGGGGGTGTGGCTGTAGGACTGACGTAATCGATTTGTGTCTCCCCTATAAAGGGGATGACACGATCGATGCAGCCGCCCCAGTGAAGCACGGGGAAGCCGTGTTTACATACGGCTCTCCCCGTTTTTCAGCTCCGGGGAGCGATCGCGATGGAGTGGCTATAAACGAATAGCCACGCCGTCGTCCCAGATCGCTCCCCGAGGGGATCCGACCGCCGCATGTAACGGGGGGGGGGGGGTCCCGACCGGACCCCCGACCCACGTCTAGGCAGGCACGTACAGGTACGTTGATGTGCCTGTCCGTGCCATTCTGCCGACGTATATCTACATGCGGCGGTCGGGAAGTGGTTAAAGGCTAACCATGCCAATGGATACATTTCTAGCTCTGCAATAAGTATATAGTAAAACTATAAATGGCTGAATTTTAATTAGATTCCATTTATTGCACGGCATGGCCTGTTCAGCACTTGCACATGTGGACACTGTGATTTAGAGCTAGCAGGGGTAAGCAGTACACTTCAGTGTAAGACATGCGTGGGGCTAGTGGTTAGCCTGTTTCCGACACTATCCTCCAGACCGGAGAGGAGGAGCCTACCTTACAGTATGTGGCAGCGGCACCAAACACTCGGTCCGTGCGCACACACACAGCACATGCCATTCCCTCTGTCTGTGCCACCAGTGAGAATGACAGTGCTGGCTGACTGTGTGCAATGCATCTCTGTCAACCTCCCCCTCCTGTCTCACACCCTCCCTCTCCCTCTCTGTCACCCTCACTCCTGTCTTACCTCAAAGAAGTAGCAGGAGTCTCTGACGCGGCCCTACCGTGGTTCGCATCTTTCCTTGAAAATTGCACTCAGACCGTGAAACTTGGAGGGTTTACATCAGAATCACGGACCACTACATGCGGAGTCCCGCAAGGATCGGCCCTTTCACCTGTACTCTTCAACATCTACATCCGCCCGCTCCTCAAAATCATCAGCAAACAGGACCTGCGCTACCACTCCTATGCGGACGACACGCAGCTTTACCTTCGAATCACCAACAAAAAAGACCAATTTCATGAACTTGGAAAGTGCCTTACGCTGATTGACAATTGGATGACAGAAAACTCCCTCAAACTTAACGGATCCAAAACAGAACTACTCACCCTTCACGCAAATAGGAAATCCATTTCTAGGACCACCGGGACACCACCCACCATCCTCAGACAAACCATCGCACCAAGCAATAAAGCCAAAAGCCTCGGAGTCACCTTTGACTCTGACATGACGTTGGATGCACAAATAGGATCAGTTGTCAGCGGTTCTCATCATCTGCTCCGAATGCTACGTAGACTCATCCCCTTCATCCCAGAAAAGGACACGGCAGTAGTTGTGGGAACGATCATCAACTCACGACTCGACTACGCAAATTCCCTCTATTTAGGACTACCAAAATACCAGATTTCGCGTCTACAAGTCGTCCAGAACACGGCAGCCAGACTGGTAACAGGTAAAAAGCCGTGGGAATCAGTCTCCCCAGCCTTGAGATCCCGCCACTGGCTGCCCGTACAGGACCGGGTGACATTCAAGACACTCTGCCTCACCCACAAATGTATACAGGGGAACGCTCCCCAATACTTAAGCGAGAAAATAAAACCCTACGTCACCAAGCGCGTTCTCCGGTCAACCGACCAAAACCTTCTCCAAATTCCTAAATCCCGCTACAAATCGAAGGGAGAACGTAGATTTTCGGTCCAAGGACCACGGCTCTGGAATGCTCTAACCTCTACAATCCGCTTGGAAGAAAACCATCAGGCCTTTAGGAAAAAACTAAAGACCCACCTCTTCTGAAGGACCGGAATGACTCTGGACGGGAAGCAAGCGCCTTGAGGCGATTTAGTTCGCATTTGTTGCGCTATACAAGTTACTCACTCACCCCCTCCCTCTCTGTCACACCCCCCTCCCTCTCTCTCACCCCCCTCCCTCTCTGTCTCTGCCCCCCTCCCTCCCTCTCTGTCTCTGCCCCCCTCCCTCCCTCTCTGTCTCTGCCCCCCTCCCTCCCTGTCTCTGTCCCCCTCCCTCCCTCCCCCCCTCCCTCTCTGTCTCTGCCCCCCCCTCCCCCCCTCCCTCTCTGTCTCTGCCCCCCCCCCCTCCCTCTCTGTCTCTGTCTGTCTCTAACCTTCCACCCCCTCTTTCCCTTTTAGGGCAAATTCCCACTAAAATCCAACCACTCTGCATTGCAGGCTGCTAGGGGGCAGTATGATTAACAGTTCAGTGCATCATACTTCCCCCTCTTATTTTGTACAAACTTTGTTTGCAGTGTATATATTGGGCACACGGCTGCATTGGTGGCCACAAGGCTGCATAGTGGACACACGCAGTCTGATTTGGTGGGCATGGATACAGTTGTTAATATTTATTTTAATAACTGAATTCTGCATAATACATTTTGAGTGTCATTTTATGCGAGTATGTTTCGGGGCGGAATTAAGGGAGAGCTGGGACAACTGGTGGCGAGTAACCCTTGAGGCCTGGCTAGTAGCTCAGGATTTAAAATTTTGAGAAAATATATATATGTGTGTGTGTGTGTGTGTGTGTGTGTGTGTGTGTTTTTAAGCCTTATGTCCTTAATCGGTAACAAGATAGAAACTGTTAATCTTAATCACAACCTTGCTTCCTGATTTTTAAATTCAGCATTATTATTTTCTAACTCTGCATGGTAGCAAGGTCACTCACTATAATGTCACCTTGGTACGTAACATCTCTTATGTAGATCCAAACTGATAACATGTACAGTAGCATGTCGTTATCCTAAAGTATTTACATTTTAACAGGTGGATGCACTTATAGAAGCTTTTGGTACCAATAGACAGAAACGTGCTTTGAGTTCTCGAAAACTGAACCAAGTTGGCAGCGAAACCTTAAATAAAGCAATGGTGAAAGCAGCAGAAGAGATAATCGGGAACAAAGGAAAAACAGGCAAGGACATTCTTTCTCTTTTTCTGATAAAAAAAATGTATTAACCTCCAATTTCTCTAATACATCAAGTATGTTAACTTACAATTTTCTTTTGTCACTTGTTTACTCATGGATGACCAGTTTCCTAATACCATTTTTAAAAATGTATTATTCTCTACAGAGCTACTGAAAGAAGCGATGGACACAAATGAAGAGTTGTCGTCTATCTTTTTGCCTTCTTGTAATGCCAGTGCAGATAAACCAGAAAATGTCTACAAATTTGATGACCGTATCCTTTTATTGTATGGAATGAAGTCTTTGTGTAGTGACATCTCTGGCACAAAATGCTTTGGCTGATGCTTTTAGCTCTGCCTGTAAAGTCAGTACGGAAAGTATTCAGGCCCCCTTACATTTTTTACTCTTTGTTATATTGTAGCCATTTGCTAAAATCATTTAAGTTCATTTTTCCCCTTCTCATTAATGTACACGCAGCACCCCATATTGACAGAAAAAAAACTGAATTGTTGACATTTTTGCAGATTTATAAAAAAAAAAAAAAATTAAATATCACATGGTCCTAAGTAGTCAGACCCTTTGCTCAGTATTTAGTAGAAGCACCCTGTTGATCTAATACAGCCATGAGTTTTTTTTTGGGAAAGATGCAACAAGTTTTTCACACCTGGATTTGGGGATCCTCTGCCATTCCTCCTTGCAGATCCCCTCCAGTTCTGTCAGGTTGGATGGTAAACGTTGGTAGATAGCCATTTTTAGGTCTCTCCAGAGCTGCTTAATTGGGTTTAGGTCAGGGCTCTGGCTGGGCCATTCAAGAACAGTCACGGAGTTGTTGTGAAATACTCTAATGCTGATAAACGCAGATAAGCGTCACTCACCAGTGTTTAATGTTTTTGATGCATTGAAAAAGAAAAAAAAATTTCTTCAAAAAAATGCTAAACGCTAACGCGGAAAAGCGATATTGCAAAAACATTGAAAAACTCACTGCAAAGCTACTGCCTTTTTTATAACGTTAATTTAACGTTCAGTGTGAATGAGGCCTTAAAGTGTACAACATTTGAATATCTTTCTAGTTATTGAAATTCCCTGCAATCCTAGAATATCAAAATCATTTTATGTGTTTTTTTTTTTTTTTTTTTCCTTTACATTCTTTTATACTAATGTTATTCTGATCTTAACTCTTGTCAAGTTATCTCTCCTGTGGAATATGAAGCTTTGGAATCTGTCTCTGCTGCTTTTAAAAACATTACACCTGAGGAACTCCAACAGATGACAGAGAAAAAGGAGTAAGCCAATATTTTAAATGGGTTGGGTCAGCAGAGTTATAGAAGTGTGTTTTGTGTTTTTTATTTTATTTTTTTTTTTATAAATTTTCTATGGTGTACTTTTCACAGGGCTAACAACGGCCTGGTATTTACAGGAAAAAAAAAATCAAGAAGGTTCGACAAATGTTACAACACTGCAGTATTGGAACTTGGTCATTGTCACAATAACATAATAAATCTCCAAACAATCCAATTACAAAAATCCCCCACAGAAAAAGAGAGGAAAAGACTAATGGGATGAGAGCAAAGGAGAGTAAAATAGTTTATAGAGCTGTACTCGTCACTCCAATGAACAGAGGGCACAGATTTTTAAACAACCAGGAATAAAAAGGGGATCCTTGCGGGGGGTCCTCTCGCAGGTGTCGATGCTCCCACATTGCTCTGACTCTCCAGCTTATCAACAGAATGAGCTGTTAGTGACTCCATCAGTTCCACGTCTTTAATCCTGGCATGCAACTTGATAGGAGTTTGTGGTTTGTCTTTCCAGTGGAGAGCCACCAAGCATCTAGCAACAGTGAGGATATGATGCGCCAGCGTCTTGGCAAGCCTGGGCCACCTGGGGGGGGGGGGGAATCATAAAAGGAACATTTTAGGATAGAGGGGGAGATCTGCATTGAGCAGTCACTTGAGAAGGTCCTGTGATAGCTGCCAGTATGGTAGGATCAGCGGGCACCGTGAATAGATGTGCAGTAAAGTACTTTGACGTGTGAGTCATCGCCAGCAGCCATCCGAAGTGGAGGGCTATATGGCACGTGGACGAGAGAGTCATATACCAAAAGAATATATTATGTGTTCTCCTTGTAAAGAGTACAAATTGAGCTTGGGACCATATAACCTGGCACTTTCCTAAGGGATATTCTTCCCCTATCGCTTGTTCCCATCTGAGCATATTAGGTTATAGTTCTTTGTTATGCTCTATGCACCTAATATGCTATATAGTTACCAGAGTTTTATGTTTTCTAGATATGTTCTAGTTTTACTGTTCTGACATTGTCACTATTTCAGTATAACTGACATAAGGTTAAAGTGGTTGTAAAGCTTTTCTCTTTTTTTATTTTTTTCAGTTAAATAACAAACATGCCTATACTTGCCTGCTGTTTGCACAGAGCAGCCCCAATCCTCCTCTTCTGGGGTCCCCCGCCAGCTCTCCGGCCTCCTCCTCTTCATTGGGTGCCGCCACAGAAAACACTGCTTTCTATGGAGGCACTTGTGCAGGCTCGCTCCCATGTCCCGCTGCTGCGTCCTTTCAGACAGACTCGGCCCTGCCCCTTCCACTCCCCATGTCACAGGATTCGATTGACAGCAGCGAGAGATTCCTCCTGCTGCTATCAATCTGTCCAATGAGGAGAGAGACAGCGGCTGGAGCTGCTGCGCTCATGCACATCGCAGGATCAAATGGGGCTCAGCTAAAGAAAAGGGGGGGTATTGGAAGGGATTGGGTGAGCGAGCACAGACAGTTTTTCACCTTGATACATAAGTTTTCTCACCTTAATGAATCCTAAGGTTTTGCAATTACTTTAGGCCCCTTTCACACAGGTGCCTACATTTGCATGATAAGCTTGCTCTATGCGGGGGATCGCTATGCCGATCCCAAATTCGGCAGTGGCACAATCTTCATTTTCACTGAGGTTTGCCAAGTGCCACTGGTTAGGGAAGGGTGGGAGAGGGTGTTTCTAATATCTTGGAGTTTGTCTTTAAGAGAGGCACAAGACAGGACTTTTAGTTTCAAGATTACATTGATTTACTGCTTCACTCTTTGTTAGGAAGGAGTAATATATGTATTATAACTGCATATTTAATATATCCTTGGACCACACTATGCACCTTACAAAACAAATTTCCTTTTGAATGGCAATCGGAGGCCCTTCCCTACCTAGGCCCTTTTTTATTTATTTTTATTTTTACCCCCTTTTCATACATTGTATCAACAAAAATGGCCTCCACTGGATAAGTTATCGGAGGACCTCAACAGATGGATAACTAATCCTCCTTCATGGTTTGGTCGATTGTACTTGATAAAAATGAAGATCTTGCTGAGGATATTTGTTCAGAACTCTTCCTGTGTCTGAATTTAAAAATGTTCCAACAGAAGTTGCTGAAATTTTATCTGAGAGACTTGGGGGTGAACAAACGTACACTGTATATGCCAAAATTGAGGGGAGTACCAGACTTGGCCAAGGACTTTTACACTGCACAGCTGGTCCAGTTGATCCGCTTCCATACACGGCAATCCCATGCGCTCTGGATAAAATTGGAACCATCCCCTTATCCTTCTAAGATCAGCCACTTGATATCTATGTGGGCAAAGGATAGCCTGGTTACTGTGTCCAACCTTGTAATTTTCACTGAATGTATGGGATAGATTGACAATGTATGAATTTAAATCCCGGCATACCCCCTTGGCCACAGTGCTTTGCAACCCTGCTTTTACCCTGGATCTCCACCCCCAAAATTTTGCTTGATGGACCAAATTAACAAATTCCTGCTATATGCATTGAAGATCTATGTGACCATAGAGGTGTTTTATCGATACAATTGCTGGAGGAGAAATATCAGATTCCGAATTTAGAACTTTATACCCAATGTCTTGCCTGTTTTTCACCACTAGAGTGTGTAAACATACTTCCCCAGTGTTCTGCTCCATGTCAGCAACGTACTTATGGAGCAGCCTTGCTCCTTGCTCTGTCACAGCCACCAGAAGGGGTGTGGTGGATCACCTGCCTCTGGGCGTTCGGCACCCCCGGAATTTAGCTGAGCTACCAAGGGGCCTTTGCGGTTGATGCTAGCAAAGATTCTATTCATCAGGCCTCACGCCTTGCTCTCCTGTTTAGTACATATGCGTAAAATTCTGTGGCTAAAGCCATTGGTCAGCTGAGTCGCCATGTAAAAAGCTATTGGCTGGTTTTCCCTTTCATGGGGAATGGCTGTTCGGGGAAGATTTTTGATAAATACATTTCAAGTGGTAAGAGTACCCTCCTACCGGTTAAGAGAAGGAATAGGCATCCTTCATTCAAATGTACTTCCCCCTCCGGTGCCAGGGGCGACAGCCTCCGCCGTCAGGGTCGAAGGGTAGGCCTCAGGGCTAAGCACAAGGCCAGAAAAAACCCTGGGGGCAGAAGCCTACAAGAGTCCCAAGGCCTCCTTATGAAGGGGCGCCCCCACTCGATCAAGTGGGGGGAAGACTTCTGTGGTTTTCAGGGGCTTGGCAAGCAGAGATCCAAGACAGATGGGTCATCTCTGTGGTAACCCTAGGTTACAAACTAGTTTCACAAATTTCCACTGGTTTGGTTTGTTTTCTAAGTTCGAATGTCCCCAAAGACCCAGTGAAAAGGTCTTAATTTCTGGTGCTAGACCAATTGATGTCTTTGGGTGTAATCGTAGAGACTCCCTCGGAGGAGCAGGGAATGGGGTTTTATTCAAATCTCTTCACGGTGCCAAAACCGAATGAAGATGTCAGACCCATTTTAGATATCTGAATCTGTCCCCAAACATCCGCTTTCGAATGGAATCAATCTGTTCAGTCTTATCCACCTTGCGAGAAGGAGAATTTCTAGCGTCAATGGACTTTTAAAGATGCATATCTTCATGTGCCAGAAGTTTCTGCGTTTCGAAGTAGAACACCGCCGCTTTCAGTTCGTGTCCTTACCCTATGGGTTGGCCACCATGCCCCCCGGGTGTTTACAAAGGTTCTGGCCTCACCTCTGGCGAGACTAAGAGCCAAGAGTATAGCAGTAATGGCATACATGGATGATCTGTTGCTGGTAGGTCAGTCAGTGGCACGGTCAGACCAAAGTGTGTCCAGCACGGTCAAATATATGGAACACCTCGGTTGGATTCTCAATCTAGAGAAATCATCCTTGCGACCAGCAAGGAGGCTGGAGTATTTAGGTCTGGTTATAGACACAGCCCAAAGAAGGGAAAAAAGTCAAAGCTATAAGATAGCTGGTCCCAGGTGGTTGGGGCAAGGAAGGGTCCTTCCATTCGCCTTTGCATGAGGTTGTTGGGGGAAGATGGTGGCTTCATTCGAAGCAGTTCCCTATGCCCAGTTTCATTCAAGAATGTTGCAGAACAGTATTCTTTCTGCTTGGAACTAAAAAAAAAACAAGCCTTGGATTACCCAATGTATCTGGCCCTGAGGGTGTGCCAAAGTCTCGGTTGGTGGTTGATAACCAAAAATTTTCAGAAGGGAAAATCCTTCATGGAAGGTTGTAACAACAGATGCCAGCCTCTTTCGCTGGGGTGCAGTCCTGGAAGAGACCACTGTCCAGGGGAAGTGGTCAGTCCAAGAAGACCTTGCCCATCGACATCCTAGAGATTCGGGTGGCACGGCACGTCGGTGGCCTGGATGTTCAGGTTGCGAGGTTGTCCCTTCAGGATACAATCCGACAATGCCACAGCAGTGACCTAAAATCAATCACGAGGGGGCACCAGAAGTCGTGCAGCACAGGAGGTGGTAAATCCTTTTTTAGCCTGGGCAGAGGAGCATGTACCTTGCCTTTCTGCAGTCTTCATTCCAGGGGTGGCGAATTGGCAGGTGGATTTTTTTGAGCTGTCATCTATTCCTGGGGGCATGGTCTCTACATCCCAACATTTTTCTGGCCATATGCCAAAGATGGGGTACCCTGGACATGGAGATATATTGGCCTCCCAGGTTCAACAAGAAGTTGGACAGCTTTGTGTCAAGAACAAGGGATCCACTCGCATACGGGACAGATGCGTTAGTGACCCCTTGGAATCAGTTTTCACTGATTTATGCGTTCCACAAAGAACCCGGCTTCTTGGACCATTTTTTTTATAGGATCTGGAGGGCCTATGTTTCCTGGTATGAATCCAAAAGATGGCATCCTCGGAAGTATGCCATAAGTAGAATTCTTGCCTTCCTACAGTTGGGGGTAGAAATGAAGCTAGCCTTGAGTACAATCAAGGGTCAGATCTCAGCCTTGTCAGTGTGTTTTATTCTTTTTTTTTTTTTTTTTTCTTCTCAAAGGCTGCTTTTATACAAGGGGTAACACGTATAGTTCCGCCAGTTAGGACACCCTTGTGCCCATGGTATTTGAGTCTAGTTTTATCAGTTTTACAAAGACAGCCCTTTTGAACCAATGTGCAATATTTCCTTATTTCTTTTTGTGTTCAAAATTTTTATTGAGTTTTACAAACATAAGACAATAAAAGAAAAAGAAAACGTCTGTCATCTATTCGGACAGTGTTGAGAAAATTAAATAAATTCCCATGTAACAACTATATAATAATCAGCGCTATGAAATGCTAGGCCTCAAGCCGAGGGAGTTGCCCTCCCCGTCACCCCATATTGGTCCCTTGGTTCTTTTGACAAGGAAATTGGTGTTCTTAGTTGCGGTAACCTCCGCAAGAAGGGTATCAGAATTGGCAGCTTTTTCTTGTAAAGAGCCATACTTGGTTATTCATAAGGACAAGGTGGTGTTGCGTCATCACCCAACCTTCCTGCCTAAGGTAGTGTCAGGTTTTCATCTAAATCAAGATGTTACCCTGCCTTCTTTTTCCAGAACCTCGTTCTGCGGAAGAAAAATTGTTACACTTTTGATGTAGTGCAGTGTTTCTCAATTCCAGTCCTCAGGCCCCCCCAACAGGTCAGGTTTTCAGGATTTCCCTCAGATGAAAAGGCTGTGGTGATTACTAAGGCAGTGAAACTGATCAAATCACCTGTGCAAAATAATGGAAATCCTGAAAACCTGACCTGTTGGGGGGGCCTGAGGACTGGAATTAAGAAACACTGATGTAGTGAGTGCAATTAAAACCTATCTGAAAGCAACAGCTTTTTCCTGGGAAAATCTGGTTTATTGAAAACCTGTTACTACTTTTTTTTTTTTTTGTTGTTGTAAAGTTTTGCACTCTGGTATGCAACTAAAGTACACGATTTGTCATATGTGCTAATGTTGAATCTTATGTACAGGGGGGGGGGGGGGGAGGAGAGGGCACAAACAAAATAAAAAGAATTGGCAAAATTACCAGATCAATATGTATGGAACAATCTAAACCAAACATCCATCAAAGAGAGAAGGCCCCGAAGAATCCCAGGCTGGTATCCTGCCCCTGAGCCAATACTTTGTAGAACCGCCTTTCATTGCAATTAGCGCTGCAAGTCTTTTTGGGGATGTCTCTCTACCAGCTTTGCACATCTAGGGAGTGACATTTTTGCCCATTCTTTTTTGCAAAATAGTTCAAGCTCTGTCAGATTGGATGGAGTGTCTGTGAACAGCAATTTTCATGTCTTGCCACAGATTCCTAATTGGATTTAGGTGTATATTTTGACAGGGCCATTCTAACACATGAATATGCTTTGATCTAAACCATTCCTTTGAAAATCTGGCTGTATGTTTTTAGGGTGGTTGTCCTGTTAGAAGGTGAACCTTCGCCCCAGTCTCAAGTCTTTTGCAGACTCAAATGGGTTTTTCTCCCAAGATTGCCCTGTATTGGAACTCCATTCATCTTCCCATCAACTCTCACCAGCTTCCCTTTTCCCTGCTGTAAAAAAGCATCCCCACAACATGATCAGGGTGATGTGCAGTGTTCGTTTTCTGCCACACGAAGCGTTTTTGGCCTAAAAAATATATTAAAAAAAAAAAAAAAAGTTCATTTTGGGTCTCATCAGACCAGAGCACCTTCTTCCACATGTTTGCTGTGTCCCCCAAATGGCTTCTTGCAAACTTTTAACAATGGCTTTCTTCTTGCCACTCTTCCATAAGGGCCAGATTTGTGGAGTGCACAACGAATAGTTGTCCTGTGGACAGATTCTCCCACCTGAGCTGTGGATCTCTGCAGCTCTTCCAGAGTTATAATGGGACTCTTGGCTGCTTATCTAATTCTCTACTTGCCCGATCTTTCAGTTTAGGGGGCCGGCCATGTCTTGGTAGGTTTGCGGTTGTGCCATGCGCTTTCCATTATTTATATATATATATATATATATATATATATATATATATATATATATATATATATATATATATATATATATATATATATATATATATATATATATATATAATCTCTCTATCCCTGCTTAAAACTTCTCCACAACTTGATCCCTGACCTGTCTGATGTGTTCCTTGGCTTTTATGATGCCGATTGTTCACTAAAAAAAACTTCTCAGGGTTTCAAAGAACAGCTGTATTAATACTGATTAAATTACAGCACAGGTGGACGCTTTTTACTAATTGGGTGTTTTCTGAAGGCAATTGGTTCCACTAGATTTTAGTTAGGGGTATCAGAGTAAAGGGGCTGAATACAAATGCAGGCCACACTTTTCATATATTTAATTGTAAAAAAAGTGGAAAACCATTTATCATTTTCCTTCCACATCACAATTATGTGCCACCTTGTGTTGGTCTATCACATAAAATTCCAATAAAATACATTTACATTTTTCGTTGTAACATGACAAAACTGCAAAATTTCAAGGAGTGTGAATTGCTTATTCAAGGTACTGTATTTGGGTAACTAGGCATGTGTTTAGTTATAGGACCCTTGTTCACAAAGCCCACTAAATTTTCCTTTTTTTTTTTACACAGGCATACTTTATTTGTCCTTCAAGAGCTCCGAGAGATTAAACTGGCAAAGGACCCTGACCGCCAGGCTCGTGTTTTGTGGTATTTGGACATGTTGATTAAATTCAGCCAACTTAAAGTTGCAAAACGGAAAGGTTAGTTCTTTATGAAAAACTGCATTACCCCAAACTATCCATAGATAACTTTTCTTTACACCTTATTTGTTGAGAGAACCATAAATGAGGGACCTAAAACTATTTCTCACTCATACTCGACATGTGTTGTGCAATCATCGTTTACATACATGTGCACTCCCTATGCATGCATTTTCTTTTATATGTGCGAAGCAGGGATGTGTCCCCCCCCCCCCCCTTTTTTTTTTTTTTTTTCTCACTTTTTTGCTATCACATTTGGCCATCAAGTTTCCTATGTAATGACATTGGGCAGGGTAACATGTACTCTTTATTTGGATATTGGGGATCTATAGGGCTCCAGATGTCTCCCTTGCCCTCTGCTGAAATCAGCTGAGCAAATATGGTGCTTGATCTACTATTTAACCAGTTTTCCACCAAGGATTTTGAGCCCATTGCTTGTAGGCTCACACTTTGCCAAGTACTGTCGCCTAAAGGAATACTGAACAGTAAACAAAATAAATTCTATGCCAGCCCAGGATAACCCCTCTTACTACCAGCATGCCTCTGTTTTGTAAAAGCAGTGCAGAGAGTGATTATAAACAGAGGGGTGGGACAAATGAGTCCCTCAATGGACTCCAAGAAAAGGAATTCTATAGGGAGTACGAAAACCCTATTCTCCATTTATCTTTCAGGGCAGCATGCGAGAGAGAGAGAGAGAGAGGGAGAGAGAGGCTCTGCCTACCTAAAACATATCCACAATCAAATAAAACAAGCAGTCATCTTGTGTCCTCTGCATTTGTGTTTTTCTCTGGCCTAATAGGAACATGAAAATGGTTATTTTTTTTCCCTCCAGGCTTTCATGCTAGTTGCTGAAGCCTCCTAGTATACAGTATGCTTTCTCCATGATTCCAGGGACAGTGGATTTGGAGTGGATGCATATCTTGGGTTTTCTAGGCTACATTTGTTAGTAGCCTAGGTGTGGAACCTTCCCTTCACATCACCTTCTCAGGTTTTCCCCAAGGTTCCTTATTGGCAGGAGGAGAAGCAACTCTCCGTGATCCTAGTGGAATCCACTATTACTCACATTTGGTCAAGCTCCAAGTTCAATGGGTGGTTGAACTCCCTGATGTGTAATGCTGATTTTTATGAAAGAATCATGGCCGCTGGCATACCCAAATCTTTTAGAGGAAGACTTGCAAAGCTGAAGCAGGTTCATACTCTAGGTATCGGCGAGGTCAGAGCGTGGGCATCTGGAGTCCCAGACTATTTTTGAGATAACTGACGTGTTTCTGCTAAGCTAAACCACAGTGCATGAGCCAGAACGGCATGCTGCATTGTAGGTCCCCCCGAATAGACAGCCATATGGTGGGTATATGAGTATACCCTGGTTCTTGCATCCAGAAACCAGAAGGAGAGTGCCAGCGGGTGGGAGATGGAGCAGTAGGCGGACCTGTATCTTCCCAGGAGTATTACAGCAGATTACTTTGGTCAGCAATGCTACACCATGCAGTTTGATTCCACGGCAACTGCTTTCTTTATAGCCCTTTCCTTCTATACCCATACAGTGTGCCTCTTACAAGTGCAGGGTGAATATGCTTTGTGTTCCTGTTTGCCAATGGTGTGGTAATTTGGAGGCAGAGACCCTAATGCCTCTCAAGCTGCAAGAGCATGGTGCTAGTAGCTCACAGATTAGTAGAAGCTGCAGCCTATTGGCTCCTTCCTACATGTATTGTCACACTTGTGCGTTTGCAGGGCTACTGGGATCTGTTTGCTCCATTTTTACCACCCATTACACTCGCTCCTTTTTTTATTTTTTTTGCAGCAAAGAGAGCTGCACGATTCTGTGAAAAATTTGAATCATGATTTTTTTTTTTTTGCTTAAAAAAATAAAAACACAATTCTCGCGGTGTTGGGCATTTGTATCATGTATTGTTGATGAGTGGATATTTCATTGGTAACAATAGAATATCTATAATGAGCTATTGCATGATTGTCACACTAAAATAATTTTTATTTTATTGTACATCAATCTTTTCTATCCTTTGTAATAAAAATTATTTTATACTATATCTGACTATCAGTTTTTCCTACGGTGCCATTAAAGTCCACCCAAGCCTCTTTCTTTCATACAATATTTTGATGGGATGAAGGCACCAATTTAAATAATTTTCTTATATCTATAGCACTTTTACATATCTAACGCAGTGTAACAACATCTTTCACATTCTACAAAAAATTGGGTTAACTTTACTGTTTGTTTAAAAAAAAAAAAAAAAAAAAATATATATATATAAAATTGCAAGAAAAATTACTAAGAACCCCCAAATATATATATATATATATATATATATATATATATATATATATATATATATATATATATATATATATATATATATATATATATATATATATATATATATTTGGGGGTTCTTAGTAAAAAAAATTTGGGGGTTCTTATATAAAAAAAAAAAAAAATATATATATATAAAATTGCAAGAAAAATTACTAAGAACCCCCAAATATATATATATATATATATATATATATATATATATATATATATATATATATATATATATATATATATATATATATATATTTGGGGGTTCTTAGTAATTTTTGGGGGTTCTTAGTAATTTTTTGGGGGTTCTTAGTAATTTTTTGGGGGTTCTTAGTAATTTTTTGGGGGTTCTTAGTAATTTTTGGGGGTTCTTAGTAATTTTTCTTGCAAAAACTTATCTTAACTTGAAACCAACAAGTGTCAGAAAAAGGTTTAGTCTTTAAAGAAGTATGGAATGGGTTAACTTAATGGCACCTATTACATTCATCACAAATCGGCTGATCTTTTTTTTCCTAAAAAAAAAAAAAGTAAGTGATAACTGCGCTAACTTTAGTGTGTATTAAACATGTCTTATTCAGCATTGAATATGCAACATTAAATTCTCCCCATATGTCTGTTCAGGGATACAATACCAAGCCAAACGTATATCCCACAAATCAATCGCCAAGCAGAAAAAATAAATAAATGGAAATTTCCAAAATCTAAGGAAATCGTTTTAAAATATTAGAGTCCCAGTGAATATCTTGAGTATTGTTCAACTGTGTGTTGTGAAATCAACCCCTCATCCATGACCTGACACATCTGCGTTCCACCAATTCATGCACCACCACCTTTTGATGTTGTAATTTCCCAGCAGCCTCTACACGTTTTGCAATCTTAAAATTGATTTTGAAACGCGTAGAGGCTACTGGGGAAATTACAACCTCACTTAATGTCAGTACCTGAGTGAGAGTGAGGCTTGGACTGCACGCGATCACAGGGGAACACTTGCTGGAATACCAGCCCCATATGCACTGCTCGAAAGGTTTGGTCCCAGCCTGTGGGCACTGAAAATTGTAAGTGCAATCGTTTTTAACTTTTTTTACTAATAGACATACTGCACAATGATGGCTATTTCCCTATGAGATCCTGATGATGATCCATAAGAGAATATAAGAAGAAAATTGCTTGATACGCTGACATTGTTCACATGCTGACTGGGGAAGGCTTCAGGCTGATCCTTATGAGTGGAGTGGTTATCCCAGCTGACAAAAACGGTCCATTTGCTGTTTGAAAAGTTCTCAGGGGGTGTTTACAACTTCAGCAACACACCCCCTGCCTCTGTCCCCCCTCCCCTGAGAGACGTGGCTGTGCTGTGAACGAGCACGTTGGTCACATATCTCTATTTCAATAGTAATACGACCTCATACAGGAAACAGAAGCTGCTTTGACCAGATAATAAACATAATCTACTGCTGGGAGATTGGTTTCTCTCTGAACAGGAGTTTCACAGGCTTGTGAGGATCTGGAGTGTGTTGGAGAGGGCTCCCTCCTCCCCTGTCTGCTCATTTCGCTTTACACACACGCAGGCACTCAGAGCTCCTCCTACCCACGTAACACACTTTTTACACAATTATCTTACAAACAGCCTGGAAAATGTACAGAGTCCATCACTTGCCGTACAGTCATCGCTGAGCGGTTCATCGGATGCCTTATCTGATGGGAGACATTATTCGACAGGACACCTACAGTTGGCTACCAGTGAGGAGATGAGGTGGAGTGAGAGCCACTTGGGAAATGGGGCGACATAGAGGACACGGCGCTGATAATCATCTGTTACCATGGTGACCCTGCTACTGAGAGGAGACCTGGGCCGAGGGCCTGTACTGCGAGGAGGCGTGTCACCTTCTCTGTATGTGTCTACAGGCCTTTACCTACCTACACAGGAGGGCACAGCCATGTACGCAGGCCTATAACTCTCCCTCTTTGTCCTGGAAGATTCATGGAAATTGAGTTACCATGTAACTAAAGCCTCATACACACACGGTTTGATTGTTGGACGACCGAGCGTCTGATTTTTGTCAAAAGGGCGTCTGCGGAATTTTGTCTAGCATACTATCCGCAAATTGTCATTTGACAAACATAGTGACGTACTATGAGAGTATAAAGAAGAAGTTAATTTTTCAAGCACCAACCTTTGGGCCCCTTCTGATGATTTTGTGTTCAGTAGAAGTTTGGTGAGCGTTGATTCGCGATTTTTTTATTTTATTTATTTTTTTATTTTTTTTAAGGTCGTAGAAACAAATGCCTTTTAAAATAGTTTGGCATAACTACATGCAAAGCAGCTTCATTATTATCCCATTAAAAAAAGATCAGATTTTTGAAATTTCATCAATTTCCGCATCACGAATGTTGATTCTAGATTACGAAACAGTAGTTTACAAGACCAAACTCTTCCCAGTCGTTCCTTGATTCCGAGCATGCGTGTTTGTACTTTCAACTTTTGTGTGACTGATTTCTGTACTGACCATTCGAAAATCGGATGTTGAGTTCAGCTCAGCGAAGCTGGCCCCCCTACAATCAGCACAAATAAAAACTCAAGTGTGTTTCTTTAGTGCTACGTTTGTGCTATTTTGTGCCGCAAAAATTTACATTTGTGCTGCTTTTATTTTGAAGATATTAGCAATTGTTTTTTCCAGACTATGACATCACACAGCCCCCCTACAACAGCCAAATGGCACAAAACTGGTCTCGTTGGTTAGTGCTACGTTTGTGCTGTTTTGTGCTGCTATTATTTCCGTTCTATCTTTTATCGTTTTTGCGTTATTAATGACTTATTAAAGGTCACCAAAGGTCACACAGCCCCCCTACAACCCCAAAATGACACGAAACTGGTCTCGTTGGTTAGTGCTACGTTTGTGCTGTTTTGTGCTGCTAATATTTCCGTTCTATCTTTTATCGTTTTTGCGTTATTAATGACTTATTAAAGGTCACCAAAGGTCACACAGCCCCCCTACAACCCCAAAATGACACGAAACTGGTCTCGTTGGTTAGTGCTACGTTTGTGCTGTTTTGTGCTGCAAATTTTTTTATTTGTGCTGTTATGGTTTTAAAGTTATAACAGTTTATTTATTTTTTTCAAACCCCACTCACTTTGCCCACCTTACAATCAGCACAAATAAAAACTCAAGTGTGTTTCTTTAGTGCTATGTTTGTGCTGTTTAAATTTCCTTTCTATCTTTTATCGTTTTTGCGTTATTAATGACTTATTAAAGGTCACCAAAGGTCACACAGTCCCCCTACAATGCCCAAATGACACGAAACTGGTCTCGTTGGTTAGTGCTACGTTTGTGCTGTTTTGTGCTGCTATTATTTCCGTTCTATCTTTTATCGTTTTTGCGTTATTAATGATTTATTAAAGGTCACCAAAGGTCACACAGCCCCCTACAACGCCCAAATGACACAAAACTGGTCTCGTTGGTTAGTGCTACATTTGTGCTGTTTTGTGCTGCAAATTTTTTTGTTTGTGCTGTTATGGTTTTAAAGTTATAACAGTTTATTTATTTTTTTCAAACCCCACTCACTTTGCCCACCTTACAATCAGCTCAAATAAAAACTCAAGTGTGTTTCTTTAGTGCTATGTTTGTGCTGTTTTGTGCTGTTCAAATTTCCTTTCTATCTTTTTATCGTTTTTGCGTTATTAATGATTTATTAAAGGTCACCAAAGGTCACACAGCCCCCCTACAACGCCCAAATGACGCAAAACTGGTCTTGTTGGTTAGTGCTACATTTGTGCTGGTTTGTGCTGCTAAAAATTTTATTTGTGCTTTTATGGTTTTTAAGTTATAACAGTTTTTTTGTTTTTTCAAACCCCACTCACTTTGTCCCCCCCTACAATCAGCACAAATAAAAACTCAAGTGTGTTTCTTTAGTGCTGCGTTTGTGCTGTTTTGTGCTGTTTACATTTTCTTTCTATCTTTTATCGTTAAGGTCACCAAAGGTCACTCAAACCCCCCACAACACCCAAATTACACAAAACTGGTCTTGTTGGTTAGTGCTACGTTTGTGCTGTTTTGTGCTGCTAAAATTTATGTTCTATCTTTTATTGTTTTTGTGTTATTAATGATTTATTAAAGGTCACCAAAGGTCACTCAGCCCCCCTACCACCCCGAAAGGACACAAAACTGGTCTCGTTGGTTAGTGCTACTTTGTGCTGGTCTGTGCTGCTAAAATTTTTAGTTGTGCTGTTATGGTTTTTAAGATATATCAGTTGTTTTGTTCTTTTCAAACCCCACTCACTTTGGCTGTTTTGTGCTGTTTACATTTTCTTTCTATCTTTTATCGTTAAGGTCACCAAAGGTCACTCAGCCCCCCACAACACCCAAATTACACAAAACTGGTCTTGTTGGTTAGTGCTACGTTTGTGCTGGTCTGTGCTGCTAAAATTTTTAGTTGTGCTGTTATGGTTTTTAAGATATAACAGTTTTTTTGTTCTTTTCAAACCCCACTCACTTTGCCCCCCCCCCCCCCCCCCCGTACAATCTGCACAAATAAAAACTCAAATGTTTTAGTGCTATGTTTGTGCTGCTAATATTTTTATTTGTGCTGCTATGGTTTTTAAGATATAGCAGCTTGTTTTTATTTGATAACAACCCACTGACTTTGCACCACATGTTATTCAATCTTAAAAACAAACATACTATTTGTTAGTGCTACGTTTGTGCTTTTTTGTGCCATAAAAATACAAATTTGTGCTGCTTTTATTTTTAAGATATAAGCAATTTGTTTTTTCCCAGACAATGACATCACCCTGCCCTCCTGTCCCATACATGGTTAGTGATCTCCTGGTTAGACAGCAGCAATTGGAGCACAGCGAGGTATGGGTGCCTGTGATCAGTCCAGTAGACTGCGTGGCGGCAGCAGAACCGGCTGGTGGCATATAAGCTGGCACTGAGCTTGGCTGGCAGCAGACTGTGGGTAAGCAGCTGGAAGCAGGAGACAGGTGAGACCTTGCTGGACTCAAGAGCTGTAGCAGGCTTGATGAGCAGAATGCAGGGTCAGATGAGCCGGGTCCATAATGGTCGGACAGATCAGGCATAGACGGCAGACAACAGGATAGTCGGGTCACAAGCCAAATCAGCAACGGGAGTTAGATCAGGCAAGAACAGAAGGCAGAATCCAGAGACAAGCCATGGTCAGGGCAGGTAGCAGTCAAACTCCGTTTTGTTTGTTTGTTTTTAAGATTTAATAACATGGGGTGCAAAGTGAGTGGGTTGTTATCAAATAAAAACAACCTGCTATATTTTAAAAACCATAACAGCACAAATAAAAATATTAGCAGCACAAACATAGCACTAAAACATTTGAGTTTTTATTTGTGCAGATTGTACGGGGGGGGGGGGGCAAAGTGAGTGGGGTTTGAAAAGAACAAAAAAACTGTTATAACTTAAAAACCATAACAGCACAACTAAAAATGTTAGCAGCACAGACCAGCACAAACGTAGAACTAACCAACAAGACCAGTTGTGTGTCCTTTTGGGGTGGTAGGGGGGCTGAGTGACCTCTGGTGACCTTTAATCATTAATAACACAAAAACAATAAAAGATAGAACATACATTTTAGCAGCACAAACGTAGCACTAACCAACGAGACCAGTTTTGTGTCATTTGGGTGTTGTGGGTGGTTGAGTGACCTTTGGTGACCTTAACGATAAAAGATAGAAAGAAAATGTAAACAGCACAAACGCAGCACTAAAGAAACACACTTGAGTTGTTATTTGTGCTGATTTTAGGGGGGGACAAAGTGAGTGGGGTTTGAAAAAACAAAAAAACTGTTATAACTTAAAAACCATAACAGCATAAATAAATTTTTTAGCAGCACAAACCAGCACAAACGTAGCACTAACCAACAAGACCAGTTTTGCGTCATTTGGGCGTTGTAGGGGGGCTGTGTGACCTTTGGTGACCTTTAATAAATCATTAATAACACAAAATGATAAAAGATAGAACATGAATATTAGCAGCACAAAACAGCACAAACGTAGCACTAACCAACGAGACCAGTTTTGTGTCATTTGGGCATTGTAGGGGGGCTGTTTGACCTTTGGTGACCTTTAATAAATTATTAATAACGCAAAAACGATAAAAGATAGAAAGGAAATTTAAACAGCACAAAACAGCACAAACATAGCACTAAAGAAACATACTTGAGTTTTTATTTGAGCTGATTGTAAGGTGGGCAAAGTGAGTGGGGTTTGAAAAAAAATAAACTGTTATAACTTTAAAACCATAACAGCACAAATAAAAAAATTTGCAGCACAAAACAGCACAAACGTAGCACTAACCAACGAGAAAAGTTTTGTGTCATTTGGGCATTGTAGGGGGGCTGAGTGACCTTTGGTGACCTTTAATAAATCATTAATAACGCAAAAACGATAAAAGATAGAACGGAAATAATAGCAGCACAAAACAGCACAAACGTAGCACTAACCAACGAGACCAGTTTCGTGTCATTTTGGGGTTGTAGGGGGGCTGTGTGACCTTTGGTGACCTTTAATAAATCATTAATAACGCAAAAACGATAGATAGAATGGAAATATTAGCAGCACAAAACAGCACAAACATAGCACTAACCAACGAGACCAGTTTCGCGTCATTTGGGCATTGTAGGGGGGCTGTGTGACCTTTGGTGACCTTTCAATTCAAGTCATTAATAACGCAAAAACGATAAAAGATAGAAAGGAAATTTAAACAGCACAAAACAGCACAAACGTAGCACTAAAGAAACACACCTGAGTTTTTATCTGTGCTGATTGTAGGGGGGCCAGCTTCGCTGAGCTGTTGAGTTCATATCAGACAACATTTTTTAAAGCCTGCACATCCAGCTTATGTCTGATGTAAAAGTTAAATCGTCTGTCGAATGCACCGTACTAACGCTCTGAAAATCCGCAGACGGCTTGTCTTCAGACTTTTTCCTTTCTTATTTTCGTAACGTGTGTACAAGGCCTAGGTCTAATCTCTCAGCTCAGAAGAGGATAAGATGATTCCAGGCTACAGTTGTCACTCATGGTTGGTGTTTGGCTGAAGCCATTTATTTATCAATCAGCTGTTTACTCTTTTTTAATCATAGCAACAAACTACCCAAATGGCCCTAACTAAAAGTTTGCATACCCCAGTTCTTAATGCCGTGTGTTGCCCCCTTTAACATGACAGCTTGAAGTCTTTTGTGGTATTCATGGATGAGGCTCTTTATCTTAGATGGTAAAGCTGCCCATTCCTCTTGGCAAAAAGCCTCCGGTTCCTTTAAATTGGTTTACTGTCTTGCATGAACTGCATGTTTGAGATCTCCCCAGAGTGGCTCAATAAAATATATAGAGGTCAGGAGACTGCGAGGGCCACTCCAGAACCTTCACTTTTATTCTGCTGTAGTCAATGACAGATGGATTTGGCCTTGTGTTTTGGATCATTGTCATGTTGGAATGTCCAAGTACGTCCCATGTGCAGCTTCCTAGCTGATGAATGCAAATGTTTCTTCAGTAGTTTTTGATATATATTGTACAGTGAAATTGCGCTAACTTGTTAAATATATAAATCGCCACTCCTCTATCCCTCTCTATAAATATGGTCTCTGCAATTACCTATAGAATGCCAATCAAATTATACATGCCATTAACAGCAATTATGTACCAAATTCTTACTACAATTTATAAAGTGCAAAAACAATGTTGTATAATTAATTAAATCCATCAATTATGATATAACAAAAAAACTGCAAATATGCTACGAATATAACCAACATATCCAATCACCATTTTTTTTATATATAGCTGCAAAAAAAGGGTCCTCTGTAAACAATTATTTTAAAGGTGACTTGCTGCACTTCCACCTTCACCGCTTGTGTGCCTACACCGCAACCAAGTAGAATGGCCACTCACCAGATGCACTAGGTTATATGCCTTTGGTTCATAAGGATAACCACTCCTTCTCCCAGACTTGTCGGCAGTCCCTCCCAATGTACTAGTGGATAATCTTGTTCTATGAGCGTTAATGGAACATATAAAGGACTAACATGGTGTAGTATGTCATAAAATGTATTGAAGTTAAAAAGTATGTAAAAGTGCCTTGAAGCCGGCACTGAGCTAATCCAGCCGTGTATAGAGATATACAGATATGCCTGGTCCGCACGTGTGCCCAGTGGTTCCTCACTAGTGACTTGCGTTCCTAGCCTCGTTATGATTTGACCAGAAGTGACGAGCTGATAATGGGACCAGTGTTGGTTTTCCGCCATGTGTAGCGTTTTGCTTTTAGGCAAAAAGTTCAATTTTGGCCTCATCTGATCTGAACACCTACTTCCACATGTTTGCTGTGTCCCCCACATGGCTTCTCGCAAACTGCAAACAGGGCTTATGGCTTTCTTTCAACAATGGCTTTCTTCTTGCCAGTTTTCCATAAAGGCCAGATCTGTGGAGTGCATAACTAATAGTGGACAGAATCTCCCACCTGAGCTGTGGATCTCTGCAGCTCCTCCAGAATTACTATGGGCCTCTTGGCAGCTTCTCTGATTAATACGCTCCTTGCCCGGCCTGTCAGTTTAGGTGGATGGACATGTCTTGGTAGGTTTGCAGTTGTGCCATACTCTTTCCATTTTTAGATGATGGATTGGACAGTACAATGTAAAATGTTTAAAGCTTGGGGATATATAATATGTATGTATGTATGTATGTATATTCTCTTCAATCCAAAAAAAAAAAAAAAAAAGCAATTTAAAATAAATGCTCTTGCTCCTGGTGATAATGGCAATACCACATACAGTGCCTTGAAAAAGTATTCATATTATGTGAAACATTTCAAGGGTTACAACCAAAAACATAAATGTGTTTCATTGGGATTTTATGTTATAGACCAACACAAAGTGGCACATAATTGTGAAGTAGAAGGAAAAAATATCTTTTTTTTTTTTTTTTTTTTTTACAAATAAATATTTGAAAGTGGCATGCATTTTTTTTATTCAGCCCCCTTTACTCGGATAGCCCCAACTAAAATCTAGTGGAACCAATTGCCTTCAGAAGTCACCTAATTAGTAGAGTCCACCTGTATTTAATTAAATCTCAGTATTATATACACAGCTGTTCTGTGAAGCCCTCAGGAGGTTTGTTGGAGAACCTTTGTGAACAAACGGCGTCATGAAGGCCAAAGAACACACCAGACAGGTCAGGGATAAAAGTTGTGAAGAAGTTTCAAAGCAGGGTTAGGTTCTAAAAAAATGTGTGTGTGTGTGTGTGTGTGTGTGTGTGTATGTATATATATATATATATATATATATATATATATATATATATATATATATATATATATATATATATATATATATATATATATAGTTGTGCCAGTTTTTTCCTTTTTGCTGATAATAATAATAAAAAAAAAAAAAAAGATATATCCATTACACTTTTTCACCAAAGCTCCATTTACAAACATGTCAAAGTTGCAAAACTGTGTTCGGGCATTAGGATCCATATTACTCTTTTGTCATTAAAGCAGAGTTTCACTCAAAAGTGTTTTTTTTTTTCCCCCTAGGTGGAACCCCTCTTAAAGCGGGAGTTCACCTGAAAAACAATTATTTTTTTTTTTTTTTTAAATTGAAGCAGTACTTACCGTTTTAGAGAGCGATCTTCTCCGCCGCTTGCGGGTATGGTCTTCGGGACTGGGCGTTCCTATTTTGACAGGCTTCCGACGGTCGCATACATCGCGTCACGAGAAGCCGAACATCGGTGCGGCTCTATACAGCGCCTGCGCACCGACGTTCGGCTACTTTCGGAAAATCGTGACACGCTGTATGCGACCGTCAGAAGCCTGTCAATCAAATAGGAACGCCCAGTCCGAAGACCATAGCCGCAAGCAGCGGAGAAAATCTATCTCTAAAACGGTAAGTACTGCTTAGATTTAAAAAAAAAAAACACCCAATTCCCCTTGACAAAAATGAGCCTCAATCTAATGTTAAAAATTTTAGTTTTTGGGTGAACCTCCACTTTAAGGGGTTACATTTTTATTATATATATATATATATATATATATATATATATATATATATATATATATATATATATATATATATATATATATATATATATATATATATATATATATATATATATATATATATATATATATATATATATATATATATATATATATATATTATATTATATTATATTATATTTTTTAAATATAAAAATATTGTTTTCAATTGCAGATCTTATTACCAAAGGATGTCCAAGTATTATTTGTGCAAATTTAATGAAGAACTTTTCTGTAATCGTCTATAAGGATGGCAGGTAAGATAAATACATTTGCTGCACCTTCCGTTTTCTTCCCAGATATTTTTAAGGGGGCTTTTTTTACTGGCTTATTTCTAAATTTGTATCTGTTTCCCTGGGACAAGTAAGGCTTACATGCACATTGGCTTTTTTTTCCCATGCAGAGTAAATGGGCTGCATATTCTTAGGTAGTAGGTGTGGTTGGATTTTTTTTTTGGAGAATAAGGAAATTGTTATCAGGTACGGTATATGTACGTTGCAAAATCATATGTCTTGCACCTCTTTATTTTTTTCCCCCTCAAGTGTCACAGCAGATTTAACCACTTCCAGACCAGCTCACGACAATATACATCGGCACTTTGAAGAGGGATATCTTTGTTATGATATTGAGAAATAAAATCAGCGCAATGGATAAAACCCTAAATAAAGCAGCTGAACATCAGGGTCAATAATCAAAAAATCCCTCAGATAAAAGTACTGTATTTTCCGGCGTATAAGACGACTGGGCGTATAAGACGACCCCCTAATTTTCCAGGAAAAATTTTGGTTTTGGGATATACTCACTGTATAAGACTACCCCCTTCTTACTAGTCTTTCTGGAAGCTGAGGGGTAGCCAGAACCGCTGACAGACAGGCTTTTTCAAATCTCACTGTGCCATTACATTACATGCCCCCACTGTGCCATCACTTGCCCCCCACTGTGCCATCACTTGCCCCTCACTGTGCCATCACTTGCCCCTCACTGTGCCATCACTTGCCCCTCACTGTGCCATCACTTGCCCCCACTGTGCCTGAACTTGTTGGCCCCCAGTGTAATCACCGCAAACACTCACTTTTTTGCAGGCAGTGACAGTCTCCGTGCTGCGAGCGCGAGCGTCAATGATTTGAAAGCCGCGCCTTCTCCTCAGAGTGTCCTGTGTTAGACGGAACACAAATTTTCCCAGCAGCGCCTCTGTTCTCTTTTCCGCCTATCACGGACGCCTTCTCATCTCGTCCGAGGATGAGAAGGCATCTGTGATAGAAGGAACACAGAACAGAGGCGCTGCTGGGAAGATTTGTGTTCCTCCTATCACAGAACACTCTGAGGAGAAGGGGCGTCTTTTAAATCATTCACGCTCGCGCTCGCAGCACGGAGACTGTCACCGCTGGAAAAAAAAGTGAGCACGGAGATCGTACCCGGCATATAAGACGACCCCCGACTTTGGATGCATGGTTTTTGCATCCAGAAAGTCGTCTTGTATGCCGGAAAATACGGTAATGCAGATGATGCAGCACTAATAATGTCCATATGTAAAAAACACCACCCGTGAGGAAAAAGCAGTGCTGATATGAGGACACACAGGTGATCATTTGGATCTCATTAATAGTGTCCGCTGGCATATGCGCATGTGACCCTCCGTAATCAAAGGGTCCTACACGTGAGGTGATCGGCCATTGTTTACTATTGGTGGAGGTTCATCTCACCCGCGGGATCACCTGTGTGTCCTCATATTATCAGCACTGCTTTTTCCTCACGGATGGTGTGTTTTTTACATATGGACGTTATTAGCGCTGAATCATCTGCATATCTTTGTTATGGCAACAGCTAGCTGCCATGACCCCGGTATCCTCCTTCAGTGAGTGGTCCGGTTTCCGATGGTGGTCACTGCAGCGGATTCGCCGTGAGATCACTATTATAAGCGGCGGGAGATGTCCGCCCTCCCGCCGCTTACCGGAGCAGTCGGTAGTGGCGGAGGCGATCGGATCCTTCTTCCTGCTTGGTATGGAGACAAGTGAGGGGAAGATGGCCCCCACCCAAATTTTTTTTTTTTTTTTTTTTTTTTTTTTATGGCAGTTTAGTATAAATATGAGATCTGAGGTCTTTTTGCTTTTTTTTTTTTTTTTTTTTTCTATTACAAGGAATAATATTAATAGAAAGAGGAATAACTGCGCAAATACAGTGTGACAAAGTATTGCAACGACTGCAATTTTATTCTTTAGGTTAGAACCCCCAAACATTATACTTTTTTTTTTTTTTAAGTAATTTTCTATCAATTATTTATTTTTTATTTTTTTAACTTGTAAACAACAAATCTCAGAGGCTTGGGGCTGAAGTGTTAAAGGGGTTGTAAAGGTACAATTTATTTTTCCTAAATAGCTTCCTTTACCTTAGTACAGTCCTCCTTCACTTACCTCATCCTTCGATTTTGCTTTTACATGTCCTTATTTCTTCTGAGAAATCCTCACTTTCTGTTCTTCTGTCTGTAACTACACGCAGTAATGCGAGGCTTGTCATGGTGTGGAGTGTCATGCTCGCCCCCTCCCTTGGACTACAGGACAGTCAGGACGCTCTCTACGTTGCAGATAAAGGAGCTGTGTGTTAGTGGGCGTCCTGACTCTCCTGTAGTCCAAGGGAGGGGACGAGCACGACGCTCCACACCAGGAAGAAAGCCTTGCATTACTGTGTGGAGTTAGACAGAAGAACAGGAAGTGAGGATTTCTTGGAAGAAATAAAATTTTTAAAGTAAAATCGAAAGATGAGATAAGTAAATGAGGACTGCACTAAGGTAATGGAAGCTATTTAGGGATTTTTTTTTTTTACATTTACAACCCCTTTAAGGGCATCACCTACTGTAGCTTTTCTGAAAGATTATTATATGGACTGAAATAATTCTTATACAGTATATGGACTGGTATTTGTACAGACAAATTATAAAAATACAAGCTGATACATCTCCACTTGGGAGACTAAGCTCTAAGTACAGAAGCTTGAGTGTTGGTCCTCCTCTTCCACATTCTCAATAGACTTGTGTATAAGCATGCGACTGTCTAATATAATGCTTGCCATTGTGATAAAAATACATATAGACTTGGGTGCAAGGATCCCTTGTGGTAAAACAGTATGACATGGTGTGTCTAGTATACTGCTGACAACACAAAATTGCTCATTACACATGGAGAGTTCAGTTTCCAAGTAAAATTCATGGAGACTGGCAAGGTTTTCTTATTGAGATTTATAGACTGGTATGGTTTGCAGCAATCCATATACACCTTCTAAAGTGACTGGTTTGAAGAAGCCTTTCTTGTGTGAGCTGGAGTGCCTGGAGGCGCATGTATTAATCATAAAGTGTGGTGAATAATTTATATGTCCTGGGCTTTCTAACGGCTTGTTTTCATTTCCAGGATTCAGAACTCTATATCGGGGACAATGAAATCAAAAATTGTGGCTTATGTCATAGCCTTGGCATTGCACATCTCTAATTTTCAGGTGGATCTGACATGTTTACAGAGGGACTTGAGATTAACAGAAAACAGGTGATGGTGTCTGACAACTGCATAGATTGAATATTAAAAGTGTAAAAACAATACTGTCCACTTGAGAAAACCAATATTTATTTTTCATACATCATGGGACATAGGCTAATATTCATTATCTGCTGGGTTATACTTTATCAGGTGAACGCCACTGGTAGATCAAAGATCTTTAGACAGGAAGTGCCCCTCCCTATATAACCCCTCCCATATAGGAAGCACATTTATTTATTTTTTACCAGTGTCTACAAGGTGAATGGCACGGTTTGTTGGAGCTCCAGGTCTCTATTCCCACAAATGGTTCTAAAAAATGTATCAAGGGATTCATGATCGGATCCATTTGACACAGGCTTTTATACTTGGATAAATGGTACCTGAGCCTCCCAAAGAAGGCTCTTGATCCTGCAAGCTGCCTCTGGGCACTGGACCCTGCGGAGTGGAAATCCTAGACACTACAGTGCTAAGGCATTTTCTGCAGGGTGCTGTAAGGTCCAAGGGAGTGGACCCAAAACATGAAAAGGGTACTTGGTCCTTGAAGGTCCCGTGTCACTAGAACCCACTGTGAAGGGTGAAAATTGGGCCCTTGGTTTCTAAGTGGCCCTGCGCTTGGATGGTTAAGTGGAAACGCCTTTATTATATTATGGGTGTCCCAGTAATTGTAACAATCAGTCAAGCTAGCTAAAGGCTGGACACCTGTGTGCGGTGACCATATGGGGGAGTTTTGGGCTAACTGTGGGTGTTTGCAAAGTGTACGTGCACAGTGATCTTATTCTCGTGCACGAAGATTCGAGTCATATGCGAATACAGCTACGCCTTTTTGCCGGGACCATACACATGCATGCGCATAGACCATCCCGGCGCACACTCAGCTCATTTAAGCTGTGTAAGCCAAGCATGTGGTGCTTCCAGAAGGCAGCTGTGGGGCACAGAGGGACACAGCAAGCTCTGAACAAACACTTGCAGTGGTTAATTTCTTCTTACCCAGGTCACGTGAGTCACCATGTGTTGCTTGGCAGGCTAAAGGTGCTTAGCAGGATTGTTGCATAGGGGCTTGGTGAGCCTTATTAAAGAGTCTCCCTTCTAAAAGGGTGTTCTCACACATACCCAAGTACTCTGTTTGTGGCTATTGATGTCTTCCAAAAAGAGGAGTGGGACTAACACTACAAAGAAGGGCGCACCTATGTCATCAGTAGTTCGTATCCCTAGTGTTGTATCCCCTGAATGACCAGAGACTTCTGGGCAATCTTATTTGCTGCGCCTATCTGGTATTGTGCCTACAGTCAACGCTGCTGCTTCACCCTTTATCTCTAAGGATGAATGGTCCAAGCAAGAGTATTCTTTCCACCCATAAGGATCTGTGCCCTGAAGAATCGGGTGCATCAGATAAGGGGCACCAGACAACCCTCCATTCAGCTCTGAAGATGGTATCCTCTTTCAAGGCACTGCCCTATGCCCAGTTCCCCTCCAGGCCCCAAAAACAAAGCATTTCGTTGGCTTGGGACGGGGGAAGAAAAGCCCTGGATTATCCAATATGCTTATCCCCTCAGGCATCTTTAAGCCTAAATTGGTGGCTGCAGGATCAGAACATGCGAAAAGAAAAATCCTTTCTCCCAGTAACCTAGAAAGTACTGACTACATATGCCAGTCTCTCAGGCTGGGGAGCGACCCTAGACGGGCTCTCACCCAGGGGTAATGGTCAGGAACAGAACAGATCCTGCCCATCAACGTCCTGGAATTACGGGCAGTACGTCTGGCCCTACACTCCTGCATGGTGAAGCTTCAGGACTACCCTATGAGAGGCCAGTTCAACAATGCCACTGCTGTGGCTTATATAAACCACCAAGGCGGTACCAGGACTCCTTCAGCTGCATACTTGCCTGGGCAGAAAGATATGTGCCAATTATATCAGCAGTCCATATCCAGGGAGTAGAAAACTGGAATGCAGATTCTCAGCCTCCAGCAGATCTGCCCAGGGGAATGGTCCCTACACCCAGAGGTGTTCCAGGAAATTTGCCAACATTGGGGATGGCCAGAGCTCGACCTACTGGCATCCAGGTTCAACAACAAACTACAGCAGTTTGTCTCTTGGACAATAGATCCTCTGGCAATTGGGAGCAGACGCTCTGATGGTTCCATGCAGCCAATACTCCCTGGTTTATGCTTTCCCTCCAGTCCTCTCCTTCCACTTTTGTTGCACAGGATTCGGAGAAAGGGGGTCCCAGTCATTCTGCTAGCACCAGCCTGGCCCAGAAGGCCCTGGTTCCTGGAGATTATCAGACTGACAAAAGATGGACCATGGACGCTTCCACAGCACCCCGATCTACTGTCTCAAGGTCCTATATTCCACCCCAATTTTATAGTCTCTAAATTTGATGGCATGGCTATTGAAGCCAGGGTATTAAAGGACCGAGGCATCTCGGGACCAGTAATGTCTACCCTATTGAATGCTAGAAAATCTATCATAAGCCATGACCTAACATAATTAACACAATAACAAGATGGGGGGAGTGATGTAGCTGATATAGGGACCTTCATTACATTATCCCAACACTATTTTGTCCCCAAGTCTCATAGTGTTTTGGGAATACCGCCATCTTGTATATGCCTTTTATCAGCTAAAAGTACATTGTGGAATAAAAGTATATATTTAGCCCAGCCGGGTCAATAGGTTTAGGTAGCCGGAAACTACTCCACAAGCCCAGCTACAGATATCGTGTTCACCCGGTTCTAATGAACCAGCAATCGCGGACACAAATGTCTAGAGGTGGCGGTCTTCTCCAGGTGGTGGGAGACGGCAAGTAGCCCTCCAAATCTCCTGTTCTCTGCAGGGCCAGTCTTGTGGGTAGGAGGCCAACCCACAGCCCCCAAACCACACAGTGACAGTGGGTTCTGTCACACAGAGCTAGCCCAATACACAGGCTGGATTGAAAAAAAAAATTGTCAACATCTATATGCAGTCTGTTGCACTGCAGTAATGCATGAAACTGAGCTGTGCTATCCATACATGTTTTAGCAGACCACAACAATAAGATGTTAACTGTCTGCATTGTGGTGCGTTGTATTAGCAGGAATGTTGCAGGCCTGTTTAACACCTGCACTTTTGGTCAAATACATATTACCGCACATGTGGTAATGCACAGCAGATCTTTGGCCATACGAGTTTCTGCTGAGGTTTATTATCAGATTTTATTTATAGATGGATATAGATATAGATATAGATGAGATAAATATAACAGAGTGAAATGGTGCATTTTTATTGTTTTTCTTTTTCCACCATCAACCTCCTTTTCTGATTCTAGCATATGTTTTGTTAACAGGATAATTGAAATTGCTAAAGCCATGAGGCTGAAGATCGGTAAAATAAATATGTTCTCTGATGTATCTTTCGAGGAAAGTCACAAGATTGCCACCCTGGAGCTCCCGCTGATCGTTTACAAACCAGCAGGTGGAATGAAGAAAAAAAGGAAAATGTAGGGGAACTGGGCTAACCAGTTGGACGATCAAATACTTTGTTATTGGTGCACAGATGTACCATCATTGATTTATCTTCTCTAGCATACCCAAAGTTGTTATTTGTATAAACATAACTGTTGTCATTTGCGGTGTTCCTGTTTTTTTTTTTTTTTTTTTTTTAAATATAGGACTTGCTTGTGGGGGGAAAGAAACAAATTTTTGCTATTTTATGATTCTATAACGTTTTTTTTTCATTCTTTGTATACCAACTGAAATATAAATATATGAAAGATTTAAATGTTATCTCAAAAAAGCATTTCTAAAATAACAATTGACAGAAATCTAGTGCGTTGTTAGCACCGCTTTAAAGGGGTTGTAAGAGGTTAAAAAAAAAATTCCCTAAATAGCTTCCTTTACCTTAGTGCAGTCCTCCTTCACTTACCTCATCCTTCAATTTTGCTTTTAAATGTCCTTATTTCTTCTGAGAAATCCTCACTTCCTGTTCTTCTGTCTGTAACTACACACCGTAATGCAAGGCTTTCTCCCTGGTGAGGAGAGTCGGGACACTCACTAACACACAGCTCCTTTTCTCTATCTGCAACGTAGAGAGCCTCCTGACTCTCCTGCTCGCCCCCTCAAGGGGAGGGAGCGAGCACGACACTCCACACCAGGGAAAAAGCCTTGCATTACTGTGTGAAGTTAGACAGAACAGGAAGTGAGGATTTCTCAGAAGAAATTAGGACGTTTAAAAGCAAAATCGAAGGATGAGGAAAGTGAAGGAGGACTACACTAAGGTAAAGGAAGCTATTTAGGAAAAACATTTTTTACCTTTACAACCCCTTTAAGTCCTATGCATCCATAGCTTTAATAATGCCTGCCCCAGTTCAGGAGACCCTCTTCTTGTCCTAGAGAAAAAAATGTGCAGGATTAGTAAAATCAAAATGAGCAGTCTTTTCATTAATTTTATTTTAGCATCTTTATTTAAGAACTAGCTGAATACCCGGCGTTGCCTGGTCTTCCTATCTTAACCTTTTGGGGAGGAAAATCGTAGTAATATAAATATACCCATCTTTTATATAAGGGTGTAGGTAAGGGTTAATTTAACTGTCATATATTTTTATTTGGCATATAAGTAATATGTGTACCAGGTATTATTGAAATATCTCCAGGCGTACAGAAGTTATGTGGGAACATACATTTCCCATTGATTTGCATGGGACTTTAAACAAAAACTCAGACCCTCACAATTAACTATCCTATAGTTTAAGTGGACATATAAGTAACATGTGACCAAGTGTTATCTAAATATGTACAGCCGTTTGGAAGTTATGAAGTAACATGCATTTCCCATAGAGTTGAATGGGACTTTAAAGAAAAACCCCGACCATGGCAAATGGGGGTGGGTAAGGGTTAAAGCACCTATCCTAGTTGCTGACATATAAGTAACATGTGTGCCAAGTTTCATGTTAATATCTTTAGCCGTTTGGACGTGATGCTGGAACATACATACACACACGTTGAGTTATATATATATATATATATATATACTAGCTGAATACCTGGCGTTGCCCGGTCTTCCTATCTTAAACTTTTGGGGAGGAAAATCATAGTAATATAAATAAATAAATAACACAATGTTTAATTTTAGAAATGACAGATAAAAATATGAATATTTACTATTTGATTAAAGAGTATTGTATTTCATAACTTTTATAACATTTTCCTTTTCAGTTTGTGAATGTTGAAACAGAGCAAAATATGGTACAATAAAGCAGATTAGTACCAACTCACAGACTCTTAAAAAGTGAGGTTAACTCAACTGACATATTATTGCAATACTTGTTTGTATACTATATTCTTAGTTTCTCCCGCATTTGCTAAAATGAACAAATTATTTGGGGAACCTATTCTGGAGCACGCTACATAAAGTTGCCCATGTGAAAAACATGGTGATCTTAAATCAACTCCGCAGTACCAAATGGACTGCCCTTGTGACTTGTTGATCGTGATGGAAAATGCAAGCGTCACTGGGAGTTGTAGTCTCTTGAAAGTAAAAGGCAGATCTGTTGGAATAAGAGGTATTCGTGGAATAAAAACTGTTTCTCCCTTTCCTGTCAAAATAGTAGCTTCCAACACATTAGGCAACATGTTTTTCACACACAGCCTTGTTCCATTGCACAGTTTTGGTGGGTCAAGGTTTCGTAATAAAATAATAGGACATCCAACTTTAAGTGATATGCGATGTTGTGGCAATCCAGCTGGATCAAGGGAAGTCAGGAATTCTGGTGGGAAATTCACAGCCTCATCGGCATCTACTACGGTATCAAAAGATTTGTACTCAGTAACTGCTCCTGGTATCATAGGAAGTATTTGATTGATAATTTCACGGACATCCTCATTTTTAGCAGCAAGAATAGCCCTCTCACACAACCAGTTTAGATTGGCTAAGTTGTCTGAAATATTATGGTATACTGCATCTATTAGTTCTGCAACTAACGATACCAGTTTGCAAAAATCAGAGGGAAGTTTTACGTTTCCTGAAGATTCAACTGGTAGTCTACCCTCTCCGATTTCAAGAAGTGCGTTTGCAAAAAATTGAGCATTCTCATCCCTTGGAAGTACTCTCATATTTTCTTTTAATTTGATTTTTCTGACTCTTTTCCACAAAACTGAATGCTTTAAACAGGCATATATTTCATCTGCTGGTGTTGATTTTGGAATGATAGGCAGGGTTTGTCTAAAGTCTCCACAGAGAAGCACCAGAGCTCCTCCCATAAAGTTATTATTCCCTCTCACATCTTTAAGGCCCCATACACACGAGAGGATTTATCCGTGAATACGGTCCAGCGGATAAATCCTCTCGAGGATTTGTGCGGATTTCCATGCGATGGAGTGTACTCACCATCGCATTGAAATACGCGCCGAAATCCTCTGGCGATGACGTGTCGCCGCGATTATGACGCGGCGACGTGCGCGACACTGTCATATAAGGAATTCCACGCATGCGTCGAATCATTACGACGCATGCGGGGGATCCCTTCGGACGGATGGATCCGGTGAGTCTATACAGACCAGCGGATCCATCCGTTGGGATGGATTCCAGCGGATAGATTTGATAGCATGTCATCAAATATTTATCTGCTGGAAATCCATCCCAGGGGATAAATATCCGCAGAAACAGATCCGCTGGAGTGAACACACCATAGGATCTATCTGCTGAAACCCATTCGCTGGGATTTTTCAGCAGATGGATTCCATCGTGTGTATGGGGCCTTAGAGTTATGTCAAGGGCCTTGAGAGCTTTTCTGTGGGCCATGGTGCATTCATCCCAGACGATTAATTTGCATGTTTTAAGCACCTGCGCTTGACCACTTGCCTTGCTTATGTTGCATAAAGGATTTTGTTGCCTTGCGATGTCTAATGGCAATTTTAGTGCAGAGTGGGCTGTTCTCCCTCCTTCCATAAGTGTAGCTGCAATTCCTGAGGAGGCAATAGCAAGAGCAACTTGTCCCTGAGCCCGAATCTCAGCCAAAAGTAAATTTGTCAAAAATGTTTTTCTTTCTCGTACATCACGGGACACAGAGCGGCATATTCATTACTATGTGGGTTATATGGAGTACCTTCAGGTGATGGACACTGGCAATCTCAAACAGGAAATGCCCCTCCCTATATAACCCCCTCCCATAGGAGGAGTACCTCAGTTTTTTCGCCAGTGTCTTAGGTGTTGGTCATGGATTAGCTTTGCCTCCGTATCCTTGGGATTAAGGCGGGCTAACCGGATCTGTCCAAAGTGCCTCAGCGCCAAAGTGGACAGTACCCGGGCCCCAAACCGTGGGGTTTTGCCTATAATGCCCTCTCTAGAGGGCTGGACCCTGGGCCCAGGACTTAGAGCTTTCCCTAAGCCAAAAGTATCCTGTTTGCCAGGGTGCTATATAGGTCCAGGTCAGTCGGTTCCTTCCAGGACCCCAGTACCTGATGGTCTACTACTTTACCCACGGAGATGGGAGAAGATTGGACTGTTGTTGCTTGGCAAACGTCCTGCGGCATGGAGCAGGTAAGTGGAGAGCCTGCGGGACTTGGTCCGACAGTGGGCTCTCCAGGGGAGATCTGCGGGGGGTTTGCCTGAGTTTGCTCTGCATTGGCACCATGGTCACTATGTCTGTTATGTCTGGATGATCTAAACTTTTCCCCCCATAACTGGATCCCCCTGTCTAGGCATCTCTTTACTGGCTACCTGCTACCTGCTTCTTCTTAGGAGATCTGTCTCAGGGCTATAAATGTGTCCTTAAGAGGCCTGTGTTTAAGTCCTACCTGGCCGGGGTTTTGAATTTGCCGCTCTGCAGCCCGTAGGGGCGATCCTCTCCCTGCTTCCTGAAGCCTGGCAGCGCGTCTCCATGTGTTCCCCTCCCCTGACATACGGGTGCGCGCGCGGGCGCGTGCACGGTTAATAGAGCGGTTTCGCGCCGTTCGGGGGGGGGGCGGGGAGCGTGCAGGCCGGCGTCGAAAGAGGCGGGCTTTCGCCTCTGTTATTTGAAGCAGGTCCTCGTTCATGGCTCAGTCTGAAACTGAGCTGAGAGCGAGAGGACACAGAGCGGCACACTAGTGACCCCCGGTGGCAGGAAAGGGGTAGTACATGCTAGGCTTAGCCTATGTTTATCTGTTAAGCCAAAAATCCTCTTTGCAGCAGGTTGGAGGCTGGTAAAGTATTGGTGGGGCTGTATGTTTTAAAAAAAAAAAACCTTTAATGAGTTAAAGGAAATATATATATATATATATATATATATATATATAATAATGTATTGAAAAAAAAAAAAAAAAAGTGGTTCTTTTTTGTTGGAACATACGGAGCCCCACCAGGTTTGGGACATTAGTAATACTGCTGTTCCCTTAACCACGTAGTTTTTTCCTAGCTACAAACAGTCAGTTGTTGTATGCTGGGGTACCTCGGTCTTGTACTATGGCTCCCAAAGGCTCAGGATCTAGAGGGGCAAAAAATGCCAAAAAACAAAAGGGTTCCCCCTCAGATTCTGAGGATATGAGTCAGGCTATGCCAGTACTCTCCCCACCTGTTGACCCGGGGATGGCCGCCTTGGTTGAGCCAATAGGGGGGTCTGGTGTGGAGGCTGGCCCAGATCCTCCCAACCCGGTGTTTGTCACTGAGGAAATGCTAGCTATCTCCTTAGGAGGGCTAGAGAAAAGATTGGCAGCTATGATCGCTAATTCGTTGCCAGACAGGAAGCGGACTAGGTCCCCTTCACCAAAGTGTGTATACTCAGATGCTGAAGTTCTCTCTCCAGGGGAATTAGAATCTCAGGAGGACCTGTTGGACCAGAACCTAGAAGGTTCAGAGCTTGAGGATTCTACTGTGGAGGAACCATTCTCTGCCTCCCAAGCAGAAAGTCTGTGGATCCAGTCCTTGACAGACATGGTCCGATCGGCATTTAAGTTGCCCTCACCGGAGCCTCGGGCTCCGACAGTTTCCTCCTTGGGCTCTTTAAAAGCCCCCTTGAATAACGCAGTTTTTCCGGTCCATCCTCTGTTGGAGGAATTGATTTACCAGGATTGGGTACGACCGGACAGAATTTTTTTGCCGCCTAAAAGATTTTCTGTTATCTACCCCATGGAAGAGAAATTTTCCAAAAAATGGGCGCCCCCAGCTGTGGACGCAGCCATCTCATGCGTAAATAAAACATTAACTTGTCCGGTAGAAAACATACAAATGTTTAAGGACCCGGTTGATAAACGTTTAGAGACACTTTTAAAGGCTTCCTTTGCTACGGCAGGAGCAGTGGTACAGCCGGCAGTAGCTGCTATCGGAGTTTGTCAGGCTTTGAAGGTCCAGACTAAACAGATGCTGAAAGACATCCCTGCCCAACAGGCAGAGGAGCTATCTGATATTCCCAGAGCTTTATGCTTTGCGGTGGATGCTATAAAGGACTCCATCCAGCAGGCGTCTCGTTTATCACTATTGGTAGTGCATATGAGAAGGCTCTTATGGTTAAAGAACTGGGCGGCCGAGCCCCCAATTTAAGAAATTTCTGGCAGGGTTTCCCTTCCATGGGGGAAGACTCTTCGGAGAAGATCTAGATAAATACATTCAGACTATATCGAGTGGTAAGAGTACCCTCCTACCAGTCAAAAAGAAGTTACGGGGTCCTGCCTTTAAAAGGCCGATTTCCCCTGTCCCGGGGCCCTCAAATTCCAGGCAGTATCTACGGCCTCCTGCGCGATCCAACTTTAACAATAAGTCACAGGGACAGGCCCCTGGGGGCAAGAAGCCATGGTATCGCAAACCAACAAAGCCAGCCCCTAAGTCTGCCTTATGAAGGGGCGCCCCCACTCACTCGAGTGGGGGGAAGGCTTCGTCTCTTTTCAGAGGTTTGGGAAGCCAACATCCCCGACAGATGGGTCCGGTCATCTGTGGCCATAGGCTACAAGTTAGAGTTTCTAAAGTTTCCGCCGCCTCATTTTCAGGAGTCAAGGGTACCGAACGATCCAGCAAAAAAGGCCTCGTTCCTAACGGCATTGGATCGTCTGCTCGGCCAGGGCGTGATTGTAGAGGTACCAGTCCAAGAGCAAGGACTAGGCTTCTACTCCAATCTATTTGTCGTACCAAAGCCCAACGGCGATGTCAGACCAATTTTGGACCTAAAAGGTTTAAACGTTTACCTAAAGGTTCAGTCATTCCGGATGGAATCGGTTCGGTCAGCAGCCGCCACGCTCCAGAAGGACGACTTTATGGCTTCCATAGACATAAAGGACGCTTACCTTCATATACCGATCTTTCAGCCACATCAAAGATTTTTACGCTTCTCGGTGGCTCAGCGTCACTTCCAGTTTGTGGCACTTCCTTTCGGGCTGGCTACGGCCCCCCGGGTGTTTACGAAGGTTCTAGCTCCAATTTTAGCCAATCTAAGAATCCAAGGGGTCACGGTCCTAGCATACTTGGACGATCTCTTGATCATAGATCACTCACCTACTTGCTTGGAGCAAGCGGTTGCCCTCACGGGTCAATACCTCGAGAGGTTCGGCTGGGTCTTAAACCGAGAAAAATCAGCATTCCAACCAACAAAACAGTTGGAATATCTCGGCATGAGGTTAGATACAGCTCAGCAAAGGGTATTTTTACCCCTGGTAAAGGTCAAGGCTATCAAGGAGTTGATTCAGCTGGTTCTAAGCAAAAAAGAACCAACTATTCGCCTATGTATGCGTTTACTAGGCAAGCTGGTGGCTACGTTCGAGGCGGTACCTTACGCACAGAGCCATACTCGCATCCTACAGGCAGCCATTCTGGCGGCTTGGAGCAGGAAAGCACAGGCCTTGGAGTTTCCTTTAGCTCTATCATCAAGAGCCCGGCAAAGTCTGTGCTGGTGGTTAAACCCTCAGAATCTGCTGAAAGGGAAATCCTTCAGCCCCATAGCCTGGAAGATAGTAACCACAGATGCCAGCCTGAAAGGCTGGGGAGCGGTCTTGGATGGTTGTACTCGCCAAGGTACTTGGGCAGCGGCGGAGAAGCAGCTGCCCATCAATATCCTGGAGCTCAGAGCTGCTCGGCTAGCCCTCCTGGCATGGACATCCAAATTGCAGGGATTCCCGGTGAGAATACAATCAGACAATGCCACGGCTGTGGCATATATAAACCACCAAGGGGGAACCAAGAGTCAGGCCGCTCAGAAGGAAGTGAGCTTGATTTTTCTGTGGGCAGAGGCTCATGTGCCCTGCATATCGGCAATATTCATTCCCGGAGTGGACAACCTGCAGGCAGACTTCTTAAGTCGCCAAACTATGTCGCCAGGGGAATGGTCTCTACATCCCCAGGTTTTTCAGACAATCTGCCAGAGATGGGGGGTGCCAGACGTGGATGTCATGGCATCGAGATTCAACAAGAAGCTAGACAGGTTCATGTCCCGGACAAGGGACCCGATGGCCTGCGGAACCGATGCGTTAGTTTGCCCTTGGCATCAGTTCAAACTCCTTTATGCTTTTCCCCCGCTCCAGTTACTACCCCGCCTGCTGCGCAGGATCAGGATGGAGCACAAGCCAGTAATCCTGGTTGCTCCAGCGTGGCCCCGGAGGGCATGGTACTCACTAGTCTTGAGGATGGCAGTAGAAGACCCTTGGACTCTTCCTCTACGACCAGACCTACTCTCTCAAGGCCCGATCCTCCACCCTGCATTACGGCGTCTAAATTTGACGGCCTGGCGGCTGAATCCCTGATGCTCAGGGGTAGAGGTCTGTCTAAGCAGGTTATCTCCACCCTGATCAGGGCTAGAAAGCCGGTCTCCAGAGTAATTTATTACAGGGTTTGGAGGGCCTATGTAGGCTGGTGTGAGTCCAAGAAATGGCTTTCCCGCAAGTATACCATTGATAGAGTGTTAAGTTTTCTCCAGCTGGGAGTGGATAAAGGCCTGGCATTAAGCACAATTAAGGGACAGATTTCAGCTCTGTCAGTGTGGTTTCAGAGGCCGTTGGCCACCCACTCGCTGGTTAAGACCTTCATTCAGGGGGTCTTACGTATTAATCCTCCGATCAAGTCGCCACTTTGTCCGTGGGACTTAAATCTTGTTCTGTCAACTTTGCAGAAGCAACCTTTTGAGCCTTTGGCTGAGATTCCTTTGGTTTTACTAACAAGGAAGTTGTTATTTCTGGTTGCCATAGTTTCAGCCAGGAGAGTGTCAGAATTGGCTGCCTTATCTTGTAAGGAACCATATCTTATTCTGCATAAGGATAGGGTGGTTCTCCGTCCTCATCCTTCCTTTCTGCCGAAGGTTATATCCGGTTTTCATCTAAACCAGGATTTGATTCTACCATCCTTCTTTCCGAAACCTACGTCTAGAAAAGAAGGGTTGCTGCATACCCTAGATATTGTCAGGGCCATGAAGGCCTATCTTAAAGCTACAGAGAAGATTCGGAAAACAGAGGTGTTGTTCATTTTGCCGGATGGGCCCAAGAAGGGGCAGGCGGCTGCAAGATCCACCATCTCGAGGTGGATTAGACAGTTAATTACTCAGGCATACGGCCTGAAGAGGTTGCCTCCTCCTTTATCAATAAAGGCTCATTCTACCAGGGCCATGGGCGCCTCCTGGGCAGCACACCATCAGATCTCTATGGCTCAAATATGCAAGGCGGCAACCTGGTCTTCAGTCCACACGTTTACAAAGTTCTACCAGTTGGACGTAAGAAGGAATACTGATACAGCCTTTGGGCAGGCAGTGCTGCAGGCTGCGATTTAAGACCCTCGGAATCGGGGGCACCCTTGATTTAAATTTAAATTTAAATTTATTCTTTCTTGACTAAGTTGGATTTATTATTATTATTTTAGAGTGTACCTCTAATTAAATCCTGTTGTCTTGGGAAGATGTCTCCCTCCCCTCATTAAAGCATTGCTTTGGGACATCCCACATAGTAATGAATATGCCGCTCTGTGTCCCGTGATGTACGAGAAAGAAAAAGGGATTTTTAATACAGCTTACCTGTAAAATCCTTTTCTTGGAGTACATCACGGGACACAGAGCTCCCACCCCTCTTATAGGGACCATTTTGGGAGGCATACTGCTTGCTACAAAACTGAGGTACTCCTCCTATGGGAGGGGGTTATATAGGGAGGGGCATTTCCTGTTTGAGATTGCCAGTGTCCATCACCTGAAGGTACTCCATATAACCCACATAGTAATGAATATGCCGCTCTGTGTCCCGTGATGTACTCCAAGAAAAGGATTTTACAGGTAAGCTGTATTAAAAATCCCTTTTTCCTGTACCCCCAGGGGCATCGAGAAAAAAAATCCCACCTTGTTGTCTTGTTATATGATCAATAATGATTTGGTATCCTTTTCTTTGATCTTGATTTAGAAGTGGTTTCTTATTTGCCACATATGCACGCAGCTCTTACATGTTGTAGTTCTTCTCTCTCATGTAATCTGCATTCAGTACATCTTGTTGATCTCATACTGGTGCTTGCAGGCCTAACTGCACTAATGTCTTATTGATCATGGCAATACACTTGTCCTCTAAAATTATTAACGCCCTGTTGAAAATCTCGGGACAAAAAGTAATTTCCAATGTTGGGTTTTCCCTCCGAGTTTTTGCAAGTATATCCTCACTTAGTGATTCCTTATACTTCTCCCATAAAGTGTTTGGATTTGAAGGACTGCATGTTGTTAGTATTATAGCATACAGGTTTCTGATTTGGTCTGGTAAAGAAATTAATTTGGCTTCTCTCAATGTATTATCCCAGTGTTGGTCTCCTTCAAGCAAACCAAGCTTCTGACAGGCTTCTCTGTATGTTTGGCACACCTCGCCATTTATTGTTCTCAGCGCTGAGAAAGAAGTTGGTCCTCGAACTGTGTGAAGAAGCATTCTTAGAAAAAAACATTCAGCATTGTTGGGGTGAACTGTATACACTCTACCTAAAGCATCACTTTCAACTATATTGTGTCCAGGGAGGTGCTGTCCAACTTTTCTTCTACAGAAAACTTTCCTTGGGGCATTCCATGTATAGTATCAAGGAACCTCAGGATAAAGCAATGTTCTTGCAAAAGGATCCTCTTTACATAGTTTAAAGAATGCTGTTAAAGTTGTGTTTGGTGGCTGTTCAACTACTCTAGGAGCACTCTCCGTTGTGAAATGAACTCTCTGACCGTTTTCCAAATGAACACTCAGGTGAACAACTGTAGGGTGTCTTTCATGAATTGGAAACCCTAGGATCCGCCACACTGCTTCGCTGCTGCTTATGTATCTACCCAACTGATACTGGATGACTTCATTGTTTGTCTTCTCATTGTTTAGGCTGAACACAGCCATATCACTGCCTTTGTTTACATACTTGCACACATACTTGATTGATTTTACACTGTTGCAGTACTCAACGTTAATGTGTGCCTGGAACATTTTAGAAAGCAGGGGTGAAAATGGCACAACCCACCTGTTGTCTATTTCTATTTCTGTGCCATGTAACTTTACTTTCGCCGTGAACCCTCCATCTTGTGGAGCTCGTCGTCTATATCGAGGATAACCGTCATCTCCAGTTTGTGTTTCTTTAATCAATTCCCTTGGGTATCTCTTGCTGCACTTTCCATCCTTCATACATGGTGAATTGGGGTTTATATTTCCACAGGGTCCATGGATCATATTTTTTGTTACCACTGTATAAAGATTGGGATCCTCTCTTGGGTCTGGGAGTTCAGCAGATATAACCTCATCTATTTGTGTGGGCTGGATTTTGCCTGCCAACCAGATTAAATTGTGTGAGTGTGGTAATCCTCGCTTTTGATATTCAATTGTATACATCCAGCATCTTGGTGGTCCAAACACATGGGCCTTTGTTATAAGTTCGATCAATGTAAACTGTTTCTGTCTGAAGACTCGCAATTAAGTCGTGGCGGTCACTGGGTACTTGACCGTTTTTGAGCATTTCCTTTATCTCAGTCCAACCTGGATTGCATGTAAAGGTGATAAATAAATCTGGTCTACCATATGTCCTCACATATGTCATAGCATCTTGAGTATATTCATGCATGTGTCTGGGACTGCCTGTAAACGTTGCTGGTAGTATAACTAAGGTCCCAATATCTTCAACGTTAGCATCATTTGCCACAGCATCTCAGGTGAATATATTCTTCTACTCTTAGCTTACTCTGATTTAAACGAATAAATAGAAGACGCTCACTTTCAATTTTCGCATACATGTCAATGATGAACTGATGAAACAACTGCCTACAGTTTAATATGTGGTTCTGTTCATTTTCTCGAACCATTAGCCTGTATGCATAGAAATCCATTGCTGAAACCTTTTTCCTGGTTGTTTCACCTGTTGCTGGGTTGACCTGCCTTATATTAAAGTGATACCCATCTTCTCCTCTGGAAAATATCACTGGGTACTATAGAGCATCATTCGATCGATGAGTTTCTGAAATATGCTGCAATGACTCACCTCGTCGCTGAATTATAATATCTCGTTTCTCAAATTCGTTGCCTGATATAACGACTGCTACTTCGTCTACTTGAGGAGCATTGAAGCGTCGCTCATGTTCTCCTGCTGGTATTCGGTCTGCTCTAATGACTACTTTATATTCATCCGTTGGCATACGTTCCAATGCTGTTTTAAATGTTTTAATTAGACAATTGTGCTCATGAAACATCCTTTGTAAGTTTAATACAATCTGACGCCTTGTTCCCAAAATGTAGTCGCATCGTTGATCGGCCTCCAATTGCTCGTCTCCCATAAAATATAGTTGTAGGAATTTCGGGGCTTGGTCAGGCAAGGGAAGCAATGATCCAGCCTTGTGGTAAATCTGACCTTGCACAGTGAATGTTGATGAAAAGCCAGGATGTTTAATTATTGATGTGGCACCAAAGGATGTCATTTGAAAACATGAATTGTACCTTCTGATGTTATTGAGAAAATGCTTTGACTCCTGATGTGTAAGACAAAAGTTCATCTGGTGGTGATTCCAATTGAGATAGTTTAACTTTCCCATTTTTGCAGCACATTCCAGGTGACTCTGATTTGAATTTCTTGGCTTGACAGAAATGACAAATTATGTCCATTTTTCCAATGGTAACACTGGCATGTTGTGAGTAGACCTTTTGTCGGTCGTAGTTAAATCCTTCAAACAGTAAGCCAAAATTCTCTGCAGCCCTTGTCATTTTGGCTTTCCTTCTCTTATTCTGAAGTCGAATCTCACGCTGTTGCTCGGTTTCTGAAGCTCTAGAAGCATTAGCTCTCTCCCTCTTATCCTGAAGTCTAATGTCATGCTGTTGTTCGGTTTCTGAAGCTCTAGAATTAGTAGCTCTCTCCCTCATATCCAGAAGTCTAATGTCACGCTGTTGTTCGGTTTCTGAAGCTCTTTAAGCTTGTGCTCTATTTCGCAGTGCTGTGAGTCTTGTATTGCGCTCCTCGGGAGTTTTTAGCCTACGCTGTATTTTTATTTTTTTTGCCTTAGATTGCACTTGGCCTATAGCTTTACTTTTTCTTCAAGGCACTTTCACACTTTAATAATCCACAAACAAAAATGTTAATAAACTTGCAAGTCACAATTGAAATGTACTCATTTTTCAACATAAAATTGAAAAAGTTACTGAGGTAGCCCTCATAAAAAAGGGCGGGGTGTGGAGAGGGCATGGTTAGTGGCATGAGCATGGTTTGCAAGCCAGCCCACATACTGACCTGAAGATGCAGTGCAGAGCTTGTGGAGTAAGGTGTAGCTGAGCTGTGATAAAAAAAACTGTGGTTAAAGGACCTGTGATGACATTAGTAGGTGTGGCTAAGCTGTGATGAAGAGATTGTGGTAAAAGGAGCTGTGATGAAATCGGTAGGTGTGTCTGAGCTGTGATGAAGAGATTGTGGTTGAAGGACCTGTGATGACATCAGTAGCTGTGGCGAAGAGACCACAGTCCCATATACTTGCATGGGACTTGAAACAAAAACCCATCTTTTATATAAGTGTGTAGGTAAGGGTTCATTTAACTGTCATATATTTTTATTTGGCATATAAGTAATATGTGTACCAGGTATTATTGAAATATCTCCAGGCGTACAGAAGTTATGTGGGAACATACATTTCCCATTGATTTGCATGGGACTTTAAACAAAAACCCCGACCCTCACAAATGAAAAACCCTGACCATGGCAAATGGGGGTGGGTAAGGGTTAAACACCTATCCTATGTTTGTTGCTGACATATAAGTAACATGTGTGCCAAGTTTCATGTTAATATCTTTAGCCGTTTGGACATGATGCTGGAACATACATACACACACACACACACACACACACACACGTTGAGTTTTATATATATATAGATAGCTATGGTGTTATGCAAATGCTGGAGGTAAGCTGCTTGTGGGGCAGGAGCACTTTTTTTTTTTTTTTTTTTTTTTACATCTTCTTGTCCTCTGTAGTTTTCTTGTTTATTCACGGACTTGGATGCACGCCCCTGTTCCATGGCTTTAATGGTATCTTCTAACTTCAGCTTATTCAGACATTACATTTGTGTAGCTAGAGAAAGGTAAATTACACCAGTGTGTTTGTTTCTAAGAAACCTTGGGGGATCTTTCTACTGTCTATCAATGTAATTGCTATCGTAAACAGTTTTTTTTTTGTTTTGTTTTTTTTCTCCCCCCTCTGACATGCATTTGTAAAGTGGTGCATAGTTTGAGTTGGATTTTATGGCACAGTATACACTAGCATTTACTGTTCTCTGGTTGCTAAAAGTAGTCAATTTGTCTGACCACTGAACAGTTTTCCACTTTTGCAATAGACCATTTTAACCACTTTCTGACTGTAGGATGTCCTTGGGTTGAAGTAATTCTACTGGGATGATCCCCTCGTGCGCAGAAGCGAACGCATACGAAGTTTACGACCAAATATGTAAACTGTGTTTGCGCCACACATGTGAGGTATTTCCACTAACTTTCTATCAAGAGGAATAATTCCAGCACTAGACCTCCTCTAACGCTAAACTGGTAACCTGTAACATATTTTTTAAAGCATCGCCTATGGAAAATTTTTAAGTACCATAGTTTGGCGACATTGCAAGAGCATGCCCAATTCTAACGTGTAAAATGTTAGGCATCTTTTTACTCAGTGTAATATCGGTTAAAGGCAGCTTCCTGATACCACTCATGCAGCCCCACAGAAGAACACTGCCATCACCATGTTTCGCTGTAGGTAACATGCATTTTTCTTTGTCTTCACTTTTGTGGTGCCATACAGTTTTTTTTTGTTTTTTTTTATGAAAGTTTTAAAAACATTTATTTGGGTCTCATCACTCCAGAGTACAGATACCCAGTGGTCTGCTTCTTTTTCAGAATGGGCCCTGGCAAATTCTAGGTGGAGTTTTTTTTTTTTTTGTGCATGGGCTTTAGGAGAGGCTTCCTTTGTAGATGACACCCATGCATGCCATTCTTCTGCAGTGTACGCCGTATTGTGCCACAGGAAACAATCGCCCCAGTTTGGTTTTCTACTAGGGTTGTTCCAATACCACTCTTTTAAGACCGATTACTGTGACAGACTCTGACTCTCCTTATGTCTAAAATCATCCTATGACCACTAGGGGCATAGGATGAACTGAAGAATGATATCTTGGACTACCTGAGATGGGATTATTATGTATGTATTATCCACATTATATTCGGAGAGATCTGTAGGACTATTTTAAGTTTGCTAATTCTGAACTTAAAGGGTTAATTGTAGATGCGACGCTTTCATACTGCTAAATGCTAATGCCGTCACCACCAACCATCTCTCTATTCTTTATACTAATTTAATCTATTGTGTGTGTGAAGATGCTCTTTGTTTACACTTAAGAGATTGTGTAGTGTATAGCAGATAATAAGAAGCCGGGGCGTCTGGTCTCCTCGTCTGGCTAAATAATTAGCTCATGTTAATTATTGTTCTGTGTCTGGCTATTGTGTACATTGATTGCCCTCTGGGGCTTCCGTCTCATTACACATAACAGTCCTTCTAATCAAGCTATCGGACCAATCCCTGCTGACTAATTTTCAAGTCCTCATTTGCATGGCTAAGGAGGACCTGAAGGAGGACTACATGTACTTTACAATTGACCAATAGGAAAGCAGTTGTTGGGGGTGGGATGTTCCAAATTCTGTATAAAAGTGTGTTGTGTACTTCCAATAAAGGTCTTCCTGTTTGAACTTACATACAGCATGCCTGGTGTTTGTTCTAATGGATCCCGAACGGCACATAGCTGTAGTTCGGATCCCGGAGCCTTGGATGACCGAACCATCAGACGTTGCGATCTGCAAGCTGACTCACTAGTAGCAGAGGAGTGTCGGGAGAGCGGAAGCGAGCGAGCAAGGGTCTCGTTACAAGTACAAATACTGATACTTTTTTTTTTTTTTTCTTCAATAACTTGTTGATACTTTTCTTTTATGTCATGTGACAGTTTAACTGATGGGCACTGATAGGTGCCACTTATGGGCACTGAAATGCAGCACTAATTGGCAATTGCATAATAAATTACATGAATGATGAGGAATGATTTTGCAATGCTATATGGCATAAAGCAATGCAAAAATACTTCCTTGCCCTCTCATCATTCATTCTTGTAAGTATGCTGCGACGGCCATATTGGTACACCCTGCACTCGGCTGCAATAAGCAGCAGCAGCAGCAGACATCTTGTTACACCCAGCTCAAACTATATGGGCTGGGTGCAACTAGATGTCCACTGCTGGCTTATTGCAGATGAGTGCAGGGTGTACCAAGATGGTCGTTGTGATGTTTACCCTCCAAAGACACGGAACGTCACTTCCTTTACCGAATGTTACCCCTAGTTCCACTGCTTCCAGACCGATCTCCTCTCGGCTCGCCGACTTCCGGTTCCAGGAATCGGATAAGGCATCACAGGAGCATTTGTGTGAGTAGAAGTACTGACACAAATGATCGGTATCGGGACAGCTCTACTTTCTACTTCTTTAGATAACGGCTGTGAACTTGCATGGTGATTTTCTTCAACCCTTAACATTTCTCCAGAGCGTCTTCTGATGAGAACTTCTGTGGACTGTCTGGAAAGCTCTGTGAGATGGTTTCAGTTCCATCTTTATTAAATTTTTGTATCGCTTTTGCTACAGTATTCTGACTGACAAGTAAAGCTTGGAGTCTTCTAGGACAGCCTCTGAGACATAGGGCTCCTCCCTCCGGGACAGGAAATATGTATACCCAATTAGTTTAAAAGGTGATTCTCCAGGCCTCCCTCTTCAGTTTACCAAAGAACTACCGGAAGGCTCTGAAAGACATAACACAACATCCGTATGTACCTCCAACATCAGTTACTATTAAACGCTGGGTGGGAAACCAGGCTGTCCTGGAAGACTCCTAGTAAAAGAGTTAACCGCTTGAGGGTTTTGAACTTAACAGATACATCCTAAAAACGCCACTCTCCACTACTATTACCGGCTGTCACAATGGCAGCCAGTAATTGCTTTTTAGTACACAGCAGGAGCAGTGTGTAAAATGATACTTGAAAATAGTCTACAACTGAGTAAATACATTGAATGTATTGATATTTTCATTGTATTTTCTATTTAATGTATCTGTAGATGAAAGGTGTGACATTTATTCTACATATAACATCACTTAAAGTGATACTAAAGTCCTAATTTTTTTTTTCTTTCAAAATAATAAACATATACTTGTGCAGTGGTTTTGCACACAGCAGCCTGGATCCTCCTCTTCTCAAGGCCCTCTTAGATGCCCCTGGCCCCTCCCTCCTGTCAAGTGCCTGCCCCAGCAAGCAGCTTGCTCAAGTCAGACACATAGCCGTAGTTTAGCCCTGCCCTTCTCTCTCCTGATTAGCTAACTGACTTTGACTGCAGAAGGAGCCAATGGCACAGCTGCTGTGTCTAAGCCAAGCAGGAGGGAGAGTCCTGGATGGCCGAGGCGATCATAGAGATTGCTGGACAGAGATGGGGCTCGGTAAGTATTAGGGGGGCTGCTACACACATAATTCATTAAGATAAAAAAACTTCCTTCACGACCACGTTAATGCGACTATAAACATTAAAAAGTATTGATAATGCCTTTTTTTTTTATTTTTTTAACCATTTGTTAACCTTCATCAGCTGTAATAACATTTTCCTTCCCTAAGCTATTTTCTGCTGATATTGTTTTACCATCAACGTTTAGATTTTTTTTTTGGGGCTCTATGCATGGGGGTGGTAAAAACAGGTTTTGTCGACAACAGGTTCACCCTGTAATGTTTTACAAAGGTGGTGAAACTGGGCCATGTTGCCGTTCTGCAGATTTGCTCTGGCATCACTCCAGCCCTCTCTGCTTGAGAAGCCGCCATAGCTCTAGTGGAGTGTGTCTTAATGATTATGGGAACCTCTTTGCCAATAGCCAATCTAAGTCACCTAGCTATTGTACGCCTGGAGGCCTTATAACCTTTTCTTGACCCAGAAAAACAAAAACAAAAAACAAGGAATCCATCTTCCTAACCTGTTTTGTTTCCTTCATGTATTGCCTTGCATCTAATGTGTGAAAGTTAAATTCCCTCTCTCCTGAGGGAGTGAAACAAAATGTAGGCAAAACTATTTATTGGCTTCTGCGAAACTTTGAAGCCATTTTTGGTAAAAAAAAGGCAGAATTTGTCTTCAAGACTATTCGAGATCCAGAAAAACAATGAAAAAAATTAGGTCTAATTGATAATGCTTCTAGCTCACTGACCCTCCTGGTGCTGGTTATTGCCACCCAAAAAATATATGTTTTCAGAGACATCTTAAGGAGCACTCTTCCAGAGGTTCGAAGGGACCCCCCACCAGGGCCTGCAAAGAGAGCCTAGTTCTTCATAAAAAAAATGTATAATAATTTTTCCTAAATACAGATAGACAGTGGTGTACAAGAGCGGAAGTGGTTTAGAAGAGGTAGATAGTTACAGTAGAACTATTAGTAATTTTTTTTTTTTTCATTTTGGTTAGAGCAAGGAAGGGTTACGTCCCCTCAGATTTTTCCTCAGAGAGAGGTAATCTCTACAAATTAAGGTAATTCCTTGGTAAACAGGACAAATAGAGAGTGAATAATAAACAGTAATAAAAACTGACATGTTACCTTTAGTTATACTTTAACCACTTGCCGACCGTGATAAGTATATATACACATTGCAGTTTGCAGGTGTTTTACCATGATTATGGCTGAAGATAGCAGCCATAACCTGGGTATTTTTTTTTCAGATGGCAGCTGGCTCCGCCCGGCCTATAGCAAAATGATGGCTGAGCGGTGGTTCAGTTATCCTGATTGGGCGCCATATGACGTCCAGTAGGATAAACTGTGATCGCACGCAGCATGATGATCGGTGGTGTGGTGTGTCAGTCAGACACACTGCATCACCGATCTCTCGGTAAAGTGCCACGTGATCAGCCCTGTCCAATCATGGTTGATCACAATGTAAACAGGAAGAGCAGTTTATCGGCTTTTCCTCACCCGTGTCTGACAGACGCGAGCAAAGATGAGCCGATCAGCGGCTCTCCTTACAGGGGGGGGGGGGGGGGTCTGTGCTGATTGTTTATCAGTGCAGCCCCCCAGGACCACCAGGGATGCCCACAAAGGAACCCCAACAGGTATGCCACCCTAGACCACCAGGGATATGCCAACCAGTGTCCAGGCAGCTGCCAATCAGTGCCCATTAATAATGCCTGGCAGTGCCATCAGTGATGTCCATCAGTGCAATCTATCAGTGTCACCTTTGAGTGCCCATCAGTGCCATTTCATTGGTGCCACCTCGTCGGTGTTGCCTTATCAGTGCCCATCAGGGAAGGAGAAAACCGTTTTTAAAAACATTTTGTAACAGAAAAAATAAAAATTCTAAATTTTCGGTACTTTATTTGTTAAGCAAAAAATTTGAACCGCAGAGGTGATCAAATACCACCAAAAGAAAGCTTTATTTGTGGGAACAAAATGATAAAAATTTAGCTTATGGTACAGTGTAGCATGACCGCACAATTGTTATTTAAAAAGTGAAAGCGCTGAAAATAAGCATGGAGTTTAATCACTTGCTTACTGGGCACTTAAACCCCCCCTTCTGTCCAGATCAATTTTTAGCGTTGTCACTTTTTGAACGACAATTGTGAAGTTAAACAAAGCTGTACAAATTACCTTTTTATATTTTTTTCCCCACAAATAGAAATTTCTTTCGGTGGTATTTGATCACCTTTGCGGTTTTTATTTTTTGTCAAAAAAAATAAATATATTTTTTTAAATACAAAACGGTTTTATGTTTTGTTATAAAATTTTGCAAACAGGTAATTTCTTTCCTTCATTGATGTACGCTGATGAGGCTGCACTGATGGGCACTGATAAGCTGCATTCATGGGCACTGATAATGCGACACAGATAGGCGGCACTGAAGGAAATTGATAGGTGGCACTGATAGACAGCACTGATGAGGCATTGATAGGTGGTACTGATTGCTGGCCCTGTTATGCACCGATTTGTGGAACTGTGGGTTCTATCAGGTGATACTGGTGGGCACATATGAGATAGTTGTGCATCCTTCCTCTTTGGGACCGAGGTCCCTTGCACAGAAGCTGGTGATCGGCTTTTTTTTCTCCCCATGCTGTCAGCGTGGGAAAAAAAAAAAATGATTACCGATCTTCTGTTTACATCATGTGATCAGTTGTCAGTGGTTAACAGCTGATCACATGGAAAGGGGCCTAGATCGTCCCCTTACTCCGATCTGTGATCACCCGAGTCTCATTGACTCAGTGATCACAGGGGGCTGTGTGTGGGGAGCGTGCAAATAGGAGGATGTCTATTGACGGCCTCCTGGCAAAGTAGGTCCGCGCTGTAGTCGTCATTCAGCTATATCGCGGATCTAAAGGGGTTAAAGCATCACATATGGATAGTACCGTAGTTTGCCATTCCAAAGTGTGCGCAATTTTAAAGCGTGACATATAAGGTATCCATTTACTCATCTTTCATATTCTACAATGACAACAGTCATTGGGCCACTGTGAATTGTGACATCATAAGCATTTCCCTATTATAGCATAAAATATGTGACCCCCCCCCCCCCCCCCCACTATACAGATAAATGTACACACATCCAACATTTATCCATCTCAAAAATGTAAACAATAACAAAGCATATAAAATATATCTTTATTGTATTAGTTTATCTTATATATACAGTTTTCACAAACCTACTGATAAAAAAAGAACATAGCAAAATGATATTCATACGATGTACATGTCCGATGCAGATTTCTGCATAATTGTAATATTCTATATAGGAAAGCAAAAAAGGCTAAAGCTTAATTAATACATGTGTATAGCCAGCCGGAATGTATAATTGCAAGTTTACAGTGCATGAGTCCTATATAGCTGTCTCTTTATGCTTGTGGAAATTTACAGTTCATGATTATTACAACCAAACCATTATAAAATCAAAGAACAGGAATATTTCCTCATTACCGTATTAAAATTATTTTGGAATTCGGTATGTGATGTAAACGAAAACCTTTAATTTGCCTGCAAACATTTATGCTAGCTTTCCATGAAAAACAAAAATTCTCATAATTCTATTTGAAATGTTTAAGTGGATGATAAAAATGTTGCTATGACTAAATATTTTTTTTATGAACATGAACTGACATCATATTACGCAAAATATACTTACATGATTAAAATAGAAGCATGTTAGCAAAAATCATACACTTTATTGAACGTTTCCACACATTATGCTCAACATATACACATTACGGTAAAAGCACAAAGACCTTATCTGCATGATGTTCATAATATGCCAGTTAACTGATGAAATATACATAAAGTGTACAAACAGTTTATAAAGGCATCCATATTGTGGTTGGGGTTGGGAAATAAATCATTTCATTTGTGATATTACTGTGCTTTATGGTCTCTAGTGATAGTCTGGATTCTGTAAACTCTTTGTTTAGCCCAGTAGTCCGTATCCACATTTAATGGACTATATATGCACCTTAAATGAGGGACAGCTCTCAAATGGACTAAAGAAAATACAATGATGGACATGATTCTTAAAATGAGAACCAACAGTTAGGCTGGCGGTTGCAGTAAAGAAAAATGCTAGATTCGCTTAAATCTCTCCTGCTGAGCCATTGTGTTTTCCCGGCAGGGGAAGCTGTCCCCGCCAGGAGAACACTGTGAATATTGCTAGTGGCTATAACCACAATAATTGCATGTAAAATCTGACAGGCTGGCTGTTCCCAAGTTGATTGATCAATCAACTTTGGTACATTCAGCCTGCCCATACATGGATCAACTCTCAGCCAGTTCCTGCTGAAATTTGAACCATCCATGGCCAGCTTAAGTATATACGGAGATCCCAAATAATATTTACAAAGGCCTGGAATCGTTTAATCACAAATATTCCACCCAATGTCAAATTTCCCATTTGATTTTAAGACCTCGTTTACATGGGCATCAGCTCTACATACAATATAGGAGTGTGCACAGCAATAGTTTACAAAGCATATGCAAAGCTTTCTTCTAGCCTTCAGATCAAGTTTGAGGATGGTAAACGCAGATCTAAGGACCGGAAGATTTTCCCTCTTAATGACCGGGCCATTTTTTGAGATACGCCACTGCGTCGCTTTAACTGACAATTACGTGGTAGTGCGACTTGTACCCAAACATTCCCCCCCCCCCCCACACACAAATAGAGCATTATTTAATCACTTCTGCGGTTTTTATTTTTTGCGCTATAAACAAAAAAAGTGTGACAATTTTGAAAAAAAAAACTGAATAAAAAAAAACAACAATTCTTCACCAGTTTAGGCCAATATGTAAATCTTCTACATATTTTTGGTGGAAAAAAAAAATTACAAAACATCTATTTATTGGTTTGCGCAAAAGTAATAGCCTCTACAAAATAGGGGATATATATTTTTTACTAACACGCAGGTGTCATATAATGTGCAGCACTACAACCATACACAGAGATGGCCGCTCACCTTAGGACCCTGAACCATCAGAATGGTCAAACAAGCATTCCCATGAAGGGTTCTTATAGTCTCCCAATGGTCTGAATGCATCCGAGACAGCCAATTCCTCCGTGGGATAGTGGATATCGATATAAAAGCAAATATAAAGAATCTAGTGCTCTCTGTTATATATTCATTTTTAAAAGTGCACAAATGAGCGCTCTGTGTCTACACATATAATCCAATAAGATGCTGCGGGTGACGTCATCCGTGGCTCCTTCCCCCGTAAGTATTAAGTCCTGAGCAGGACTTTGTCAGCGGGTAACATTTGTCCTTCCCAGGATGTGACGGATCCACTCAGACCATTGGGAGACTATTAGATCCCTTCATGGGAATGCTGTTTTGACCATCCTGTTGGTTCAGGGGGTCATGGTCCTAAAATGAGCGGTCATCTGTGTGTATGGTGGAGGTGTTGCACATTATACAACACCTGCATGTTCAATTTAGAGACTTTACTTGCACCATCCGGGATCTTTTTCATTAACTTTTTGTAAGAAATGTAGAACGTAAAAATGTGAAATGTAGAAATTTATTTGGACTTTTTTAAAAAAATATGAATATTTCTTACGTTGCACTATTTTAGTTTATTAGCTTATTTAAAGGGGTTGTGCAATTTTTCCTTAAGTGTTGATCTGCAATTATAAGTATTTACTCAGGATTGTTTGCGCTGATTATTTTTAAAAATAATTATATAAATGCACTTTTTTTTTAAAAGTAGCCTGCAGAGCATTGCACTCGTGATCAGCAGATCCTGCAGACGCTCAGCATAGCTGTCTGCTCGTATCTCGTACCTGAGAGAAGGAACATCAGTGGACTACGGGAGAGCTCAAAAGTGCCCTCACAGCTCATTGAAAACAACAAGCAGTCTTACTTTATAGGCAGACTCCCCCCTTTTTTTTTTCCAACCTTGAAGCAGAGCTCCATCTGAATTTCACTCCCCTGTACCTGGCCCATTGAGAAAGCTCAGCACGAATTGTGCCTTGCAGCTTCACTGCCGGTTTGCCTTAGCCAAGATGGTGGCAGCAGCCCCCGAAAGCAGATTCAAGAATCAGACCAGATGCAGACACTGCTGGGTGCTTTGATACACCCTAATAGTAAAGGTCAGCAGCTACAGTATTTGTAGCTGCTGGCTTTAAAAAAAATTGTGATGGGGGGGGGTTGGGGTGTGAGGAACTCCACTTTAACTGTAATTCTACCCTTAGGATCACAATTATTTTAAGTCCAAGATATACTTAATAAGCTTTAGTATTTCGATCATAATATGGTTATATCTATATATTTTTTGTGTTTATCAAAATGTTTTGTTGCATTCTGGATGTACGATTTGCCTATATCTGTCAATAAACTCCTTTATAAAGGAAAACTACAAACCGTCAGCCCCAATGGTAAAACATTACATAGCTGTGTGGGCGGTTTTCAAATTGTGACAGCAGGTGCAGGAAGAGGATCCCTGCCTATTGTCACAGAGAGGAGGGGGGTTCAGGGGGAGAGGATGCAGATGCTAGAACATGTTCCAAAGGTAACCTTAGCCTTTAACAATTTTAAACAGAATATAAAGGTTGATTTTTTTTAAGCTTTACCAAACCTGCCTGAAAGCTTTGAAAATGCTTTGTAAAAGCTTGCAGTACATTTTGCTTCTATACAAGCTGAAGTCCAAATGGACAAGGCCTAAGCAGCTTTGTAGCTAAGACTTTGTTATTTAAAAACATCATAACATGAGTAATGTCTATAAATACTGTATTATAGCTAAACCAACAGTGCCTTGAAAAAGCATTCATACCCCTTGAAATTTTCCACATTTTGTCATGTTACAACCAAAAACATACATGTATTTTATGTGATAGACCAACAAAAGGGGGTTCTACCAAGGCGGCCCAATACAAATGCATGCCACACTTTTCACATATTTCTTTGTAAAACATTTTGAAAACCATTTATCATTTTCCTTTCCCGTTACAATTATGTGCCAACTTTGTGTTGGTCTATCACATAAAATACATTTACAGTTTTGGTTGCAACATAACAAAAAGTGGAAAATGTCAAGGAGTATGAATACTTATTCAAGGCACTGTATATGTTAAAGGGCTGCGTAAAAAGTTGTATAAGGTTTGGGGTAGGTATTTTAATGGTATGACAAGTAGGTTGACCAGTCAATGGATGGCTGTTCCTCATATGGATACACATAGAATTTATGGCACATAAACAACCATTTTATCAAGGTATTTTAGAACATCTTACTGTAAACATTCTGCATTTATGAGCTAGCTTATTCAATCACTTACTGAATATGCAGTTTCTTCATCTTTTAATCCTTGCCCTAAGTTCCTGTTTAGGCTGGTGCCATGACCACTGCCCCAGTTTTTTGTTTTAGGGTGGTTCCTTTCTCTTTAAGACCACCCTTGCATGCAGGTACTAGAGTTGTGTTTCCCTACACCTTGTTCATCAACAGCAACAAAACAAAAAAAAAACATAATCTAGGATAGCAAGACACTCCCCTGCCCATATCTTTCTTCCCCTTCCCAGCTGTCCTGTGCAGGCTGGAAGTTCATGGAAGCAGCACTGAGAGGTTCAGGAGCCAGCAGCACTAAATGTTGTAAACTGCAAGTGCTAGGGTAAGAATTGTATTAAATAATTTACTGAGGAATGTTTATTTTATTGTGCAATGTGTTAAGCAAAAAAATAAAAAAAAGTGTTATTACTAAACTTACTACTTTTAAGAGATTTCAAAGAGTTAAAGGTAAGGTCATATAAATAGTGGTGCATCATGCTTGCACTTCCATACTATTGGGAGATATACCTGACAATCTATATTAAAATGGTATAAAACATCATATGAAATGTATTGTCCTTAGTACTGGGTAACGTCTAGTCTAGTATTCGATTTAAAGATCCCCTTGGCAAAGAAGCCTAGCCTGCCAGGATTCTTCTGTCATTTTGTGAGTTTAAAAGAAATGCTGCAGCATTGGTTAACATATTAAATCAATAATGAAACATTTTAATGAAAAATAGGATTTAAAGAAACCTGTACTCAGAAAATGTGGAGGCTGCCGCTGCACACATCTATTTTTGAAAATGCCAAGTGCCTGGCTGTCATGCTGATATCTTCAATAATCATTGACCCAAATCAAATATGCAGATCAGAAGTTCTGTCTTTACAACATGCGGTCATGCTTATGCTGGGTCAGTGACTCAAAAGTACTGAAGCCAGAGGCAGTCCAGCAAGTAGGAGGAAATGAGCAGGGGCGGGTCCTATATTTAGTTCAGTATGACTTTCTTTTAGGAGACCTGTGTGCTCGCTCTAGTGCTTATCCCAAATTTTTCATTCAAGGCACCCTTTAAAATGATATACAATCTCAAGTCACTCCATTCTAAAATGTAAAAACTAGCTTTAAATAATGCAGTGGCATCCACATACCTAGGGTGCCCAACATTAGAGGTGATGTATTTTTACAAATCGAATATACCTTTATACACTAGTACTGACTAGTATTTTGGCTTTTATGTCCTCCCTAAGTTTTTCTCCCCCATGCAGCTAACATGACCCCAGTGATGATGGAGAGTGGCAAACACAAGGATGCTGTGCAGGTGCCCAATGTGCTTATTAGGATGCTAGGGGTGGTAATGATTCACCATGAAAACTAGTGACTTTGTGTAACAAAAAAGGCAGGCTTAATCTACCTGCTGGCTTGTTGACATTTTTTGGGCAATTTAGGGAAATCTTTAGGTATTTTTCCACGGCACCGGGCAGAGAGGCCTTGGTCTAGACCACTCCATGTTGCCAAAATGACTCCCTGTGGAATGTATTTCAGAATCCAAATAAAACAACAAGGTCCATATTGCTCTACAGTCAAAGAATCGTACAGAAGATGCTGCCATTGTTGTGACAACGTCCTTCCACTCTTGCTGCAATCCTGGTGGTGACAGTGTTAACCCTCTGACTGCTTTGTGTGCTAGAGACTCCTCTTGTACACCCTTCAATGTATGGTCTTGCTGGTGGGTTCTCCAGTTTCCATGTAACAGCTGACCTGCAATAAAACATTTTCCATGTGAAACAACAGTCATTGATTATAATGAAAAACTATACAATGGTAGCTCTAGGTAGTATGGGGCTAGCCCTCATTCAAAACACAACAAGAGAGAACTTAAATGCCATTCATAATTAAAACCAAATAAAATGTAAAACATTTCAGGCAGAGGAAAGAAACAAACGTGTTGTTATTTTTTTATTTGTAACAATCAAAGACTGGCCCACAAGGGCCACAACAACAGACATAGCTAGATTCATAAAGAGTTAGGCCGGTGTATCAATAGATACGCCGACCTAACTCGGAATCTGTGTCGTCCTAAGTTTAAGTGTATTCTCAAACAGAGATACACTTATACCTATCTAAGATACGACGGCTTGCGCCGTCGTATCTTAGGGTGCAATATTTAGGCTGGCCGCTAGGTGGCGCTTCCGTTGAGTTCGGCGTAGAATATGTAAATGCATAGATACGCCTATTCACAAACATACGCTTGCCCGTCGCAGTAAAGATACACCGTTTACGTAAGGCATTTTCAGGCGTAAAGTTATTCCATCAAATAGCTGGACTAGTAATGTTAAGTATGGCCGTCGTTCCCGCGTCGAAATTTGAAAATTTTACGTCGTTTGCGTAAGTCGTCCGTGAATAGGGCTGGACGGAATTTACGTCCACGTTGAAACCAATACATCCTTGCGGCGTACTTTGCCGCAATGCACAATGGGATATGTACACGGACGGCGCATGCGCCGTTCGTAAAAAAAAACGTCAATCACGTCAGGTCAACCCACATTAACATAAAACACGCCCCCTCAGCCCAATTTGAATTAGGCGTGCTTACGCCGGCCACATTTACGCTACGCCGCCGTAACTTAGCAGGCAAGTACTTTGTGAATACAGTACTTGCCTGGTTAACTTAAGGCGGCGTAGCGTAAATATGCTACGCTACGCCGCCGCAAAGAAGCACGCCCCTACATGAATCCAGCTATTAGTTTCCAAAAACAGTGATACATGTAATGATACAGTAATGGATAAGCATAGACATTCCCCACACACGTGGAACATTCCACATGCAGTCTATAAACGGGCCTCCATACGCACAGGAAGAAAGTGGAGTCTATGCGAGGTTGTGTCATCCCCGACTGTATCTGGTATGATTTTGTGTGTCTGGGACATTGGGGTGGCTATGCAGTTCACTGTTCCCGTGGGACCAGCCTCCCCTCCAATTTTCCCATTTTAATAGAGTAAGTAGTAAGAAAAGCGAAATAGTGTCCTAGGATAAAAGAGCCAAGGCTACGCCCTGGTGTAAAGAAGGGAGATGGAAAAGAGGGGAGAGAAATAGAGAAAGAGAGAGTCAGGGGACAGGTAGGCAGGGGAGGGGGGGGGCCTGATAAAGTAGGTGTATGCGCGATAGCACGGATGCGGGTTGTAGTCCCGCTACAGAGGCAGGGTTCCAGCTGGAACCCCAACATCCAGGGCCCAAACTCATGGCCCCTATAGGGTGGGCCAGATCGAACCCTCAAGCTCCTGGGTTGCCCCCTCTAAGGAACTGTCCCTCATCTGAATATTTAATCACTGTCCACAGCTGCCATGTCTTGATGTATGTCTCTAGCCTATGTTGGCTAGTGAGGATTAGGTCTTCCAGGCGGCTAACTTCATCCACCCTGCGAAGCCACTGGGCAATAGTCGGTGGGTGTGGGGATTTCCAAATAAATGGGATGCAAGCCTTGGCTGCATCCAGGAGGTGGCGGACCACCGAGCTCTTATACGCCTTCGTGGGCATGTCCGCCGCGTGCAAAAGAAAATAGGCTAGGTCCTCCGGTACCATACGGTCTGTAAGCTTCTGAGTAATGCGGCGAACCTCTCCCCAAAAGCTCCGCAACCGGGGGCAGGACCAGAAAATGTGCAAGAGGGTGCCCTTCTCCTCCTGGCATCGCCAGCAACGGTCTGTGGTTGCTGGAAATAGTTTGTGTAATAAGTCGGGGGTCTTGTACCAGCGTTTGAGGATCTTATTTGTTTCCTGGGCCCTGGCGCTCAGGGATGACTTATGGGTGAATTTGAGTATATGTTGTTTCTTATTATCAGAGAAGTGGCAATTCAGGCCTCTCTCCCACTTAGCGAGGGATGGAATTTGGTATGTCTCTGGCGGTTCTATCAGCATGGCATATGTAAAGGAGAGCGTGTGCGGTATCGTACCAGACCCCACACACAGCTACTCCAAGGTCGTAAGGGGCTGCTGTGAATCACTAGGGGGAGGTGGGAGGCCGCCGAGAAAGTGGCTGAGCTGTGAGACCCTCAAAAAGTCCAGTGTTAGGCCACCCCCAGTTTGGTCCCTCAGCGTGCGAAACCTCCCGTCGTGTAAGCCCGGTCCAAACTGGGGGTGGCCTAACACTGGTCTCAAAGGGGAGTTGCCGGGGCGAGAGAGCAGACTGCGCCAGCAGTCTTGCACAGACACCCGCTGTCTTACCTATCAGGGGGTGGCGCTTCAGTGCAGGTGACAATGCTGAGTGACACCAGGGAGATCTATGGAGGGGTATTTCACTCTGATCTTGTGTTCCAAGCTCGTCCACAGCTTAGTGTCCCCGTGTCTGCACCTGTCCAGAAGCCTGCTAAGGCGGCTTGCATGGTAGTAGGTACGGAGATCCGGCAAAGCCAGACCCCCATGTAGCTTGTGGAGGGAGAGTAGCCTCCTGTTCAGGCGCGGGTGCTTCCCTGCCCAGAGGAATCGGGTCAAAACAGCATGCGCCTGTTTAAAGTCGTTCCCGGGATTAAGAATCGGGGGGGCCTGTAGTAGGTAAAGGAACTTGGGGAGAATCGTCATCTTGAGAATGTTACAGCGGCCCAGCCACGAGTGGAGGCCTCTGTTCCATCCTTCGAGCAACTTCTGAACACTCTTCAAGAGGGGCGGGAAATTAAGCCTAAACAGTTGGGTCATCGATGTGGGTATGTAGGTCCCCAGGTACTTCAGAGCTGTGTCAGTTAATTTCAGTTTAAAGCCTTTTTTTAATTGCGTGAGCTGGCGGGTTGGTATCCCTATGCCCATTGCCTCCGACTTGGTGAAGTTAATCTTCAAATTTGATAAGCAGCCGTATAGGTCAAACTCCTTCAGTAGGTTCGGCAATGAAACTGTGGGGTTCTTGAGGGTAAACATTAGGTACTGTATCCCCTTTATTCCTACGCCCGTAATGTCCGGATTTTGTCGGACGTGGCAAAGGAAGGGTTCCAGGGTCAGGGCGAAGAGCAGGGGGGAGAGGGGGCACCCCTGCCTCGTCCCGTTTGTAATTGGGAATGTCTCCGACATCACCCCATTCGCCCTCACCCTGGCTGTCGGCGTCGTATATGCAGCCGCCACCCAGTTCAACATTTTGCCTCCCAGACCTATGTGTTTAAGCGTTGCAAACATAAACCCCCAGTTTACGCGGTCAAAAGCCTTCTCCGCGTCGGTCCCAAGGAATATACTCGGGATCTTGCTCTGCACCGCCACATGGAGAAGGTTGAGGACTTTGGTGGTATTATCTATCTCTAGCCTCTCTGGACGGAACAAAGCCCACATGATCCAGGTGCACCAGGTGTGGGAGGTGTTGTAGTCTGGAGGCCAGTATTTTGGTAAAGATCTTAAGGTCAGTGTTTAGTAGGGAGATCGGGCAGTAGCCACTGCATTGGCTGGGGTCTTTGCCCTCTTTTGGGATGACTGAAATTTGGGCCAACAGCGTGGAGCAGTGGAAAGGTTTCCCTGATCCAAGACTGTTGTACAGCTCAACCATACGTTGGCCCAGAGAGGGGAGTAGGGTCTTATAATATGAGATGGTCAGTCCGTCTGGGCCTGGGGCCTTGCCTGTCTTAGTGTTTTTTAGGGCTAGGTGGACTTCTGACATCGTGATTGGTTCTTCCAGGAGATCCCGGGTATCAGCTGCTAGCAACGGCAGGTCGGATCGGTCCAGTTAATCTGTCATTTCGTCCTGAGCAGCCGGTATTTCAGGCAGGTTGTATAGGGAGCTATAAAAAGTTCTTAACTCCTGGGTGATCTTTTGGGACAGGGAGACTCTCTGCCCAGTCACTGACTGGACGTGCGGTATGTATGATGCCGTGCGTTGCGCCCGCAGCGATTGCGCCAGGAGTTTTCCGCACTTATTTCCCGGCTCATAATACTTTCGTCTGCAAATTTGGAGCGCCGCTTTGGCCTTAAATTGCAAGAGGTCTGTCAGCTGTGATCTTACCGTGTCAAGCTCTATCCCTAGTTGTCTAGTTGGTGCTGCCTCCAGGGTCCGCAGTTTGGCAAGAAGCTCGTCCATACGTGCTGTTCTTGCCCGTTTCAGTCTGGATCCGTGCTTAATCAGTATTTCCCTAATCACGGCCTTGTGGGCTTCCCAGACCACTCCAGGGTCGCTGTCAGGGGTTGAGTTTGTGTCAAAATAATGACTCAACTCCCTGGTCACATCTGTCAGGATGTCCGAGTCTTGTAGGAGGCTTTCATTCAGCCTCCACGGGGAGCGTTGCCCCCCTTGTGCTTCGGACAGAGCATAACGTATACCTATAGGGGCGTGATCTGACCACGTAATTGACCCAATGGTCGGGTCTCGGATCACGTGTAGCTGGTCGTGGGGTATAAAGATGTAGTCTAAGCACGAGTATGACTGGTGGGGTTTAGAATAGAACGTGTAGTCACGTTCTCCCGGATGGAAAAGGCGCCAGGTATCAATCAGGTGCACGGAGCGAAGTGCTGTACCTATACATTTGCGCACATCCCTGGGGGTAGAGGAAGTCCCCAATGAGGTTTCCTCTGACAGTATCAATGGTATGTTTAGATCCCCCCCCTACTATAAGCTGGCCTTCCGAGAAGCGCGCGATCTGGTCCAGGCGTCGTATAAGGAACACATCCTGTCGGTCGTTCGGTGCGTACAAGTTCGCTAAGGTCACCTTTCTATCCCCTTTGAGACCCTTCAGGAGCAGGTAGTGGCCCTCTCCATCGGTTTGGGAGTCCGTAAGCCTCCAGGGAACTCTGGCCGAGATGAGGATGGTCCCCCCCCCCCCTAGACTTCGTCTCTGTATAGTTGGAGTAGAATGCCATGGAGTTGTGTCTGTTTTTAAGAAGCGGTAGGTTCTTAGCTCTAAAGTGTGTCTCTTGTAACAGGACTATGTCAGCTTTCAAGCGCTGCATATCGTGAAGCAACATCCGTCAATGTTTAATCCCTTAGCATTAAGAGATTCCACATTAGGGTCTCCATGTTCGCGTAGCGCCGCTAGTGTAACTAGAGGAGGGGGGTCAGGAGGGGGGGGGGTATAAGGGGTAGTGGAAGGTCAGTCCTCTGAAAAAGAGAAGAAAGTAGAGAAGAATAAGCTGCAGCCACCAGAGGGTGTTGCTGCTGAGAGAAATTCTAATGTAGCCCTATTGGCTAAGGCGCTCCCCAGGGAAAATCCCGGATACTGAGCACAGTCCTAAGTGGGGAGGTGCGCAGACAGGATCAGAAGGTGAGCCCACGCCCATCTCCGGCTATTGTGTTCTATAGTGTAATAACAAAACTGGTGTGAATTAAGCAGGCAAAACATAATTAAGTATTTAACCAAGCATTTAAACCATGAGAGAAACCGCATTTAACATTGTGCATGCAACAACAGCATTACTAAACCAAGAAGTACAGTGCAGTTTTAAAGTGAGCCTCAGGCTCCACCCCCACGGCCCATAGGGCCACAGCCAACCCCCCCACCCCCGCCCCACACCCCAAGTACCATGAAAAAGCAGTCAGCAGCCGAGGCAGGCACTCCCATTGCATTTTGTGTTGTCCAGAGGGAATCTCTCCGTTGAGTCTCTGGAGGGAGTTAGTGTAGGAGCCCGCCATAAATCAACCCCGTTCACGGGATCAGTAACCGTTTCCCTCCACCTCCATCCTCCCGGAGCCATCCACCCGCCCCGGGCGTTGCTCTCCCCCCTCCCGTGGGGAAACGGTACACCCCGCAGGCATGTCAAGGACCGGTAAAAATAAAACCAAAAGTCAGCAACGGCTCCGCGGGGCCGGGAACTCCCCGGCAACAATCCATCTGCAGGGGGACGAGCAGATGGGCTGAGCAGACAGGGGCTGGGCGGACTGCATGGTCGTCGGCCACATGCGGCAGCCACGGGATGTCATCTCAAATGCCCTAGGCCGTAGCGCAGGTATGTTCCCAAAGGGGGTGGACGTACGGCACCTCCAGGATGTCCGTGCGGGAGTTAGTGAGGGCGCTGTGGTCCGACCGCAAGACGCGGCTTCCAGTCCAGGCGACTACCGCTCAGAGCGGCTGTAAGGATGGCGCAGGGTACGGCTGCCTAGGTATAGCAGGGATTAGTCAGAGTGAGCGCGGGGACAGGGTTCAGGGACAGGCGCCCAAGGCCTACTCACGTGGCTTTTCTCCCGAGGCAGAATGGTGCCTCCATCTGCCTCTCTGTCGGCGAGGTGGTAGAGGACCGCAGCATGCGGAGGCTCCCGACCTTCCCATCTGGTGCGGGAGGATCTGAAGCCAGTCGGGACCGATATCGGCTCCGCCTCTGAAAAGAGGAAGAGCGCCGGCAGGTCCGCATCGGTCTGTAGTGTAAAAGCCCCCGATTCTCCTCGGAACGACACCAACAGGGGGTACCCCCATCGGTAGGGACTCCCTTCTGCCGCTCCATGTCAAACACGGGTCTGAGGAGGGCTCTGCGGCAGAGGGTCGCTCTCGACAAGTCGGGCAGAATCTTGACCAGCGCAGTTCCCAGCTCCACATCTCCGTGGTCCCACGCCCGCCGCAGGATAGTCTCCCTCTGGGTGTACCGATGGAGTCTGCAGATCACGTGGCTTACTCGTGTCAGTAGGTCTGGGGCCCAGGGCTCTATGCGCCCTATCCAGGATCATCTCAGCCTCCTGGTCGCCCAGCACGATCTGGAAGATCTCCGTCAGTATGTCACCGACATTTCCAGCCTTCGTCGGCTCAGGGATGCCTCAGAAGCCGCAAATTGTTGTAGCGGCTGCGGTCCTCTATATCTTCCACGTGCAGCTGTAGGGCCACGGCGGTATCGCGGTGCTGGTCGCGGGACCTCTCCAGCTCCGACACCTGGCTCTCCAGGGAGGTCACCGATGCCTCCCCCGCCCCCGATTGCCTCCTCCGCTAGGTTGGACACCTCACCCCTGACTTCTTGGATATGCCGCCTGTGCGTCTCCTCCAAATGGAGGATTAATGCCTCTATGGCCGTCTGGGTCGGGAGGGCCTGTAGCATCTCCCTGATGTCCTGGTCCAGTCCAGGCATGTCCAGTTGTCGGGCGGATGACATCCCGTCCTTCAGTGTGTCCGCGGACTCCTCCTGGGGTCGGTCTAGGGGTGTAGCGGAGTCTCGCGGGGAGCCCTCAGTACTTGAGAAGCAGTCTGCCTGTGCGTCTCCACGTGCCAGGCCTCGCGGTGCTGCAACTGCCGCTCCGGAGGAAATCCCTAGAAAATACCTATGAATCTCGCCGGAAATCTTACCCACAGGGGTTCCCCTGGTGACTGCTCTGGTTCTGTACTTTTTTGACGAGCTCATACCGGTGTTGACATGTAGTTTTGCCGGGGTATGGGGGTTCAGACCGGGAGCTAAGTAAAAATGCTGCTTCATTCAGCCATGTCTAGGCCACTGTGTTACTTTTTTTTGCCTATCACTTTATAGTGTCAGATTTATGAGATTTATATTTCAATACAATGCCCTAATTTATATATGTATACCTTGTTTTGTGCAATCTCTGTTATCCCAGTTCTTCTAACTTAAGATCAAAACGGAAAATGAAAAATGTCTAAGACAAGCTGCGACAAACTTTTATTTTGCTACACAGATAGTATAAATGTAACCTATGGGTTGGAGGCGGTTTCAGTTAAGTTTATGGGCTCTTTCACGCAGTCGTTGAAAACAGTGCCTAACATTTTATAACAAACTAAAATAAATGTTTTTTTTTTTTTTTTTTCAAAATGTTCTGTCTTTTTTAGTTTGTTTAGCAAAAAATAAGAAACCCAGTGCTGATTAAATACCACCATAAGAAAGCTCTGTCTCAAAAAAATATAATTTCATAATGATACAAAGCTGAAAATTGTCCTGGGCAGGAAGGGGTGAAAGTGCCCAGTAATGAAGTGGTTAAAATATATAACCACAGTGGCTTAGTGGTTAGTGCTTTTGCCTTACAGCACTGGGATCTTTGGTTTGAGTCCCAGTCACGACGCAATCTACATGGAGTTGGCATGTTCTGCTTGTGTGGGTTTCCACCTACATTCCAAAGATATGATGAAAGATTTTTTGGCCTGTCTAAAAGAAAAAAAAAAATTACCCTAGCATAATATTCTACCGAGTATGACCAAGATGATTACCCTACCATCTACCCCAACAGCAGACAAACCACTTTGAGGGGAATTTATGAAAATTGGAGCAGCCAGAACTGAACAAGCTGCAGACAGAAGCTGATTGGTTGCCATGCACACCTGCTCCATCCAGATTCTGTCTGCTCCAGTTGTAATAAACGCCCCTCTTTGAGCCCTCAGAATGAAAAGTGCTATAGAAGTAAAAAGTATAATTACCGTATTTGCCGGCGTATAAGACGACTGGGCGTATAAGACGACCCCCTATTTTTCCAGGAAAAATGTTGGTTTTGAGATATACTCGCCATATAAGACGACCCCCTTCTTACTATTCTTTCTGGAAGCTGAGGGGTAGCTGGAACAACCACTGGCAGGAACAACCACTGACAGAAACAGGGTTTTTTCAAATCTCACTGTGCCATTACATTACATGCCTCCACTGTGCCATTACATTACATTACATGCCTCCACTGTGCCATCACATGCCCCCACTGTGCCATCACTTGCCCCCACTGTGCCATCACTTGCCCCCACTGTGCCATCACTTGCCCCCACTGTGCCATCACTTGCCCCCACTGTGCCGGCCAAGACAATCTCCCTACCTTATTTTGTTGCAGGTTCTGGCTTCCAGGCTGCGGGCATCCATGATTTAAAAGCCGCGCCTCCTCCTCAGACAGTTCCGTGATAGGCGGAACACAGATTTTCCCAGCAGTGCCTCTGTTCAGTGTTCCGCCTATCACGGATGTCCTCTCGTCCGAGGATGGACGGGAGGACAGCCCGACGGAGACTGTCACCGGTGTATAAGACGACCCCCGACTTTGGATGCATTTTTTTGCATCCAAAAGGTCGTCTTATATGCCGGAAAATACGGTAAATATAGTTTTATAAAGTAATCTTAACTGACTATAAAGAATATATGCAAAAACATGCTTGGTTCAATACTTTTCAATACTTTATAGACATGAGTTTATACTCATTTATAAAATATTTCATACATTTTTTTTTATATACTTTCGTATACATACAATAGTCTTATATACTAACTTTTTCTTAAAGGTGAGTAGTTTGTTGTGTTGGACGATGCAGTCTTCATTGTTGGACATCTGCTGCAAAATGTTTTGACCAGATTTCCCTTCATAGATGATATTTTCCTGTACAAGTCCTTTAGTTTGGTCAAGGAGAGATATACCATAGTCATGAAGTGACTGAATTCGGTTCCGGGTCACCTACAAAACAAAAGCAAGATGTTAGTGTTTTGACTAAACACCTTAGTCTAAAGATGAAGTTTTAGAATACAGTATATTATAACTTGTAGCAAGCCTTATACAGGGCCTGAAAGAAGCCCCTTCAGTTTTCCACACACAGAATCCCTTTCCATTACCTCCAAATCTCCTATTTAGGAAGTAACAGTCTTACCCAACAATGGGGTAAATCTTCATCTTCCATCCCTGGCTGGCACTAACCATAAAGAGACAAATTTATACTCTCACAGTGTAAATTCTTGCTGACTACAAAAGCTTGTGCTTTTTCTACGCTCATCCAAGTATTCAGATGACTACATCTCTTTATTCAGGCATTGACATATTTATTGTTGGTAGCGTATGGTGGAGCAAATGCACAACATAGCACAGGCCCCTATTCCTGCACCAATTTTATGTTTTAAGGCTTTTTAACATGATGCAGTTCTGCAATTATACACTGGCAGAATACTCTCCTCTATTTTCTCACCTCCCCTTTCGGGAGAGAGCGCAGATCCAGAGGGACTGGTGTGGGTGCTGCACTCTCTCCAAGAGACTCACAAAAGGGGAGGGATTGGCAGTACCTCCAGGGATCCTTTGTGGCCAGCCCAACACCTTCTTCCTCTTCCAGCTCAAGGGAGTGATGGCAAGCCAGGGGGAACCTGCCTATGTGCTTGAAGGCTATGTGTGCAGTGACAGAGTGCATGCCGAGAGGGGCCCTGAGCTCTGGGCAGGTCGGACTTCCAGCGGTGGTTTTGTCCGCTAGAACGCCGGCAGGATCATTTAAAAGACCGGGAATGGTGGCAGCAGCCACTGCGCAATCTGCGATGGAGGAGGCAGAGCCTACAGTGGGTCTGGCAGATTCAGGCGCCCAGTGCAGCAGCCGGCCCAGGTAAGAGAGGTACAGAGGTACCTCTTCCCTTACTCACTGGGTGTTTTTTTTTTAACTTTAAGATTTTTATTAAATATCTTAGTGCACAGATACAAATATATCAGATGTACAATAATGTCAATACATTTAACAATTAACAATATAAGCACAGCTGGGTACATTTGGTTCCTTATATTAACGATTGAGTCCTTTAATCTGAACCGTAGTTCCTGGTGAAATCGGTTAAAGGAGGATGGTTAATATGAAGAGCCTGTCACCCCTGTCCGGAGCGTACTGTAAGCAGGCTATCTCTATGCTGTCCCAGGTACTGTGAATGCGACCCAGCATATGGCCGCTAACGGTAGGTTACAATGTCTTTTGAGAATAATAGTACGAGAACCAAGTGGTACTAATAGAAGTGCCAACATTGTTCAAATTAGTAGTTGGATTACAGTTTGTATAAACATCAACTTATAAACCAAACAAACATATAGACAAATATAACTTATCCGTGTTAATTCCTAACCCTCTGCACTGGTTTTGCTGTTACATCAAAAGATGCCATCAGATTTCCATTTATCATAGTTACCAACACTAGAGGCTATGGTGAAATGATAGCCAAATATCCCAAAACTTATGATCGGTATATACACGTCCTTTGTATGCTAGCATTTTTTCCATGAGACTTTGTGAGTTTACTCTGTCAAAAACGTATTTTATGAAAAGTTGTAATGTGATTATGTTTGTAAAAGAAAAAATCAAAATAAAGAATTTAAAAAAATAACTTCTTTTATACCTGGAAGAGTAGCAGATTTCCATTTTGCTGCTATGGATATGCGAGCCGCACATAGTATATGTACTACTACTTTCCTGTGTCTATAAGGAAAGGAGTCTATCCCCAGGCATAGTAATGCTAGTTCTGAGGAGGGGGTACAATGGGATTTAGTAGTGTCTTGGATAAGAGAGAATATGTCCTCCCAAAAGTATTTTAGAACCTTACAGTGTTACATGATGTGTAAGAGGTTGCCATTGTAATGACAGTCCCTCCAGCATAGTGGGGATAGGGTGAGATTCATGGTGTGTAGACGCATGGGAGTAATGCACCCACCTATGGAGGATCTTATGTGAATTGTCCCAATGGTCTATACATGCTGAAGATGTACTATTGTATTTAAAGCGGAGGTTCACCCAAATAACATCTATATCAGACCAACTTCTTTATACTTTTAACATGTACAGTCCGCATTTTTTTTTTTTTTTTTAGGCTGTACATACCTTTTTAATCAATATTTGCAATCCGGCTTCCGGGTACTTCACTCCGCGGGAGTAGGCGTTTCTATGCTGAGGAGGAATCTCATCTGGGAGGTCGCCCAGATGATTGACGTCCTTTCAGAAAAAGTTCCCCCCAGCGGATAAGGCCCCACCCCCCGTATTGCGTAGGCGCGTCACGAGTCACTGTGTTTCCGAAAGAACACGAACATGCAGAGCTACGAGTCGCCTCTATACGGCGACTGCGCACCGACTAGGAGCCGTGTAGAGCTGACTGGGCAGGCGCCGTATAGAGCCGCTCTGCATGTTCGGCTTCTTTCGGAAACACCATGACTCGTGACGCGCCTACGCAATACAGGGGCCTTATCCGCCGGGGGGGAACTTTTTCTGAAAGGACGTCAATCATCTGGGCGACCCAGATGACATTCCTCCTCACCATAGAAACGCCTACTCCCGCAGGGAGAAGTACCTGGAAGCCTGATTGCAAATATAGATTATAAGGTATGTACAGCCTAAAAAAAAAATGTGGACTGTACATGTTAGAAGTATAAAGAAGTTGGTCTGATATAGATGTTATGCAATACTGATCATCTTATAATTTAGTTCTAAATCTTTTTTTTTTGCAATAATTAATATTTCTGGATATCTTCATGAAAATTACATTGCAATAAGTATGGTGGGTTCAGTGCACCACCTCAAACATATCTCTCACAGCACCAGGCGCCAATTTTTTTTACCTCGACAGAAATAAAACGCTTTTATGGAGCGTTTTTGTACACTCGTTCGGGTGCGTTTAGTGTTTTTTTCTGCCAGAAAACTCCTTTCAAAAACGCAAACGAAGGGTTTTTTCTGCTTCTAACAGGTGAGTTAAAAAAATATGTCTTTTAAAGTCCTAATGTGTATGGATACATAGAATGACATTGTTAATAAAAACAAATATAGATCCGCGCTTAGGACAAAACAATAGGTTTGCAGCCTCCCCTACTAAGTCCCCTACTGGGAGCTAGGAAATAAACGTTGAAAATAAAAAGGGGTTATTGGCGCTACCTATATCCTGGAGGGTGATAGACCCAAATCGCTCTTCATAGGGTTTAATATAAGGTACAGGTTTTACCCCCCATTTAGGGGAGTTAGCACACATATTTTGGTACATTTATGGAACACGGAGTTAACGGGACTTTAATTATGGGAGTGTAATCTCATTTATTTTATGGCACTTTATTAGGGGTATGGTATATTAATAAGGGAAGTTACACACTTACACATATTATCTATACCAGTGGAGACACACCCTCTGAAGAGCGATTTGGGTCTATCACCCTTCAGGATATAGGTAGCGCCACTAACCCCTTTTTATTTTCAAAATAGAATGACATTGAGCTGGTTCTTCAGGCAGAACACAACTCCTGTAGAAGCAGCGAAGTCCAGTGTGCCTAGAGCCTAAAGTTGGTCATACATTATACAGTTTTCTTATTCAATTTCCTTTGGATTGACCTTCAACTCCAAATTAAAAGTTTTTAGATTTGACCTCATATATGTTTTTGGTAAAGCTAAAGAAAATGTGTGCAAGAAAATTGTGCACTGCTGCTGTTAAGCGGACGTTCAGAGGCAGTTGGACGCTTTTTTCAACTGCCCCTGAACACATTCAATGTTATCCTATGTGACCATGTACACACTCTCGTTTACAGTCGTTTTTAGGCAGTTGCTTTTAACAGCATTTCTTTGAAAGCAAAAAAATTTGTTCAGACGCCAGAGATTTCCAAGTTTCAGACGCGAAGTGCCAGTTCACACCAGACGCAGTTCCGTACAGTTTTGTGTACTAAATTTTTTCTGCACTAAAAATGCATGCACAGTGTTTTCCATGTATTCCAATGGCTCTAGTTGGCTCTAGTTCTTACCATGCAGTCAGTTTCCGGTGCACAAACTGACCGGAAACTGACTGCATGGTGTGAACTAGAGCCATTGGAATACATGGAAAACACTGTGCATACATTTTGTGCAGAAAAAAAGCACACGGAACTGCGTCTGGTGTGAACTGGCCCTAAACGCAGTACTGGCGTTTAGCCGCATTTTCATTTATAGGCGTTTTTTCGTTTTTGGCCATTTAAAAAAAAAAAATATTATATATATATATTTAGAAACGCTTCTCAATGCTAACGTGGCAATACGCCGCTAAATGCGGCATTTAAATGCAGCAAAACGGATGTTTTAAATGTGGGTTACTATCTGTCAAGTTTAATCATTTAGGAGCAGTTGTAAAAACGTCCCGTGTACATGGAGCCTTACATGTAATTACCACTTTAGCCCCGGACCATATTGCTGGTCAATGCCTGGGCCAATTTTTGCAATTCGGCACTGCGTCGCTTTAACTGACAATTGCGCGGTCGTGCGACGTGGCTCCCAAACAAAATTGACGTCCTTTTTTCCCACAAATAGAGCTTTCTTTTGGTGGTATTTGATTACCTCTGCGGTTTTTAGTTTTTGCGCTATAAACAAAAAAAGAGCGACAATTTTGAAAAAAAATTATATTTTTTACCTTTTGCTATAATAAATATCCCCAAAAATATATAAAAAAAAAACATTTTTTTCCTCAGTTTAGCCCGATACGTATTCTTCTACATATTTTTCGTAAAAAAAAATAATCGTTTATTGATTGGTTTGCGCAAAATTTATAGCGTTTACAAAATAGGGGATAGTTTTATGGCATTTTTATTAATATTTTTTTTTTACTAGTAATGGCGGCGATCAGCGATTTTTATCGGTACTGCGACATTATGGCGGACATATCGGACACTTTTGACACATTTTTGAGACCATTGGCATTTTTATAACGATCAGTGCTATAAAAATGCATTGATTACTATAAAAATGCCACTGGCAGGGAAGGGGTTAACACTAGGGGGCGGGGAAGGGGTTAATTATGTTCCCTGGGTGTGTTCTGAAGGGGGGGTGGGACTGACATGGGGAAATGACAGATCGCTGTTCATACATTGTATGAACAGAAGATAAGTCATTTCTCCCCCTGACAGGACCGGGAGCTGTGTGTTTACACACACAGCTCCCAGTTCTCGCTCTGTAACGAGCGATCGATCGCGGGTGCCCGTCGGTGATCGTGCCTTCCAGGCACGCACGTCGGCATCAGAGGCGAGCAGGGGGGGGCGCGCGTGCACCCCTATTGGCTGGACGGCGAGATGATGTATATCTACGTGATCTCGCCCAGCAGAGCTGACCTGCCGCCGGCGGCTGGTCGGCAAGCAGTTAAGAAACAACTGTGTGGTCTTTAGAAAGGTTTATGAATTTAGGGATAGAAGCTCTTTAAATGCTAATCCCACAGTCACCCCTCCAATATCATCATAACAATAAATTCCATATAGGACCCATATCTTGCTGCTGAGAATATTAATCTTTTCGCAATAACTAGCCTGAAATTCACACCAATAGCTACTGATAATAAAGCGGTATATTGTGTCTCCACCAAGTACAGTCATATCAAATGCATATACAGAGATGATAAAATCATTAAACATATTTCTCTGTATGCCACTACTTACGTCATGCTGCACAATGTTTAACAGATTTATGTACTCTTTGATTGTTTTGGTATACAACACACACATGTATGATATGAGAACTAAAATACAATTTATTCAATTGGTCTCAAGTTGTTAATAGCAGTGGTCATCACCCCTGTCCTCAGGGCCCACTAACAGGCCAGGTTTGCAAGATAACTGCAATACATCACAGATGATATCATTTGCTGCTCAGTGATTGCAGTATTCTAGTCTGCATCTCACCAAAGTAATACATAAAACCTGGCCTGTTAGTGGACCCTGAGGACAGGGTTGATGACCACTGCCTTATGGTGTGTAATTGTTGTTTCGATTTTTCTTTTTCTTTAATTCGTTGAAGTTAATTTAAACTTTGCAAAAGTCTCTTGTTTTTATTTTTATATGGGGCCATTATCCATGTCTTCATATTAATTACCTTTTGTATCTCCTGATCTCTTAGATTGTAAGATCTAACGAACAGGGCCCTCTGATTCATACTGTATTAAACTGTATTGTAATTGTACCGTCTGCCCTTATAATGTAAAGCGCTGTGTAAACTGTTGGCGCTATATAAATCCTGTATAATAATAAAAATGTAGCCATTTTATAGGCTGGCCCACAGATACAACATCCTGTACTTGATTTGAGATAAATTCAGCAAAAAGAGTCTGCTGACTCAAGGGATAAGGTACAGACAGGGTTTGCGATTATATGAAATGCATGCTACATAGGTCTTAGACAGGCTGTACAGGCTAAAACATGCTTTGGAGAGGCAGGAGAGGGGAGTATTTGGAAGGTTAAAATGTAAAGTGTGCCTACCCTTTACTTGTTACAGTGTGGCACTATTATATTTTATTGAATAATGTAAAGGGCATATAATTTAATATACAAAAAAAACATACTGTACTACTAAAGACACAGTGTAGTTAAAGAATTCTCATAATAATATATAATATCTTAAAATTTAAGCTTAAAGAATCTATTTTATTGATTTTACCTACTAGAACTAGAATGCATTTGATGTCCAGAGGCAAGGCATCCTACTAAATAATCACTCTAGTATAGGGTTGCTACCTCAGCCCTTTAAAAACGAACATGTATAAATTACACAGGTCCTAAGGCTAATTTAATGCAGATAAGGCACTGAGTTTAATTACCACCGTAATCAGCCACAAAACCTGTGTATTTCATATGTGTCCAGTTTTAAAGGGATGCGGTGGCAACTCTACTTTAGTATACCCTTGGAAGTTAGTACCAAACAAGTTTTACATCTCTACACCATAACACTGCAGCTACTGCCTACATAAGGCTAGCATGTAAACATTCCAATGGTCAGCTTCCCTATAATTTTTTCAAAAAATAAAAATACTTTTTTGCATTTAATTGATACCCAAACTCCTTTCCATCACGTCATTTGTTTTCTCTATATCTGCTATTTCCAAATAAATAATTGTGCAATGCATTTACCTTCATGTCAGCGGTATGGATAAGCTGAATGCCACAGCTACGGTTTCCTATGACATCATTCTCTATGATGGTCCCATCTCCCTTGGAAGTGATGCCATGACTTCTATTGTCATAGACACCATTTCCCCTTAATTCCACTCTGCATCCTGTCTCAACATGGACACCGCTCAGTCTGTTGCATGAGATGCTGTTATTTCCAATTCGAACAAGTTGGTTACTTTGGAAAACAGCCACACCACTATCATGGTTGGCATGTATGGCATTCGCCATAATGTTCAGAGCTTCACTGCTCTTAATGTACAACCCAGCAGCTGAAAAAGATAAAATAGATACAAGTTACTTTGAGAACCATCATTAGGCTGGAAATTCAGGAAGATACTTACAGTATTTTACTAACTGTACTTACTAACTGAAGATACTTACAGTATTTTACTAACTGTACTTACTAACTGAAGATACTTACAGTATTTTACTAACTGTACTTACTAACTGAAGATACTTACAGTATTTTACTTAACAAAGCAAATTAGTATTATGAAGGAAAAAGTAGTGCACAGTAACAAAAATGCTGATGGCACTATAAATACAAAAGACTTTTGTTATATCAGTTTGATCAGTGTAAGAAAAACACAGTTGATCATGTCAGAAATTCATTGCTGTCCTTGGTCCTGTGCACACTTCATTTGTTATCTCTGGGAGTTTCATTAGCCCTCCCAGTTCTAATGTGGACTTCAGAATAATATGTTGTGGAAAATAACATAAGGAGAGTGTCTGCATAGTTTAGAAAAGACAACTGATCTGAGTACATTTTAGGCAGATCAACAGGTATTTTTCTGTACTTGCAGGGATAAAACATGAGGAAATGTGCATGTATTGCAGATAGGTGCTGCATGTGTTTTTTGCCCTAACATACACTTTCATGGAAAAAAAAAAAATGTTATGTTCTCTAAACAACACTATAAATTACTTGTACCCCACTTGCAATTAAAGTTGTTTGCTCAGAATTCTAGGCAGCACTGTGAGTCAGACTTTATCTATTTGCTAGTCTATTAGTCTCTCCTTGTTTTTTATCTTTCTTTCTATTGCATTTCAATTTGGATCACAGCATATATGGGGGTGGTATATGAGACACAAGAATATACTGTAGATCAATAGGAATGTAGCCAACGTTCAGGATAAAAATCTATAAAAAAAAAAATTCAGTAGCATCTGTTTTACATATATTTTGCATTAACATGCATGGTTTACAATCAGACTAAACAGTTAAATTGTGTGATTTAACAAAACCTTGTTTCTGCAGAGTTAGATTTGGTGCCCAACACAACACGTCTTTGCTAGAATCACCTTTTCTTACACTGAACATGTGAATACAATTCTCTATTCACAATAGCACCTTTAGCACTATAATCAAAACATGTGGAATAGTACATCACCCGACATTGAGTGGTCATACCAGGATGATGCCTCCAGGCATCATCTTCCTGGTATCTTTTTACAGCCGACAGAGCACTCCTAGCGGCTAAATAGCTAAAAAATTATTAATCTGGGCTTACCTGTAGGTGTAACTTGCAAAAGTGGGTTTATAACCACTTTAACTGCTTGCAGCCCAGCCCACGCAGATATACGTCTGCAGAATGGCACGGGCAGGCAGAAGGACATATATATACGTCCCCTTTAAGAAGCGGTTGTTGCGGACGAGCACGTACCCAACACGATCTCCGTGAGCCCGCCCGCGGGTCCCGTGGACTCGATTGCCGCGGGCATATCCACGATCGTCCCACAGAGAGATAGAACGGGGAGATGTTAGTGTAAACACAACATCTCCCCGTTTTGCCTAGTGACACTGTCACTGATCATGTTCCCTGTCATCGGTAACAACGCTCAGTGACGTGTCACAGCAAGCCACGCCCCCCTACAGTATCACTCCCTAGAGAAAACTTAACACCTACAGCGCCACCTAGTGGTTAACCCCTTCACTGCCAGTGTAATTTTTACAGTAATCAGTGCATTTTTATAGCATTGATCGCTGTAAAAATGACAATGGTCCCAAAAATGTGTCAAAAGTGTCCGATGTGTCCGCCATAATGTCGCAGTCACGATAAAAATCGCTGATCGCCACCATTACTAGTAAAAAAAAAATTATTAACAAAAATGCTATAAAACTCTCCCCTATTTTGTAGACGCTTTAACTTTTGCGCAAAGCAATCAATAAACGCTTATTGCGATTTTTTTACCAAAAATATGTAGAAGAATACATATCGGCCTAAACTGAGGAAAAAAAACGTTTTGTATATCTTTTTGGGGGAGATTATAGCAAAAAGTAAAAAATATTGCATTTTTTTAAAAATTGGCGCTCTATTTTTGTTTATAGCGCAAAAAATAAAAACAGCAGAGGTGATCAAATACCACCAAAAGAAAGCTCTATTTGTGGGAAAAAAAGGACCTACATTTTGTTTGGGAGCCACGTTGCACAACCACGCAATTGTCAGTTAAAGTGACGCAAAGCCAAATCGCAAAAAGTGGCCCGGTCATTTAGCAACAAAATGGTCCGGGGCTTAAGTGGTTAAAAGCACCCTCATACCACCATGCTCCTGCGCAAAGGCAAAGGCACGAGTCAGTCCCGCATCATACGTAAACAGCTATTGCACCACACATAAGAGGTATTATCATAAATGCCAGATTAAGAAGAAGAATTCTAGCACCAGAGCTTGTCACCGTTCCACAGGTGTGCACAATTTTAAAGTGGGACATGTTTGGCATCTATTTATTTGGCACAAAATCATCTTTTATATATTACCAAACAAATGGAAATTATATTGTGTTTTTGCGCGGTGTGACATAAAACATTGCACCACTCACCCAACATTTTGTTCTCTAGGGTCTCTGCTTTATAAAAATATATAATGTTTGGGGGTTCTAAGTGATTTTTTAGCAAAAAAAACAGATTTTAACTTGTATCTGAGAAGTGTCAGAAAAAGTCTTGGCCTTCAAGTGGTAATTTCATAGTAACACCGTAGAACAGCTAGAAATACAGATTTAGAAAAAAAGTTTTCAATGTACATGAAAAAATAAAAATAAAATCATTACCTCCATTGTGGTTAATACTGTTGGATTCTATAAGTGCCACATTTATTGGCCTCCTTGAGGAGAAGCGATCATCTTCACTGTCCAGATCATTTTCCCAGTTGGCTGCTTCTCCTTCATCATTGAAGTTTTCATTACCAGCCTGGTTAGCTGGGTAGTCACTAGCGTCATCTTTGCGGCAAAAAACTGCCACCCCATAAATGCTGTTGTGACCTATCTGGTTGCTGGTGATATGTGGAAGGCTGGATGACATAATCCATACGCCACAGCCTTTATTGCCTTGGAAAGAAAAAGAAAACAGGATTTTTTTGCACTTTATTTGCTAAACAAATAAAAAATATTTAATCGCTGTTAACTTGACATTTGTGCCCGCTGGCAGCAAATTTTTCAAATAACCCATGAAAGGCTGGTGTGCTAGATGTGGTCACCATGTCCCTGCGTTTATAAGTTGCAGCTGTTGCTTTGGAGCACTTAAGCCTTGTACATACTATTTTTTTTTGACAGCTCAGGTTGGAGCCGCTGTACTAACAATCTGGCGTTAGTACAGCAACCCTCCGTCTGTCGTGCTACTGTGTTCTGGCTGAGTGTGCTGATCAGGAGCTGGTCAGCAGACCTTTTTTGGTCATGACCCTTCGACTGAATGTCAGCCGTTTTTTATTGAACTGGTGTCAGGGCTGGGCTCCTGCTATTTACTAGCAGCTCTTTTCTTTTAGTGCACAGAGCTGCTCAACTGTTGATTACCAGCCACTCCTTTCCACAGTGACTCACCTGGTTACCATTACCTGCCTCTTTAGTCCAGATTACAGCCAGCCCCTTTTAACCACTATAGAAGAATGACGGCAGGGAAGTGGTTCAGCGTGGTCGGTGGTGTAGTTCATCAGTCTGATCTCCGATCTAGGTAAAGAGCCCTCTCCATGTGATTAGCTGTGTCCAATCACAGCTAATCACAGTGTAAACAGGAAAAGCCACATATCAGCTTTTCCTCTACTCGCTCTGACACACACGAGTAGAGGAGAGTCGATCTACTGCTCTCCTGAAAGGGGTGTCTGCACTGATTGATCATTCGTGCAGCCCCCCCCCACCCAGAACCACCAGGGATGCCCACCCATGACCACCAGGGATGCCAACCCTTGACCACAAGGAGAACCCATTAGAGCCCATCAGGGATGTTAATCATTGCCCATTGGGGATAGCATTGTGTGCCCATTAGTGAAGCCTGCCAGCGCTTCTGATTAGTGCCGCCCATCAGTGCTGCATATACGTGCCCTCCAGTGCCACCTATGAGTGCCCATCAGTGCCACCTATGAGTGCCCATCAGTGCTGCTCATCAGTGCCACCATATCAGTGCCAAACAGTACTGCCTCATCAGTGCCTGTCACTGCAGCCTCATCAGTGAAGGAGAAAACTTACTTTTTTACAATGTTTTGTAACAGAAACAATGAAAATCTTTTTCATTTTTTTTATTTGTAGTGCAAAAAAACAAAAAAACAAAGGTGATCAAATACCACCAAAAGAAAGCTCAATTTGTGGGAAAAAAATTAACATTTTGTTTGGGTACAGCGTTGCATAAAAATGTGAAGAGTGCTGAAAGCTGAAAATTGATCTGGGCAGGAAGGTGTATAAGTGCCATGTATTGAAGTGGTTAGGCAGCATAGCTCATTTGCTCCTCGCCCTTGCATGGTCAATGATATCCAGTGTGTTCCTGTCTGTATATCTGTGTATGACCTGGCCTAGCTGACTTCTCTACCGATACCTGTTCCTGCTTTGGCGCCTTACTACGCTCATTTCTGGATTCCTGACCCTGGCTCGTCTGATTACCCACTCTGGCATTCAAACCCTGGCTTCAGATTTTGACTAAGTTCCTGAACTGTGCCATTTTTTGCCATTTCATTAAAGGTGTGATTTTAATAGCATTTTCTGTAGCTGCCTGGTTTGTGGTTCCTGACAACCGACCAATGCCGCCCGACATTTTGCCCGTGTGTACTAGGCTTTACACTTATATTAGACCACCCCCTCCTACTTTTCATTAATTACCTGTCTTAAATCTAGAGAGGTTTTGCTTCCTAGATCACCCAACTGCTTGTCAAAAAACCTCTTACTCAAAGTCTATATGTTTGAAAAGTCTGACCGAGTCCGGGAAGATTTCTTAACACGCGATCTAGTCAGCGATATCTTTCTGGCTCAAGAATGGGTGAATATAAGACAGAGAGAGGGTGGGGATATGCTCCAATATAAGGTGCAGTTAAAATTTAAGCATGTGTAGAAAAAGGAGTATGACATAAGCATTTTATAAAAGCCCCTTACCAGAGCCACTGTTTACAATATACTCCCTATGGGAAATTAACATATCTCAAAAACACATAGCCAAGAATATTTATTAAAAGTGTCTGTTTCATTTACATAAATGTTTCTAAGCCATCCAGTGCCGAACCTGACCTCCTTGGGGCCCTAAGCAAAATGACATGTCACATTAAGGTTGGGGGGGGGGGGTGTTCTGCTGTCGGAAATGACATCTTACATTAAAGTGAGAAGCGGGGGGTGCTGACTTCTTACCTCTTCTCCCATGCAGTCAGTGAGTTGAATAGCGGGGTGAGGGGACGAAAATGACTTCTCACCAGGCAGGGCCTCTAGTAATTTGGGGGGCCCTCAGCGGCTTGCATAGTAAGCCGATAGGGCGGATTGGCCCTGAAGCCATCCCTTAAGCTATGAAATTGGTAAGTACAATTTCCGACATTTGTTTTATACAGGATTTATTGTGTAATAAATCCCAATACTGGTAATAATTAACTTACTTTACCAAGCAGAAATACCCTCGACTCTGGCAGAAGCACCTTCTTGGGTACAAGCACTGTATGAAAATCTTTTACCCAGATAAGTACAATATACAGTGGAGTCTACACACCCTGCTAAAATGTCAGGTTTCTGTGATGTAAAAAAATGAGACAAAGAAAAATTGTTTCCGAACTTTTTCTACTTTTAAGCTTACCTATAAACTGTACATCTCAGTTGAACAAACTGAAATCTTTTAGGTTGAGGGAAGTAAAAATAAAAAAATATGGTTGCATGTGCACACTCTTAAACTAATACTTTGTCGAAGCACCTTTCGATCTTATCAGGCCGCGTACACACGATCGGTCAAAACCGATGAAAACGGACTGATGGTCCGTTTTCATCGGTCCAAACCGATCATGTGTGGGCCCTATCGGTCAGTTAACCTTCGGTCCAAAAAATTAGAACTTGCTTTAAAATTAAACCGATGGACGCCTAACCGATAGGTCAAAACCGATCGTTAGTATGCAAAAGCATCGGTTAAAAACCTGCGCATGCTCAGAATCAAGTCGACGCATGCTTGGAAGCATTGAACGTCATTTTTTTCAGCACGTCGTTGTGTTTTACGTCACCGCGTTCTGACACGAACGGTTATTTAACCTATGGTGTGTAGGCACATCAGACCATCAGTCAGCTTCATCGGTTAACCGATAACAAAGGTCCTTCGACCGTTCTCATCGGATGGACTAATCGTGTGTACGCGGCCTTACAGCACTCAGTCTTTTTGGGTATGAGTCTATCAGCATGGCACATCTTGACTTGCCAATATTTGCCCACTCTTCATTGCAAAAACACTTCAAATCTGTCAGATTGTGATGACATCTCCTGTGCACAGCCCTCTTCAGATCACCCCACAGATTTTAAAATCAGATTCAGGTCTGGGCTCTGGCTGGGCTATTCCAAAACTTTAAACTTCTTCTGGAGTAGCCATTCCTTTGGTGATTTGGATGTATGCATCGGGTCGTTGTCATGCTGAAAGATGAAATTCCTCTTTATGTTCAGCTTTCTAGCAGAAGCCTGAAGGTTTTGTGCCAATATTGACTGGTATTTGGAACTGTTCATATCTCCCTCTACCTTGACTAATGCCCCTGTTCCAGCTGAAAAAAAAACAGCCCCAAAGCACAATGCTGCCACCACTATGCTTCACAGTGGGTATAGTGATCTTTTGGTGATGTGCAGTGTTTTTGCACCAAAAATAGCTTTTGAAATTATGGCCAAACCTTGGTTTCATCAGACCATAACACATTTTTGCCCCACATGCTTTTGGGAGACTTCAGATGTGTTTTTGCAAAATTTAGCCAGGCTTGGTTGTTTTTCTTCATAAGAAAAGGCTTCCATCTTGCCACTGAACCCCATAGCCCAGACATATGAAGAATATGGGAGATTGTTGTCACATGCACCACACGGCCACTACTTGCCAGATATTCCTGCAGCTCCTTTAATGTTGCTGTAGCCTCTTGGCAGCCTCCCTGACTGTTTTCTTCTCGTCTTTTCATACATTTTAAAGGGATGTCCAGTTTTTATTAATGTCACTGTTGTGCCATATTTTCTCCACTTGATGATGACTGTCTTTACTGTGTTCCATGGTATATACGATGCGACTAAGAAAATGTCAGGAAAGACCTACTAGAACAACTGAACTTTATTTAGGGTTAATCAGAGGCTTATCTTTAAATGACTGGTGTGTACTGACTCCTATTTAACATGAATTTGAATGCGATTGCTTAATTCTGAACACAGCTACATCCCCAGTTAGAAGAGGTTGTGCACACTACGCAACCACATTATTTTTTTATTATTTTAACTCCCCCCCTAAAATATTTCAGTTTGTTTTTCAATTGAGTTGAACAGTTTTATAGGTCACAATAAAAGTGGAAAAAGTTCCGAAATTATTTATCTTTGTCAAAAAAAATTTTTTATCCACTGTAACTGAAATCTGGCCTTGTTATTCTACAGTATGTACAGTGAGGGTAAAACGTATTTGATCCCATGCTGATTTTGTATGTTTGCCCACTAACAAACAAATGATCAGTCTATAATTTAAATCGGGGATATGCAATTAGCGGACCTCCAGCTGTTGCAGAACTACAAATCCCATGAGGCATAGCAAGGCTCTGACAGCCACGAGCATGACACCCAGAGGCAGAGGCATGATGGGATTTGTAGTTTTGCAACATCTGGAGGTCCGCTAATTGCATATCCCTGATTTAAATGGTAGGTTTATTTTAACAGTGATAGACAGAATACCAACAATAGCATCCAGAAAAACACATTTCAAAAAAGTTATAAATTGATTTGCATTTTAATGAGTTAAACATGTATTTGATCCCCCTATCAATCAGCAAGATTTCTGGCTCTTAGGTGTCTTCTATAAAGGCAACGAGCCAAGATTAGGAGCACTCTCTTAAAAGGAGTGTTTTTAATCTCAGCTTGTTACCTGTATAAAAGACACCTGTCCACAGAAGCAATCAGATTCCAATCTGTCTACCATGGCCAAGACCAAAGAACTGTCCAAGGAAGTCAGGGACAAGATTGTAGACCTACACAAGGCTGGAATGGACTACAAGACCATCGCCAAGCAGCTTGGTGAAAGGGTGACAACGGTGCAATTATTTGTAAATGGAAGAAATAAAAAACAATTGTCAATCTCCCTTGGTCTGGGGCTCCATGCACAATCTCACCTCATAGGGTTCCAATGATCATAAGAACGGTGAGGAATCAGCCCAGAACTACACAGGAGAATCTTGTCAATGATCTCAAGGCAGCTGGGACCATAGTCACAAAGAAAACAATTGGTAACACACTACACCGTGAAGGACTGAAATCCTGAAGCACCCGCTTCAGGATTTCAGTCCTTCATGACGTAGTGTGTTACCAATTGTTACCAAGGTCCCCCTGCTCAAGAAAGCACATGTACAGGCAGATGAGACCAAATTCAAGCTCTTTGGCATCAACTCAACTCGCCGTGTTTGAAGGAGGAGGAGGAATATTGCCTATGACCCCTAGAACACCATCCCCATGTCAAACATGGAGGTGGAAACATTATGCTTTGGGGTGTTTTTCTGCTAAGGGGACAAGGACAACTTCACCGCATCAATAGGATGATGGACAGCACCATGTACCGTCAAATCTTGGGTGAGAACCTCCTTCTCTTAGCCAGGGCTTCGAAAATGGGTCGTGGAGGGATAATCCAGCATGACAATGGCCCAAAACACATGGCCAAGGCAACAAAGGAGTGATTCAATAAGAAGCACATTAAGGTCCTGGAGTGGCCTAGTCAGTCTCCAGACCTTAATCCCATAGAAAATATGTGGAGGGAGCTGAAGGTTTGAGTTACCAAACATCAGCCTCGAAACCTTAATGACTTGGAGAGGATGTGCAAAGAGGAGTGGGGCAAAATCCCCCCTGAGATGTGTGCAAACCTGGTGGCAAACGACAAGAAACGTCTGACCTCTGTGTTTGCCAACAAGAGTTTTTCCACCAAGTACTAAGTCATGTTTTGCGAAGGGGTCAAATATTTATTTCACTCATTAAAATACAAATCAATTTATAACTTTTTTGAAATGCGTTTTTTTTTGATTTTCTGTTTCGCATTGTTAAAATAAACCTACCATTAAAATTATAGACTGATCGTTTCTTTGTCAGTGGGCAAACGAAAATCAGCAGGGGATAAAAAGCTTTTCCCCCCTCACTGTATTATGTAGCCAGTGTGAGCAGCACACCCAGAATATGACATTTTGACATCTCATAATATATACTGTTGTAGTGTTAAAGTGCTTGTAAAGCCACTTGTCATGTCCCTACAATCCCTTAACAACAACTAGGTAACAACACGTGCCCCACTGTATGTCCTTTATTTAAAAAAAAAAAAATTCTACCTTATTTCACAGCGCATCCCGGCACTCACGTGACCACCTGCCTCTCTCCTCTTCCAGTCTCACAGCTACAGCCGGAGGGGCCAAGAACTCCCGCTGACGTCAGCTGAGAGGAGAGAGTCGGGCTGTCACATGAGCGCTGGGAGGAACTCTGAAATAAGGCAGAAATCTGTTTTTTTTAATAAAGGACATACAGTGGGGCACATGTTGTTACCTAACAGAGTGAAATTTAAAATGACCACGGTTTTAGGGCTCAGCTGCTATGATAAACTGTGGTCAGTAGACAGGGGGAGGGCAGAACCAGGCAGGATCAGCCAGGTATTTCAGGTGATAGAAAGAGCCAAATTACACAACACACGCACTGTGGTGTATAACATGCTTTAAAGAAAAAGGATCCATTTTTTTTTCTCTTTAGGGTTACAATTACAAACACTCTCATTTCACACGTTTTCACAAACAGCTCTGCAGGTAGCTGTCTAGGAGTATTACCAAATACATTGAAGTAAGCAGATTTTACAATATTCCTATGCATACAGCAGCAGGAATAAAACATCTACAATGTGTGTTCACTGTTGGCTTGTTACAATCTGAATGCCCAAGGGACCATTATAACAAAACAAGCAAAACTAATCAGAGATTTTCTGTCTAATGAACCTCATAACTACCATGTTACTGTGAAAGCATTCCAATAATCGTACAATAGCAGCTACAAGAATATCAGGCAGATAAAATGACTGTGTACGTAAAATTTACAGTGGATATAGTTACTTTCAATGTTTGTTCCATTCACTTAGAACACATTAGAAAACATAGTGCAAAGCATAGTACTCATTAAATAAGGTAGGTCAAATACACTAGTTTGAGCTGAAATAGAGTTAGATAAAAACAATTTATATATTTGTAAAAAAAAAAACTGCATTCCCACAATATTCACCAAACATTCACACAGTATTGACACATTTCTGCATCTGAATCCAACTAGAAAAATGTGTGAATCTTGTGTGAAAACATTTATCAATAAACCCCCTTAGTGTGCTCTAATGGTCTCCCTTATTACTCCTGACAAGTAACACATGTATCTGTCTTCACTCTGTTGAGAGCTCTGCTGCTCTTAGTACTGCACAGCCTCCTCTGGAAAATCTTCACTTTTGGGTCCTGTTTCTCACATGCATGTTAGATGTGATTTCAGTTATTTCCAAAAGAAGGAAACAGGACAAGCATGTAGCTTGTCAGAAGCAATAAGGTAGCCTACAATATTAAGTACACCAATAGTGGACTTACACTTTAAGATGCTATTGCTGTATCTAGGAATGATCTTCATTCAAATCAAAAAAGGTCCTATACTTAAAACCTAAGTTTTGGTTGCCTATCCGGGATTACCGTAATTTAATTTAGATTTTCCACATATGTAACAGAGCCCAGACCCTCTTCAACATTCTTTCAGTCCCACCCACTCCAATCGCTGGACTATGCTGATGGTGCATCAGGTTAAGTCTAGGTACAGAAAGCACTATCCAGTAATAGCTTGCACCTCCACTAAAATGTAATGACAAGGCAACAGTCACTGGGCTCATAGAATTAAGACAGCGTTTAAAGCCTGTCTCCAGGTAAAGTAATAATACTCTCTTGCAGTGGATCTGTCCCCACCCTGCAAGAGTTCAATGCTCATTTATGTCTAGTGGACCGCACAATGTAGTTTTAATTACCTGATCCTCTCTTCCAGCAGCTGAAGTCCCCCTTTTCTCCCCTATGCTTCAGCAGTGGATTGTCCTTAAGTGTCCCCGTGTCCATGGACTCTGCAATGAACTTTATGACTTCAAAGGACCTGCGACCACTGAAGCATGGATGAGAAGAAGCTGTGGGGAGCATTGAGGGAATCTTCAAGAGCAGGTGATTGGGTGAGTAGACCTAAACCCTCTAGACGGTGGCTTGGCTGGGGATGTAGAAGGTCGCACGTCCTGTGAGCTCCGCCGATAATCCGTCCGGTTATCCTTCTTACTAGGCCTCTGTGGCTTACCTTTGATCCCACAACATACCTCGGCTCCTCCGGCTAATCCAGGCACCCTCGGCGGCTTCAGATCCTGCCCTAGCACGATGTCCCGGCGAAATCCAGCAGGCCGCGCGGCTCCGGACCACGCGAGCCAAGATGGCGGCGCCGCGCAGTCGGCAAAGGAGAAGTACAGGGCTGCTGCCCAGAAACTGTTCTCCCCGATCAGCACTCGTGAGCTGCTGGAGATCCCTGGGGATGCTGAGGACAATCGCAGCGGCTCTCAGTCGGATGCCGACGACACAGTGCCCCTGGTGGATCCATCTGCTCCTGTGCTGCCATGGAACGCAGTGAGTATTTCACCGGGGTCCCACGGGCAAAGCCCTGTGGAGGCCTCAGGCTCGGACGGGCCTGAGCCCACGCTTAGAGACATATTCATGGCAATCACGGCCTGTAACTCCTCGGTAACACATATGGCAGCCTAGCTTAAAGGGGTTAAGGCAGAAATGTAATTTATGCGCCAAGACATGCAAAAACTGCGGGACCGCACAACTGATGTGGAGGGCCGTGTGAGTGTCCTAGAGGATGATTTAGCCCCTATACAGCGGGAGACCCATTCTCAGCAACTCATGGTCGCTAAGCACGCGGCAAAAATCGATGAACTCGAGAACAGAATGCGCCGCAATAATGTTAGAGCTATTGGGATCCCTGAGAGGATGGAAGGGAAAAATCCGGTGGCGTTCATAGAACAGTGGCTGTCAGAAAAGTTTGGCAAAGAATCCTTCTCCAATATGTTTGCTGTGGAGCGTGCACATCGTGTACCCCTGAGGCCTTTACCCCCTGGAAATCCCCCCCCCGGGCTTTCCTGTTTAAACTGTTACACTACAGGGACAGTGATGTCATTTTGTCTAAGGCGCGCACCTTGGGAGATGTTCTGGTGATGGACAACTCCAAGATTTCCCTATTCCCAGACTTTTCGGCGGAGGTGCAAAAACAGCGCGCTCAATTCAATGATGTTAAGAAGCGGCTGCGCTTCCTGGAATTGCAATATGCTATGCTTTATCCTGCCCGGCTGCGAGTGGTGGCCAGAAATTAAGTACATTTCTTTGAGAAACCTGCCCAGGCCATGCAGTGGATGGATAGGGAGGAAAGATCCTTGAGGGAAGATTTGGGGAGGAGACGCAGGAATGAGTGACTGTCATCCTACGGGTTCGCTCTTGCTAGCCGTGTTACCTGACAACAGAGCTGCAGTAATGTCCTTTTTTCAATCTCCTAACAAGGCGGAGAACTATTTCCACGGGAAGTGCCTACACTGTTTAACTACGTTTTAAGTTACCCTGACAAAAGGTCCGCTGATCGTGGAGGCCTTTGAGCTGGCTAGTGAACTTAGCCCCCTAGAAATGGGTCCCTCGTGGACATGGTGGTTTTTCATTTGTTTTTTGACTTTTTTCTTATTTTTGATGATTTTTTTTGAGTTTGAAATGCGTCCTGTTGGATGTACTACTTGCAGTCTGCCTAACTTTTGCTTTTCCAGGTTATGCCCAGCTTGTGTGGAGATATTCTGCTGTCTGTTGTGCTCTCTACAGTATAAGAACAATACTTTTTTATTTTTTTGTATTCAATATTATTTTTTCATAGTTTTTCTGATCCAGGGACAGAGGTTTTCATTTTTTGCGGGGCAACAGTGCTCTACTCATTTTACATGTATTATTAATATGTCTGATATTAATGTCTATCTATCCCAAAAATGGCTAATAGGTGTGTTTTGACTAGTTGGAATTTGAGGTGTCTAGGGGATAAAGTGAAACGTATGGCAGTGGGTCATGTACTTAAGCGTCTGGGTTCTTCTGTAGTATGCTTGCAGGAGACTCATATGCTTCAGGGTCAGGAGTCCCCGTTTTCATCTAAACTATATGGTAGCCAATTTCACTCTACCTTCTCATCTTACGCCAGAGGGGTTAGCGTACTTATTGGCATAACTGTCCCGTTCGCTCTCACCTCTTCTCTTATAGACCCCGGGGGTCGTTTTGTTTTTTTGCACTGTACATTGAACGGCATACAATGCATTATAGCTACTGTGTACATACCACCCCCTTTTTCAGTGGATGTGCTTAAAACCCTGGCCACTTTTCTGTCCCGACACCCGGGTATCCCAGCTCTTGTAGTGGGAGATTTTAATAATTTCCTATGTGCCAGTCTCGACAAGTTCTCTCCTGGGGCGTCGGCGGTCACCCCGAGAGGGAGTCAGACACCTTTCGCTCGGCTTGTGCAGGAGCTGGGATTGAGGGATGTCTGGAGGCTCAGCCACCCACAGGAGAAATGCTACTCGTGTCATTCAGCCTCACACAGGGGCCTTTCCAGGATCGATCTGGGCCTGGGTAACAGTGAGATGCTTCCCCTGGTCTCGTCAGCGAGGTACGAGACCAGGACTGTATCTGATCACTCACCTTTATGTATCGAGTTATTGACATCTAACATTACTAAACGCACCTGCTGGAGGCTTAATCCATTTTGGATGTCGCTGTTCCCAACCCCTGATCCGATTCGTACTGAGCTAGTGAATTTTGTTAGGATTAATAGACACTCCACGGGGTTGGATGTACTCTGGGATACTCTAAAGGCTTATCTGAGGGGCCAGTTCATTAGATCTATTAATTCCATTAAAACTGGAACGAGGTCCTGGGAGCAGTTTGTCCTCCGAGAGGCTGAGAGGGCTGAATCAGCTCCCCCTCTGAGAACACTGAACGGGCGTGGAATGAGGCACAGAATATGTTTAAACATGTAACTTTGACTAGAGCTGAAAACAAGAGGTTTTTTCTCCAACAAAAATACTTTGAAGACGAGGAGGGTACAGGTCATATGCTGGCCATGATGGTGAAATCACAGAGGGGATCGGCCCATATAGAGTCAATTAAGAGTGTCTCAGGGATATTAGTGTCCTCCCATGCGGAGGTTCTGTCTACGTTTAAGGATTTCTATGCTGATGTGTATTCTTCTAAGGTCTCGCCCACGAAGGAGGAGATTGCTTCCTTTTTAGATCAATGTCATCTCCCGCGCTTGTTGGCCGTGGATGTGGCGCAATTGAATGCTCCGCTCACGGTTGATGAGATGCTGGAAGCCTTAGCGCTTTCCTCTCCTGGCAAGTCTCCGGGCTCGGATGGCTTGCCGGCGGAGGTTTATAGGCGATACTCGGATGGTCTGATAACTCTCCTGAAAGACGTGTTTATAGACTCGTTTGAGCGAGGCTCGTTGCCTCAATCCATGAATGAAGCCATTATAGTATTGTTGCTGAAACCAGGAAAAAATGCCCAGAGTGCTGACTCTTATAGACCTATCTCATTATTGACGACTGACGTTAAATTATTGGCTAGGGTCTTGGCCACCAGGTTAGCTAAGGTCATAAATAAGCTCATTCATACAGATCAGTCCGGCTTCATTCCTTCCCGGTCAACGGCCATTAACATCAGGCGTCTTTTTCTTAATTTACAGATACCTGCTGATAATGAAGGCCAGAGAGCGATCCTTTCATTGGACGCGGCCAAAGCCTTTGACAGCGTCGAATGGCCTTATTTATGGGAGGTCCTAGGTCGTTTTGGATTAGGTGACAATTTTATTAAGTGGGTACGTCTACTGTATGCTGCCCCCACGGCCAGGCTTCGGGTGAATGGGGACCTCACGGACCCCTTTTCTTTATATAGAGGCACAAGGCAGGGGTGTCCTTTATCACCCCTGCTTATCGCACTGGCTCTCGAACCGCTAGCGGCGTTAATAAGGTTCTCCCCCTCGATAGTTGGATTCCAGAGAGGTGACTGCATGGAGAAGATCTCGCTCTACGCGGATGACACTCTATTGTATCTGGGGGATGTGGACACATCTCTCACAACGGCTATGGAGCTGATCCGGTACTTTGGCTCCTTGTCAGGTTTTTCGATTAATTGGGGTAAATCCGTCCTGTTACCTGTCGATGGCCCAATTGACTCTTTACCAGAGGCTGCAGGGTCCCTACAGGTGGTTAATTCTTTCAAATACTTGGGAGTTCAAGTGTCAGCCAACCCACAGAAATATTTAGAGGAAAATCTTTTGCCCCTTTTTAAACGTTTGCAATCAACTTGTAATACCTGGTGTAAACTCCCGTTATCAGTGATAGGACGAATTAATTTAATTAAAATGGTGTGGGGCCCCCAACTTTTATACATTATGCACAATTCCCCTCAGTGGATACCTCGTCGTTGGTTCACCAGGATAGACTCCCTATTTCGATCACTGATCTGGAAAAAGAAGGTTGCCCGCATTCGATTGTCCACATTGCAATATGACAAAGACCAGGGGGGGGCAGCGGTCCCCAATCCTAAATTCTATTTTTTGGCCTCCCAATTACAGCATCTGTGTGGCATGGGACGGGTAAACGACAAGGACTCCATTGACACGCTGTTACGAGTGGGATCCGGGGGTGCGTCGGTTTTGGCGTGTCTGGAGGCGGGTTTTCCGCATCTGCCACGGGCGGCGCCCACGGTGGTCCTCTTGGGTAAGTTGTGGGCCATGGTTAAGTCTACTTTGGGTATTTCGGGATTTCTAGCGGACACTCCTCTGTGGGACAACCTGAATTTGATAGAAGTCCTCAGGCTTGAGGGCTTCATGTCTTGGAAAATGGCGGGGATTCAAAATATTGCCCAGATCTACCATAACAATGTACTTAAGTCGTTTCAGGACCTACAAAATGAGTTTGATCTACCTAGACATCAATTCTACAGATACCTGCAGCTCAGGCACGCCCTTTAGGCCCAGGGTCGGATTTCTGTTCTTCAACTAACCAGTCATAGGCTGCTCACAGATGTATCCACTGGCAAAGATAAAAAAGGAATGATATCCCAGATATACTCCTCCCTTTTGTCATCCATACAGAATTCAGCGACTTTACCATGTAGAAGAGGCTGGGCGGAAGACCTGGGGGACATTGACGGGGAGACATGGGAATCCTGTTTACAGGCAGGTCCTTTGACCTCAGTTTCACAATCGCATAGATTGTCTCACCTGTTTCTGTTGCACAGGGTCTACCGCACACCCATTCAATTGTTCCGTTGGGGAAGGAGGGATTCCTCTCTGTGTCCCAAACATTGCGGGGAGGAGGGATCGCTTATTCACCTAATGTGGCGCTGTCCCATGCTGCACCGGTTCTGGAGGAGTGTCACTGAGGTTGTTTCCTCGGTGTTCCAGGTTAGGGTCCCATTGGACCCCATAGTATGCATATTAGGTGCAGTCGACGAAGAGGTATACCCTCCTCCGGTTAATATTGCAGTGATCAGGCTTTTATACCTAGCAAGGAAACAGATAGCTAGATTCTGGTTGTCCCCACACGTTCCAACCAAGAAACAATGGATCGACCAAGTGAACCTTATTATTGTAAGGGAACATTATACATATCAGCACAGAAATGCCTCTAAAAAATTTACCTCCATTTGGCAGCCCTGGTTGGAGACGCCTGGATTGGCACCTCCGAGACTAGTTATGACTCGGTTGTTGCAGATGTAGGTGATGTTCTCCCCCCGGGTCTAGAACCTGTTTGTATATGGTACTCTATATTTCAATGGGCATTATACTTTGGATACGAGAGTTTGCATTACTGATGGGCAGCGATTATGAATATCCGGGCAGACTGTGGAAGGCAGAATCTCAGATGTGGCCCGTTGGCCTAAGGTTTGATTCAGTGGGGGGCGAGGCGCCCACCCGACACTTTGCTACTTTAGTTTAAAAGTATTTGGTTTATGTATATTTCTTGTGCCTCAGTGCTAACGTATGTAAGGAACTTGTCTTCATGTGCTGGTATTCTGTACATTTCTCATGTATGTAGATCTATATTGTTTGTACTTGAATTTTATTTTTTGGCACAATAAACCATTTTTCTGATTTAAAAAAAAAAACCTCTAGACCAAAACAAGCATTTAACCCTTGCACTGCAGGGGCAACCCACTTCAAGGGAGAATTTTTCCTTTCCATGGAGTTTAGTTTTAATGCAATAGTTATTGTGGAAGTATATTTGTATAAAGTGCAATTAAACAGCTACAATTATTATCAGGATGCAGTACAGACAGTGAACGGAGACCTTAAAGCGGTTGTATACCCAACTTTTACACGTTTACCTACAGGTAAGCCTATAAAATAAGGTTTACCTGTATGTAAAATTAATATCTCCTAAACCTGTACATTTTAGGAGATATTCCCTATGCATGCAGCCGCTGACGTCAGAGGTGAATGCGCTCTGAATACCCCAGCTTAAGGTCCGGCAACGTTGCCGAACCTTGCCGGGAAGAAAACTTCCGCGCACATGAGCGTTAGTGACGTCATCGCGGCTCCGGCCACTCACAGCGCCGGAGCCGCGAATCCGGAAGACACACCGAGGGAAAGATGCCAGTTCCCTCGGCGTGGACTGGGCTCCGATACGGGGGCTTTGTTTTGAGGTAAGTATTTCATAATGAGCTAGTATGCGCTGCATACTAGCTCATTATGCCTTGTGGGTTTACTACCGCTTTAAAGCTACTGTGAACAGGTAGGGGAAAGCTTCCAGATCACCTAGCCTAGATGGTAGGGCAAGAGCTGCAAAGAATGCAATGAGGACAATGGGAAGAGAACTTCAAAGAATGTAGTGTTTACATTAAAGAGTGCACATCAGTAGTTATCTTCTTTCAGGCATATCTCTCACTGAAACACTGGAGCTGTACAAGGACAGAGGGAGTAAGGGGAATGAGTCATTCACCAATGTGTGTATAAACTCAAGCTTAAACGACAGGGCTGTGTAATCAGGATTTTTAACAACAAAGGAGCTAAGGAGACAGTGGAAAAACAAGTGAGAAGAGCAGAAAGCTCCACCTGCTGTCTGGACTGAAAACTGCACAACATGCATACATTCATATGCAATATTTCCCATTTCTTTTTTTGTTTGAACCATAATAAAAAAACTAAAAATCTGTATAAATCAACAAAGCATTCCTCTGAATAATGCTTTATACTGTCACTCCCTTATGTATATATTAGGCTCCATGCACACTGAAGCTGATAAAACTGCAGTTTATTGGCGTTTTGGGCTTTTTTTTAAAAAAAGACCATAAACTGAACTCTATGTTAGCCTATGTGCCCATGCACACATGGGCGTTTTTTAGTGTTGATGAGCTTTGGAGTTTATTGGCTTTTTTCTTAACGCCCGAAATTTGCGTTCAAAGTGCAGTTTTTCGGTGGGAAAAAACGCAAAACGCAGAAAAACGCTCAAAAAGGCTAAAAAATGCTGGCGCCATTAAAAAAAACGCCATTGAAAAAAAAAAAAGCGCTACACTGAAAAACGCTAACGCTATTGCAAAAACGCTAATAAAACTTTGAAAGGCTACTGGCGTTTTTTTATAGCTTTTTTTTTTAGCTTCAGTGTGCATGGAGCCTAAGTCAGATACAAAAAGAACATGCGGCTACAGTGATTTTAAAGAGAAGCAAAACAAATATATTTTTCACTGTTGTTTCTATAGTTACACCAATGCAGACCAGGATGCATGCAACCTTATGATGTTTAACCAGATCACATTCAAATTCATTGGAATTGCTTTCTTAAAGTACCATAACTGATGCCATTTGTTCAAGTACCCTCTTTGTATCTGTAGCAATTACTAAATCCATTGAAAACCTCTCACTAGCCTTTCTACATCACTTCACTGCCAGAAAAATGATACTGTTTAAAACACTTGCATGCTGGTAATATCTGGTTTGAAAATGAGGTGACAGAATTTTTTTTTCCCTGCTCCCTCTTCAGCATGTGAAATTAAACATTTATTTTCAAAGCACAGGAAACTGTGATCATAGCTCTGATCATGTACGAAATGTACTATGTTACTGCCATTTGATGCCACACGATGCTGCGGAGTGCTCACGGAGAGCATAGCATAATACACAGTCTAGACAAAACCTAATTGGTTAACAAGTATGTCTCAGTGCTTTGCTTGCCTGTCCTTGTGCTTCCTGTATATTCATGCGCAATAACATGTATTAAAAAAATAATAAATATGATTTAAATGAAATTATCAGCCATTGTGACTCTCGTTCTAATATTGTGGAGGTTGCATTTACAAAAAATTTGAAACACATTTCTACTCTAGAAATACACGGGGGAAGAATAATAAGAAATACCTCATTACAGATATTCACTATATAGTATCATCTAATAAAGATTTATAAACTGGTGTTTTAGAAACATATATATATATATATATATATATATATATATATATATATATATATATATATATATATATATATATATATATATATACATACATATACACACACACACACACACACACACACACTTCTTTTGCATCTCAGCAGCATTTTAAATAAAACACGGAAATATAAAACACTGTTTACCATAAATGGTATTTCCTTCAATAAGACCTTTTCCTCGTTCTCCAACAACCACTCCATCCGAATATCCGCAGCATATAAGATTACTTCTGAGAACTGGATCGCCGCCTCTCCGGATATCCACACCACCCCACTGATTTTCACGGATGACATTTTCTGTTAAATGGTAATTAAAAAAATGATTTGCCATTTCAGATTCAACACAATAACCCTAGTGATATGTTATCTTTTTTCCTATGTACACCTTATGTTCCTGCTGTCTTTGCTCACTGAATAAATTCAACTACATATATTAAATATGCACAATCTGGGCTATGTAGACACATAATGAAACAATACAAGGGCATGTGCTAGTTTTAGAAACCTAAATGAATCTATTATATTTCAGCCAACTGCAGCCAGGTTAAAAAATAAATAAAAAATCTGCCATTGGTAACTGTATATTACACCTTGCTTTTCCGTCTTTTAGATTTCCCAAACAATAGATGTCTACCTATTTTTTGTTTAAACATGGTGGAGTGATTGTGGATTGTTTTTTATTTATTTGTGTTTGTTTCCCAAGAATTGACTAACGGTGTTACTAAAATGAATCCATTAGTCAAAGCTTTATTTTTTTTATGGTTTTGGACACAATGACGAGGGGTTAGAATCTCTGACAAGCACTTAAAGCGGGGGTTCACCCTATAAAAAATGTCTAACACTACATCCAGCCCAGTTCTGCAAATAAAATTACACTGACCTTTTTTTTTTTCGCCGTAGATAGCGTTTATCGTTAGAATTCACCACATTTTCCGGGTAGGGAATCCCGCTGGAGTGGGCGTTCCTATTGACATGCCAATTGATTGACATGCTAAACGACGGCGCATACAGCGCGTCACGACTTCCCGAAAGAAGCTCGGGTCGGCTCGGCTCTATTCGGCGCCTGCGCACCGGCACAGAATAGAGCCGAGCCGACCTTCTTTCGGGAAGTCGTGACGCGCTGTATGCGCCGTCGTTTAGCATGTCAATCAATTGGCATGTCAATAGGAACGCCCACTCCCGCGGGATTCCCTACCTGGAAGCCACGGTGAATTCTAAGGATAAACGCTATCTACGGGGGGAAAAAAAAAAGGTCAATGTCATTTTATTTGCAGAACTGGGCTGGATGTAGTGTTAGAAATTTTTTATAGGGTGAACCCCCGCTTTAAATTTTCACTTTGTCTCCACTTTGGAGATTTCTCCTGACTTCACGGAGACTTCCAGTGGCAATTGTAAAAGGTAGCAATACATCTTACTTTTTATAACAATAAACAATGGTTGCTACTAGGACAACTGGTGCAGGGGGCGGTTAAAACCTTGCCATAGCCTCTGGCTTTGTTTATTCACATTTTTTTTAGGGTATTCTTTAAATGCACAAAATATAACTGGATAGGAACATTTATAGGTAATAACACAAGAGTTTGTTAATTCAGGGAAAACCCAATTGCCTTCTGGGAGATCAGAAAGAAGCCACACATTCATAAAAATGATAAAATGCCCATCACTTAACTCAGCTATATATGCAAGTACTAAAACACCAAAAAAACAAAATTGACTTGATTTATTAAAGCAGATGAACAAGAGCAAGAGGAAAGTCGCTACAGTAGGAGCGCATAGCACACCCACATATGTCTCCAGATATATGGGTAAACAACAGTGCCTAAACCTATATAGGTTATTGTACACTGATGTTCAATGCAGTTCTAGTTTGCCATGTGCACTGAACATCCAAATAGTGCTGCTTCAGATTCCATAAATGAAACGTACGCATGTCATGCAAAGCAGCAGACGTAAAAATTCCATACACTGTGCGGTCACAGCCATGCCCATTTGTTACAGTTTTATTTCCTCATGGTAGGAGTATTTAAAAATGTTAGCTAGAGGAAAATACGTTACATAAAATTGCATTTATTTTAGGCAAGCCACGGTTTAGTCGATGTACAATCAGATGCTGTAGCACAGTGCTCGACAAATCCTAGGCGCCATGTCCCTATGGCGACTAGGGTCCAGATCCATGTACCTTGTTGTCCGGCGTAGCGTATCTCAGATACACTACGCTGCCATACTTTACAGCGTATTTTCCGTATCCTCAAAGAATTTGCGCCGTCAGTTACGGCGGGGTAGTGCAACTGTGTAGGCGTAAGGGCGCGCAATTCAAATGGATGAGATGAGGGCGTGTTTTATGGTAATTCCTATTGACCCCACGTAATCTACATTTTTTTTTGAACGGCGCATGCGCCGTCCGTAGGGGTATCCCAGTGCGCATGCTCAAAATCAACCCGCAACAAGCCAATGCTTTCGACGTGAACTTAATTCTACGCAAAGCCCTATTCGCAAACGACGTACACAACGGAAAATTCGACGCTGGCCCGACGTCCATACTTAACATTGCGTACGCCTCATAGAGCAGGGGTAATGTAACGCTGAAAAAAGCCTTACGTAAACTACGTAAAAAAAAAGCGCCGGGCGGACGTACGTTTGTGGATTGGCGTATCTAGCTAATTTGCATACTCGACGCGGAAATCAACGGAAGCGCCACCTAGCGGCCAGCGTAAATATGCACCTAAGATCCGACGGCGTATTAAGACGTACGCCAGTCGGATCGAGCCCACATTCAGTCGTATCTTGTTTTGTGGATACAAAACAAAGATACGACGGGGCATCTTAGAAATTACGTGGCGTATCAATAGATACGCCGGCGTAATTTCTTTGTGGATCTGAGCCTAGAAATTACATTCTGGTGCCTGGGCTTTTGCCAGCCCATTTACTGTTGGCATCAGGCACCATTAAGACCCTCCTAACAGCCTCCTCACTGCTGCTGCCGTCCCCTGTGCACTTATCTGTCTTGCGTAACATCATCCGCCTGTGTGCTGCCCACGGTCTCCATTGTGCATCTCCGTACACTCGAAACATGCCTACACAGCCCTGGAAGCTGTGCAGAAGCATACTATTTGCAAGGGCTCCTGGCTTGCCTGCTTAGTTGATTTTTAATAAGATTTAAAAAAAAAAATGTTGCTGCATTTATATGTTACTAAGGACTCTAGATTTAATTAGGAATTTTGTGTTTAGAGCTCCACTGTGACCTTAACATTAATGGACTTATTTAATAAGGCTCTACAAACAGCAGTGAAAATTTACAAAACCAGTGGAAGCAACAAGTATAGTAACCTACAGCAACCAATAAGTTTCATTAGCCAAGAACAGTTACTTGGAATACTGATTTAAGAAAGCTATATTGGATGTGGAACTATAGCTGGTAGCAACCAGTTTTCTTGTTACATTTTCTTAATGAATGCAAGATAATGCCTGATAATGGCAATTGCACAGCCTTTGCACATCAGATCTACATGATATATTTACACAACAGGTAACCAATAATTGATGACTCTTAAACAGAGGCATCATGCCAGGGTGCCTAAAACTCAAGGCACTCCTGGGGACCCAGCTTGAAATGTCGTGGAGCTTATTGCATAACATAAAAATGGGCAGGTTTTCTTGTTCTTTAAAGGAGTTGTAAAGTAAAAAAAGATTTCACCTTAATGCATAGATTGCATCTGATGCTTCCCCCCCCCCCCCCGTGCCCCCGTTTTACTTACTTGACTTCTCGAAAGTCCCGCACGCGGTCCCGAGATCCTCTTCGGCACTCAGCCTGGCCGCTGATTGGCTAGAGTGGGTGGATTGAGATGTCAATTACATTTAGTGACGCTGTGTGCCGAATGATACAGTGAGCGGCTATGGTCGCTTACTGTATCACGGGAGCGCGCCCACAATTACTGACCACCATGTGAGCTCTCTTGCATGACTGTGGTCAGTACTTGCGAGGAGGACCAGAGACAGACGCTGAGGGACCCCAGAAGACATGGATCGGGGCCACTCTGTGCAAAACGAACTGCACAGTGGAGGTAAGTATAACATGTTTGTTATTTTAAAGGAAAAACATTTTTTCCTTTACTAACCCTTTAACATCTCTCTCTCTCGCTTCGGTTTTGTCTTTCATGTCTTTATTTCTCAGAAGGAGAAAGAGCACTAAGAAAAATAAACAAACAATCAGTGCTCTGGTTATTGGAAGCAATTGTGCCCCATCATTGGTGTCAATGGGAGGAATAGTTTCTCTATTGTTGGTGTCAGTGGGAGGAATTGTATCTTATAGTTGGTGTCAAGGGGAGAAAATTGTCCCCCATCATTGTTGTAATCACAAGGAATTATGCCCCATTGTTTGTACCAGTGGATGAAATAGTTCCCCAAGGGCCAAAAAAAAAGCAGGCAAAGGGCCGCATCTGGCCCCATGGCTACAGTTTGGTGACCACTGATCTAAATTTTAACTGCTATTCACTGCATGATAAACAAGCCCTAACAGAAATTACCATAGGCAGTCCACTGAAAACTTAGGATACAGGATGCAATTCTACAATATTTTACAACACAACAGGTTAATATAAATTGATTATTCTTGTTAGTATATTAATCATTAGCCCATTAATGTGTCTGAGGAGCTGCATTGTTAATTCTGATGCTCTGTGAATACTGTTGTGGAATAAAAGGTTAGAGATCCACTGCTCTAAGCTTTCCTCTTATCTTCAACGCCTCTGCAAGATTAATTGGACCAAGATGCTACGGTCTTCTGTGTTCATTTCAGGTACTCAGTGAGGAGTCAAATAAATTAAAGCGTATTTGCTGTACTACAGAGGTTATTAGAGTAACTGGCATCATTCAGAAACACTGCTGAATTTGACTACATGAACTTGGATCTGTATTCAAAATGTAAAGTGCAAAGTGTTAGCCAGTGTTTTGCCCAAAATATATGAATATAGCAAACAAATCTGCTAAACAACTATATAAAAGAGGTCATAGTCTAATCTTCCTGCCTAGCAAAGAAGAGAGAGATAGAGGAAAAGTTTAGCTAAACATAACTATTAATCAAAAAAGTAGTTTTACCTTTTCATGTAGTGTGCAAAACTGTACAACTTACAACATATAATATCCAAATGAAGACCAGGCCTTTTCTGGCACATTTTGTTTACAAGTAAAAATCTTCATAGGCAAGGTTTTAAAATGTTTAACAGGTTAGCCCTTTAGAGTTAGAGGAGGTTTAGGGATAGAATCATTGCTCTTGCGTGAAGGTTCGTGGGGATACCTCACATGTGTGGTGCGAACACCATTTACAGTTGCAAGAAAAAGTATGTGAACCCTTTTGGAATGATTCTGAGTGAGTGAGTGAAGAACTTATATAGCGCAGCACATGCGAACTAAATCGCCTCTGGGCGCTCGCTGTTCCTGTCTCTTTTGATATCAAAAGAGATGAGTTTCTGCACAAATTGGTCATAAAATGTGATCTGATCTTCATCTAAGTCACAACAATAGACAATCACAGTCTGCTTAAACGATTAACACACAAATAATTATACCTCAGACAGGAGGCTCATATCTTATGCATTATCTTTCTTTAATAATGCCCATAGCAGAAATACAGTAAACATTTATTGTAACTTAAAAGAAAAAATTCAAAGAACTACCCTTCCCAGCAGTCCCTGGGCCAGCGTAGCCCCTCCCAGACCGTAATCTATATAAGGGACTGTCTGAGGTAACCTATTCCTCTTTCTTTCTGCTCATGGCAGAGCACACAAGATAAGTATTTCATGTACCTTTATTATTTACAGGATAGGTACTTCTTGTATCTTTATTATTTACAAGATAGGTGTTTCATGTACCTTTATTGTTTGATTGTATATATGGTCTCTGATACCGAGTGCCCTGGTGTCGGGTGATTTTGTTCAGTCTTGACTGATATGTTTGAGGTATTGTGGAACATGGGGAGTTTCCCTGGAATTCCTCCCTGATACCGAATGCCCCGGTGTCAGGTATTTTGTCGGAATTGATTGTTCTGTAGTTTTTGGAAGATGTGGAATACTGGGGGTTCTCCCTGCTATCCCCCGTTTCTGCGCTTTATTTCTGTCTGCCTGACACCGGAGCGGTGTCAGGCAGATATGTTTGAGAGGCCACGTTTGTTTGTTTCCAATTCTTTGCTCGGGTTTTTTCCCTTTCTTTGACACCGGAGCACTGCGGCGTCCGTGCGGGATCCGCGCTGTTTTTCATTCGCTCCCTCGGCGGGCGCCATGCCTGGGCAACTGTCCCCTCCCCACGCTCCCCTTCGCGCGCTCAGGTGGGGGGCGGGGTCTCCGCCGCGGCCGCTCCTCTCCTCCTCTCCTCTCTTTCGGTGCCTCTCTCGGTATCGAGAGCGAGACGGGGGAGAACGGTTCTCATCGACCGTTCCGTCCCTCACAACCTCGGGCCAATAAGAACTCCAGAGGCCGTAGTCTCGCGAGACTTCGCCTCTGGAGTTAGAATCTTGTCAGGCTCCCCTCACACCGCAGGATGTCCTTCCCAGCGGTGTCGTAGCCAGGAACCTGCTGCTGTTTCACCATGCTTTCAACCACTAGATGGCAGTACATCTTTTCAGATATATATATATAAATATATATATTTCATTCCAATGAATCAATATCTAATAAATAAATAAATAAATAAATAAATTAAATTAAATAATTTAAATAACGAATCTACAATAAATAATTCAATATATACTCAAATTATATTTCTGGGGAATTTATTCCCTAGAACATATACCTTATTTATCCTAATAAATAAATAATCAATATGTAGATAGATCAATAAATCAATAAATTAAATAAAGAAATTATAGCATGTTTATCTCCGGGGAATTTATTCCCTACAACATACTCCTAATAAATAATGTATTAAATAACTATCTAAGGATTGAATGAATAAATACATTTATTATTAATGATATTATTATTAATATATATTATTACTTATAATATATAACTAAATCCATTATTCAATTTTACAAATAATAAATTATAGATGGATTATACAAATTATATATTCATTATATAAATAAATTATACAAATATGTATAAAAAATTGTATTGAATTGTACAAAGATTCTACAATTTAATGAATATCATGGCATTGTTCATGCCGGTACCCCGGATAGGGTGGACACAGTCCTAGGAGGCCAAATCTCAACAGTGTTACACAGTTGCCAAAACTGATCGGTAGACCAATCTTTACGACCATGGCGTCGGTTACCCCCGCCTGCACACCATATGCCCGGACCATCCGGCAACGGTCTACCGCCCCTGAGAAGGGCTGGGCGTTCCAAAACGCTGCCACGTTTCTGTGGCCCTTGACTCCCCGACAGGGGAAGTAAATAATATGTCCCAGGCAGTACCCTACCCGGACTGCCGACCCACTGCCCTCCCAGACTCCGACCGACCCCCGAGCCTCGGGGAGATGCACATGCAGAGGCAGCGATCCGTTAGACGGACTAAGCCAGACCCATTCGTGGACTCTTCCAGAGTTGTCCGCGGAGTCTGAGGCGGCTAACACCTTGAGTCTGAGGTTGTAGATGATGAGAATGATGATGAGTGTTAGGGCAGTGGGCACATGGCGCTCTATGACGACGCCAACCCTGTTCCCAGGGTGACACTCTATGGATTCTCGTAGAGAGCCATTATAGATCCGGGGGCGATATGCCATCCACACTCCGATGACTGGGCACCTCCACCCGAGGTGATCCAATATATCACATAATGGACCCGGAGATCGGTCGAAAAACTCACCGAATCATTTTCAGGGCGTAACCCCCTTCCTTTACCATTTATGGCTGTGCATATTCCAAGACGGTAGGGCTCTATTCCATCCCGGATGAGCCCAAACGTCATCAAAGTCTAACACGGTACAGTGCCGGTCTATCAGGATTATAGGACCGGAGATGGACCTAGTCCCTCTTTCCTCGGTCTTCAGACCTGAACACCGCCCTAATAGACAACGAATTGCAGGGCCTCTGGTTCACCCAAACGATAGTGGAGACGGATCCGCTCTCCCCGGGTTTCCCCAACAACGTCTTCCTGGTCAGGAAAGGAGGGCGGTTATCGCCCGGTAGTAACTTGAGAAATCTCTCGTAATTACTGTATACAGTGACGACATTCTGCGACACAAAGGGTGAGGTTGATTATCTACTTGGACGACCTACTCTTAATGGCTCGTACCCCTCGCCTGGCGAACGAACACGCCTCCGGGACAGTTCCCCATAGATCACGGGGAATCTATCCTCTCCCCATCTCAGGAGGTAGAGTTTTAGGGTTCTTGGTGGACACCAACCTAGTGATCCTTCGGCTACCCATGACCACTTGGCCGCCATCTGCACGAGGTCAGTATCGTGCTGGGCTAACGACGGGTATCCTTACGCGGACTGGCTCGCCTGGTCGGCCTGTTTCCGGCGTTAATCCAGGCCATTTGTCCAGCTTCTTTTCACTATCGAGACCTTCAGAGTCTCAGTCCCTACGTCTTTGCCAGGGGCTTCACTGTGCAGACGTCGTCACTCTGGACACGGAAGCCATAATTGAACTACGGTGGTGGCTACGTCAGGTCGACAGACGGCACGGCAGGTCCACCTGCAACTCCACGACGGATTCATCTTGGAATAGGTTGCCAACCACCTCGGTTGGGGTACTCGATGCGGTCCCTCGTCCACAGGAGGGGCGCGGCCCACAGCGGAGTCTCTGCTGCACGTTCACACGTGGAAATCCTGACGACCGTCTTGCCATCAGGACCTACGGTGTGTTCTTGCGTATGGACACCGTATCCGCGGTCCAGTACGACCTTCGCTTGGGGGGTCCTTGACCCAAAATCCTAACGGATCTAGCAAGATCTCTGACATTTCTGCCTGGAACGCGACATCGTTCCAGCTGCGAAATGTACCCCAGGCACTTCCGCTATGGTGTTAGATTGGAATTCTCGTTACCCGCCCAATTCCATCGACTGACGACTGCACCGGTCAGTGTTCCTGGCCCTTGCTCCCTTATGGGATCCTTTCTCTCCCCAGTCTGTACGGGGATCTGCACCCTCTATTCACGACGCACGTCCTACTTCTCTTCGCATGGTTGGGTTTTCGGGGTGTCGGTCACGGACAGCGACCTTTTCTTTTATAACGGGGGTTTCACTTGCCTTGATCTAGGCCTTGGGACTAGATATACATTTCGATCATCCGGAGGACTCTGGGTTAGTTGGTGATCAACGACAAGTTAACCTCATGAAGGCGTTCGTCTGATATGACCAACTACCTGGTGGACTCGTTTGAGTCCGGGAGGTCCTATAGCTCCCCTGCGCCTTCCGCGCTGCGAACTCGGACTACCGCTCCCTTGTAGACTTACTACCGGTGGGATAACACCCATGGTGTACCGACTTAGTAAGCGTTAAGTTCAACGCCCATCACACCCAGGGTATCAACGCTCTTGGGAGGTGATCAGTGGTCCTGACCACGCGCCAGGACTGGGGGGACAATCTCACTCTGTCGGAGGTTATTGTCGTTTGAGCTACTGCCCCCTCGTGTCTGATTCCGTCAGACGCATATCGGGTGTCACGACGTTGGCCATTCCAGGCGTCGGATCCCGCCTCGGAGAGTCAGGGTTTTTCCGTCGTGCGTAGGACAGCGGCGGGACTTCATCGGTTTTTTCTACCCGTTCTTCCCCGCACATCGTACTCCGTTGTCTACGGATTTCTTAGTCCTTCACGGTCCCACTGCGATCTTCGCATCTCTTCCTACTCCTCATTCCTACGCTAAACCTCAGTTTCTGGTTTCCTCAGCTACGCTAGCCAGAGGGGTACGATCAATCATGGAAATGGCAGGGTCTTACGTAACCCCGTTGGGCGCCCACCCCTCCAGAGGAGCGGTGGCTCCTAGGTCATCACCCCGGGCGGCTCCCTATAGGATTTACGGCTAGCGGCGGACTGGTAACCACGATTGCTTTCCGCCAATTCTGCTTGGATCGGAGGAACACATATCTATATCAATTTTGTAGTTGTTTCATTTGTTATCATCTATATATGCATTGTTATAGCTTTGAACTTGCATAAGATATGAGCCTCCTGTCTGAGGTATAATTCGAGATTTTCCTAGCTTGTGACGGAAAATATTGATTATATGAAGACAGGAGGCGAGTATCTTCCCTCCCGACCCAACCCTGTCACGAGGTTGTCTCTCTCTCGTTCTAGACTGTTGAACCACACACCCTGCAAGTCGGAGGCTGGTACGCCCCGGGAGTTCGTTTTCACTAACCCCGTCGGGATTGCTGTTCCGTTTCGATCCATGGGTTTAGTTCACCGCAGATGGAGGCTCCTACTACGTTCCAGATCCGGAGTCGGGATGCCGTTGACTGAATCCGTTGGTCCATGTTCCTGAAGACGACTGACCGGTCGGCTCCGAATGGTTTTGGTTTTCCTATAGTCCCCGTTGGGATGAAGTTGGTCCGGATGAAGTTGGTCCGTGTTGGCCTTGTCCTTTCGTTTCCTCCAGATTCAGATGTTGTACTCCGGTCGGAAGGTTCCCGGCAGCCGCGGAGATGTCTAATTGGACTTTCGGTTCCTGTTTACACTGATTCGCATGAAGAAAGAGGAATAGGTTACCTCAGACAGTCCCTTATATAGATTACGGTCTGGGAGGGGCTACGCTGGCCCAGGGACTGCTGGGAAGGGTAGTTCTTTGAATTTTTTCTTTTAAGTTACAATAAATGTTTACTGTATTTCTGCTATGGGCATTATTAAAGAAAGATAATGCATAAGATACTCGCCTCCTGTCTTCATATAATCAATATTTTCCGTCACAAGCTAGGAAAATCTCGAATTAAATGTTACCATGTTTTTATTGAACACACCATGTAAACATTCACAGTGCAGGTGGAAAAAGTATGTAAACCCCTGTATTTAATAACTGGTTGAACCTCCTTTGGCAGCAATAACTTCAACCAAACGTTTCCTGTAGTTGCAGATCAGACGTGCACAACGGTCAGGAGTAATTCTTGACCATTCCTCTTTACAGAACTGTTTCAGTTCAGCAATATTCTTGGGATGTCTGGTGTGAATCGCTTTCTTGAGGTCATGCCACAGCATCTCAATCGGGTTGAGATCAGGACTCTGACTGGGCCACTCCAGAAGGCGTATTTTCTTCTGTTTAAGCCATTCTGTTGTTGATTTACTTCTATGTTTTGGGTCGTTGTCTTGTTGCAACACCCATCTTCTGTTGAGCTTCAGCTGGTGGACAGATGGCCTTAAGTTCTCCTGCAAAATGTCTTGATAAACTTGGGAATTAATTTTTCCTTCGATGATAGCAAGCCCTGACGCAGCAAAGCAGCCACAAACCATGATGCCCCCACCACCATACTTCACAGTTGGGATGAGGTTTTAATGTTGATGTGCTTTGCCTCTTTTTCTCCACACATAGCGCTGTGTGTTTCTTCCAAACAACTCAACTTTGGTTTCATCTGTCCACAGAATATGTTGCCAGTACTGCTGTGGAACATCCAGGTGCTCTTGTGCAAACTGTAAACGTGCAGCAATGTTTTTTTTTGGACAGCAGTGGCTTTCTCTGCGATATCCTCCCATGAACTCCATTCTTGTTTAGTGTTTTACGTATAGTAGATTCGCTAACAGGGATGTTAGCATATGCCAGAGACTTTTGTAAGTCTTTAGCTGACACTCTATGATTCTTCTTCACCTCATTGAGCAGTCTGTGCTGTGCTCTTGCAGTTATCTTTACAGAACGGCCACTCCTAGGGAGAGTAGCAGCAGTGCTGAACTTTCCCCATTTATAGACAATTTGTCTTACCGTGGACTGATGAACAGCAAGGCTTTTGGAGGTACTTTTATAAACCTTTCCAGCTTTATGCAAGTCAATTCTTAATCGTAGGTCTTCTGAGAGCTCTTTTATGTAAGGCATCATTCACATCAGGCAATGCTTTTTGTGAAAAGCAAACCCAGAACTGATGTGTGTTTTTTATAGGGCAGGGCAGCTGTAACCAACACCTCCAATCTCATCTCATTGATTGGATTTCAGTTGGCCGACACCTCACTCCAATTAGCTCTTGGAGATGTCATTAGTCAAGGGCAGGCATGTCCAAAGTCCGGCCCGCGTTCCGGTTTCGGACGGCCTGCCTGGTCATTTTGAAATGTATGTCTTTTGTGGCCCCCAACGGATCCCTGAGCGCCAACCGCATGAACCGTTGAATCGCTTTTCAGGCTTGCAAGTAACAATGGTAAGCAGACACTGGTGAACGGCACCAGGTGGGGCTTGACCCCTCCCAGTACTCACCAAGGCAGATAATGAACAGGCATATAGAAAGTGGGGTTTCCGCGGTTACTGTGCATTCCACGGAGGGCGATGTAATTATCCGTGATGGTTATGTAATGTATATTCAACTTTTTAATTAATATCATCAATTTAAATGAATATGAAATTTTTGGCCATTATTTGCACCTTTAGTGCAAGAAAAGCTCAAGAAAAATGCAGTCTGCAGTCTTGTGGGAGACGTATGTTGCATAATGTACTGCCGCATCAGAAGATATGGTAGAGCTCTACAGTCCGATGTAACATGTCTCCACCTCACTATTTGTAACCAACGCTCCATTTCTGTTTCTTTCTTTAGCCCTGGGGCCTTCTGCATTCAGAAAAAATATTGTCAATTTAAACCTCCTGGTCACATTGGTGCATACACCTAATGACTCTATGCACTGTATATGATTAAGATTTCTGGAGCCATTGTTGAGACTCATTGGTCCTTCATTTGTCCTGGCCCCTTTTGGGGTTTTCGGGTTTGGAATTGGTGTCCCCCTTTGCTTGTTGGCACACTTATAGCGGTTCTCTTTCCTGCGCTTGAGTTATGACTTCCATCTGTTGAATCATCAGCACACAAGAAAAACCTTGAAAAATCTGAAACTGCATAATCTATTGTCACTGAAGAAGACCTTCACTATCCTTGTTGAAAAGCGTTGGATTTTCTTCTGTCCCATTACCAATGTACAGTTGATCAATAGGTCATTCACTGGTTTGGTTCAATGCAGACATACATGCTATGTGTTTGTTTCTACTGATCCAAAGTTTTATCTGATGTTCCATTAACAAACTTTGTATTTTGTATGTTTTTTTGTTTCTGGTCCGTTAAAATCCCACTCCTTGAGGAAAACTTTTTTGTTCATTCCCTAAAGGTAAAGGCACCAGAGTGCTGAAATGTTCAATAAGGTGAAGAACTGGAGAATTCTCAAAAAGGTAGGGACCTCTTTATCACCCGGAGGAAGCCATGGTTGCAATGGAACTAATCTACAAGAGAAAATATAAGGAAAGGCTTTCTGTTAACACAAGTAAAAAAAAAAAAAGACCCTTTACCTGGTACAGCAGGTTTATCCAATCAATCTGATTGGAAACAGTTTGCATATCGAAGTTATAAGGGATCTGGTCAGGAGCAGGGTGTAAGGGCTCTGAATCAGAGATAACGATAAAGTCTTCAGGATCTGTTGGAGATAAGGGTCCAACAGGTCAGAACTAGGGGCTCTAGCAAATGGCGTTAGAGCACCAACAGTTGTGTCATCACTCTGGACCTGGGGGGCTTTCTGCTGTAAACCAGCTTGATGTGAAAAGCACCACATTGCCAAACACTGTTCAAAAGGCATACACCAGTAAATTATTGCCACATCCAGAGGCTTACATACACTAAGACATCAGAGAATGCATTACACCAAAGGCTGTAGCACTGCTCTAAATCTTGAGAGCACTCTGCAGCTAATTGACACACAGGCCTGGAAAGCACCACAATGCAGAGCTTACTTACAAATGCCACATAGCAGTACAACACACACAGTACTGACCTGTAAATTCTCCTAATCTTATAATACTGACTATATACTCTTTCACAGTACTGGTTCATATGTTCTCTTACTCCTGCACACACAAGAAAAGCACAGCAAGGAAGAAAACACTTGTGACTGATTGAGGAAAATCAATAAAAAAATCAATCAGATAGTGGACTACAAGAGCGTTTCCCTGGTCCAGAGTCTGTAGTATGAACACTGACAAAACAATAAACCTGTATTGCAGGCTATCACAGACTAAACTCTGGCGTACATAAGTTGTACATCAAGCTGTGCAAAAAATAATAACTTATAAGGGCTGTGTCCCCAAGAGAGATTGCTACACAAAATTGTACACAATTTTATAAAAAATAACACGGTAATTTAAGTTAAAACTTTAACACTTTGTGTTTCCATATCCCAGGAGATTCATATATATTTATAATCACTTATCAGCACTTGGATGTCACATAATGCAAATACTGAAAAATATACTGCTTAATCCCATGACCACCTGGATTTTCCCCTGGATTTGCTTTACAGGGATACTTACCAAGGAAGTCAACAGAGGCTGTACCACTGCTCTGAAACTATAGAGCCCTGGGGCCAACTGACACAGCACAGAAAGGTCCGGAAAACACCACAATGCAAAACCCAGTGCCTAAAGATAACTTCTAGTTTATTTTCACATGGGCCTACTTACGGAGTTAGTCTTCCAATGCTGGATCACACCAGAGGCTGTGCCATGCTCTGGACTTGGAGAGTACCCTAAGGCCCCATACACACGAGAGGATTTATCCGCGGATACGGTCTAGCGGACCGTATCCGCGGATAAATCCTCTCGAGGATTTCAGAAGATTTCTATGCGATGGCGTGTACACACCATCGCATTGAAATCCGCGCCGAAATCCTCTGGCGATGACGTGTCGCGCCGTCGCCGCGATTATGACGCGGCGACGGGCGCGACGCTGTCATATAAGGAATTCCACGCATGCGTCAAATCATTACGACGCGTGCGGGGAATCCCTTTGGACGGATGGATCCGGTGAGTCTGTACAGACGAGCGGATCCATCCTTTGGGATGGACTTCAGCAGATGGATTTGTTGAGCATGTCAGCAAATATTCATCTGCTGAAAATCCATCCCAGGGGAGATTTATCCGAGGATAAATATCCGCAGGAGTGTACACACCATAGAATCTATCCGCTGAAACCCATTTGATGGGATTTATCTGCGGATAGATTCTATGGTGTGTACGGGGCCTAAGGCTAACAGTACACTGAGGTCTGGAAAGCACTACTGGCAGTGCCCAGTGTCCAAAGGTCACATTCCAGGCATGCCCACAAGCTTCAGTCAAGTGAGATTCAGGGAAACACCAACTTGGATAGCTTTTTGTGCAGAGCCCAGCTCATGCAGCATAATAAACATCTTGACTGATGAGAAAAAAACATCCATGAAGTGCACAGAATGGTAAAAATCGTAAAATTTTAAATAGAGTTTTTCTCTCCAGAGCCAAGGAAAAAAAGTCCAACCTCCAGTGGGGTTGGGGGACTAGTTTTTATTGTGTTTTTCTGTTTGACAGTATCCATCTCCTGAATGTAGCTGCACATAACCAAATTGTCAAAGACAATGGTCAATATAGAAAATATATTTTGTATAAAATAAAATGCATTATAGTCTGTAGCTCCTTTAAAAATAAATTCTTCTAAGAAAAAGTTCCTGGGGGCTTTATAAAAAAGGTAACCAGCTGAATGCCAATGAACTAATTACTTGTAAAGGAATCCACAACAGCTCTAGAATATGAAGCATGTACTGAGACACTTGGGCTACCTCTTATTACGAGTCAATTGTTAGAAACATGTTGGGCTGGTGCAGTTCTTTCTGCAAAGTCTTCTCACTACCCCAGTAATACACTACACATAAACACTGCACCATTCAAAAAGCAGCCAAGGCTGCCTGATCAGAAGTACTTGAATCTGTCTACAATAATAAATCTTTGGTAAAGAGAGACATGAAGCATCACACAAGTCATTTGGAAGCATAGAGAAAATACAAGTGTAGAAGTTTATTTTTAAAAATTCTTACATAGGTAAAGAGAGCTCTTTCCTTGCATCTCATTTAGAAAAACAATTACACTAAGGCGGGGAATCAAATTTCCCCTGAAATCCTGTTAGCAGCCCAACGACAACAGCTAAAATGTAATTTCCAATTCATGCTTAAAATATATATTATTCCAGGGAAACAGCCATTGCATAAAATCTAAGTAAATACATTTTAAATCAGTTCTAAATGTTGAAAGTAATACACTGCAAAAGCACCTAAAGTGAAATGTACTGCCTGCTTTTATTTATTGGGTAAGCTACACAATATACTGAGCAGCGTTCGCACTCAATTTTTGGATATTCTTTGGAAGAAAAAAAAAAAAATTAATTAACATTGTATTATTTATTTTTAATAATTAAAATGTTATTGGGATGATGAAGAAAGTGTTACAGTTTTGAGTATAATCAGTAAAACATGACTGAAGACATTTATCAAGGTCGTACAATGCAACAGCATATAACAAATGTTTAGCCGTTAGTGTACAACAAATATTTTAAAGAACAGAGATATTTTGGTGTTAACTGCGGACACCCAGTAGTAGGTGTCTCATTTTAAGTAGGATAATTAGTATAAAATAACATTATATCAAAATATAACAGAAATAAGAATGGAAGTAGAGCATTGAACAAACAAAGAACAATTACAGTGTAAGGCCCCATACACACGATAGAATCCATCCGCTGAAAAATCCCAGCGAATGGGTTTCAGCGGATAGATCCTATGGTGTGTACACTCCAGCGGATCTGTTTCCGCGGATATTTCTCCCCTGGGATGGATTCCAGCAGATCGAATATTTGCTGACATGCTAGTCTGTATAGACTCACCGGATCCATCCGTCCGAAGGGATCCCCCGCATGAGTCGTAATGATTCGACGCATGCGTGGAATTCCTTATATGACAGCGTCGCGCACGTCGCCGCGTCATAATCGCGGCGACGGCGCGACGCGTCATCGCCAGAGGATTTCGGCGCGGATTTCAATGCGATGGTGAGTACACTCCATCGCAGAGAAATCCGCTGAAATCCTCGAGAGGATTTATCCGCGGAAACGGTCCGCTGGACCGTATTCGCGGATAAATCCTCTCGTGTGTATGGGGCCTTACTTCTCGAGAATATATACCATTTGTGATATGAGCAAATCCACAGAGAGTTGGCACCGGAAATACAGGGTAACCACGTCAAGTAGGTAGGCGTTTCAACCAGCCGATAAATGTGTAAATTGAGTGTAAATGTGTAAATGAGTATAGGAACATGGTCCAAGGGGTCCACTGTTTGTGAACATTTTCAGTAGTTTCTATAGGTACCATCTCCTCCATGTTGTAATCACACGTTCTATCACACGTAACAATTCAGCAATTGTTGGTATATTACTTTATTTCCAATGTCTGGGCATAAGCAACTTTGCAGCGTTTAAAAAATGTCTAGTTGGAGACATTTTATATCAACTCATGGCAATTAGCAATGTGCAATAGGCAACAGGCAGAGCCAAGTGTTATTTTCATCTCAGTAATGTGTCCAATTAACTCACACACCTTATGCCAGAAAGGAACGATTTTTGGCATCCCCACCAAATATGTAGCATAGCTACTCTAGCTTGTTGACATCTTAAACATTTATGTGCAAAAACGTTAGCTTGCTGTCATTGTTCATCAGTGAAGCTTGTTTGAAGTGCCCTCACCCAATGTGTTTGGGATTTTAGAGGGCTCTTCCTTGTCTGCCAATTGAAGCTATGAGTAGATGAGGGAGGTGGTTTTCTCAACAGGATTAACTGAAAGGCATGTAGATTCAAAAGGGGACAGGGATCTAAAAATTCTACGTTTGTCTAGAGATACTGACACATAGTTGTGCAATTGGCAATAAGTCCAAAAAGAAAGGTGGTGCTGGGGGCACAAGTCTGATTTAATGGTGTCATATGACATCAACTTGTTGTGGATAATGCAATGCATCCTTAGAAGAGGAGTCCTTTCATCTTTGGGTGGTATAAGGTGTGCATCTAAACCCGGGGGGAAAGTCGGGATTCAGTGCAATTTGGGTAAGCAGACCAGGAGATGAAGAGATTATATACTCCCTGGTGACTCTCTTAAACACTTCAAATGTTGCACCTACAAGGGGGTTAAACCTGATCGAACTTGGGAGTTTCCTCTATGGAATCCATGGTAGGCATCTTAAGGAATAGATTACCATAGCTCTGTCTAAACTCACCCAGTCCTTATTGTCGCCATGGCAGTTCCAATCTATGATTCTCGTCAAATGTGCGGCGTAGTAGCAGAATTTAAAATTGGGAAGCCCTATTCCACCACTATCCTTTGGTCTGGTAAGGATGTTGAGATTGATGCACAGTTTTCGGCCCATCCAAATGAAGCTATGGGGAATGGAATGTAAGCGCTTACATTTTTTTTGAGGAAGAGTAATTGGTAGGGTATGAAAATATCCTAGTATTCTAGGGAGTATAGTCACTTTAAGGATTGCTGCTCTACCAAACCAGGAGAATGGTGAGTTGTAATCCCAAATATTTAAGGGCAGCAGTTTCCCATTCAAAATAGCAAGTGGATCGTGCCATGGCTAACGATTCTGGAGAAAATGCAAGATTAATGGCTTCTGACTTGTTTTAGTTGATTTTCATATTGGAAACGTAACCGTAGTGTTTGAAGTCCTTAACTAGATTCTGTATAGAAATGTGTAAAAAAAGAAAAAAGGACAGAAGATTTAAATAGATGGAAAGATGGAAAAAAATACTGAAGGTCCACTTTAAGTGCTTGTGCACATGTTCTGCTTCCTATTTGTTTTTAATATCCATTTGTATCTCAATTCAATTATTACAGGACAGCACTAGTTTCAATAAACATTTTTAAAATTGTAATAGAAACGTTAAAAACTCAAGCTATATTATTAGGCAGTTTTCTTAGAAATTATGCCGCGTACACACGATCATTTTTCGGCATGAAAAAAATTACGTTTTTCGGCATGTAGAAAAAACTTTGTTTTTTCCAACTTCATCATTAAAACGACGTTTGGTGAAAAAATAAAAAAATAAAGGAACAGGGGAATGGAATACTATAAACAAGTTGGGACTTTATATGGAGTGCGCAGTTTAGGGAAAAACAGCCATCAATATAATTGTAATTATAAATATTTTAATATTTTAATTTAAATTAACAGGTCTCCACTGTGTGGGTGGTGTTTTAGATCCGCGTGCATCTCATTAGGTTGACGCTCAGGCGGGGATGTCCTCCCACCTTGATGCACGCAGAGTGACGTTGGGGGGGTGTGCTTGGACCATGCCTACATTAGTCCACCCTGTGCTGGCCCCACGCTTGGTCCTTAGTCCCTGAACAACCACTTCCAAGCAACTTATTTCCATGTTCCTACACAAGTTAAAGTTACTCTACCTGGACGTTTACAACACCTAGATACTGGAGCTTTTTTATGTGATGGTAGATTATACTATTTTATACAATTGAATCTCTATATTTCCAACATGAATTTACTATATTCTGTGGATTATGGAGTTGCATAAAATTTTTATTTATATTACTAATACCATTATCTCTTATGGAAGCCCATATACCACGGTTGCCATCTTTCATTCTGTTTTGGGTTCCAGCCATTATGGATAGGCTCTCATGCACCCAGGGGGCTCTGTGGGGGTGCGCGTTACTGGCACACGCCCCCTCAGTTCCCTTGCCTGACACTTCTGGTGGACCTCCTGTTTCCATGGGCCACGACATGTCCTTATACACAGCACGCCTGTCTGTAATTTTACTATAGGATCGGTTTTCATCTTAATTGATATACATAGCAATTCCTCTGCCATATGTTAATTTATTATGGAACCTTACTTTTTTACATTTTTGTATTTTATTCTAGATATGCATAACGCGCTTGCTCCTGACGAGTGGTAACACCAAAACCACGAAACGCGTAGAGCTATTTCTAAGCGGCGGCAGCATCCATTTGTCCTTGATATTTCCATATGTGACATCTAATTTTACCCTGTGGCACTTAGACTGAGTTGCTATCACACTAGGATCTCTTTCAAACTCTACCTTGCCGCCCATGGAGGTTGGAGGCTTTTTCCAAATGTGTAGTCGTGTCTATGTGATATCTGTACTTCAATACTCTATTTGTATGTGTTGATGAATTGAATCTATGGGAATTTTACAAACATCATCAAATATTGTCTTTTTATATATTTATGGTCTATTATATTACAAATCATTATTAATTTAATGTAATTACTGTTTACCTATACCTAATTAAAATATTTATATTTACAATTATATTGATGGCTGTTTTTCCCTAAACTGCACACTCCATATAAAGTCCCAACTTGTTTATAGTATTCCATTCCCCTGTTCCTTTATATATATTTTTTCACCAAACCGGGACGGAGGTACATGCTCCCTATTGGCCATGACCTCACTTAAAATCCCAATTGTTTCTTCTTTTTCACTAAAACGACATTGCCCACACACCATCGTTTTAAAAAAATGTTCTAGCAAAGCGGGGTGACGTATAACACGTACGACGACACTATAAAGGGGAGGTTCCATGCGGATGACGCCACCCTTGGGGCTGCTTTAGCTGTTTTCCTGTTAGTAAAAGACGATTTGCGCTTTTCTGTCTGTTACAGTGTGATGAATGTGCTTATTCCATTACGAATGGTAGTTTTACCAGAATGAGCACTCCCGTCTCATAACATGCTTCTGAGCATGCGCAGGTTTTTAACATTGTTTTAGCCCACACACACGATCATTTTTTACAACCCGAAAAACAACATAATTTAAAACGTCATTAAAAAATGCAGCATGTTCGAAAAAAAATTTACAACCCGAAAAATGATGTGAAGCCCACACACCATCATTTTAAATCTGTCTCAGCCAATCTGGAGGGAGAGTCTCGGACAGGCCCAAAAATTTGTGGACATCGCTGGACAGAGAGGGGGAAGAATCAACAACAAGTGGGACACAATCATTAAGTGGAACGAAATTTATTGGATATTTCAAACTTTTTTAACAAATAAAAAACTGAAAAATTGTTCAGCCCCCTTAAGTTAATACTTTGTAGCGCCACCTTTTGCTGCGATTAGGGCCCTTTCACACTGATGCGTTTTCCCCGCGTTTTTGCGGTAAAAATAGCGCTATTAAAACCCCCCCCATGCCCCTCTCCATTGAAATGAATTAAAAAACGCTGTAAAAACGCAGTAAAATCGCTGTGTTTTACTGCGATTTTAACGCTCCGTTTTTACAGCGTTTTTTAATTCATTTCAATGGAGAGGGGCATGGGGAGCGTTTTATGAGCGTTTTAATAGCGCTATTTTTACCGCAAAAACGCACCAGTGTGAAAGGACCCTAACAGCTGTAAGTTGCTTGGGGTATATCTCTATCAGTTTTGCACATCGAGAGACTGAAATTTTTGCCCATTCCTCCTTGCAAAACCGCTCAAGCTCAGTGAGGTTGGATGGAGAGCGTTTGTGAACAGCAGTTTTCAGTTCTTTCCACAGATTCTCGATTGGATTCAGGTCTGGACTTTGACTTGGCCATTCTAACAACTGGATATGTTTATTTGTGAACCATTCCATTGTAGATTTTGCTTTATGTTTTGGATCATTGTCTTGTTGGAAGACAAATCTCCATCCCAGTCTCAGGTCTTTTGCAGACTCCATCAGGTTTTCTTACAGAATGGTCCTGTATTTGGCTCCATCCATCTTCCCATCAATTTTAACCATCTTCCCTGTCCCTGCTGAAGAAAAGCAGTCCCAAACCATGATGCTGCCACCACCATGTTTGACAGTGGGGATGGTGTGTTCAGGGTGATGAGCTGATTTTGGTTTCATCTGACCAGAGCACCTTCTTCCACATGTTTGGTGTGTCTCCCAGGTGGCTTGTGGCAAACTTTAAACAACACTTTTTTATGGATATCTTTAAGAAATGGCTTTCTTCTTGCCACTCTTCCATAAAGGCCAGTTTGTGCAGTATACGACTGATTGTTGTCCTATGGACAGAGTCTCCCACCTCAGCTGTAGATCTCTGCAGTTCATCCAGAGTGATCATGGGCCTCTTGGCTGCATCTCTGATCAGTCTTCTCCTTGTATGAGCTGAAAGTTTAGAGGGACGGCCAGGTCTTCGTAGATTTGCAGTGGTCTGATACTCCTTCCATTTCAATATTATCGCTTGCACAGTGCTCCTTGGGATGTTTAAAGCTTGGGAAATCTTTTTGTATCCAAATCCGGCTTTAAACTTCTCCACAACAGTATCTCGGACCTGCCAGGTGTGTTCCTTGTTCTTCATGATGCTCTCTGCACTTTAAACGGACCTCTGAGACTATCACAGTGCAGGTGCATTTATACGGAGACTTGATTACACACAGGTGGATTCTATTTATCATCAGTCATTTAGGTCAACATTGGATCATTCAGAGATCCTCACTGAACTTCTGGAGAGAGTTTGCTGCACTGAAAGTAAAGGGGCTGAATAATTTTGCACGCCCAATTTTTCAGTTTATTTGTTAAAAAAGTTTGAAATATCCAATAAATTTCTTTCCACTTCATGATTGTGTCCCACTTGTTGTTGATTCTTCAAAAAAAATTACAGTTTTATATCTTTATGTTTGAAGCCTGAAATGTGGCAAAAGGTCGCAAAGTTCAAGGGGGCCGAATACTTTCGCAAGGCACTGTAGAATGCATTAAAAAAGAAACCTTCTGACTTTACAACCACTTTAATGTTGCTGTTAGAAAGGTCTGCGTATGTATGCAATTCCTTCAACAGGTTGAGAATGGTTAGTTCTGAACCTGTCACAAAGAAAAGGAGATCACCAGAATATGCTGCAACTTTATTATTAGTAGGAGACCCTGGATATCTGCGTTGGATCTGATGAGACACATTAAAAGCTCTAGCACTAAAACAAAGATTAGGTGGAAAAGGGGATAACCCTGCCTAATCCCATTATTTAAAGAGAAGTTTGCCAAGATAAGCTTATTAACCCTGACTGCCAATGTGGGTTGGGAGTAAATAATATTTATTATATTATACATATTGGCCCCCATTCCAATAAAAAGAAGTACAAATTTCATAAAGCTCCTGGTGATCAGGTCGAACGTCTTCTCTGCTTTTGATGAGATCAGTAACATCAGAATATCATTTGAACTGGTGAAGTGGATCAGGTTCAATGCTCCGCAAATGTCATCCCTAGCTTCCTTCTTGGTAATTAACCCCAACTGATCTGTGTGGATCAGGGATGAAAAAAAAAAACAGCAACAGGTGATTGACCAAGATTTTTGTAAAAATCTTAAGATCGACATTTGACTAGTCTTCACTTACAGTACTTTACAGAACTGGCCTTTACTTTCACATTCACAAAGCGTAAGACAAACTCAGTACCGCTGCTGACAGCCCAATCCAATCCAATCTTCATCCTTCTCCTCCCACATAAAGCTAGAGCTAGAACACAAATCAGGGCGGTGGTCGAAGAAACTACAGAACTTTCAAAACACCCCACAATGAAAAATAATGCTCCTCTCGCACCGCAAACAGGTAAGGAAATGACGACATAGGAACTTGATTGACAGAAAACTCATAGCATAAAAAAAACACAGATAAATGTGGTATGTATGAAAAAAAAAAAAAAAAAAAATGTGCAGAAAAATGCAGATGAATGCTCATAAAAATGAAGGTAAATGCAAATAAAAAAGCACGGAAACACAGGTGAAATGTGGAGAATAGGGCACGCTGGATAACAAGGAGACTTTAACAAACAGTACGTGACTGGCTCTAGAAATGTCAATATTGACTTCAGCCCTGGAAGGTTTTACCCCCTACTGACCAGGCCATTTATTGCGATACACAATTGCGTGGTCATACGACGATGTACCCAAATAAAATTGATGTCCCTTTTTCCCCACGAATAGAGCTTTATTTTGGTGGTATTTGATTCCTGTTATGGTGTTTATTTTTTGCGCTATAAACAAAAAAGTGCGACAATTTTGAATTATATATATATTTTTTACTTTCTGCTTTAAAACATATCCAATAAAAATAACGTAAATAAAAATAATGTAAAAAATCAAATTTGTTCATCTATGTAGGCCAATATGTATTCTGACACATATTTTTGGTAAAAAAAAATCCCAATTAGCATATATTGGTTGGTTTGTGCAAAAGTTATTGCCTCTACAAACTATGGGATGGCAGCACTCAGCGTTTAGTGGGACTGCGATAAATTGGACACCAAGTGACCCTTTTTGGGGACCAGTGACATCAATACAGTGATCAGTGCTAAAAAAAATGCACGGTTACTGTATAAATGACACAGGCAGGAAAGGGGTTAACATCAGGGGTGATCAAAGGGTTAAGTGTGCTCCTAGGGAATGCTTTCTAACTGTGAGGGAGATGGACTGACTGGAGGAAGACAGACATCTGTGTTCCCGATTAGTAGGAATCACAGATCTCTCTCTACCTATGTGACAGAATAATGGTCTGCATCTCCTACAAACGATCGCAGGTGGCCGGCGGGAGCGGGTCTCTGGCAGTGCGTGCGCCCCAGGAAGAGGTAACAACGTACAGGTACATTGTTTCACGCAGCTGGGCCGCCCTGTCACAGTATATGTATGGTGGGGGCGGTCCAGAAGCGGTAAATGCACCACAGCAGCACTTCAGAAGAGGGAAGCACACTCTATAGCAGGGGTATCCAAACCTTCTAAACAAAGGACCAGTTTATTGTCCTTCGAAAACTTTAGGGGGCCGCACTGTGAACAGCAGTAGAAGAAAATGTCTCTGCGTCAGTGGGAGTAAACAATGCTCCATGATTGATATTAGGGTGAGGAATAGTGCCTTATCATGGAGGTCAATGGAAGGATTAGTGCCCCATCATTGGTGTCAATGGGAGGATTAGTGCCCCATCATTGGTGTCAATGGGAGGATTAGTGCCCCATCATTGGTGTCAATGGGAGGATTGGTGCCCCATCATTGGTGTCAATGGGAGGATTGGTGCCCCATCATTGGTGTCAATGGGAGGATTAGTGCCCCATCATTGGTTTCAATGGGAGGATTAGTGCCCCATCATTGGTGTCAATGGGAGGATTAGTGCCCCATCATTGGTGTCAATGGGAGGATTAGTGCCCCATCATTGGTGTCAATGGGAGGATTAGTGCCCCATCATTGGTGTTAGTGGGAGGATTACTGCCCCATTGTTGGTGTCAGTGGGAGGATTACTGCCCCATTGTTGGTGTCTGTGACAAACTATGTCAGCAACAGTGAGGGGAATAATGCCCCAAGGGCCAGATAAAAACAAGCCAAGGGCCGCATCTGGCCCCCAAGCCGTAGTTTGGAGACCACTGCTCTATAGGAAAAACAAAGCAGCGAAGAAGGCACTTCCAAGCAGTGTTGCTCATCTTACTTCAAAAAAGTAATTAATTACAGTTACAAATTACTTCTCCGAAAAAGTAATTGCGTTCGTGACTCAGTTACTACATTGAAAAAGTAATTAGTTACTCAGCAAAATATTTTCTGAGTGTTTTTGTAAATGTACACCTTCTCTGTTTCAAGCTCTCCTACCCAGAAAAGTATGAGGGTCTGATATTCACAAGCCCCCAGGCAGTAGAAGCTGTGGCATTATGTCTGCAGACATCCGCTAACAAAGAAGGTGAGTGTACCAAGGACATGAAACTATTCGCTGATAATGGATATTAAGAATATGGGGTTAAAATGACAGTAAATTCTCCGCCTCCATGTCTCCAAATTCCCCAGCTTCACTGCTATATAAAATATTGGGGATCACACAAGACTGCTGCTTAAATTTATTGCTGATATAATCACACACTGGTCCGTCCATCCTCATCTCTTCTCTCGTCTTACCTTCTCAGCTCCACACCATGTGGCACAGCCATGGGCTGCGGGCTCCTCTGTTGTGGGTGGGACTGGAGGAGAGAATGCCGTCATGTTGAGGCGTGGAAGCGCCTATCAGGCACCTGTCCTGGCACACAGCTGGCAGCCAGGCCGCAGCCTCATTGTATTCTAGATCTGGATTGGCGGGGTCTGGTGACAGCGAACATCAATTTGCGTACAGACTAAGCAGCACAGATGACCATGAGGGGAAGAGTAATCAGTTAGATTACTCGTTACCCTCAAAAGTAACTGCGTTAAGTAACGGTGTTTACTTTAACGCAGTTACTGACAACACTGCTTCCAAGTGCAGTAATAAAACACTTTAATGACAAATGACTTTAAGGAAGGGTTAAAAACACTTACAAGATGGAAGTGAAAAACAGGCACATCAATAAATTCATAATGTCCAGCGGGATGGCACTGTGTCTCTGATCCAGGAAGGAGAGCCATGCAGTCAGAGCCAGCATGAAACACAGGCAAACAGAAGTGACGTCAGAGTGGGCAGGGCATGTTTCAGAGCATGCTCCGACACAGTGTTTCTCACTGCTGGTAGGATGAAATTTCCACCTGCAGCTGTCTTTACTCCCAGTAGTCATCCCGCTGGGTGTTATGGATCAATTGATAGGCCTGTTTTTCACTTCCATCTTGTAAGTTTTTTTAACCCTTCTTTGTCATTAAAGTGTTTTATTAATGCACTTAGAAGCGCCTTCTTCTCTACTTTGTTGTTCCTATAAAATGCAGATGAATGCATACGAGTTTTACACCATTATGTTTTTTACATCCTATTTTTAACCCTTAACTAAGTACAACCTGAATGTTTTATTATACACTAAAAATTCCCCTTTTGTACATCAAACCTTATCAAATTTGCCATTTCCTATATTATTTCATATGAATAAATTGTCCCTTTCCTCCATTACGTAGGGTAATCAGGCATCTTGTTATTTTCTTGGTTGAACAGGTGTCCTACTTGTAATTTAATTAGAATTTTCTCTAGCTTCTGACAGCATAAAGTCACAATCTAAATATTCCACCACATTGAAATCTAGAGAGCAGGACTTTTTGTCTGTTGCATGGAGGCAGCTAAGAATTGCAAAATTGTTCATTTCCTTGTCGCCTGTGTCACATTGGGATGCAAGAGCCACCAACAATTCTGGTAATTAGGTAAAACAGAACATCAGAAAATATGCATACTAGATCTAATGCATAGCAGATATTTTATTTATCTATTATAATCTACAGGAACAAAAAATGAACCGTTATATATATATATATTACACATTTTTATCTGCAAACATGCTGTAGGCCCACTACAGTTCACCAAAGAATCCTCTGTTAGATTTAATAGCCAATCCTCAAGTACAAATCAAAGCCCTGTTATTATTCTGAACAAAGGAGAAGCTGCTACTGCAATTATAATAATTACTAGCACAGATCACTAAAACTAGCATAGCAGACAATCATTTTCCTCTCAACATGCTGAAAGGAAGCCCCCTGTCATGTTAGGTTATGGATTATAGTTTCTATCACATCATGGTTATAGAATATACGTTATATCATCACATGGTTACGGAATATGTTTTTATATCATTACATGCCTAATCTTTATAAAATAAGTGATTTATTGGGGATTGATGTACAAAGTACCATTAGTTTAAAGCTAAGGCACTTGTTTAAAGCCGGAGCATAGAATATAGTCATTCCCACATCGCATTTTCTGACCCAGAATAACATATCGAAATACATTTTAGTTTAGCGTATACCGTTTTCATTATATTTGCAGTTATCAGTCCTTGTGACATCATAACAGGGTTCAGTCTATGACCGTCAGTTGAAGGACTTCACAGAACACCCAATGCCTCATGTAATCCAAACAAATGCCAACACATATTAAAGATGCAAGTGTTTGAGACGTTTTTGGAGTTTGTGTGTGAAGTGAGGCCTTGTGTCAGGCTATCACTCAATTGTTCTGTGTTTTTTTTTGTAAGTTATTAAAAAAATAAAAAAAAGATGCAAGTGGATGAAGTTTTACTTGGGCAGTATAAATGCACAACACGGATGTTTATGATTTTGTGTAGGAACCCTTTTTTAATAAGACAGACTTTGAAACATTGATGTTCTTCATTCATGCTGTTTAAGAATATTTCATGCATCTTTACTGGTGGTGTGCTGGCATCTGTTTGAATTGGATTATACGGTGCTGCTCATAGCTGTGGCACTGCTTTATTTCATAGACCTGAAGTATGATGTGCAAAATGGATTTTCCCTAATTCTATGCCTGATTTAAGAGCACCCTACCATACCACAAGCATCATTATGGTAATAGAATTACATGAAGCAGTCTGCCCACATACCTGCCCACATTTTGTCATGTTACAACCAAAAAGGTAAATGTGTTTTATTGGGATTTTATGTGATATACCAACACAAAGTGGCACATAGTTGTGAAGTGGAAGGACAATGAGAAGTCTTTTGAGGATGTCTCTACCAGATTTGCACATCTAGAGAATGAAATGTTTGCAAATTCTTCTTTGCAAAATAGCTTGAGCTCTGTCAGATTGGATGGAGAGCGTCTGAACAGCAATTTTCAAGTCTTGCCACAGATTTTCAATTGGATTTAGGTCTGGGCATTGACTGGGCCATTCTAACATATAAATATGCTTTGATCTAAACCATTTCATTGTAACTCTGGCTGTATGCTTAGAGTCGTTGTCCTGATGAAAGGCGAACCTCCGCCCCAATCTAAACTCGAATGCGCGTACAGATGATCGGACATTTCGACAACAAAACCGTGGATTTTTTTTCCCGACGGATGTTGGCTCAAAGCTTGTCTTGCACACACACGGTCACATAAATGTTGTCAGAAATTGCGAATGTCAAGAACGCAGTGACGTACAACATGTATGACGAGCTGGGAAAAATTAAGTTTAATAGCCAGCGGCTCTTCTGCTTGATTCTGAGCATGCGTGGAATTTTGTACATCGGAATTGTGTACACAAGTTTTGTTGTTGGAAAATTTGAGAACCAGCTCTCAAATTTTTGTTGTCAGAAATTCCATCAGCAAATGTCCGATGGAGCCTGCACACGGTCGGAATTTCCAAACAAAAAGCTCCCATCGAACATTTGTTGTCAGAAATTCCAACCATGTACATGGCATAACAGGTATTCTTCTAAAATTGCCCTGTATTTGGGCTCCATTCATCTTCTCATCAACACTGACCAGCTTCCCTGTCCCTGCTGAAGAAAAGCATCTCCAGAACATAATGCTGCCACCAACATGCTTCACAGTGGGGATGGTGTGTTCAGGGTGATGGGCAGTGTTAGTTTTCCGCCACACAGAGCTTTGCTTTTAGGCCAAAAAGTAAAATTTTGGTCTCATGTAACCAGAGCACCTTCTTTCACATGTTTGCCATGTCCCCACATGGCTTCTCGCAAACTCAAAATGGGACTTCTTATGGCTTTCTTTCAACAATGGCTTTCTTCTTGCCATTTTTCCATAAAAGTCCACACGACTAATAGTTGTCGTGTGGACAGATTCCATATAGTTCCTCCAGAATATCCAACATATCTTTGTCCAAAGGCTCCTCCTCAGTTATTAAGGTCGTTGTCTCTAGATCCTCCCTGGCTGCACAATTGATTTCTTTGAGCCTAAAATGATGCTTTACCGTAAGATTGCGCACAAACTTATTTAAGTCAATGAACAGTTCAAAAAGATTGGGGGGGCTTTCCGGGGCATAAGTGACGCCCCTACTGAGCAGTTCGAGTTCTTTTTCTGAGGAGGCACATTCTGAAAGGTTGAATATTTTGATGGTAGAGTGGCCTCCTACCTCTTCTGTTACATTCTTGGATTTCTTCCCTCTCCTCTGCCCTCTGCTCGTAGGTTTCTTAATCTCTGAGTATTTGGGGGGAGATGGGTCTGACTACTAGATTTCTCTGCGCTGCGGGTTTCCGTTATCCCTCAGCTCTTTCCCTGAAAATATAATTCTCATCCTTTGATTTTCCAACTCTACTACTAGTGTTATTTGCAAGATCTGTTGGTGCTTCTTGCAATGTGGTCTCTCTCCATGAAGTTTCTATCTCATTAATAGCACCCTCCTGTGTTAAGGGATCGTCTATTTTCTATTTACCATGCCCAACACAACCCCCCCCCCCCCTATTTGGGCAAGAGGGTTCGCCAACTGGCCACCTCCTATAGAGGTGGTCACCTAGGAATTCCATCCCCTCGGGTGGGAGTGGCTAAGATTAAGGGGCAGGATTGGCTAATTGATGGTCACTTGATTTTGGAACCCTCTACACATGTGAACACTTATATATTTGAGGGCACATAGGAGAAGGCTATAACGGACCATCTAGGCTCTGAAGAAAGGGGTGTGCCCCAGAAACGCGTCAGCCAATTCCACCGTTGGGGTACCATCCGATCCTCGGCAACATCAGGTCATGCTGACAGGAGACAAGAGACCAGTCTGATTGTTAGATAAGCATTTATTCAAGCTCTCTTTGTGAGCAAGACTATTGCTTTTATTTTAGTCAATAAAATCGTTTTATGTGGTAATGCACTAGGTCGGTGCGCCCTCCCCTTTTTTGTTCTTTTTTTTTTTGTAGCCACATGAACGCCCATAGTTCTGAGCTGAGCTGCAAGACTCTAGACCTTGCCCTAGGATTGGACTACACTAACCTTTAGCAAAAACACCAGAGCGCAGGAGAATTTTGTATTATATATTTGTATAGCAATAACATTCTGCAGAACCTTACAATAGACCACACCAGAAATACATTGCAACAAAATTATATTAAGATAACTGAACACAAAAAGATATTATAGATGTTTATTATGCTGAGATTACTCCACCAAGAATGGATCTACTTCAGCCAGTCACAATGTAGCATCTCCAAAATTCTTATATAGATACACTTCTACAAGTAATACAAAAATATAAGAAAACTGCTTAAATAATGATCAGGGACAATTATTAATAAATTTGTGAATATGGAACGATACCTGTAATTTGACCTCTTCCGTTTTCATTTACTGCGATTCCAGCAGCCAAGCCTTGAAATATATGGTTTCCACTGCAAGAAAAAATATGGCACGCACAATTATAGGAGCACGAAATTAAATATAATAATATTAATAACAACAACAAGCATTCTGAGATATTAGTAAAGGAGGTCTAGAGCGAAAGATTTGAAAAGCATGTCAAGGAAACCCCTAGGTGTGTGTTTATGTGTGTGCGCTAATCTGCATATACTGTATATGCAATCACCTTTTCTGTGTACTGTAATTTAAAGTCAGTTGGAGAGATTGGAGAAACATGGGGGGTAATCCACAAAAGGGATACGCCGGCGTATCTACTGATACGCCGGCGTATCCCTGTTTCTATCTATGGAACTGATCCACAGAATCAGTTTCTCATAGATAGGCAGAAGATCCGACATGTGTAATTGAATTACACTGTCGGATCTTAAGGATGCAATTCTAGGCCGGCCGCTAGGTGGCGAGGCCATTGCGGCCGGCCTAGAATATGCAAATGAACACTTACGGCGATCCACGAACGTTCCGACGGGCCCGCCGCGCTAAATCTACGTCGTTTACGTCGAGTTACGCCACGTAAAAATAGGGCTGAGTCCTATTTGACTAAGCCCTATTAAGTATGGCCGTCGTTTCCGCGTCGAAATTTTCAACTCTACGTCGTTTGCGTAAGACGTTCGTGAATGGCGCCATTTACGTTAACGTCTAAGCAAATGACGTCGGAGCGACGTCAGTTAGCGCAATGCACGTCGGGTAAGTTACCCGACGGAGCATGTGCAGTACGTCCGGCGCGGGAGCGCGCCTAATTTAAATGGGAATCACCCATTTGTATTAGGAACGCCTTGCGTCGGACGGAGTTAAGTTACACCGCCGCAAATTTCCAGGTAAGTGCTTTGTGGATCGGCACCTAACTTGGGAGATTTGCGGCAGTGTAACTTAACTCTGAAAAGTTAAGTTGCGCTCGGCGGCTGTGGATCTGGCCCAAGCTCTTCAGGAATTTAAGTATTTTTGCTTGGTTGGGAAGTGTACTATATGTCTATTTATTTTAGCTTTTCTTTTTCAAACACTGTGCATTCCTCTACATAGAAATATAAAGAGTAGGTCATTTTTATGTTAAACTGAGAAAGCAAAGCATAGGAAGAATACTATATTGAAATTAAAATGTAAGTTACGTGTTCAGGGCATCAATGTTATCATCTACATCAAAAAGTTATTTAATCATTATGACATATAGCTAAAAAAACACCACTTGTGCGGATATGAGCTTCGCTGCACTGTGGGATACCAAACATCAAGCGAAAGACCAAAAGAACTGAAACTTTAAAAAAAAATCTAGGTTCTTTGCAGATTCTACTCTTATATGACCCCGGTATTAATAACGGCCATGGAGGTGTTTTTTAGCAGTGAAGAGTCATTTGTCACCTACTGCATCCACCTAGGTGAGTATAAATGTTTTTTTTTTCATAAAGCCATACTTCTCTTTTAAAGAACAAGGATGCTCCTTTGAATAATTTGAAGCAGAGAATAGAGATCTCTCCTGATATCCAGAAAGTAAAAATAGAGCAGCATAGCATACTACAATAAAATGCACAAAGATTTGTTCGCAACAGCATAGTGTATGTGGTATTTTCCGTCTTGTGAGTTATGTTCTAATTTTTTACTATCAAAAATTACTTTTTATAATTCTCTAAAAGTTATTTTTTTCTTTTTTTACAGATGAACAAAAATTTCCTTGCATGCAAATTTTCGTTGTATTTTGAATGTAATATCAGTTTCACCTTTATCACACAGATTCACATCTGAGATCTGTTGAGGAAGGCAGAATTTTTTTTTAATTTTTAGTGGAAAAAAACACTTCATGGGCTATAATAGCAGTTCAAGAGAAATTAAATATTTTTTTTGTGCTAAATAATAATGATTATTTAGCCATAAAAATCTTTCATTTCTCTTGAATTGGTATTATAGCCCATGAAGTGTTGTTTTATCTCCACTAAAAATTGTGTTTTTTTTCCTACCTTCCTCAACAGAACTCACAGTTATTGCCATCGTGACAAAAAAAAGATATATCTACATTGAGTGAACTAAGTATTTCTAGAATGCTAGGTTTACATCTGCCCATTATCTCACTTTTTAGAGTGCAACTAAGCAGTCCCTGTCAGTCTTTCAGGAGGCGATACTGCTGTTTGTATTTTCAGATAGTCCATTAAAATAAGGCAAAATTACTCGGTTAGTAAATGCCTGTTTTTCTTGTGATCCACCCATAATTTTTTTTCAATAAATCACATTGGTGAATTTGGAAGCTCTTTCTTCTTCCCATTCACTGCCACCTCCAAAGTAAATGCGCTTACTACACGACTGATATTTTTTAATATTTTGTTTAGCAATGCTTATATTCCAGCTGAATTAAGAAAGCCATGTACACAATCTTTTTTGCCCACTCATATTATTTTAATATTGTAGGCCAGATTGGGTGTTATAATATTAGTGCAGCATAAAAGGCCTTCATTAAATGGTGGTCAGTGTAGAATTGCTTGGTATACCATCATTGAGGCTTATTTTATGTACCCGACACAAACAATGAGACACATTTTTCTTTCTCCTAGCGACATCATTAGGACTTAGATTACTCCCACTGACACCAAAGACTAAGGGGCAGATCCACATACATCTGCGCTGGGCGCAGCGTATCTAAGATACGCTACGCCGCTGCAACTTACTTTTAGTTGGTTTGAATCCTCAACGAATCCGCGCCATAAGTTACGGCGGCGTAGCGTATCTCTAAGGGCGCGGAATTCAAATTCGGCGGGTAGGGGGCGTGTTTCATTTAAATGAAGCGCGTCCCCACGCCAAACGAACTGCACATGCGCCATCCGTAAAAACTCCCAGGGTGCATTGCTCCAAATGACGTAAAAAAATGCGACGGCCGGTCGTACGTTCGTGGATCGTCGGAAATAGCTAATTTGCATACTCGACGCGGATTATGACGGGAACGCCACCGAGCGGACGCCGAAAAATTGCATCTTAGATCCGACAGCGTACGAAGACGTACGCCTGTCGGATCTAGCCGAGATGCCGTCGTATCTTGTTTTGAGGATTCAAAACAAAGATACAACGCTAGAATTTTGAAATTACGCTGGCGTATCAGTAGATACGCCGGCGTAATTTCTTTGTGGATCTACCCCTGAGCTTATTTTATTACCAACACAAACAATAGTCGTATTTTATTCCCACTGACATCTAAAATTGAGGTAAGGATTTTCTTGTCTTTTAAAAAAAAAAAAAAAAAGTGGCAAAAAATTGCGGTAAAATCTTGCAACTTTAGGGTTGCAATAGTGGAAACAGTGCCTAATGCTGACTGAGTTAGAACAATAGACTGGAAGCTTTACAAGGAAGGTGGTGCTTGAAATCAGGGATTCACAGGCAAGGATATTGCTGCTACTAAGATTGCACCTAAATCAACTAGAGCCGCGTCGCCCTAAGGGGCCCTGAACACAAGAATTTGATACGGGGCGCTAGGAGCCGGGCACACCCCCCCTCTCCCTCCCTGCCCCTTCCCCTTCTTATTTTCTTCTCCTCTGCCTGTCTTTCCACCTGTCCTATACCTCTTCTACCTGGTCTATCCCCTATTTCGTCTTCCACTGAATGGGTTGGTTTAGCCATGGCCACCCTATGCCTTCTTTTGGTAGGATCCGAATCCTTTGGCCTACCTGAAGTTGTATTAGAGGTATAAACTTACTGTTTTCTAGCTCTGAGTAGCACCCCTGCACTTACTAGCCTCTCTCTTCGCTTCTTCCTGGCCTCGGGCGCAGCAGGCTCCCAAGGGGGTGCCCAGGTCGGAAGAGGTGCATGTTAGTGATTGAACAATGAATAGCAGGGACTCTTGTATAACTGTTCTTGTTACATTGCGAAGTTTGTTTGTACTGAATTTTATGATGTGGACTGTTTCTGCTTAATATTTTGACAACCGGCCTGCCCATTGTTGGGTGCCCGGTTTATGTTTTCTATTCTTTCACTTCTGTCAAAAAAACTCTTAATAAAAATCTTATTGAACCTAAATCAACTAGAGCCGAAACAACCAATCGATTAATTCGACAACTAATCGATTATGAAATTAATCGATTACAATTTTCATAATCGATTAATTGGCCAGTAACATAATGGGGTTAAAAAAAACTAAAATTGGCCCTTTATAGTTCAAAAAAGCAAATCGCTACTGTAAATATTACTTTCACTGTCCCACAGTAAAAAAACGAACCCCTTACAGTAGCGATTATTTGCTTATTTTAGTTTTTTTAACCCCATTATGTTACTAAACATCTCAGGTTGGGTCACATCTCTGTTTTTTGGTGCTTTTTGCAGAAACACACTACAGATCATTTACATATTTTCCTATGGGACACGTTCACATCCATGATTTTTTTTCAGCTGCTGCGTATTTGGAAAGGGCAAGGACTTTTTAATGCAAAACGGTGCTATTTTGTTTTTTTGGTTCAATATACTTCAATGGAGAAGCTGCAGAAAAGCATGTAATGCGTTTTTGCGGCAATTTGTGTTTTGTAATCTGCCCAATAACAAATTGGCCCAAAAAAATCAATTTTTTTTCTTTTATGGCTATTATCCGATTAATCGAAACAATAATCGGCCAACTAATCGATTATGAAAATAATCGTTAGGTGCAGCCCTAAAATCAACCATTTATCAGATCATAAATAACTTTAAGGAGAGAGGTTCAATTGTTGTGAAGGCGGCTTCAAGGCACCCAAGAAAGTCCAGCAAGTGCCAGGACCATCGCTTACAGTTGATTCAGCTGCAGGATCAGGGCACCACCAGTGCAGAGCTTGCTCAGGAATGGCAGCAGGCAGGTGCGAGTACAAATGCATGCACAGCGAGAAGACTTTTGGAGGATGGCCTGGTGTCAGGAAGGGTAGCAAATAAGCCCCTTTCTCTCCAAAAAAATCATCAGGGACAGAGTGATATTCTGCAAAGGGTACAGGGACGGATGAAGACTGGGGTAAAGTAATTGCACGATTCTGGGAAAAATGAGAATCACGATTCTTTTGCATAAAATGAAGATCACGATTCTCCCAAAAAAATATTTTACAGATTTACAACCTCTGAACATGTCTCAGTAAGGGACCGTGGTTGGTATTTTAAGTCCTCCTTTAATAGCCTGTCTGCAAGGTCTGGGTAGCTGACTCAGACTGTGCTGTGGTAATATTCATAATATTTTATAAGGAACAGTGGTTGCCGGTATTTTAAGTCCACTCCTCACATGCCCCCCTTTAATAGTCTGTCTGAGTGTCATCTGCAAGGTCTGGGCCCCAGACCTTGCAGATGACAGTCAGACAGGCTATTAAAGGGTATCTGAGTCTGGGGTAGCTGACTGTGGTAATATTCATAATATGAGACAGTGCCAGTGGTTGCCGGTACTCACGTGTGTGTTGGAATCATCTGATAGATCACATACCTCCCAACTGTCACGCATTCTCCCGCAATCACAGCCGTTTGCCGGATTCCCGCCATAGATGTTTTTTTCCTGCATTAGTGATGAGAAGGAAGATGAGAGATCCCCCTACGCCTCTCAATACTGCTGCACCGGTGGAGGAAAGACCAAGAGGTTTGTGTGTTCGCAGGCGGCAGCAGCACGGCCCACCCGCTTAAAACATTTTTTCTTTCTTTTTACCTGTGTGCGGTGTGGTCGGCGCGATATAGATGAAAAAATTTAATAGGTATTTACTCGTTTTTAACAGAATCATTACACTATTCTGTCTGTCTACCTTGCAGACATTAATTTTAGGCAAAAAAATGTTTTCCTTTACAACTCCTTTAAATATTTGTGTCATTCTTAAAACTTTTGGCCACAAGTTTCAGTGATGGGATTACTCATTAAAGAGAAGACAGCAGTTGTGGCCAACAAATAGATCTCTCCTTCCCCTCCCACTGTTATCTGAATAATTCTACTACCAATTAGGAAAAAAAAAACGGAAAAGCAACAGGATTTCACCAAGTAATTTGGCAGAATGTAGTTGGGATTATTACCCACAAGAAGAAGCACCAAAATGTATCCCGACCTACTAGATGGCCCCCATCTTGGTAGCATCTCCTTGTTTTTTCTACATGTTCATTTGTAAAAAGTTGAACCTTTGCAATACAAAATCATTTGATTAAAGGAGGAAACACTAGGGTAGAATGGTGCTTTTATAGTACTGTATTTGCTGGCTACCTAGTCCGAAGCTTTGTGACCGCGCCCGCGGACCCGATTGCTGCCGATGTCCCGCGATCGGTCACCAGAGCTGAAGAACAGGAAGAGGTGTGTGTAAACACACCTTCCCCGTTCTTCATTGTGGCAGTGTCAGTGATCGTCTGTTCCTTGATATAGGGAAAGACGATCACTGACGTCACACGTCCAGCCCCGCCCCCCTACAGTTAGAAACACATAAGGTCACACTTAACCCCCACAGTGCCCCCTAGTGGTTAATTCCTAAACTGCAAATGTCATTTTCACAGTAAACAGTGCATTTTTATAGCACTTTTTGCTGTGAAAAGGACAATGGTCCCAAAAATGTGTCAAAATTGTCCGATGTGTCCGCCATAATGTCACAGTCACAAAAAAATTTGCTGATCGCCGCCATTAGTAGTAAAAAAAATAAATAATAAAAATGCCATAAAACTATCCCCTATTTTGTAAACACTCTAAATTTTGCGCAAACCAATCGATAAATGCCTTTTGCGATTTTTTTAACCAAAAATAGGTAGAAGAATACGTATCGGCCTAAACAGAGGAAAAAAAATAAGTTTTTTATATATTTTTGGGGGATATTTATTATAGCAAAAAGTAAAAAATATAGCATTTTTTTTCAAAATTGTCGCTCTATTTTTGTTTATAGCGCAAAAAATAAAAACCGCAGAGGTGATCAAATACCATCAAAAGAAAGCTCTATTTGTGGGAAAAAAAGGACGCCAATTTTATTTGGGAGCCACGTCGCACGACCGCGCAATTGTCAGTAAAAGCGACGCAGTGCCGAATCGCAAAAAGGGGCAAGGTCCTTAACCAGCATAATGGTCCGGGTCTTAAGCACGAAGAAAGAAGAATTTGGCTCCAGCTCTGGCAAGAATGAAGAAGAATATGGCTCTAGAAGAAAGAAATATGAAGCGTCGGAAGCATCGGAAGGGGGGGGGGGGGGTCGTCTTATACTGTGAGTACAGGCAAAAAATCTTAAATTATTTTTAAAATTAGGGGGTCGTCTTATACGCCCGGTCGCCTTATACACCGGCAAATACGGCACTCAATTTGGTTTTTAAAAGCCCAATGTACAGCCTGTTTTAGATTTGTCACATATATCAACTTGATGTGTGAAAATTTCAATAAAACGTGTTCTGAAATAAAAATTACAAACCACAGACTGCTAGGAAAATAAAAGTAACAGTTACCCTAAATCTAACGTTACCAAGCAATTTATTGCTTTTTTTTTCTTCCTATTGGCAGAATACATGAAATAAAAAAAAAAAATAGGATTTTCCGCTGTGGTTTCGTCAATTGTTGATAACATCCTTTCAATTTTATGTTTCAAGAGACAAATAACAATTTAATAAGTTTAGATAAGAGATCAACAGCACTTTTATGTCCGTGACCCCAGATATTATGGAGCAGATGAACATGCCACAATTTCTATCTAATGAGTTTTAATAGGCCAGCATGCTGAAAGCCTCCATCAAATTGAGTGCCCTACAAATGAAACCAGTAACGTAACTTCTGCTAATAGAAGATGGATTATAGTGCACCTGAAAACCATGCTTGAGCCAGTAAAGCATTAGCTATACACAAGTGGTAGGTTTTCTTCAGAAAAGTAACCTTACAATGTAATTACTTTCAGTTACAGGGTCTGTACATGGAGCTTTTCCATCCAGTGCATCTCATCTCTGTGGAAAAGGCTAGCCTTTTTTATCATGTGTCTTCCTACCAGAGCACCATCTTTCTCTGAAAAATTATTAATTAAAATGTATCTACAGTAAACCCAAAAATAATTTTTTTATATTGTGCAGTTTACTTTGTCCTTATAAATGCTGACAACATCGTTTTTTTGTGGGCTTTTCTTTACCTTAAATTTTCACCCAGTGATCCTGCCAGCACTGTTAATCAAATTTTGATTTAGTCATATTTTAGTCGATTAAAGTGGATTTCCGGGCAAAATTACACTTTTTAAATAAAAAAACCCTATAATACACAAGCTTAATGTATTCTAGTAAACTTAGGGCCAGATTCACAAACAGCAGCGCAAATTAAGTTACTCAAATCGTATGTCATTTAAGTTACGGCGCCTTCATTTTTTGTCGTAAGTGCCATATCCACAGCGAGGCGTAAGGCGGGGTTATTGCAAGTGGGAAGGAAGTGGGCGTGCTTCATTGTAATGAGCCGTGACCCCATGCAAATGAAGGGCCGGCCGTACTGTGCATGCGAGCACAAATCAGCACCTCACTGGGCATGTGCAGAACTTGGCTCAGCGCATCATGTTGATGTGCGGTACACTAGTAACTACTGTCTAACTGCCCCCTAAAAATGTTATGGATTCAATAAATGTATGTAGTTTATGTACTATCTATACTCAAGAGTCAAAGGCAGAATCTGGGGGTTTGTACGTTTTTGTTTTTATGCACTATGGTCATGACTAAAGAATACCATTTCTAAACCTGTATGCAAGTACTTAAATATAAAAGAATTGCATATGAAAATGTTGTATTCACAATTTTAGTCAGCAAGTGGAGCTATAGGACCTTTTTGACGTTTTCTCAGCCAGGGTCCTGCGGCCAAGGTGTGCCATTTTGGGTAGTCGGTGCTGCATACAATATTTTTGCGAAGCGTCATATGTTTCCATAGTGCAGACATGCAGGGAAGCATGCCGCTAATCCATGGCAGCATTCATAAGGAGATGGAAGTCCACCTTCTAGATATGCTACACCTCTTGCCCACTGCCATAGCCATGCTATGGTGCAGATCGGAAGATAGGACTTTCTAGAGAAAGGGGGGGGGGCTTAGGATTCTGATGTGAAGATGGGAGGGGGGGGCAATGACAACTGAGGACTCTAATGTAAAAGGATGAAGGGGGGGGGGGGCTGGAGACTCTGTTAAACAACATAAAAGGATGGAAGGGAAGTAATGAAAACTCTGGGGTGAAAGAATTTGTGAAGGGGAGCAGAGTACTCTGATGTAAAAGGGGAGGGGGGCCCTGAGGACACTGATGTGAAAGTAGGGTGGAGGACTCTGATGTGGAAGGGGGGGCTAAGGACTATGATGTGAAAGGATGGGGGGGTGCATCAGAACTGAAGACTGATGTGAAAGGATGGGGGTGGGGGAATGAAGACTCTGATGTGAAATGGAAGATAGAAACTGGTGAACCGGGAAGGGGGGAAATGAGGATTCTAATTTGAAGGGGTAACTGAGGACTCTGATATTATTTTAATGGGGGGATGACTCCGATATTAAATGATAGGGAGGGGCAGGGAAACGAAAGACTCTGATAAGAAATTATGGGGGTGTAGGTAATCTGAGGATTCTATCAATATAAGTAAGTAATGCGCTGTTCCTTATTACCCAAAAAATAAGAAGTCACTGGTCACGTGAGTTCCTCAGGGACCCAAAGGAAGTCACGTGACCAGTGACGCAGACACAGCCAGTGACAGCACTTCCGGTTGAAGCCGGAAGTGTAAGGAGAAACTGAATTTTTGTATTGGGACGCACTGCTCATTGTATTATTAATATATGTTGCAATGTGCACTTCGAATACAAAATAAACGTTTTTAAACTGGTACTATGTAGTGCGATATGAGAGCTCCTAAGATACAAGCTGAATGAAGTCAGCAAAAATTGGTCTCTTAAAAAGGGACCCTGTACATGAAGTGGCTGCTGATTATTGGAGGAGGAATTGCATAAATAACATTTGAAGTCGCAAATGAGCTAATGTTTTAGTTCAGATACCTGCAAAGCGCCCTGAAAGAGCCTCTCTTTTCACACCAGTGTGAAAGCCAGAGGGCTTTCACACTGGAGCGGTGTGCTGGCAGAACGCTCAAAAAAGTCCTGCTAGCTGCATCTTTGATTTCAATGGGCAGCACTGCCGAACCGCCTTTTTTGGCCGATAGCGGGGATTAAAAGCGTCCCGCTAGCGGCCGGATAGCTCCGCAAAAACAACGGTAAAGCGGTGCTGTACCGCCGACGGCGCAATGCCCCAGTGTGAAAGTAGCCTTAGCAAGTTAGAACTTATCCCTAGATCCCTGCTAATATCTAACTTTAAGAACTGGTGAATTTAGCATAATAAGGAACAACTCGTCGTGTGCTAATATTTTTATAAACTACTGTGTGCAAGTACAGTGACAGGTGGTTGCAGCAGTTCCATACAGGTTGATATACACTATCCACACAGTCTAATTTTATTTTAGCACTTTTAGGGCCGGTTCACACTGCTGCAATGCCAGACATTGCATTTGATTCGCAGCGCACTGCTGTTCACATCAAATGCGATGTCTGTGCGATGCGATTTCAGCCATACAGATAGTATGGCTGATATCGCACCGCATTCGGTCCAAACACGCACAGGATCCGATTCATGTCCGAACTGTCAGTTCACAGTGCGATATGCAAGCTGAACTGGGGGTGTCGTTAACATTGTATTACACTCCCCAGCAGTTTGCATATGGTAGTGTGAACTGCCGTGCGAGTCGGGTGTGATGCGGTGCGAGTCACAGTGGTTTTGCAGGGTTCTTGCATTGCACCAGTGTAAACCGGGCCTTAGGCCCCTTTCACACTGAGGAACTTCTAAACTGCCAGTTAAACACTGAGCGCTTTTGAAGAGCTTTTGAGGCGCTTTTGAAGAGCTTTTCATTCATTTCAATGAAAGGGCGCTTGTTTTCAACGCCCTTCCAGCCCAATGCCCCAATGTAATTGATTTTAATGAAAATAGGTTTTAGTGAGCTTTTTAGGCGATTTTTTATAGCATGAAAGCACCTGAAAAGTGCTTCGGTGTGAAAGGGGTCTTAGGTTTAGTATAGCAGTGCATGAGTTTATTTTAACACAATCAGAGGATTCTGATGTGAAAGGATGGGGGAGAATTGGGTTGCCAACTCCCCATAATTTCAAAGACAGTTGGTAAACTGATTTCTCCTCCAGGTTGTCTGTAAGACCACTTTCACACTGAGGCGCTTTTCAGGCGCTTTCTTGCTAAACACATCGCCTAAAAATTTACATTAAAATCAATAAATGCTTTCACACTGGGGCAGTGTGCTGGGCAAAGCTGTGAAAAACTCCCCTCTCCATTGAAATGAATGGAAAGCTCTTCAAAAGCGCCTGAAAAGCGCTCAGTGTTTATACTGGCAGTTTAGAAGCGCCACAGTGTGAAAGTGGCCTTAAAGTCAGTGGATGGGAGAACCTTTCTGTGAAATTACAAATGGCTGGCTGCAGCTATCACTTCAGGCTGCCCTGTGATCCTCTCCAAGAGCCTTTCTTGGTGCACAGCATAGCAGGCTACATGAATAGGACTGAAGAAGCTGTATCTGCCTCCGCCTCTTGACCCACCCCACACCCGTGACGTGCACACTGCCACTAAAAATGGGTTTCTGTGTCGACATGTACAAGTGGAAAATTAGAATCAAATATAGAATGTGCACAGCAGCTCTAGATCCCAGCTTCTGAACGAATGTCGGCAAGTAGGAGAAAGTAGAAAAATCTTTTGAAAACAAGGAGTAAAATGTTCCATAGCGCGACCAACTCTAATGCATTTCGGTCCAGAAAAATACATTATTCATAGCCATGGCTCTAGATCCTGGCTGCCTGAGCCTCGGGTAAACCAGCCTGCACAGCCATGATTGGGTAGTGCAGGCATACTGAACATTCCTTTGACTATTGTAAAATATGGGGGTGTAATGGCGCTTACTAATAAAATAAACAATAAAATATAATCCACATAAACGCACAGCAATGTGTGAAGTAAGACCAATGTATCCGATTAAACGTGTTCCACTCCTAATTCCTTATATCCCACCAAACATCAATTGTTTATTGGATTATATTTTATTGTTTATTTTATTAGTAAGCGCCATTACACCCCCATATTTTACATTGTATCTCGGTGTGTGAGCACCTTTTGGTAGTGGCTGCTGCTTTTTATTAGTATTTTATCATCTTATCACTCAATTTAGAGTTTTTAGTGCCTTTGGTTAGTTTTTGGTTTTGCGCATTAGTTCTCCCCTTTTACATATCCTTTGACTATTGCAGATGTCCCTTCCTCTGCTGTTCTGAGGGCTTAATAACATGTGTGGTAAGGACTGCCACTCAGAAAATAGGTTTGCTTTTCAGAGGTGTCTGACAGGCAGTGAGAATGCAATATGCCCCCTCCTCACTGCCTGCTTTAACCCCTGCACTGGCTGTGGTTGAGGGGTATTTAATGGGCTGCATTCAGTGGGAGGTAGTGTCCGCCAAACACAACAGGGAGTAGTTACTAGCTTTTCTGCCCAGCCAAGGAAAGGTTTGTCTTATTGGAGAAGGAAGGGGGGAAATAGACAACTCAACCCTGGCTAATGCCCAGTACTGCCTGGTTGAGAAAAAAAAAAAAAAACACAATATGGCCACAAGAAAAAAATATATGAGCATTGATAATCTCATGTCCAACGGTATCTTTAAATTGTCAGTGGATTTTCAATGGTTGAGCTTTTCTTTTAAATAGGTCAGGCAGGAGGCTGAAGAAAAATCTTTGTATTATAATTATTCATGTAGTGATGGGACTTGTTAATGATAAACAGAACAGGAATCCATTTATTATGAATACAGCTCTGACATCATTTAAAAGCACACTTGCCAACATCCATTATCATTATATGACTCCAAAGCACATCAATTTGATAGAACATGTTTAATATTTTAGCAATTTACCTTAACTCTTGGCATATCCTGATTCCAGCGGTATCAGCATGGCAATGAGCAGGCAGAAAATGAATCCGCGATTTAAATCCTTTAGTAACTACATTCTGCTAAGAAGGTGTACATACCGTACATATTGTATATATGTTCACAAGGCTTACATACTTTAGATATTTCTGAGTATAACTTTGAATTGTTTAACCAAAGCTCATGTAAAAATAGATAATGCTCAGTGCTTGCAAGCACAGTGGGAAAACGAAAAGGGGAGGTATCATGACTATTAGGCCTTGTTCACATGCGTACACCTGTGTGAGGGCTGCGGGGGGGTGTACAATTGTTTCATGCATTTAATTTTCACCACAATCACTATGCTAAGAGAATACTCCCTTGCAAAGTAAACAGCCTATTTGTCTTTAGTAAGGCAAAGTCTATTGCTTCTAAACATCTGAAAATGCATCTGTGACACTCTGGTGTGAATGGGACCTAACTGTGCTGTACATAGCTAACTACATGCGTGCGGATGCAAGACCAGCCACTCTGCATAAGGAAAAAACAGTATTACTGCACAGATATGAAAAAAAAATATTTTTTAGTCCAAGTTTCAGCTTTCATACTTTTGAAAATAAATTGTCCTTGTGCATTGACACTCTGTACAGTCACAAAAATATAAATTCAAGAACCACTCAACTCTTGGGAACCAAGGCTATAATGGACACAATGCTAATGCCACGTACAGACGATCAGAAATTCCAACAACAAAACCGTGGATTTTTTTCCGACAGATGTTGGCTCAAACTTTTCTTGAATACACACGGTCGCACAAATGTTGTCGGAAATTCTGAACGCCAAGAACGCGGTGACGTACAAAACGTATGACGGAACTAATAAAGGGAGGTTCAAAACCAGTCGTGATTGGTGAGAAATGATTCACGCTTTTTAGCCTTGTACTTTTCAGTCTCCATTACGAACACTAGTTTTACCAGACCGAGCGCTTCTGTCTCGTACTTCATTCAGAGCATGCGTGGAATTTTGTGCATCGGAATTGTCCACACACGATCAGAATCTGCAAGAACGGATTTTGTTGTCGGAAAATTTGAGAACCAGCTCTCAAATTTTTGTTGTGGGAAATTCCGACAGCAAATGTCCGATGGGGATATACACGGTCAGAATTTCCGACAACAAGCTCCCATCAAACATTTGTTGTTGGAAACTTGGACCGTGTGTACGCGGCATTAGGGTTGCATGATCATGCAAGCAGTGGAATGCTCCATAGAACAGCACTCAAAACATGAGAACCATTCTATGCCGCACAGCGGACTAGTAAGGCCAGAGAAAAGAGGAAGGACCCTGCTGGTCACTAGATGGAAGAGAGCTGGGTACACACTGTGTACTGACAATATATTTAAAAGTATGGGGAGTGGAAACATTTGGAAGATGACTAATATGTACTGTCAGCCTGCATGCAGCAATCGCATTTATATTATCTTTTCATGGTTCTGTACTTAGTGGAACTTCAGGCAAAACATTTTTCTACTATGGGCACAACACTCCCTTCAATACTTGGGGGTTCAATAACATCTTCTATTGAGATTCTTTATAAGCCAAACTACCCCCCATTGTTTCAAACAAGTAGGGAGGACCTTTGTCGCTGGGGGAATCATTCCCCATCGTGGTTTGGCAGAATCAGCTCTGTCAAAATTACATTTTTACCTAGGATACATTATTTTAGAACTCTGCTGACTCGGTCCCGAGGGGAGAATTACATCACTTACAAGTCCTTTGTTTCATATGGGGTATAAGAAGGTCTCGAATGCAGAAACAGATATTATATTCTCTGAAAACAGGGGGTGGGCTTGGTCTTCTTAATCTACATGCTCATTTTCAAACAGCTCAAATTGCCCAATTAGCCTACACTACTGCTAAAGGCCCTACACCCCTTTGGGTTTCCATTGAAGCCCTTTCTTGTCATTCCTTTGCCATAAGATCATTAATGTGACTCCCTAGCCGTTTGCGCCCTCCTATACTATGTCCTTCTCTATGACATTCATTAGCAGTCTGGGACAGAGCACATCATCGCAAATCTTAATCGTCCCCACACACACCATTAGCTCCCATCTTTTGCAACTCAGAATTTCCACCTGGGCTGGTACCAAGATCATTTCAGTGGTGGCTTAATAAGGGGCTATTAAGGATTGGCAATTATCTTAATAGAGACGGAGTATACTCCTTACAACACTTAAGGATACGATGCAAATGCCTTCTAGTGAAATATTCTGATGCAATCAAATAAAATAATTTACCAGATCTAAACACAACTAGTAGGGCTCCTTGCACTTACGACATTCAAATTATCTTGCCAGTCTTCTGAGGGGATGTATATCTACACCTCTTTCACTGAGTCTAACTCAAAACTTTCCTATATGAACCAATGGGAAAAGGACCTCAACCTTACATTTGATCTGAGTGGCATGACATTGACTAAAACGTATCTAAAGTTTCAATACAACTCTAATGGAAGCTAATTATAAAACGCTCCTGCGCTGGTACCTGGTTCCAACCCGGATAGCCAAAATGCATCCTTCCACAACACCAAATTGTTTTTCGACGTTGGGGGCGATGCATCATATCTGGTGGCAATGCCCCCTAATGACTAGTTTCTGGATCTAGATATTTAACCTTATAAAATTCGGTGACAGGAGTGCACATCCGCAGATCCCCAGAGGCAGCCCTATTTCACAAACTACCCGATGAAGTGCCCAGGAAGTCAGTGAAGCTGATCTCTTATATAATGTTAGCGGCAATGATCACAATTGCTAGGCATTGGAAGCAGTCGGCTATTCCTCCTGATTACATCAAGAACAAACTCAACTGGATTAAGGTCAACGACAAACCCACTCATATAATTTTTTTCAGAGTTGTTCTAAAGTAAGTAAAATATGGGACCTGTGGATTTCTTATATCTTGGGTCACCAATGAGCTTCCTTTACTTTAACTTTTTCCCTTTCATCTGTTATCTACATTTAATATATATTTAGTTGTCTTTAGGGCCTTATACAGTTGTATGTTCAATGCTAGTCTTGGAGATTAGTGTTGGGGTCTCCCCGCTTTTTTTCTTACCCATGATTTTCTTCCTACACGTCCCCCCTTATTCCCCCATACCATGTCTTTGCTCCTGTCTTCTATTATATATAGCTGCATTCCTGGTTACCGATAGGAAATATTTACTCCCTGTTCTTTTGTAGATCAGGTTTACGTCCTTTTGTTTGTTTTTTTTGACAAGGATGGATAGTACAACTAACTTTTAAATATCATTGATTATCATTTTATGACTAATGTATGTCCTTTTTTCTGATGTTGGATTTTGCATGTTTTCTCTATTCATATGTTATTTACCTTAACTTACTATGACGACAGCCTGAGAATTGACTTTGATCAAATGTTATTTCTGCTGATACCAGATCTTTTTAATAAAAACATTCAAATATATATATATATATATATATATATATATATATATATATATATATATATATATATATATATATATATATATATATATATATATATAAAAACATTTTTCTACAAAGGATACAGCAAAAAAGTAACAGAGTATGCAAGGCTTTTTGTTTTTCCAGTGACACCACTGGGCAGATCTTCAACACTTTCTGTCCTAAAGACCTAAAGACTCAACAGTAAGACCTGATTCACACCTATGCATTTTTAGTGCTTTTGTGTGAATTCCATAATACATATTATTCATTTGATTTAAAATGTCCTAAAGACCATGGTTACTTAATTCATTTATTGTGGTGATGCCCAAAACTACATATATATTGGACAGACGTTATCCATATCCTTAACGCTGTTTTTCAGGCATCTGGACAGCCTGCAATTGCAGAAATTATCCAAGGAGGAAGAGCACTGTTTCAGGTGTGCAGGTTAATCCTCACTTTTTGGAAGTCTAATTATTTGTCCACAATTAAGCACTGGAGAGGACATTCAACATTTGGAAAAATTTATTTATTATAATAGGGGCTGCTCCGTCAAGTTTGAGAATATCTAGCCTCCAGGCCTTGGTCCGTAAGACACTCTGGGTCTTGGTCCGTAAGGATTTGATGACAAGTAGACTCTAACCCCCTGTTTGTAGCCATGTTCTTCATTTTACTGTTATATATAGTTTGACATATACAGTTGCAATAAAAAGTTTGTGAACCCTTTTGGAATGATATGGATTTCTGCACAAATTGGTCATAAAATGTGATCTGATCTTCATCTAAGTCACAACAATAGACAATCACAGTCTGCTTAAACTAATAACACAAATAATTAAATGTTATCATGTTTTTATTGAACACACCATGTAAACATTCGCAGTGCAGGTGGAAAAGGTATGTGAACCCCTAGACTAATGACATCTCCAAGAGCTAATTGGAGTGAGGTGTCAGCCAACTGGAGTCCAATCAATGAGATGGGATTACAGCTGCCCTGCCCTATAAAAAACAAACACCAGTTCTGGGTTTGCTTTTCACAAGAAGCATTGCCTGATGTGAATGATGCCTCGCACAAAAGAGCTCTCAGAAGACCTACGATTAAGAATTGTTGACTTGCATAAAGCTGGAAAGGGTTATAAAAGTATCTCTAAACGCCTTGATGTTCATCAGTCCACGGTAAGACAAATTGTCTATAAATGGAGAAAGTTCAGCACTGCTGCTACTCTCCCTAGGAGTGGCTGTCCTGTAAAGATGACTGCAAGAGCACAGCGCAGACTGCTCAATGAGGTGAAGAAGAATCCTAGAGTGTCAGCTAAAGACTTACAAAAGTCTCTGGCATATGCTAAAATCCCTGTTAGCGAATCTACGATATGTAAAACAGTAAACAAGAATGGATTTCATGGGAGGATACCACAGAGGAAGCCACTGTTGTCCAAAAAAAAAACATTGCTGCACATTTACAGCTTGCACAAGAGCACTTGGATGTTCCACAGCAGTACTAGCAAAATATTCTGTGGACAGATGAAACCAAAGTTGAGTTGTTTTTGAAGAAACACACAACACTATGTGTGGAGAAAAAGAGGCACAGCACACCAACATCAAAACCTAACCCCAACTGTGAAGTATGGTGGTGGGGGCATCGTGGTTTGGGGCTGCTTTGCTGCGTCAGGGCCTGGACGGATTGCTATCATCGAAGGAATAATTAATTCCCAAGTTTATCAAGACATTTTGCAGGAGAACTTAAGGCCATCTGTCCACCAGCTGAAGCTCAACAGAAGATGGGTGTTGCAACAGGACAACGACCCAAAGCCTAGAAGTAAATCAACAACAGAATGGCTTAAACAGAAGAAAATACGCCTTCTGGAGTGGCCCAGTCAGAGTCCTGACCTCAACCCGCTTGAGATGCTGTGGCATGACCTCAAGAAAGCGATTCACACCAGACATCCCAAGAATATTGCTGAACTGAAACAGTTCTTTAAAGAGGAATGGTCAAGAATTACCAATTACCAATTTGTGCAGAAATCCATATCATTCCAAAAGGGTTCACATACTTTTTATTGCAACTGTAACTGTTGGGTTTGGGAATGTAGCTGGGTATTGTTTGGATCAAAAGCTATTATAGGGTAGGTTTTAAATACTGTACCTGATTATAGACTGCACTGGAAATATCTAATTCTATGTTGTACATGCTTTTGCACATGCCTTTACCTTTTTTTGTTTTAATAAACTCTTCTCGGTTTAAAAAAATATATATAAAAAAATGTGAGTGTTTCTGTAATTTGTGATCAAAGTGATGGCCAATCACAGCGCTCACAAATGTAGTAGTGTTTGTATTGGAGAGCCCAACTTTTTCTCCCACATTGGGGGACTGGGAAGGAGGAAAATGTAATTAATTAATCCTGAAATTTATGGTAGTGGTGAGGGAAGATTAAAGGGCCACTAACCACCACTATTTTAGATTGTTTTGGTAGGGATTTAAAGTACCAATGGCCACCAATGATGGGAGAGGGGTGGGGTTAAAATGTCACTGACCACCAATGTTGTGTCACTGCTTTGAAGGAGAGGTTACACAGCCACTGACTGTCAATGTCGGGGAGTGCAAGGTATAAAAATGCCATTGACCACCAATGAATTTGGTATTGATTTAAAGGAGGAGGGGTGTGTTAAAAATCCGCTAACCACCAATGTTTCAAAACTTGTTTTGAAGGGGAGGGGGGTTACATTGCCACTGAATGTCAATGATGGGGAGAGGGAGAGGATTGTGAGATTTTTTGGGGGTGTTTTAAAATGCAAGTAAAGTGAAACACAATTTCATCCCCTGGGGAAACTTTCTTCCACTAATGACACAAAAAGACTTGGCTTCAGTAGACATCTTTAAAAGGCTGAGCACACTGTATCCACCTCAATACCAGCATTTTTCTTTATTTACAAAAATTGCGGCAAGCAAAAGGATCACCTTGTCCACTTTTCAAAAAGGGATAATTTTGGTGTGTTTATGCTCTCCTGCCATTTTATGTAATACAGTATGTTTATTGACAGAAAGTAAGGCAAACTTTTTTTATATTTATTATTTGATATAGTAAAAAAAAAAAGCCCAATGGTTATTAAATGCAATCAAAATAAATCTGTTTCACAAACTGTTACATTTTGCATACAGTATTGCATGACATGAGTAATTATCAGTCCAACCGATATGGCATTGAAAACTAAAAACATGGCCAGGAAATTAAAGGGTATAACATGCTGGTATTGAGGTAGTTAAAGTAAGGGAGTAACTCCACTCTGGTTGATCTATGTACATTGCAAGGATTATAACAAACGTTGTTGCAGATTCCTACCTTTTGTTATTCTGAAGTAATCACTGTGTGTTTGTCTGTGCCTCTGTACTGAGGGAGTGGCTTCAAAATTAACTGTCAGGTGTGCACCTGCAGGGCACTAATGAGGAAATCTGCTGGGTCTGCATTCCTTTAGATGTTCTCCTATTAAAAGTATTTCTTCAAAAAGGACATTTTTGTTGCAGGGGATGCATGAAATCTGACTTATATCTTAGGCAGACTTCTGGGAAAATTGGTGAGCCAATCACACAAGCAGGAAATTATGTTTCTGGGGAGTGGTCAGTACACACTTTGTGTACAGAGCAAAGCCATATTGCAATGCTTTCTCAGAAAATTACAATAGCTGCAGATTGAAAAAGGAAAGGTAATTCAATACAATACGATTAGTGTTGCAATTATAGGAGCTATATAATTTTTTTTTCTTTATTTGCCATTCCCCCCCCCACGAAAGTGGAGTTACCCTTTAAGAATATAATTCTTAGAAGCTGGTTAAGTTAAAAGGGGCCCACTTGTGGATACATCTGTAAACGTTAAATTAAAATTTTTTTAAGCACACAGCTGACTTCCAGTCATTCCATGGATGAAACAGCTGTCATTATGTGGATTCCCATACAGTACCTCCCATGGCAGCTTCTGCAAAGCAAGAGGCTACAAAGACATGTTAAAGAGATGTCAATTATCTTGGTTCCTGCACAAATACATGAACCTTTCAGCTGTGAATGTTAAAAGTAGCTCATTCACATAATGCACCTAATTTGTTTTTCTTGGGAAAAGGGGAGGTAGTGGTCCTTAAAATTGCATAAACATGCCACATTTGATATAATTTTCTTGTTATATAATAAAATGAAATGTGATGCATACATTTTTGTATGCTTCATTTCTCCTCTGAGGAGCAACAATATATATCGACAGCGCTTCTGACCTTCACCATTTTATGATTTTTGAAGCTGGGGACTAGTAACGTGATTCTCGACATGCAGCCTGAGCAATAATCATGGGAGATTTACTTAACCCATCAAGTAACAGACTGCGCACATAGAGTAGTTACTGTTCCGGCATTTCAATAAGCCCCTTCCGTTATGTGCACAGACTTTCATTTAGTCTTTACAAATATCCATTGGTAATTGTGCAGCATTGCTCCACAATTATAGGGTACTACTTTTTTCACCTGGTAAACATAACGGATTGTATTCCAAACCATTATGTAATTATCATGCAGCTTGTGGAAAAATACGGATGCTTTTACAGTTCCATACAATTTTCTCTATGAAATATAAACAATAGTGCAAACTGCAGGTGCACGCTATGCATAAAATACGAAATGCCCATAAATCTGAATTGTAATTGACAAGCAAAAAAAAAAAAACAGTCCTTGATAACAGGAGTTATATTCCATTTGAAAACTCATTACATACTGCATACTAAAAAAGTGATATATTGTAAAAATTAACAGATGTACAATAGGATACAATATACCACTCATGTTTTTAGGGGTCCGACGCATAAAAAAGTACACATAGAAAAAGTGTGTGTTCATGATGGCCTGGAGTCACGGGAAGTGAGCTGAACGACACGTTAGATCATGTATTCCAGTTCTGTCCCTACAGTAATCAAACCTTTCATGAGCGGGGTACTATGGTGAACAATGGATGGTGCCATCTTCAGACACAAAATTAGAGTGGCAAAATGTCACTGCCACAATAACTGTATTTAGCGTCAAAGTACCAATGTGCAATGATGGCGATTTGCGCTAAGTGGTTAATGATGTTTAAATATTGTTTTAAAGGAAGACAGTACAGAAAATATTTACAGAAAAATATTGCAAAACAATGAAACTAAAATTCCTAAAAAATGTTAAACGCTTAAAGCGGGAGTTCACCCAATTAGTTTTTTTTTTCTCTTTTCCCCTTAGCTTCATGCTCGTTTTGTCTAGGGGAATCGGCTATTTGTTTTAAAATATGAGCCGTACTTATCGTTTTCGAGATGCATCTTCTCCGTCGGCTTCCGGGTATGGGTCTTCGGGAGCGGGCGTTCCTTCTTGATTGACAGTTTTCCGAGAGGCTTCCGACGGTCGCATCCATCGTGCCACTCGTAGCCGAACGTCGGTGCGGCTCTATACTGCGCCTGCGCACCGACGTTCGGCTTCTTTCGGAAAATCGTGACGCGATGGATGCGACCTTTAGAAGCCTCTCGGAAGACTGTCAATCAAGAAGGAACGCCCAGTCCCGCAGCCCATACCCGGAAGCGGCGGAGAAGATGCATCTCGTAAACGGTAAGTACAGGTCATATTTTAAAACAACTAGCCGATTCCCCTAGACAAACCGAGCATGAAGCTAAGGGGAAAATGTGTTCTCTATGGGTGAACCTCCGCTTTAAGAGTCGGTTCACACAGGGGCAACACGACTTCTAGCACGACTTTGGGAGGCAACTTGGACACGACTGGAGTATGAATCATCAGGCAACTTACTTGTTATTTAGGTGTGTTTGGTGACTGGTAACTTCCTATACATTAGTGAAACCATTTTTTATGAATGCAACTCAATTACCAAAAGAATTAGGGAACATGAGTAAAGTTTTGGATTGAGGTGCAAGTTCAGTTCTAGCTCAAATAAAAGCAGACTAATGCCACATACACACGATCGGAATTTCCACCAAGAAAAATTTGAGAGCTGGTTCTCAAATTTTCCAACAGGAAAAGTTATTGTCGGAAATTCCGATCGTCTGTATGCAAATTTCGACACGCAAAAAAAACGCATGCTCGAAGTTAAGTCGCATGCTCAGAAGCATTGAACTTAATTTTTCTCGGCTCGTCGTAGTGTTGTACGTCACCTCGTTCTTGACGGTTGGAATTTTGTGTGACTGTGTGTATGCAACACAAGTTTGAGGCAAAATTCCGTTGCAAAAAAATCCACTTTTTTCTTGTCTGAATTTCTAAATGTGTGTACGCGGCATCACAAATGTGTATTGCTCAACCTGCTCTTCTAGACCGTTTATGACAGACCATTTAAAGGTCTTTTAAAGATCCTGGCTAGTGGAGGTTCAAAACATCTCTGCTTTCCTTCAACTTGTACTGTTTTTGTTAACTGTGCTGTATTGTTTTTTGTCAAATGTGTCACCTTACATGGCCTAGCCATTACTTTTGAGCAAAAAAGGAGGGTGACACATTGTTTTCTACAATTCCTCCATTTTCTCCATGCTGTTTGGCATTTATCAAACCTCACTATCATCACAGTTTTCAAGGCAAAAAAATCAATTGACCCCAAAATGCAGTGCAATGTTTTGGGACCACAAAAGAGCTCTTACATTAATAGTGTGGTTGTCATTTTTACCTCGATTGTTGGGTTTGGTGCATTTACGCTGCTGCAATGCTGAAACACACTATACCTGCAATGGTGTTCTGTGTTGAGTGGTACCCCACTAATGTATGTGCGCAGTAATGCACCACAATGCACTGTGTCAAAAAATCTAGCCTGCTCTAATTTTGTAGGTGTTGTGCATTTCAGCCTACTCATCTTGAAAGGGTTGTTTTAATTAATGCACCAAAATGTGCATCAACACACAGTGGGTTTGATTTACTAAAACTGGAGAGTGCAAAATCTGGTGCAACTCAGAAACCAATCAACTTTATTTGTCAAAACTTAATTGAATAAGCTGAAATTAGAAGAAAATTGGCTACCATGCACAGCTGCACCAGATTTTGCACTTTCCAGTTTAAGAAATACAACCCCAATGTGTGGGCTACAGCTACGTTTTTCTCAGGTTTCGTTTATAGAACGTCAAGCAAAACATAATTTCCAGTCATATGCAGAAGAATTGGAAAAAAAACCTTAAGTGGTGATGACAGCCTCTGAAGTGAGCACAGGTTCATATAATTTCAGCTTAGTTCACAATGTAATTGAAGTGCACCTGTCTTAAGACAATGAACGTTAACATATGACTAACAAGCAATAAAGAAGCTGTAAAAAAACAAACCCTCACAGATCTTTCCAGCTGCATCACAAAAAAAAACTTCTAAAGTTGTGTTTCAGTTGGTTTCTAGTGCCATTTTTCACATTGGTGGCAGACTTTATTGTTCATTGAAAAGCTCTCTGCAGTGAATCACTTTTCAAAGGTGGTTTAGAGACAGTTTAACCACTTAAAGACCTCAGGTGTTTTTCAGATTTGGTGTTTGCAAGACTAAAACATTTTTTTCTGCTAGAAAATTACTTAAAACCCCCAAACATTATATATATATTTTTTTCTAACACCCTAGAGAATAAAATGGCGGTCATTGCAATACTTTTTGTCACACCGTATTTGCGCAGCAGTCTTACAAGCGCACTTTTTTTGGAAAAAATTCACTTTTTTGAATTAAAAAAATAAGACAACAATAAATTTGGCCCAATTTTTTTATATATTGTGAAAGATAATGTTACGCCGAGTAAAATGATACCCAACATGTCACGCTTTAAAATTGCGCCCGCTCGTGGCATGGCGTCAAACTTTTACCCTTAAAAATCTAGATAGGCGACGTTTAAAAAATTCTATAAGTTGCATTTTTTGAGCTACAGAGTAGCTCTAGGGCTATAATTATTGCTCTCGCTCTAACGATCGCGGCGATACCTCACTTGTGTGATTTGAACACCGTTTTCATATGCGGGCGCTACTCACGTATGCGTTCGCTTCTGCGCGCGAGCTCGTCAGGACGGGGCGCTTTAAAAAAAAAATTTTTGTTTTCTTATTTAATTTTATTGATTTTATTATTTTTTACACTAAAATATAAAAAAAAAAAAAATCATCACTTTTATTCCTATTACAAGGAATGTAAACATCCCTTGTAATAGAAAAAAGCATGACAGGTCCTCTTAAATATGAGATCTGGGGTCAAAAAGACCTCAGATCTCATATTTAGGCTTAAATGAAAAAAAAAAAAAAAAAAAAAGGAAAATTTGTCATTTAAAAAAATGACAGAAAAAAAATTGTCTCTTTAAGAGGCTGGGCGGGACTGACGTTTTGACGTCACTTCCGCCCAGCAGAGCTATGAGGACGGGTGGGGGCCATCTTGCCCTCACTCAAGTCCTCACTCTCCTGGCGGCAGCATCGGATCTCCTCCGCCGCTACCGACGGCTCCGGTAAGCGGCGGAGGGCGCGGAAAAGCGGCGGGAGGGGGGGGGCCCCTCTCCCGCCACCGATAACGGCGATCTCGCAGCGAATCCGCCGCGGAGACCGCCGTTATCGTTTACACGGCCGCCAGCTGAAAACATGGATATCTCAGTTGTGGCAGCAGCTGCTGCCGTTACTGAGATATCCATGTTTAAAAAGAGGACGTATATATACAGTGGGGGGTCCGTAAGTGGTTAAAGGCATTAGGTGGGCAATGATATTGGGTAGAATAATCCGCGCTATGGACAGAAATTGATGTACCGTATTTTTCGGCGTATAAGACGACTTTCTGGATGCAAAAAAATGCATCCAAAGTCAGGGGTCGTCTTATACGCCAGGTACGGTCTCCGTGCTGCTGCGAGCGTCAATGATTTAAAAGACGCTCCTTCTCCTCAGTGTGTTCTGTGATAGGACGAACACAAATCTTTCCAGCAGCGCCTCTGTTCTGTGTTCCTCCTATCACAGATGCCTTCTCATCCTCGGACGAGATGAGAAGACGTCCGTGATAGGCGGAACACAGAACAGAGGCGCTGCTGGGAAGATTTGTGTTCCGCCTAACACAGGACAGTCTGAGGAGAAAGCGCGTCTTTTAAATCATTGACGCTCGCAGAACGGAGACTGTCATCGCATCGCACCGCCTGCTATTCAGAAAAAAAGTGAGTAAATGCACCGTTTGCAGTGATGGCACAGAGAGGGGGCAAGTGATGGCACAGAGAGGGGGCAAGTGATGGCACAGTGAGAAAGTGATGGCACAGAGAGGGGGCAAGTGATGGCACAGAGAGGGGGCAAGTGATGGCACAGAGAGGGTCAAGTGATGGCACAGTGAGTAAGTGATGGCACAGAGAGGGGGCAAGTGATGGCACAGAGAGGGGGCAAGTGATGGCACAGAGAGGGGGCAAGTGATGGCACAGAGAGGGGGCAAGTGATGGCACAGAGAGGGGGCAAGTTATCGCACAGAGAGGGGGCAAGTGATGGCACAGAGAGGGGGCAAGTGATGTAATGGCACAGTGAGGCATGTAATGTAATGTAATGGCACAGTGAGATTTGAAAAAGCCTGTTTCTGTCAGCGGTTCTGGCTACCCCTCAGCTTCCAGACAGACTAGTAAGAAGGGGGTAGTCTTATACAGTGAGTATATCCCAAAACCGAAATTTTTCCTGGAAAATTAGGGGGTCGTCTTATACGCCCAGTCGTCTTATACGCCGGAAAATACGGTAAAAGTATTGCTGCTGCCTCCACTGTGTCTGCTAGCAAGGTAGGGTCAGGAATAAATATGGTGTGTAGAAGTGGATGTGGCGCTGCTTGTGTCAGTATGTACATTGTGAATAATAATGTGCAAAAAAGTGAGTCGGTGGGTCCATTGAACGCATCGCGTCCCGGACTTTTTTTTCCCCTGTCTCTAAAAACCCCTGCTACTAAATGCTGCTAAAAGCCTATGGACACATAGGGGGTTATTTACAAAAGGCAAATCCACTTTTCACTACAAGTGCAAACTACAAGTGCAAAGTGCACTTGAAAGTGCAGTCGCTGCAAATCTGAGGGGTGGATCTGAAATGAGGGGAAGCTCTGCTGTTTTTATCATCCAATCATGTGCAAGCTAAAATGCTGTTTTTTATTTTCCTTGTATGTCCCCCTCAGATCTACAGCGACTGCACTTCCAAGTGCACTTTCAGTACAATTTCAAGTGCACTTGTAGTGCAAAGTGAATTTTCCTTTAGTAAATAACCCCCATAGGCTAACATGCAAAGACGTTTAGAGGCAGGAAAATGAAAAACCGCCAAGCACCCCTAGAAGTAGCTGAAAAAATGTTCCAATGTGCATGAGGCCTAATACACGTTGAAAACACACTTCTACACGGTGGCTATAGTCCCAGAGGTGAATGAGTTTGTTTTAAAATGCTTTTACTCTGCATTGCTGGGCACAGGTTCACTTTAAAGTAAACCTGTCACAAACAAGTTATAAAAACAGTGTATGTAATGAAAAATACATAAGCAGAGGTTTAAAAAAGCATGGTAAAAAGATACGGCCATCTATTTCTGATAAATATCTCAGACTGCACTTGTGCTGTAAAAATAACTTCATTTGCGAGTTTTTCATCTGATAGGTATAAAAATGAAAAGAAGAAACCCAGAAAAAAAAGCAATCCTGTAGCAGGTAGGACATTTTGTATATCCCCATGAGAATTTTTAAGTTGAGTCATAATTCACAAACATGCCAGAGAATATTTTTCTTACAATACATGTTACTCACACACCAGGAAGAATATTCCAGATTTCTGGCTCTAACAGCCCTGCTGTATCTGTAGCTGCTCCCCTGAGGAACATCAAGCTTGTACTGTTTGACAAAGCACCTTACACGGTTCAGCTGCTTACCACGCACGGAAGCAACCGAACCTCTATGGTATTAGTGCATTATTTATAGACTGTGCGGGAAAACACTGACACATTGTTATCCTTGTTATACCGCTACTCTAGAATACTGACATCTGTCATAAGCCTTCTTTAGCCTATTATGGCCAACAGATCCAATCATTTAGAATAGAATTGGTCACTTAATTGAGAACTGCGAGTTTTGTCATAAAAAGTTGTAAGGTGTACAAGGTGCTGGTTTGTTAATATTTTTCATCTTCGTGCTTCCAGTTGCCATAGCATAAACTATATGTTACTAAACAACAAAAGTGATGTAAACATTATCCTATCATGAGATCTGGCACTGAAACTATGAATGCATTTGTGTGCTCATATGCTTTTTATCCCCTGCTTGGGGAGTATGTTACTCCATCATTTCATATTCCTGATATGCATACTGTATGTTGTACCGCGTAGTAGTGTTAAAAGTATCCTTTTGTATTCTTTGTATTTCTTCCTTTGTATAAAACACGTGATGATCCCGTCAGTCCTTCTACTTTCCTATTTCATTTTTTAGCTGTGCTGGGAGAGCAGCCTGCCTGTCCTCTAATGGCCAAGATATGTGCTGACATGCCACTCTGCACAGCTCTTCACTGGTAAGATCATTATACAGCTATTTCTCTGGCCCATACTGACACACCCCCTTGCAGTTGCCACTCCCACCTCTCTAAGCCCCTTTTTTACATTTTTTTAATAAGTGATCACATTGCCTCTATTCTCAGCTGCATAGAAGGGGGAAGAAAAACAACAGCACATCCATAGCCAAAAGTTTTGAGAATGACACAAATATTTATTATTTTCACAAATTTAGCTGCCTCTGTTTTTATGATGGAAACATGCATATATACTCCATATTGTTATGAAGAGAGATGAGATGAATTGCAATTAATTGCAAAGTCCCTCTTTGCCATGAAAATTAACTTAAAGGGTCACTAAAGGAAAAACATGTTTTGCCTAAAATTAATGTCTGCAAGGTAGACATACAGAATAGTGTAATGATTCTTTTAAAAAACGAGTAAATACCTATTAAATTCCTTCATCTATATCACCTCCGGCATTCTAGTTTCTGTTCTCTCATTCACTTCCTGGTTTGCATCGTTTGTTCATGTAAGAACTACATTTCCCAGTATGAATTGTGGCACGCCCAGTAATTCACACCTCCTTGAAGTCTAACACGTAGAGAGCGTCCTGCCACACAGATGTAGTTCCCAGGAGGGGGTGAGCACGTTACTGACCACCGCAGTAAAGCCTCCCATCACGGTGGTGAGTAATAATCAGACAAGCAGGAAGTGAACAGAACAGAGAAGAAATAGAGCGACTTCTGAGCAAAAACGAACAATGAGGAAGTGGAAAGAGGAATGTCTGCAGGTAAAGGATGCTTATTATGAGAAAAATGTTTTTCCTTTACAACCCCTTTAATTCCATAAAAAAAATGTTTCCACTGCATTTGTGAAGAAGGCTTCAGGGAGCCAAAGAAAGTCCAGCAAGCGCCAAGACCGTCTCCTACAGTTGATTCAGCTGTGGGATTGGGGCACCACCAGTGCAGAGCTTGCTCAGGAATAGCAGCTGGCAGTTGTGTGTGAATCTGCACACACAGTGAGAAGACTTTTGGAGGATGGCCTGGTGTCAAGAAGGGCAGCAAAGAAGCCACTTCTCTCCAGGAAAAACATCAGAGACAGACTGATATTCTGCAAAAGGTACAGGGATTGGAATGCTGAGGACTGGGGGGTAAAGTCATTTTCTCTGATGAATTCTCTTTGCAATTGTTTGAGGCATCCAGAAAAAAACCTTGTCCGGAGAAAAAAAAGATGAGCGCTATCATCAGTTCTGTGTCATGCCAACAGTAAAGCTGAGACCATTCATGTGTGGGGTTCCTTCTCAGCCAAGGGAGTGGGCTCACTCACAATGTTGCCTAAAAACACAGCCATGAATAAAGAATGGTATAAAAAAAATATCATCCTAAGTGGCTTCGGAAACAAAACATTGAAATTTTGGGTCCAAGGCCAGGAAACTCTCCAGACCTTAAAGCGGGGGTTCACCCGAATTTTTTTTTTAACATTAGATTGAGGCTAATTGTGGGAAGCACAATCTGTGTTTTTTTTTTTTAAATCAATGCAGTACATACCTTTTTAGAGATAGATGTTCTCCACGGATTCCGGGTATGATCTTCGGGACTGGGCGTTCCTATTTGATCGACAGCCTTCCAACCGTCGCATACAGCGCGTCACGCGTTGCCGAAAGAAGCCGAACGTCGGTGCGGCTCTATGCGGCGCCTGCTTATGTAAAAATGGGCTACCATCAGTCAGGATGTGGCCCAGAAGTTGATTGACAGCATGCCAGATCGATTTGCAGAGGTCTTGAAAAAGAAGGGTCAACACTGACCATATTGACTCTGCATAAACTCAATGTAATTGTCAATACAAGCCTTTGATACTCATGAAATGCTTGTAATTATACCATAGTAACATCTGACACAAAGATCTACAAACACTGAAACAGCAGACTTTGGCGGGGGGCAAGTCTGATCATTGGAGCTCAGGCTGAGGGGTGAGCTCCCAGCATAGCTAGAGAACTGACCACGGTGTCTTCTCATGTCTAGTGTAGTCAAGTATATGGTACAGCAGGGAATATGAAATGTTGGGTTTACATACTCTTAAAAGCCCACTGATGTACTGCCACATATACAGTATATGTACAGCCGGTTGGAAGGGCAATTCCAATCAGGAAGTGAAATTAGTGAGGAGCTAATGCAATGTGTCACACCTTGGGGTGCTTTTACACCATACTGCACATAAAAACTCACCACAACAGAATGAAAATGCATGTACATTGAGGTGCATTTAACATGTACTTACATGCACACCGAATTGTGTTACATTGTGTTGGCATGCATTTTAATGTCATCCATTGTAAAGTGAGAGGTGCTTGGAAGAATCCAAACACTAACAATTTATTAATTTATTAATTAAGAAATTATTTACATATGAGATCATCTCTCATTGGCCGCACAGATCGCCTAGCAAACAGCCACTCCGATTGGCCGTTCACGGCGATCTGTGATTGGCTGTGTCCAAGGGACACGGCCAGCACAGAAGTTCCCCTTTGCGCGCTCGGGAGCGCGCGCGGGGAACGCGGAAAGGGGCGGCCGTAAAAACAAGGCGCCCCAGAGAAGTAGAACCACCCTGCGGCCGTATATAGTCGTACGGCCGTCGGGAAGTGGTTAATTTTCAAGGCCAACACCTCTACTTCCACTCTACACCACACTTTTATAGACTAGCTCCAAATAAATGACTATTTTCAAATGGAGTTACAGGAGAACATTGTCCCCCCTTTTTTTTCCAACAAAATTTAAAAAATGTCAAAAGGTACATTTTCAGGCATCACCTATAGACAGAGGCTGGGTTCACACTGATACTACACAACATTCATACGACTTTCATCCTACTTTACTCTGCAACATCAGTCCTACATTGGTCCTACAACCATCCGTCTTGAATGAACAGGATACTACTTTGATCCGACTTTGTTATAGTCTGACTTGTTCTTTGACCAATCAAAACAATCCCAGTGTGAGAGAAATTCCTTTTACTGCTGCTGTAATCACAATGTCGGATGTCACAAGTTGGATGGTTAGGACAAGGATCCTACTTTGATCCGACTTCAATGATATTCAATGGGCTGAAGTAGGATCAAAGTCGGACCAAAGTAGTGCAGGAACTTTTTTCAAAGTCGGATCGACTTGTGTCCTACCTACCTTCAATCCGATTGTTTGGCAGTCGGGTGTAAAACGGGCAGGCGACCTGTTTACGTTCAACTGCCCACAGAGGAGAGCGGGCTGTGTCTGTTCTGCATAAGCGTAGCGGGCACAGACTGGCCATTCCCTGCTCAGCAGACGGACTACTGGCGAAGTTCACCCCATGTGGAAGGGGCCTTAGGCTCTCCACAGAGTACAATATAGGGGGTTTCCAAAAGGGTCCACCTGAAAAACTGACAGATGGACCCGTTTGGTCCTTCACTGAGATCCCTTCATTGGTTGCCAGTAAAAGACAGAATCACTTACAAGGCACTCTGTCTGACACATAAGTGTATTCAAGGAAATGCCCCCCAATATCTATGCGAAAAACTAAAAGCTCACAACCCCAATCGCGTTCTGCGATCCACCAACCAAAATCTACTCCAGATACCCAAAGCCAGATACAAGTCCAAAGGAGAACGAAGATTTGCAGTCCAAGGTCCTAGACTATGGAACGCTCTACCAACCAACATCCGGCTGGAGGTGAACCACCTGGCCTTCAGAAGAAAGATCAAAACCCATCTCTTCTGAGGGCAAAAAAGCTTACTCAGGGAATGGATACTAAGCGCCCAGAGGCGATTCAGTTTGCATGTGTTGCGCTATATAAGTCTTTCACTCACTCACTCGTGTGAAAGGGGCCTTAACCTGCTGCTGTTGGCACTGCTTGTTACACAGTGGCTGCCCAATTGCCACGTCTATCGGTTATAAATGTTTTTTTGCATACAAATGAATTGTCTAGTTTGTAATTTATTCATACAACATAGTAGAGCTGCACGATTAATCGTCAAGAATCGTTATCGTGATTTTTCCCCCCCCCCCGTTGCGATCTTGACAAAGTGTTTCCTGATATTCCTGATCTTTGGTATGCAGGGAATTTTCTCTCTGCTATCAGTCAAAAGTCAAAGTCTGGGCAGTCCACCAAGTTTTAAAACATTCTATCAGTGGAATGCTAAGTCTAAACATTGTATCAATTTGTCTTTTACATCAAAGGAATAGACTTCTGTATGTAAATTAGGAACAATTAACCACCAAACATTTTTTTGACAGTTTTTTTTGGCCAGAAAATTACTTAGAACCCCCAAACATTATATATATATATATATATATATATATATATATATATATATATATATATATATATATATATATAAGACCCTAGAGAATAAAATGGTGGTTGTTGCAATATTTTATGTTGCACTGTATTTGCGCAGCGGTCTTTCAAATGCAATTTTTTTGGGGGAAAAATTACTTTAAATGAAAAAAAAAAAAACTAACCAGTAAAGTTAGCCCAAATTTTTTTCTTACACCGTGAGAATCGTGAGAGAATCGGGATCTTTATTCTAAGCAAAAAAATCGTTATTCTCATTTTGGCCAGAATCATGCAGCTCTACAGCATTGTGATACAAACATCAAAACAAAAAAAACCTATAGACATTTGTTGGTTGCATTAATATTAAATCTCTAAAGCCGGCCATAGATGGAGCAGTTTTCTTTCCTGCAATCACAGGCTGCGGGAAAGAAAATCACTTGATTCCCCCATCCGCACAGGTTTGGAACAACCTGTATGCATGCAGGTGCTTTATTTACACAACCCCTTCTGCATAAATGTGCATGAGGTTATAGCGTAATACACATTTGGGTCCAGCAATTTTTGCCCAACTCTTGTCACAGATTCTCAATTGGATTGATTTATAGTCCATTCTAAGGCATTCAGGTTCTTGTCTTGAAACCAATACAGAGTTGGTCTTAAAGGGGTTGTAAAGGTAAATGTTTTTTCACCTTACTGCATCTTAAAGGGTCACTAAAGGAAACATTTTTTTTTTTGCTGAAATGACTGTTTATTGGGTATAGAGACATAAAAGTTACCGGATTCCTTTTAAAAATGATTAAAATTTGAATTTAATCTATCATATAATGTGCTTTTAGTTTCACTTTCGGTTTTAAATGTACATACATGAAGTTCCCGGGTGAGAGGTGAGTCAGGAAGACACACAGAACAAAAACAAACAAATCCAGGGCAGTGTTTTGTTTTTAAAATGAATCTGATTGGTTCTGAGGAGTTTTAGACACACAGTAATGAGAGCTCAGACCACCGTGAAAATCTCCCAGTATGATGGTTATAAGGAAACAGGCAAGCAGGAAGTGTGGAGATCACAGCAGAATTACAGCTACTTCAAAGCAAAAACGAACAATGAGGACATGAAACCAGTACTGCAGTAAGGTAAAGGAAGCTATTTAGCTAAAAAAAAAAATTTCCTTTAGTGACCCTTTAATGCACCCTATGCTGTGATACAACGGCCGCCGTTGTATCACAGGAGCACGCTCGCAAAAGCTTCCCACCATGCAAGCTCGCTCGCATGAAGCTGGAAAGCTTTTGCGAGGAGGAGCCGAGACAGCCGCCGATGGACCACATAAGACCGGATCCGGGGACACTCTGTGCAAAACGAGCTGCAAAGTGGAGGCAAGTATAACATGTTTGTTATTTAAAAAAAAAAAAAAAATTCTGCCTTTAGTGTTCCTTTAAGTTGGATGCCTCTAATATGTCTTTTTCACATACGCAGAGTTCTCCCACATGTTTGTATATCTTGATATTTAAAAAAAACACAAATTCTGTTTCAGTGCAGTGAAAAGCCCCCCAATCTGTTCACCAGATATCCTTTCCTGCTTCTAAATCCGCTGCAGTCAGCACAAAAATACCAGTGTCAGAGCCAAGAGGGTGAAATCTTTTGGCTGCTAGAACCGAGCACTGGGGAAGGGGATGGAAGACTTTCTACTTACACTGTCACTTTGCCCTGAATGGGAAAAGAGACAGTTCTATTTTTTTTTTATATTGCTGTTCCCAATATAGAACTTGCTGGGGTGGTGCAGGTTAAAACTTCAAGGAAGATCAAGATATAGAGCTTTGAAGGCAAACTACCTGTTGTAGGTTGCAACTAATTGAGATACGAGGAACACAATGGTGACTAATGGTATCATCATACCTTGGTTATTTGAAGAAGTATTAACTTCCATGAGCCAATACATGTTAGAACACTCTTTGCTGCAACTGGATCTGTAGGTTATTGGGCCATATTTCTACTAGCTTTGCATATTTGATCCTGCAATTTTCCCTATTTGTCTAAAAATTGTTCTAGATTGGTCAGCTTGGATGAAGACCATTGGTGAACAGTATTTTTCAAGTTTAGTCACAGATCCTTAACCGGACTTTAGATATGGGCTTGACTGGACCATGGTATGCCATTCAAATTCTTGTTCACATTCTTTACCATGTTACAATAGTTATAGTCCTTTGCCTGAGTTATCTCAACATTCATTTTAAATCCAGGTAGTAACACTACAAATGTAGAAATTTGTAATTTCAATGAAGACAAAAATCTCTGCTGGCTGTCCAGAAGGCGATTTTGTTACAGAAAACCAAATTACAAATTCAAGTGAACAAAAACGTTTCTCAAAAGGTGTCTGCATTTTTACAATCCCCTTTAAAACCAATCTATAACCCATTAGGCTTTGGCTTTTTTTGTCATGCCAGTTCAATTTAGCCATACCTACATTTTACATCAAGAATACCTTAGAAACTGCTATGCCAACAGGGGCCCTTAGAAAATATTTTTATAGGAAATGTTGTTTGTATGTACACCCCGAGTTACAATTCTTTAAACTCAGACTACATTTATGCCAGAAATATCAGCAAAATTATATTATTATAAAATATGAGTTAACAAAATGGTTTTCATTTCAAATTTCACCCTAGGTATGCTTTCTCGACTAACTTCATACAAATTACCATTTCTTTTTCCATATATGTGGATTTAAATCCTCTTTTTATATTTTAAACATGCACATTTTCAAACAGCGTGCTATCAATTAAATAGGTTATGTGTGTTTTTTCTATATAAATACTCCTTCATGTCCCATTGATTAATAATACTGGGAAAACAAATAGATGAGCACAGACTTTTTGTCTCTGGGGACTGACATACATCACAATGGAAATGTAAAGGCTGGAGCAAAAACAGACTAAATAGCTGAACATGATCAGAACACTACTTTGGAGATTAGCATGTAAAAATAATGTGTTCTGCATTTTCAAAGCGTAGCCACAGAGACAGAATAAGTCGAGAAACCATAACAACATACCTCACCACAGGGTTCCCATTGTACAGTATATAAATGCCAGCTTCTTTATTCCCATAGATCTGATTGCTTCGGATGCTGCCTTTCCCGTTGCCTAGGACCACAATGCCAGAGCGGAGGCCACTGTGTATTCTGTTACACTGCCAGTTGCATTACATGCACAGAAAATAGAAGAATTGATGTTAATGGAGAATGCAGGCCAAGGTGTGCAGATCACAACATAAAAATTATTTCTAAAACAAGTAGCACAGCCCTTTCAGTAGGATTTGTGAATGTAAAAACAATCTGCTTCATACTGAACTACAGGCACAAGTCACTATTTTACCTCTTCATTGCACAATGCTATGTTTACTATAGCCAGGGCCGATCCTCCCTATAGGCTCACTATGCAAGCCGCTTAAGGCCCCGCAAAGCTGCAAAGGGCCCCCCAAATTACTAGAGGCCCCGCCTGGTGAGAAGTCATTTTTGCCCCCCTCACCCCGCTTCTCATTTTTAATGTGCCATGTAATTTTGCTTAAGGCCCCAGGGAGGTCAGGATCGGCACTGACTATAGCATATGTTATCCTGTGCTACAGCAGCAAAAAAAAAAAAAAGTATGCTAGTATGTTTCCATTCAAAGAGACCCTGTCACTTGCACATGGACACTTTTTGGCATCTGACAAATTGCAGGCGTGTTTCCGTCTCAGGAGAGATGACTGCCGTGTACATTCAGCCATAGTAATGACTGGCTGTACGCTAGCTATATGTGCGTGTGTACCGTGCTTGCATAAACTTGCACACATGCACAGTTGTAAGTTCCCGATAGGACAAAATCCGGTTTTCACCTTCTGTCACAATGCTTGAGTCTAGCAATTGGATAATAGATCCAAGCACTGCCACGCTGTAGAAGTATTGGTTTGTGCTGGCTGAGATAGAGAAAAGAGTGATAAAAGAAAAACTGCATAGGTAATTATCAGTCGGTCAGAGGAGGCCTTTTCACTTTGTTATAAAATAGGACAGTGGGGAAGCTTACTTAAATTGGACAGTGCAAAATCTGGTGCAGTTCTGCATAGAAACCAATCGGCTTTCAGTTTTTTTTTTCAAAGCTTATTTGAACAAGCTGAAGTTAGAAGCTGATTGGCTACCATGCACAGCTGCACCAGATTGTAAGTGCATCAGTTTTACTAAATTTCCCCCATTGTCTCTTTAAAAATGGTTATACATTAAAGACTATTCAAGCTATTTTTAAAACAAATATATTCATACAGATGTGTGGTAAAGCCTGTGCAATCCAGACACAACTGTAGCCAGAACAAGTAGGGATGGGTTTTAAATCAGGTTTTTATTGCTGTGTCCCTACTGGGGAATATTTCACCTCACTTCCCATCACAGTGGTGACTGGTCTCTTGAATAGGTGCACTTACTGCAATAAAAGCATTTGTTTTTAATGGAGTGGGGAAGTGTTCAAAACTCTCTAAAGTTTGTATTGCTTTATGTCAGAAGATTACCCCTTACTTGTTTTTTAAGAAAGGTTTTGATGCTTCTGCTCTTCATCCAAAATTGTAAGAGAAATTGTGTCTAGAGCAGGGGTAGGCAACCCCGGCTCTCCAGCTGCTTTGAAACTGCAATGTCTCATGTGACATTGCAAGACCCTGACAATCACAGGCATGACTCCTAGAGGCAGAGGCATAAAAAAAGGGAAAAAAGCAGCGCCTTCTAAGCGTAGTAATTAGGATCTTTATTGAAAAAGATAATCATATAAAAGTACCACTCACAAAGGAGTTAATAACATAGGGCTTATCTGTAGGTTTCTTTCATCCGCTCTGAGCCCGGATTGGTGGATGCTCTGTATGCCTGGGATGTTGTAGGCTAGAATCGTTGTTAATCCTTGGCATTTGAAGATTCACCACAGCTGGAGTGCCAAGGTTGCCTACCCCTGGTCTAGAGTAACACTTAAAATGTTTTCCCCTACTTGGTCCATTAACGCCGATATACGTCGGCAGAATGGCACAGCTGGGCACAGGCACACACATGTACGTCGCCTTTAAGAGGCCAGCCGTGGGTCGCCGGCATGCGCACGTGACACGGTCCGAAGCTCCGTGACCGCAGCCACGGGACCTGATCGCCGCAGGTGTCCCACGATCGGTCACAGGAGCTGAAGAACGGGGAGAGGTGTGTGTAAAACACACCTTCCCGGGCACTGTCATTGATCGTCTGTTCCCTGATATAGGGAAAGACGATCAATGACATCACACGTCCAGCCCCGCCCCCCTACAGTTAGAAACAAATATGAGGTCACACTTAACCCCTACAGTGCCCCCTAGTGGTTAACTCCTAAACTGAAATTGTCATTTTCACAGTAATCAATGCATTTTTATAGCACTTTTTGCTGTGAAAATGACAATGGTCCCAAAAATGTGTCAAAATTGTCCGATGTGTCCGCCATAATGTCGGAGTCACGAAAAAAAAAAAATCACTGATCGCCGCCATTAGTAGTAAAAAAAAAAAATATTAATAAAAATGCCATAAAACTATCCCCTATTTTGTAAACGCTATACATTTTGCGCAAACCAATCATTAAGCGCTTATTGCGATTTTTTTCACCAAAAATAGGTAGAAGAATACGTATCAGCCTAAACTGAGGGAAAAAAAATGTTTTTTTTTTTATATCTTATTTGGGGATATTTATTATAGCAAAAAGTAAAAAAATAATAGGATTTTTTGTACTCACCGTAAAATCCTTTTCTCCGAGTCCATGGATGGACACAGCTCCTTAAATCTTGACAAGTGGGTTATGTTCCCTGTTTACAGGAGAGGACTAGGCAGAAACATGTTTGTTAATGTAACATGTATTTAATTATCTGAGTTGAACAGCCCCACCCAGGGGGCGGTCCCTCCAGACATAACCCTCCTCACTGCAGCATGCAGCCTCAGTTTGTAACAAGCAGTACAAACCTAAAAAGGAGGGGTGGGTGCTGTGTCCGTCCATGGACTCAGAGAAAAGGATTTTACAGTGAGTAAAAAAAATCCTATTTTCTCTTATCGTCAATGGACGGGCACAGCTCCTTAAATCTTCACAAGTGGGACGTCCCCAAGCAGTGTCAAAAATGAGGGGTGAGAAATATATCAGTAAAACCAATTTTAACTTCACCCCAAAACAAGCAGAGCTCCTCAACGGAGGAGGTGCAACTTTAAACAGCCTCCGGCAAAAACAAGCAGCCGAAAAAAAGCATCAGAAGATGCACTCACAGCAACCATGTAAATTCTGGAAAAAGCATGAACGGACGAGCAATTCGCCGCCTCGCACGCACACCTGCGAGACCGACGCATGATGTCGTAAAAAAAAAACCAGGAAGCACCAATTGCCCTGGTTGAAAGTGCCGTGACCGTAAAGGGGGGCCCGCCCCTTAAGAGCATAGGCCTGTATGACAGCCTGCCTGATCCACCGAGAAATGATGGTTGACGAGACCGCCAGGCCCTTTTGTGGACCAGACACCGACACAAAAGAGAGTCAGAACTTTGAAACGGAGCCGTAGCAGGCTGGTACACCTGCAAAGCGCGTACCACGCCTAAAGTATGAAAGGCAACCTCCGTAGGATGCGCCGGCCGAGGATAGAAGGATGGAAGAACGATGTCCTTATTCCGGCGAAAGGCCGAAACCACCTTCGGAAGATCCTTATGGAGGATCAAGCATGGTGGCTTGCAAGACAAGACCGCCAATTTAGAAACCCCTCTAACAGAGGTAAAGGCCACTAAAGGGGCCACCTTCTGAGTGTCAAGAGAAAATCTCTCTGATGTTTCCAAAGGGAAGATTCCTGAAGAACCGAGAGCACCAGAGTCAAAACTCATCGGGGAAGAGATGGGCCAAGAGGGGAAAGTATATGACAAACCCCCTGCACACAAAAAAGGGACCCACCAGAGAACGGGCCGCAAAAAGGCCACTGAAAGAGCACAGCCAAGGCTGAAATCTGCCCCCAAACGCTGCTTTAAGCAATTTTTAGATCCACTCCAAGCTGTAAAAACAGCAGGACCCTGGACACCGAGTACGTCCGTGGACGTCACTCCATCCCTTCGCACCAAGAGATGTAGGCCTGCCAGGTGCGACGGTAGATCCTCCGGAAGAAGACTACCGTGCCCTCAGCATTGTTGAGATGACCGAATCAGACAGACCCCGGTCACATAAAGTCTGGCTTCCAATAGTCATGTTGAGCAAGTCAGTGACTGTACAACAGGAGGAAATATGGGACCTCGAGACAGAGGGACCTCCTGCCCTGGCAACCGCCAGGGTACCTCCGCTACCAGGTGCCCGATATCGGCGTACCAAGGACGCCAAGGTCAATCTGGAGCGATTAGAATCATCGGGATCTCCTCAGCCTCCACTCTGTGGAGCAGCCGAGGAAGCAACTACAATGGAGGAATGGCAAAAAGTCGCCGCAGGGCCACCAGCGCGACTTGCGCGTCTGTACCAGATAACTAGACCTGGCCACTAACTTCGACACCCTAGCGGTGGAGACGAGCGACCAGGAGATCCATGCCCCTGTGAGGCTCACCTTCTGCAAGGGAGCCGAAACACCCCAAGCACAAAGACCAGTCACCCTGGTCCAGCATCTGGCGACTCCAGTAGTCCACCTGCCGGTATACCTGATGGTAGACTGAAGCCACGGCCATGGCGTTGTCCGGCTGAAACCAGATCGGACAACCTTGCAACCTCCTCGACCACGAGGAGAAGCATAGCCTGATCACCTAAAATAGTAGGACAATGAACGGTAGACAGCACCTGGTATTCCCAGGCGATCTCCCACCCAGGCACTAGCCAGGCCCGACTCTTGGTAGCTACCGAGACCAGACGAGAGCGGGCACATTCAGTGAGGTGTGGCTGTAGGTCCACACAAGTCCAGCGACTCAGGGCCGACTGGACCCCCCAGGTTTGTGAACCCCCCAGGTTCACAACCCGTGAGCTGGAATCTGTCGTAAACACCGAACAACTGGAAGGAAGAATTAACTTCCCGGACCGAAGAGTCGGGGATCTCCGTCACCAACTCAGAGAGACTCTGACTAGGTGGCGCACCTGAATCTGATGATTTCAGAGACAAGAGATTTTTACCACCTGGATAGGATTTCCCCTGGAAAACCCGAGTGTGGAACTGGGCATACAGTACCGCCTTGAAGGAGGCTACCCACAGGCCCCAGACCAGCAGGCGCCCGGAGAGAAGACCGATTGCGTGATGCCAATACCTTCACCGCAGACTGAAGAGTCTGCAATTTCTCCAGGGGAAATAGGACCTTCGTCACCCCTAGATACTCCAACGCTGAGTCGGAACCTAGCATGCCCAGGATTTGAACGCCAGATCAAAAGGGAGGGCCACAGGCTGACAGAGACCCTCTCTCATCACGAAGCACAGAAAAAAAACACTGTGAAATGCGCAAAACGGGACATGCATGTATGCGTCCCTGATGTCCGAGGACGCCAGGACGTCCCCCGGATGGAGCGCAGCTACCACCGAACAAATGGATTCCATGCAGAACTACCCGACGTTCACAAAAGGTATTTAGGGCCTGAGGCCCATACAAAACCCCAAACCTCTTGTCCTGCAGGAAAGGTAAAATTACCCCGCAGCTTAGCAAGTCCCACACTGCCCAAGGCAGACCGACGGCCGGGAGAGGAAGACACGAGAAAAGAACTTTGTTCTGTGGATAGGAGTAAACCCTATCTAGTACTCCGAAGAGACCACCTCGCAGACCCACTGGTCAGAGAGCAGGGAGGTTTCACCGAATTGTGAACCTGCAAGCCGCCCCTCCCACTTAGAAACAGGGAAGGAAGGCTACATACATTGGCAGGATTTGGGTGCCGGCGTGATCGGCTTACGCACCCAGGGACGGATTAGTCCCCTAGCTGGGCCTTTGACGGGTGGGAGGGTTGCCCCTAAATAATACACACACATATAGCCGGATTCAGAAAGGACTTACGCCAACGTATCTTCTGATACGCCGTGTAAGTCCACGGATGCGCCGACGTATCTATGCGCCTTATTCAGCAAACAAGATACGCCTGAATTTTGGCTTGATCCGACCGACGTAAGTCTCCTACGCCGTCGTATCTTGGGCGCATATTTACGCTGGCCGCAATGGGCGCTTCCATTGATTTATGCGTAGAATATGCAAATGACCGAGATACGCCGATTCCCGGAACGTACTTGCGCCCGTCGCTGTATGAGATGAGATGCGCTACGCCGGCACAAAGATGCGCCGCTATACCTGAATCCGGCTAATAGTGTGCATGTATATTATGTAGGTGTATGCACACATGCCTTTGGAAGAAACCGGAGTACCCGGAGGAAACCCACGCAGACACAGGGAGTGACAATGCAAGCTCCAGGCAGATTGGCGTCAGTGTCTGGATTCGAACCAATGACTCTCTTGCTGCCAAGTAATGGAGTTAACCACTACACCACCGTGTTCATAAAACCATTCTGAAACAGAAGCCCTGGATAACAAGGGTGCAGCATTCAATGAAGCATCACAGACCTATATGAGGCCCTGGACCAGCTGGTCCGCTAGCCTAATAACTTCGGGAGAGAGTCGGTGCTCCTCCACTGTCTGGTGCAAAATGCTCACTCTGTGAGTTGTATACAGCACTAGGGGTCAGGACTACTCCAAGATGGCCGCCGAAGCGTTCAGAACGTGGTCACAGGAAAATGGCCAACCCAATGTAAGCTGCGCCATAGCGCGGCTACGACAAAATGGCCGCCAGCGCCGACTGACACCCCAGAGTAGTGGCCACAATAGGCCGCAAGTCAGACCCCAGCATGGTAAACATGGAACGGGTCAGTGCTTCGGATCTTCTATCAGTCGGATCCATACAAGCGGGGGTTCCCACAATAGGGAGACTGGTCACCTATACATGACACCCGGAGGGTCCACCACTGGAAAAAGAAGCCCACCTTTTGAAAAGCCTCTCCTCAAAGGGGCACCGAACCACCCGGCGGTGAGGGACTACAAAAGTTATCAGCGGCTGTTCTCATTCCGCCTCTTAGAAATTATCAAAGAAGGGCACAGAAGGAAAAAAACCTATACAGAGCGATCTGATTTGTGTGATCCAAAAAAGGCAGAGCCCTCGGCGGAAACCCAGCTGCACTATCCAGTGCCTTGCAGCAGTGAGAAGCGCACCCATAAATGCCTTATCCTTCTTTTTTTTTTACTACCCAGGTACCTGGTTCATGGCTCCATAACAGAGAATTCCCCAGGGGATAACGGGGGAAGGGGGCACTCTTTTACCGCCCGTCCACAGTCCACCCCCACCCTGGCACAAACGTGTCCAGGACTAACAATAAAACCTATGTGGGAATCCCAGGTGCTAACACCTGCTGCCACCACCAGCATGTTGGGGAAGGACCCAGATACTGACTCCAAATATTAATAATATTTACATAGTGTGTATGTATAATATGCACACCTGTCTTTACAAATAAACAAAAGCTCCTAGAGCCCTATTCAGGGCCTCTCATCCACTTGCTGCACTGATCAGGGGGTACGCAGGGGACTCACCTCAGGAGGAGACTGCCCAGCGCTGCCGTCCGCTCTCAGCACACAGCGTGTGAGAGGAAAAGAACCGTGAGGTAACTGTGCGGCATCTGCAGGGACCTGTGTGCCAAATGGCAGCAAAATGCTGCGTTTAAACAGAAAAAGCCTCCTAGGGCTTTTTAACAGTGAAAAACCCCTCACAGGAAAGCCCCCATACAAAAAAGAAAAAACACAGGCCAGATAACCCAGTCCACTCAGGAAGGCCCCCTCCCCCCTGACAGTGGCAATGTTAGCAATGCAGCAAGGGAAAAGGAGCAGGGAAGAGAGCAGAAGAGGACCCCCGAACCCCAGGAATGCCCTACCGTACCAACCCACCGAAGCAGGAGGGACTGTACTTAGCGAGCGAGGACTCGCTGACGTATTCCTGACAGAACTACAACTGCAATGGAGGTAGCTGTCGGCCCGGTCCACTGTGAGTGAGACAACACCACAGCCCAATCATATGTGGACCTCGGAGCAAAGCTCACCGGCCACCCCAGGAGTCATGGGGTATGGCGTGGCAGACCCAGCCTCTTTGCAAAGGTGTGCCCACGCTTGCTGGTCGGACTGAGTAGACTACAAGGATCTAGATTATCCAGCCTGTCTCTCAGCCATCAGTTGAAAGAAGATTCTTCAAGAAAAGGTAAAATAAAATAAAATAAAATTTCTCCTCAGGGCGCTGGGCCCAAAGGGAGCCATATGTCCTCCTTGCTAGGCAGAACAAAACTGAGGCTGCATGCTGCAGTGAGGAGGGTTATGTCTCGAGGGACTGCCCTCTGGGCAGGGCTGTTCAACTCTGTTAATGTTACATGTATTTAATTATCTAACATGTTTCTGCCTAGTCCTCTCCTGTAAACAGGGAACATAACCCACTTGCCAAGATTTAAGGAACTGTGTCCGTCCATGGACGAAAAGAGAAATAGATTTTTTTTCGAAATTGTCGCTCTATTTTTGTTTATAGCGCAAAAAATAAAGATGGACTTTTGGAGCGGTCCTGCTAGCGCACTGCTCCAGTGTAAAAACCCTCAGGCTTTCACACAGACTGCAGGGCAGGAGTTTTTCAGGTGGTATTTAGGCGCTATTTTTAGCGCTAAAACGCCTGAAAAATTCCTCAGTGTGAAAGGGGCCTAAGCACCAACGTATGGGTGGATTTACTAGAGGCAAACAAACAAAACTGTGCACTTTTGCAAGCGCAGTTGCTCCAGAACTTAATAAACGATGGAGAGCTTTGCTGAATTTCATCGTCCAATCATGTGCAAGCAAAAATGCTATTTTTTTTTCTCTTTGCATGTGTTTGGGTATTCTTTGTAAATTGAAGCTTTACCTAATTTACTAAGCTCTGGAGCAACTGCCCTTGCAAAGTGCACAGGATAGTTGCATTTAGTAAATCAACCCCATAGTTGGGTTAGAACCGACACAGTAAATTTAAAAGGGCTCCAGCAGGCTAATAAGTTAGAGGGGGAAAATAAGAAAGTTAGTCCCCTTTCACACAATAAGCCTGCTTGAACCTGCCTGTCCGTTTTTCAGGCAGATCCAAGCGGGCCATCCATTGACTCCTATGGGCAGGTGCATGTCAGCGGAGAGGTGTCCGCTGTCACCCGTCTGCCATCCGATCCGTTGAAGACAGACGTATGGCGATACGCCTACCATCCATCTTGGCGGATCGGATGAGATCTGATGAAAATTAACATGCTGTCAGTTTTCGTCCAATCTCCCCATAGAGACCAGCAGGGATCTTACAGGTCCCTCCCCGCTCGGTGATCAGAGACGGACCTCAGCGGAGATCGATTTAGCGATCTCTCGCTGAGCTGGTGGCATTCCCTGAGCAGATCCACCCCATGTGAATGGGGCCTCAAAGCCCTAAAAGAAATCCCATTACCATGCCCTGAATGGGCCCAGAACAGATTTGGTCTTACAGCAAGACAAATGCTGTGGATGAAATCTTTGAACAGCTAGACTAAAATAGGAATGTGAAAACACAGTCAGGTTTAAAAGCTATCAGATAAAAAATATCTGAGCTATAACATTCCTCAGCTTCCCTTATGCCTCAACAGAGGAAAAGGGGGAAAAATAAAATGAAATAAAAGCATGTTTGCAAAGCTGCCTAATTTCCTCCTACAATGCAAGGTACAGGGGCCTGAACTCAGACCAAATTTGAACTTGCATACGACTATCTATCTAGGTCTCCTGCCCTATATTGCAGTAAAATGTAAGTGCTATAGAGCTCTACTAAGTAAGTAAATATACAAATTCCAGAGTGTTGCATACCAATATCACAGGGTTGGCTCCTTTGCGTATATCCACTCCTGCTTCTGTGTTTGAATGGATGTTATTATCAGCTATGAGACCTCCAGCTGCCAGACGTAGAAAAACCCCTGATGCTTTGCAGTGGTAAATTTCATTCTTTAGCATTACAACCTGTGGAAAAATCCTGACCATAAATCCATAATGCAAACAAACGTTAAACATTTATAATATACTAGATCAGGGGTCTCCAAACTTTTTAAACAAAGGGCCAGTTTATTGTCCTTTAGACTTTAGGGCCGGATTGTGGCCAGCAGGGGCAAAAAAAAATTGGCATCATTGAAAATAAATATGGCCTCAGGATTGGTGGTCAATAGGAGGGGTAGTGCCACTATTAATAGGAGGAATAGTATCCCATCATTGGTATCAGTGAGAAAGAGTGCCCCATTGTAGCTGTCAGTTGGAGGAATAGTGCTTCATATCAGTGGAAGGAATAGTGCCCCAAGGGCCGGATAGAAGCTAGCAAAGGGCCACATCTGGCCCTCGGGCTGCAGTTTGGAGACCCCTGTACTAGATAATGCACGCTAATACAATAACATGACTCTGCGGACATACCCAATTAATGATTACTTATTCAACTGCCCAACTCCTAGTGACACTAAACTCTGGTTTAAAAAAAATATCTTTTCAAGTATGTATTCATAACTCAATTATTTTTATTGAGGTTTTGAACATGCAAAGTTAAAGTATAAAAGACAAACATAATCTGCAATAGTTCCTGTCATACAATTGTACTTGGATATTATGGCGGTAGGCATGCATAGTCAAAACGTGTGTCACCCATTGGTTTGGGCCTGACGCCCGAACATGCAAAAAGGATATTGCTCCCCTCCCAAACACCCCAAAGGGAAGCAAACTGTGTATTGGGGTAGGAAGCAATAGTGCTGCTGGCCTCAGTCAGAACGTAGGCTGCGTTATTTATCATAGTCCAGAATTTGTCGGATTTTATCCAGTACAGAAATATGATGGTGACCAACATTAACAGAAATAAGAATGAATAGCCTCTAAAAGGTAGACTCATAATGGGTTTATGAGATATCGATAAGATCAAGTGTTAATCTATAATATTATTGTACAGCTAGCTTGTACCTGTGCATTCTCCTGCAGCTGCCGTATTATTATTGTACAGCTAGCTTGTACCTGTGCATTCTCCTGCAGCTGCTGTGTCCCAATTGACAGCAATGGGCCTACATGGGGATGCATGGAACACCTGTGCATCCCTATGCAGCTAAACACACCCCTGTAGTATGTCCTGCGTGAACAAGGCCTTAGGCTTTGTTTCGACTTGCAGTTGGGGGGCAGCAAAAGTGCACGATTAAGCTGCGTTTCTGTCACCCACCAGCTACACCCCTCAAGCTACAATAGGCAGCGGACGGGGGAGTTTACTTGCTAGGGATGCAATGCTTTGTGACCATGGCAAAGTTAAACTGACTTGTAGTGATGCCGCCTGCCGAATGCTACACAGTCAAATTAATGGGTAAGCGCCGCAATGCCATGCAACTGCGTGCAATGCATGCAGTTGCAACGCATTTGTCATAAAAAATTGGGTTAAGACAGGCACCGCTTAGCTTCCTCACCGCATATCAGTAGCCTTGGGCTTCAGAGGCAAGCGCGATTTAGATGCATGTCTAAATCTACCCTTAGGGTCCTTTCACACAGGCTGTCTAATCAGGTCCACCTGTCAGTTTTTCAGGCGGACCTGATCAAACCCTCCAGTCTCCCCTATGGAGCGGTGGATGTCAGCTGACATCCGCCGCTATCCGATCTTGCCTGCAAAAAACAGATGGATGGTGGTCCTATTTTCCATCTGTCTGGCAGATCAGATGATAATGGACAGGCGGTCCATTTTCACACGATCTCCCCATAGAGGAGCGGAGATGGACCTGTCATTCACAGAGGGATTAGTAGACCAATCCCCTGCTAAACAAGCGTATTCTGTCACACGCAGGTGCCTGTGTGAAAGGGGCCTTGCTATGATTTTTTTTTTTTTAACAATAATTTTTTGTAACAGATACCATTTTTTTTTCTTTGGAGGTCTTTGGAGAGACATCAGGGGTCCAAACAGACCTCTAATGTCTCTTTCTTTAGACAGAGAAAAGGACTGAAGAGTTCAGTTCCTCTCTCTGCAGGCTGAGCTGCAAAATGTATGAATGGATGGAAGCCTCTGAATAGCGTCTCTCATTCATTCAAAAACGGTGGCATAGTAAACACGGTTTACTATGCCACAGTGACAGCTGAACATAGGCGTGATCGACACCGATCGCTCACTACGTTTACCTAGGATAGAAAGGTGGCTGGTAAACACATATATACCAGCCCCCCGCCCCCATCCTGACAGCTTGCGATCCGGGACTCCTCCCGAGCAGCAGCTGCTGTGGGCAGGAGGTGGGGAGGGAAATCTGGTGGATGGCAGGTCAAGGAGTGATCCCAGGAGATCTAAAATGTGGGGGCACTGCAAGGGGGGGGGGTCAGAGTGCTTCCCCATAACCCCCCATTTGTGCCTCCCATGCAGCATACAAGCTGGTGGGAGGCGGAAAGGGAAAGCTGGCAAGCTGCAGTGCGGGAAGGTGTCCCGGAGATGGGGAATATGAGGCACTACGGGGGCATCCAGAATGGCGGCAGGGGGGTATACATTTTTTCCCGCCATTTGAGTGTCCCCTGTACCATATAGGCCGGCGGAAGGGCAGAGGAGGGAAGCTGCAGGGAATCATCGTGTAGCGGTGGGGGGGGGGGGGGGGGGGGGGGGGGTCAAGATCAGGGTGGGGGGGAGGAGGGTTAGTGTATGATGAGGAGTGCTGTAGGGATTAGTTAGGTGAGAAAGGGATGTACTTTAGTGTAAGGCAGGAAGAAATTTTAGTGTAGCCTCTGCCATAGTGGGGGGGGGGGGGGGGTGGAGGAGGCACTGTTTTGGAGTTATAGTTTTGATCAGTGGATTGTTATCCACTGATCAGATCGAAGTTTGAAGTGAACTTGAGCTTATAACACAAGGAATGAGGTCCTGCAAGCGGTTCTGTAGATCCACATGCCGTACGGACCTGGCAGTGAAAGGGTGGCTGGAAATAAATCAGGCACATTCTCAATGTGTTTGTTACTCCAACATTTCATATTCCTAATACAACGGATATAGGAAAGAATCACCCCCTTTAAATTAATCACATTTTGTTGCTTTGCAGCCTGAAATCCAGCACTTGTCAGGATAGAAGGAAAAATTAATGGGGCAAAATAAAATACCATCATATTCTTAAGTCTGCTGCCCAGGGAAGAAGGTTTACCTTCCAACATGACAATGACCCAAAGCACACAGAAAAAATGACCACACAGTGGTTGAAGGAGAAATAGGTGAATGTCTTGCATGGCCTAGTCAGAACCCAGACTTAAACCCCATTGAAAATCTGTGGATTGACTTGAAAACTGCAGTCCACAAACGGTCACCATCAAATTTAACTGTAAGGTCTAGGGCCGGGATTCAGAAAGAACTTACGCCGACGTATCTGTTGATATGAGGCGTAAGTTCAAGGAACGTAAGTCTCCTACACCGTCGTATCTTGGGTGCATATTTACGCTGGCCGCTAGGGGCGCTTCCGTAGATTTACGCATTAAAAATGTAAATGAGTTAGATACACCGATTCACGAACGTACTTGCGCCTGCCGCAGTAAGCTACGCCGTTAGCGTAAGGCGTACGTCCGGCGTAACTTTACCCCTCATAAAGCAGGGGTAAGTCATGTTAAGGTATGGACGTCGGAACAGCCGTCGTATTTTACGTTGTTTACGTAAGTCGTACGTGAATGGGGCTGGGCGTAGGTTACGTTGACGTCGTATTGGTTGGAGCCGGCGTATCTTAGGGAGTAAATTTGACGTGATTCTGAGCATGCGCGCGCATGCGCCGTTCGGCCATGCATTTACATGGGGTCACGCTTCATTATAATACTACACGCCCACTGCCTTGCTACTTTGAATTAGGCGGGCTTACGCCGGCCATTTTACGTTACGCCAGCGCAAGAAAGGGAGCAAGTGCTTTGTGAATACAGTACGAGCCTCTCCAAGTTACGTCAGCGTAGCACATATCAGATGCGCTACGCCTATCTAAAGATGCGCCGGTCTCTCTGAATCAGCGCCCGCATATGTAAATGGTGTTCAAACCACACATGTGAGGTATCGCCGCGATTGGTAGAGCGAGAGCAATAATTCTAGCCCTAGACCTCCTCTGTAACTCAAAACATGCAACCTGTAGATTTTTTTAAACGTCGCCTATGAAGATTTTAAAGGGTAAAAGTTTGTCGGCATTCCACGAGCGGACGCAATTTTGAAGCGTGACATGTTGGGTATGAATTTACTCGGCGTAACATTATCTTTCATAATATAAAAAAAAAAATGGGGATAACTTTACTGTTGTCTTATTTTTTAATTAAAAAAAGTGCAATTTTTAAAAAAAAAAAGGTGCGCTTGTAAGATCGCTGCGCAAATACGGCGTGACAGGAAGTATTGCAACGATTGCCATTTTATTCTCTAGGGTGTTAGGATAAAAAAATATATATAATGTTTGGGGGTTCTAATTAGAGGGAAGAAGATGGCAGTAAAAATAGTGAAAAATAACATTAGAATTGCGATTTAACTTGTAATACTTAACTTGTAATACCAACGGCCACCACCAGATGGCGCCAGCTTACACATCTGGTGGTAATAACTTGTAATACCAACGGCTCCCCACCAGATGGCGCCAGCGCTCACAAAAAAAACATTTTTTTTGCCCCCCTTCCAAGCCAAGTCGCCAGGACCCTATTTCTAATCGCCATGGCGACCTGACGACCGGGATTTGTCGAGCCCTGTGTGTGTGTGTGTGTGTCTGTGTGTATATATATATATATATATAATTATATATATATATATATATATATATATATATATATATATATATATATATATATATATATATATATATATATATATATATATATATATACACACACACACACACACACACACACACACACACATATATATACACATACATACATACATATACACACACACACACACACACACAGTCAGGTCCACAAATATTGGGACATTGACACAATTCTAATCTGCTTGGCTCTATACACCACCACAATGGGTTTGAAATGAAACAAACAAGATGTTCTTTAACTGCAGACTTTCAGCTTTAATTTGAGGGTATTTACATCCAAATCAGGTGAACAGTGTAGGAATTACAACAGTTTGTATATGTGCCTCCCACTTTTTAAGGGACCAAAAGTAATGGGACAATTGACTGCTCAGCTGTTCCATGGCCTGGTGTGTGTTATTCCCTCATTATCCCATTTACAAGGAGCAAATAAAAAGGTCCAGGGTTAATTTCAAGTGTGCTATTTGCATTTGGAATCTGTTGCTATCAACTCTCAATATGAGATCCAAAGAGCTGTCACTATCAGTGAAGCAAGCCATCATTAGGCTGAAAAAACAAAACAAACCCATCAGAGAGATAGCAAAAACATTAGGTGTGGGCAAATCAACTGTTTGGAACATCCTTAAAAAGAAAGAACGCACCGGTGAGCTCAGCAACACCAAAAGACCCGGAAGACTACTGAAAATAACTGTGGTGGATGACCGAAGAATTCTTTCCCTGGTGAAGAAAACACCCTTTACAACAGTTGGCCAGATCAAGAACACTCTCCAGGAGGTAGGTGTATGTGTGTCAAAGTCAACAATCAAGAGAAGACTTCACCAGAGTGAATACAGAGGGTTCACCACAAGATGGAAACCATTGGTGAGCCTCAAAAACAGGAAGGCCAGATTAGAGTTTGCCAAACAACATCTAAAAAAGCCTTCACACTTCTGGAACAACATCCTATGAACAGATGAGACCAAGATCAACTTGTATCAGAGTGATGGGAAGAGAAGAGTATGGAGAAGGAAAGGAACTGCTCATGATCCAAAGCATACCACCTCATCAGTGAAGCATGGTGGTGGTAGTGTCATGGTGTGGGCATTTATGGCTGCCAATGGAACTGGTTCTCTTGTATTTATTGATGATGTGACTGCTGACAAAATTGTTTCGGGCAATATTATTATCTGCTCATATTCAGCCAAATGCTTCAGAACTCATTGGACGGCGCTTCACAGTGCAGATGGACAATGACCCGAAGCATAATGCGAAAGCAACCAAAGAGTTAAAGGGAAAGAAGTGGAATGTTATGTAATGGCCAACTCTATCACCTGACCTGAATCCGATTGAGCATGCATTTCACTTGCTGAGGACAAAACTGAAGGGAAAATGCCCCAAGAACAAACAGGAACTGAAGACAGTTGCAGTAGAGGCCTGGCAGAGCATCACCAGGGATGAAACCCAGCGTCTGGTGAGGTCTATGCGTTCCACACTTCAGGCTGTAATTGACTGCAAAGGATTTGCAACCAAGTATTAAAAAGTGAAGGTTTGATTTATGATTGATAATCTGTCCCATTAGTTTTGGTACCTTAAAAAGGGAGAGGCACATATACAAACTTGTAATTCCTACACCGTTCACCTGATTTGGATGTAAATACCCTCAAATTAAATCTGAAAGTCTGCAGTTAAAGCACATGTTGTTCATTTCAAATCCAGTGCTGTATAGAGCCAAAAAGATTAGAATTGTGTCGATGTCCCAATATTTATGGACCTGACTGTATATACACACATATATAGAATTATGTTTATTTTCTTCTCTGCAAGCGTCTACAGATTTATTTAGAACCATTTTTCTTGAGTTTATTCCCCCACGTCGTGATTTAGAATTGACTCATCCCTCTAGAAAAATCATAAGTGTTCTCTTATGATGGTGCTTCACACATTTATTCTCCTTTGCTTAAAGCGGGGGTTCACCCGAAAAAAATTTTTTAACATTAGATTGAGGCTAATTACGGGAAGCAGAATCAGGTGTTTTTTTTTTAAATCAATGCAGTACTTACTGTTTTAGAGATAGATGTTCTCCGCCGCTTCCGGGTATGGTCTGCAGGACTGGGCGTTCCTATTTGATTGACAGCCTTTCCGACCGTCGCATACAGCGTGTCATGAGTTGCCGAACGTCGGTGCGGCTCTATACGGCACCTGCGCACCGACGTTCGGCTTCTTTCGGCAACTCGTGACGCGCTGTATGCGACGGTCAGAAAGGCTGTCAATCAAATAGGAACGCCCAGTCCCGCAGCCCATACCCGGAAGCGGCGGAGAACATCTATCTCTAAAACGGTAAGTACTGCATTGATTTAAAAAAAAAAACCTGATTCTGCTTACCGTAATTAGCCTCAATCTAATGTTAAAAATAGAGGGGAGGTTCACCCTAAAAACGACTTTCCCTTATTACACTGGCCCCCCACATTACAATACGATTATGCCTATTAGTTTTTTTTTTATGCTGTACATACCTTCGTAAAGCTATTCACCCGTGGCTTCCGGGTTTCGAGTGGGAGTGGGCTGGTGATTGACGTTTTGACAAAAAACGAGCTCCCCCTCCGTCGCGTAAGCCGCGTCACGATTGGCGAAAGGAGCCGAACGGCGATGCGCAGGCGCAGTATAGCGCTGACTCGCCGTTCGGCTCCTTTCGCCAATCGTGACGCGGCTTACGCGACAGGGGGGAGCTTGTTTTTTGTCAAAACGTCAATCACCAGCATGTTAGGAACGCCCACTCCCGCGGGACTCGCAACCCGGAAGCCACGGGTGAATTAGCTGTACGAAGGTATGTACAGCATCAAAGAAAACCTAATAGGCATAATCGTATTATAATGTGGGGGGCAGTGTAATAAGAGAAAGTCAATTTTAGGGTGAACCTCCCCTTTAAAGGGTTTGTAAAGGAAATTTTTTTTTTTTATCTTAATAGCTTCCTTTACCTTAATGCAGTGCTGTTTTCATGTCCTCATTGTTCGTTTTTGCTCTCAAGTTGCTGTAATTCTTCTCTGATCTCCACACTTCCTGGTTGTCTGTTTCCTGATGACCACAGTGCTGGGAGCTTTCTCTCTGTGGTCACTAACTTCAAGGAGGTGTGATTACTGTGGGTCTAGTTTCTAGTTTCGTTTTCCAAACCATCACTGCTCTATGGCTCTGTATGCTCTGTAAGGCAGAGAGGCAGGAAACAACATGCAAAAACGAAACTAGAAACTACAGGTACAATATATGATTGATTTGGATCTATTTATTGTTTTTCAAAGGAATCAGTTAACTACCGTATTTATCAGCGTATACCGCGCACTTTTTTGCCCTGAAAATCAGGGCAAAATCGTGGGTGCGCGGTATACGCCGATACCCACGCCGAGTTTGAATACTGCGCCGACATATACCGAGCGCGGTACACTCGGGTATAGTCGGGCAGTCTCAGCTCCTTCCGCACTCACGTCCTGGACGTACAGGACGTCAGCGCAAGAGTTGCCGAGCCTGCCCGACAATACACGAGTGTACTGCGCTCTGTATATGTTGGCGCAGTATTCAAACTCGGCGCGGGAAACGAGCGGGGAGAACGCAAGGACGCGCAAAAGGACGCCGGACCCGACGAAGAGGACACCCGAAGCCGCAGACGGACACCGTACCCGACGAGGCCGCCGATGGACGCCGCACAAGACACCAAAACTGTAAGTACAAAAAAACTTTTTCCACAGGAATCCGCTGCAACTTTAGGGGTGCGCGCTATACGCGGGAGCGCGCTATACCCCAATACAGTATTATGTCTCTATACCCTGTAATCAGTAATTTCAGCAAAAATGTTTTTTTTTTATTTACAACCCTTTTAAAAAGGGCACTTGTAATAAACTGAATGGTAACTCTTCAATTATTATAATAGTTGTGCTTTACCTCAGGGCTCGACAAATCCCGGGCGCCAGGTCGCCATGGCGACTAGAAATGGTGTCCTGGCGACTTGGCTTGGAAGGTGGGCAAAAAAAAAAAAGTTTTTTTTGTGAGCTGGCGCCATCTGGTGGTGAGCCGTTGGTATTACAAGTTATTACCACCAGATGTGTGAGCTGGCGCCATCTGGTGGTGGCAGTTGGTATTACAAGTTAAGCATTACAAGTTAAACAGCAATTCTGTAATTTTTCACTATTTTTCACTGCCATCTTCTTCCCTCTAATTAGAACCCCCAAACATTATATATATTTTTTATCCCAACACCCTAGAGAATAAAATAGCGATCGTTGCAATACTTTCTATCACGCCGTATTTGCGCAGCGGTCTCACAAGCGCACTTTTTTGGGAAAAAAATTACACTTTTTTTTATTAAAAAATAAGACAACAGTAAAGTTATCCCCATTTTTTTTAATATTATGAAAGATAAATGTTACGCCGAGTAAATACATACCCAACATGTCACGCTTCAAAATTGCCTCCGCTCATGGAATGCCGACAAACTTTTACCCTTTAAAATCTTCATAGGCGATGTTTAAAAAAATCTACAGGTTGCATGTTTTGAGTTACAGAGGAGGACTAGGGCTAGAATTATTGCTCTCGCTCTACCAATCGCGGCGATACCTCACATGTGTGGTTTGAACGCCGTTTACATAAGCGGGCGCTGCTCACGTATGTGTTAGTTTCTGCGCGCAAGCTCGTCGGGACGGGGTGTGTTTTCTGGCTCCTAACTTTTTTAGCTGGCTCCTAGATTCCAAGCAAATTTTGTCAAACCCTGCTTTACCTCTCTGGGGTAGCTGAAATTCCTGTTTTCTCCCACAATGTCACCTCCGTGTCAGCTGAAAATCTACACAGAAGCTGTCCTATACCCTGGCTTAGCTTAACCACTTCAATACCAGGCACTTCCTGCCCAAGCCAATTTTCAGCTTTCTGCGCTGTCGCTGTTTAAATGACAATTGTGTGGTCGTGCTACACTGTACCCAAACAGAGTTTTTATCATTTTGTTCCCACAAATAGAGCTTTCTTTTGGTGGTATTTGATCACCTCTGCGGTTTTTATTTTTTGCTAAACAAATAAAAAAAACAAAGAAAATTTTGAAAAGAAAAAATGTTTCTTTTGTTTCTGTTATAACATTTTGTAAATAAGTAAGTTTTCTCCTTCACTGATGGGCACTGATAAGGCAGGACTTATGGGCACTCGTAGGAGGCATTGATGGGTGGCACTGATATGCAGCACTGATGGGCACTGATATGCGGCACTGGTAGGCATTGTGGATGGGCACTGATTGGCATTTCCCTGGTGGTCTAGAGGGGTCATCCCTGGTGGTCCAGTGTGGTTGCCATCTCTGGTGGTCCCGGCGGCATCCTGGTGGTCCTGGGCAGGCATCTGAGGGCAGGATGCGCTGATAATCACAGCACAGACCCCCCTTTCAGAAGAGCAGCCGATCGGCTATCCTCTACTCACGTCTGTCAGACGCGAGTGAGGAAAAGCCAATCAATGGCTCTTCCTGTTTACATTGTGATCAGCCATGATGAAAAGCCGATCAATGGCTCTTTACCAAGATCGGTGTAGCGTTGTGTCAAACTGACACACCGCACCACCGATCGCCGCGATGTGTGCCCCAACAGGCGCGCGGCGGCTGTTATCCTGCTGGACGTCATATGACGCCCAGTCAGGATAACTGATCCACCGCCCCGCTGTCATTCTGCTATAGGCCAGGCGGGAAGTTGTTTTTGGTCCTGTAATCTATTTTTCATGAAGTAATTTCTTACTGTGTTTATTCTCTAGGGGAAAAAAAATGTTTGTGGGTTCGGAGTAATTTTCTAGCAAAAAATACAGATTTTAACTTGTAAACAACGACCCGGATTCAGATACAATAGTGTATCCATCGGCGGGCGTAAGGCATCTCAGATACGTTACGCCGCCGTAAATTAGGGCGCAAGTTCCGTATTCAGAAAGAACTTGCGCCTTAAGTTACGGCGGCGTAACATATGTGGTCCGGCGTAAGCCCGCCTAATTCAAATGTGGATGATGTCGGCGTGTTTTATTTAAATTAATTGTGACCCCACGTCATGCGTCATGCGCCGTTCGTGAAAGAATCCCAGTGCGCATGCTCGAAATTACGCCGCAAATCGTCAATGCTTTAGACGTGAACGTAACTTACGTACAGCCCTATTCACGAACGACTTAGGCAAACGACGTAATCGACCGGAAATTCTACGCTGGCCCGACGTCCATAGTTAACATAGGATACTCCTCATATAGCAGGGGTAACTTTACGCCGGAAAAAGCCTAACGTAAATGACGTAAAAAAATGCGCCGGGCGGACGTACGTTTCTCAATCGGCGTATCTACCTAATTTGCATATTCCTCGCGTAAATCTACGGAAGCGCCACCTAGCGGCCAGCGTAAATATGCAGCCTAAGATACGACGTTTTAAGAGACTTACGCCGGTCGGATCTTAGGGAAATCTATGCGTAACCGATTCTTTGAATCAGTCGCATAGATACGACCCCGCAACTCAGAGTTACGACGGCGTATCCGGAGATTCGCCGTCGTAACTGCTATCTGTTTCCGGCCCAACAAGTGTCAGAAATAGGCTTGGTCCTTGAGTGGTAAAATAAATTTCAGTTAGTGTGTTAAATACTTATCTTACCTGCTGTATACACACACACACACACACACACACACACACACACAGTACTGTGCAAATGTTTTAGGCAGGTGTGACGAAATGCTGTAAAATAAGAATGATTTATTTTAAATAGTTTATTTTTATCCATTTCCAAAATGAGCGAAGAAAAATCTAAATCAAATCAATATTTAGTGCGACTGCCCTTTGGCTTCAAACCAGCATCAATTCTTCTAGGTACACTTGCACAGTTTTTTAAAGGCACTTGGCAGGTAGGTTGTTCTAAAAATCTTGGAGAATTAACCACAGATCTTTCAAAATGTATACATCAGTGCAGAGCACCTGCTGTAATTTTTCTGCACCACAGTTCCTATGTTTTCATGCATAGGATATGGAGACAAAGCTAAGCAATGTAAATGTAATGCAACATATTTGGCTGTAGCAGGGGGCAGTTTGTTTGCAAAGGGCTGAAGACGGTACAATAAGGAGTGTCTGCAGGCAACAGTGAAACATGGTGAAAGTTCTTTGGGGCTGCATTTCTGCAAGTGCAGTTTGATATTTGGTCAAGATCAATGGCGTCCTTAATGCTGAGAAATAAAGGCAGATGCTTCTCTATTATGCCATACCAAACATACGGCCAATGTCATTAAGAACTTCAGTGTTAAGAAGAACAAGGAGTCCAGGAAGTGATGATTTGGCCCCCACAGAACCCTGATCTCAACATCATCAAGTCTGTCAGGGATTACATAAAGAGACAGAAGAATTTGAGGCAGCCTACACCCACAGAAGATCTGAGGTTAGTTCTCCAAGATGTTTGGAACAAGTTCCTTTAACCCCTTCCCGACCTCCTCATGTACATATACGTCAGCAGAATGGCACGGACAGGCACATGTACGTACCTGTACGTCCTCTGCTAGACGTAGGTGGGGGGTCCGATCGGGACCCCCCCCGGTACATGCGGAGGTCGGGTCCGCTCGGGGAGCGATCCGGGACGACGGCGCGGCTATTTGTTTTTAGCCGCTCCGTCGCGATCGCTCCCCGGAACTGAAGAACGGGGAGAGCCGTATGTAAACACGGCTTCCCCGTGCTTCACTGTGGCGGTGTATCGATCGAGTGATCCCTTATATAGGGAAGACTCGATCGATGTTGTCAATCCTACAGCCACACCCCCCTACACTAGTAAACACACACACAGTGATCCCTAAATCCTACAGCGCCCCCTGTGTCTAACTCCCAAACTGCAACTGTCATTTTCACAATAAAGAATGCAATTTAAATGCATTTTTTGCTGTGAAAATGACAATTGTCCCAAAAATGTGTCAAAATTGTCCGAAGTGTCCGCCATAATGTCGCAGTCACGAAAAAAATCGCTGATCGCCGCCATTAGTAGTAAAAAAAAAAAAAAAAAAAAAAAAAACTATCCCCTATTTTGTAAACGGTATAAATTTTGCGCAAACCAACCGATAAACGATTATTGCGGGGCTTAAGTGGTTAAAAAACTGTGTGCAAGTGTACCTGAAAGAATTGATGTTGGTTTAAAGCCAAAGGGCGGTCACACAAAATATTAATTTTATTTGGATTTCTCTTCTGTTTATTTTTTATCCATTGACAAAATGGAAAGTAAATGAACATTTAACACTCCAAATTTACAGCATTTCTTCACACCTGCCTAAGACATTTGCACTGTATACTGTATATCTTGTTGGCAACAAGAAAATCCCTATATGTTATGTGTTCTGTAAACAGGATCATTCTTTCTGCAGTCAGGGGATTAATAAAATGTATTGATGCCAAAAATACGATTATTAATGCCAAACTGCCTGTTTCATTTGAAGTTCTGTTTTACAGTTAATTTGAACGGTTACCTAATTTCATCAAGAGCTCCACAGCTAAGCACACACTAGTGAAGTTTCCTGCTCATAGGTGTGCGCAGCCTATTGCATTTTAGGGTGTGCACCCCAAACGTATTAAAACGTGGACGGCGTTAGTAGGGCAGAGGATGGCTTCAGTAGAGCAGTGAACTTGTCAGTTGGGCAGAGGTTAATGTCATTTTTTTTGTTGTTTTTTTATTACTTCTTTTTTTTTAAGAGCGGCATTGGGGGGCTTTGGTGAAATATCAGCAGGGGATTCTGTGCTGCACGGGTTGATTAGTGTGTGCCCAGGCACACCCGGGACACCCCCTGCGCATGCATGTTCCTGCTACTGGCACCCAATGAGGCACAGAAAACATATTTTCACATTATTTATTGGGACATGAATTTACCATTGCAGCACATAATCTCTTAGCATCCACCTCTACAGTACAACACACATTACATTTCTTCTCAAACTTTTTAAATGGCTGACCAATAAATACATCCAACCAATTAATAGTTCACTAAATAATAAAAAATAGATCAATTTCGGTGCAAAAATTACACTAGTTTTACGAAAAAGGGTGCTCAATGGAAAAAAAAAAGGCTATAGAAGCACTTCTATTTCTATTGCAGTGGCAGCTTAAATGTTCAAATGCTGACCTGAGGAAAATAATATGATAGAGAATTTATCTGGTCTTGGATGCAGAAAAATTAAGAGGCATAAGAAAAATATAAAAAAAAAAAAACAGACACCTAACCCTAACATTTTAAAGGTCCACCTAAAAAAAAAAAAAAAAAAAATTAAAAGCCAGCAGCTACAAATACTGCAGCTGCCGACTTTAAATAAATGGACACTTACCTGTCCAGGGCGCCCGCAATGTCGGCAGCCGAAGCCGATCAATCGCTCAGCTCTCGGCTGCCCCCGCCACCATCCTCAGTGAGGGAATCAGGAAGAGAAGCATTGTGGCTTCACTGCCTGGGTTCCCTACTGCGCATGCGCAAAATGCATCCTCAATGGTCCACGCTGTCTCCTAGGAACAGTGTGTTTCCCAGAAGACAGCGGGGGGACGGGACGAGGGCGAGCGTGACTCCATTCCCGTAAGTGGGTGCAAATACCTGGATTATACAGGTATCTGCAACCTCTCCCCCCTGAAAGGTGCCAAATGTGACACCAGAGGGGGGGGGGGGGGTTCCGAAAAGCGGAGGTTCACTTTTTGAGTGGACCTCCACTTTAAATAGCTGCACATGTCAAGCATTCCATGTTAGTGGTACTGTACATGCAAATCATTCTCTGGGATAAATGAATATTTTTAGAGTTCAGATGACTTACCTTGCTGTTTTGTATACACCGTACTGCATAGGTTAAGTCCCTGAAAATACATCCTTCCAGTCTAGCTTGCCCTTGAGAGCAGATGAAGACTCCCCCTTTACCATCTCTAAAAAGGCACTTCCGTACAAGGCATCCTTGAATTGTGCTGACAAAATTTTGAAGTTCTTTGTCTCTCTGCAGCTCTTGTTGCAGACTTTTTAAAGCCATGTCACTCTGCAAAGTCAGAAGCCCATTGCTTGGTGGTCTACAAAGTATAGATTTGGACAACATGTCACTTAGTCCATGTGAACGATAAGACAATTTATACACCGATGGGTTATCATCTTCATTCTCACTGACTGTGCTAACTTCACTATCACTGTAGTCCGTATCCAAAGTCATAGCTTCTCCTTCTTTGCCCATGTAAAAGTTTCCATTCAACTCCTTTTCTTTTTCATCTAGTACTTGTGATTTTGAGTGAGGAAGTAAGTGACTCTGGTCTTCTTTCACAATGATTTCACATGTCCTTAAATTTCCACCAGGTGACCCATTAGCCATGTAGTCCATATTGTCTGCACTTCCAAGTGACGCATCTGATGAACTGTACAGCATGGTCCTTGACTTTGCAAAGGCTGAGAGGTGTTTGCAGGCCCAGTTTTTATCAGATGTGGGTGACCCCTCCACAGTAACAGAGGCATTTTCACTGTTGACAAATTCACAGTTTTCCAACACACTAAGAGCCACATTGTGAAAATGGATGCTGGACTGATTAAAAGTGCAATATTTAATCTGGCACGTTCCTGGAGCATGGATCTGCAGCTGACCATTTTCAAAATTGCAATTGTCAAACTGTACATAGCCTATAGATGTCTAGAAAAAAAAACATAAAAAAATTAATTCTGTAGTATCCTTTATTTGCTTCTTATAACCAAAATCTTTGTTTTAAGCTGGCCATACACCATACATTTTTCTTATTGCATTTTCTTTAGATTTATGTACTGCAAGGGCCTGCCTGATTGCATACAAATTGAAAGTGTTTAGGTTTGACCTCATATTATATGGTTTTGAAAAATCTAAAGGAAAGTTGTGCAAGAAAATTGTGTATGTATGGCCAGCTTTAGAGATAGTAAGGAAAGATTCGTTTAAACCCCTCATAGTTCATTCTTTGTGGTCTGTGTCCCATTGAGACAACATGCCTTGATTACCTGTCCTGCAAACACAACAGGATGGAAGACGAAATCTGTAGGGAGAAATTTGTGATTTTAATGAATATACAGTAAAACCTTGGTTTGAGAGTAACTTGGTTTGAGAGCGTTTTGCAAGACAAGCAAAATGTTTTAATAAATTTTGCCTTGATATACAAGCGATGTCTTGATATAAGAGTAGTGTCATGTCACAACTGAGTATAAAAAAAAAAGAGAGGAACCTCTAAGGCCGGGTACACACGAACAAACATGTATGGTGAAAGCGGTCCGTCGGACCGTTTTCACCATACATGTCTGCCAGAGGGCTTCTGTACGATGGTTGTACACACCATCGTACAGAAGTCCGCGCGTAAACAATACGCGGGGCGTGTCCGCGGTGTCGCCGCGTCGATGACGCGGTGTCGCCGCGACAATGACGCAGCGACGTGGGCGGCCCGCCTTTAAAATGCTTCCACGCATGCGTCGAAGTCATTCGACGCATGCGAGGGACGGCGGGCGCCTGGACATGTACGGTAGGTCTGTACTGACGACCGTACATGTCCGAGCGGGCAGGATTCCAGTGGACGGTTTTAAAACACGTCCAGGAATATTTGTCTGCTGGGAAAAGGCCCGGCGGGCAAATGTTTGCTGGAATTCGGCCCGCTCGCGCCCACACACGACCGAACATGTCTGCTGAAACTGGCCCGCGGACCAGTTTCAGCAGACATGTTTGGTCGTGAGTATGGGGCCTTAGTGTAGCAATATGGTTACATTTAATGAAGGTACAACATTTAGCAACATATTGCTACACTTAGAGGTGCCTCGCTTCTCTTTTATACCCTGTAAAAAAATGCTTTGATATACAAGTGCTTTGGATTACAAGCATGTTTCTGGAACGAATTATGCTCGCAAACCAAGGTTTTACTGTATTACATAAAGATTACCTTCCCACTTTAATCCTGTAAAAAACACATTTCCTGACCTTGGGTGGCTACATTTTCTCATCCACTATATCCATAGAAGAAGCCATGGTTGCCAGCCAGGTTGAAATTTAGTCATGTCTGTTTTTAACCACTTCCCACCCATAGGATGTCATATGACATCCTGGACTTTGAGTGGATCTACCTGGATAATGCCTGCAGCTACAGGCACCATCCCTGTATTTTTTTTTTAAGCCAGCGATGCTCTGTAATGTAATAGAAATCCTAGTGGCTAATTACCTGCTGGATTGCTTTTACAAGCAGGAGGGCGGGAGGGGGTGCCCCACCACCACTCTCTGGTGCTTTCCCAGAGTCTCCCATCTGATCGGGAAGCCCGAGCTATTGCTGACTTACCATAGAGCTGAACAGGGACCGGAACATCCCCAATCATCTCTTCTCTATGGTATTAGAAACTGGTAGCAAGGAGTATTTTGTCACTTCCAGTTTCACTGGAAGAAAACAAAGCCATTTTCGGCTTGGGAAAGGATCTAATCACACCAATCTTGGTGTGATCAGATGCTCTTAAGGGCAGATGAGAGATCCGAGGGCTAATAGACCCCAGATCTCTCAGTAAAGGGTACCTGCCACTGCTTATTGATATCACAAGGAATGTTTACATTCCTTGTGATTGCAATAACGGTGATCAGGAAAAAATTAAAAATAAAGAGACATAACATAACATAAAATTATGATATGGTTATAGCATTAAAATGACACTTCTGTTTAAATAAACGGGGAGAAAAAGGTTCCCTTGGAGAGAAGACAGTAAATACTCCCGCTGGTCGTGCCACCAAACACAACTATTATGAAGAGATACAGCCCTAAAACACTTCAGAATCTGACGCTTCCATGTGTGTCCATTTCCTGGTCCTCTGCTTCACTTAAAGGGGTTGTAAAGTTTATTTTTTTATTTTCTAAACAGGTTCCTTTAAGCTAGTGCATTGTTGGTTCTCTTATCTTTTCCTTCTATTTCCCTGTACACACGACCGGTTTTCCCGTCAGAAAAAGTCAGATGAGAGCTTTTGGCTGTGTGTATGTTCCGTCCGACTTTTTCTAACAGGAAAACTGCTGATCTCTTTTTTCCCCGATCAGGAAAAAATCCTAGCGGGAAAACCGTTCGTCTGTATACAACTTCAACGCTAAGCATTGAACTTAATTTTCTTGGCTCGTTGTACGTCACTGCGTACTTGGCAGTCAAAAGTTCATTAAACTTTTGTGGGACCATGTGTATGCAAGACAGGCTTGAGAGGAATTCCGTCAGAAAAAACATTGTTTTTTTTTCCGTGCGTCCCGTGTACATGGGGCCTAAATGGTTTTTTTTCTTTGTCTGAATTTCTCACTTCCTGTTTCTCCTCAGTAAGCTTGCCCCCATCATCCGAGCCATTCTGGCTGGGGGTTAGTCAGCCAGAACAGCTTACTGAGGAGGAACAGGAAGTGAGAAATTCAGACAAAGAAAAAAAACATTTAGAAGGGAAATCAAAGGAAAAAGTTAGTGAACCAATAATGCACTAGCTTAAAGGAATCTATTCAGAAAATAAAAAACAAACCTTAACAACCCCTTTAATGATTCAATCCTCCAGCCCCTACACCATTATTGTCCCCTTTATTGAAGTAGGGACCGGTGAGAGGAACCATTAAGTTCAGAAAACAAAATCAACACTGCCAGAAGAGTTGCATTTGGTAAGGCAATTTCTCTTCATTTGAATTCAATCGTTTCCGGTAGCGTGGACATTGGGAGAGGTGAGTATAGCCTATCTTCTTTCCATAAGTTCTATATTACACTGTTAGCTTAAAAATAACAGGTACACAATATCTACCAAAGTAGATTTAATTAGAGACAAATAATATAAATATCATGCTAGCACTATTTGGGATAAGTAAAAGAAATCTCACCTTAAACATTACAGGTGTGAACCAAGCAGGCATAAACACCAAGTTGCAAAGGCGAGATGTTGGACACTGCTGGTCAATGCAAACAAGTAATGCCACATCACCAAGTTTTCCTTGGCCCATAATCTCAACGGGGACTTTTAGAATGATCTCATTCTGTTCTTCATAGACACCAGGCTGGAGCATAATGCGATCATAAATGTTAGCTGAAGCTAGTGCGGTCCTAAGGTTCTCATACTCGCAGCCATACCCAACATAAAGGACTTTACGATCCTTCTTTCGTCTAAATAAATACAAACAATTGGAGGACTCAAGGTCCTGAGCATTTTTAGTCCAGGTTTTGGAAGCTATATAATGCTGCTTGAAAGCCTCTCTCCATGACTTTGGTTCTACTTCCGGCTTAATAGGCCAGTTGGGGTGTCTACATTCCACACATCCTAGACAAAGCTGTCGCCATCTTGTGTTATCCAGGCTTATAATAAGATCATACCACGATCGGCAGACTAAGCCACAACGCCCAAGGTCACGCAAAGGCAAGTAGGCCAAAATCAAACGCCACAGTTCAAGTGGTAGACCACCAATCTCCATAATATCCTAGAAATAAATAACACATAAAAAATTAGGCTGAAGGCAACTTTAAAAAAAAAAAAAACAATAAATAAAAGTCAAAGAAGGATGAAAAAAAAAAAAGATAAAATGTAAAAGCTATATTGTACTTTAAATAGTTTCACATTTTAAATTATGAAGGTCAAAAGGAAACAATTGTTTATTAGCAATCTCTATTTAACTTTTATGACAAATTATACGTTTCTTTGAACTGATATTTCACGTCCTGTTTTTAATTTCTTGCATAAAATCAAAAATTTCAGAATCGGTGCTTCTATTACACTTTGTTCATAGACGATACTGGGCTTTCTAATAAAATGTTAGCAATAGTTGCTTATATGTGGACAGTATTTTGCTAAATTATACACTATACATAGTTATAGGAACCAGAGTTGACAGATAAAATTCTCAGGCATAGTGCTTCGTAAACATTACTTAACACTGCTCCTCAGAACTAGGAGCGTGCACTTACTTATGCTTCTAGTTCTGAGACTGCACTGTCACTGACAGTGACACTGGTGGTCTTTTTAGACTAGTGATTTGGACCCAATTAGCACAGTTCTTATCATGTGATCACCATGACAGTCAATCATGGTGTTTACATAAGGTGTGCTTACAAGCAAACCTGCAGGCTTCAGACATCACTGGTAACTGACATTTCTCAATTTTATTTAGAAGTGAAATATGTCAATATACATCCTGCAGGCTTCACTGCTATGTTTTTATCATGGTGCCTTGACTTTATTAAAACCACAGAGTTGATTTGCTAGATGCAAATAAACGTGGTTCAATTTCATGTTGCAAAGAACACCCAATCACGTACAAGTAAAATGAAAAAACATCATTTTTGCTTTGATGATAAAAGTTGGCAGAGCTTGATCTCATTCACTAAGCGCTGGGGATAATTCCTTTCGAATGCCGTGTACACACGATCGGATTTTCCGTTGGAAAAACCTTGGATGGTTTTTCCGACAGAATTCCGCTCAAGCTTGGCTTGCATACACACGGTCACACAAATGTTCTCTAAACTTTTGTCCGTCAAGAACGCGGTGACGTACAACACTACGACGAGCCGAGAAAATTAAGTTCAATGCTTCCAAGCATGCGTCAGAATTTTGCACGTCGGAATTGCTACAGACGATCGGATTTTCCAATTGGAATTCTTTTCCGTCTGGAAAATTAAAGAACCAGCGCTCAATCTTTTGTTGGCGGAAATTCCGACAGAAAAAGTCAGATGGAGCAAATACACGATCGTAAATTTCGGTTCAAAAGCTCACATCGGAATTTTGCTGTCGGAATTACCGATCATGTGTACAGGTTTATTTGCCTTTAGTAAATCAACACCTATGTGACCAGACCAATCCTTTTTAGCAGAAATCTTCTCATAATATTATATGAGCATTTAATGTACTTTGCGTGCGTTATTTATTTGTAAAAGCATCACTTGTGTAGACATGTAAAAGTCTTGAGACTGCTGCTGGGCACACCATCTTAACCACTTCCGAACCACCGCAGGACTATATACGTCGGCACTTTGAAGAGGGATACCTCTGTTATGTTTGCAGCTAGTTGCCATAACCCAGGTATCCTCGTCTTCAGCCGGCTGTCCGGTCTCCGATAATGGTGGTCTCTGTGGCAGATTCTCTGCGAGATCACTGCTATTGGCGGGGGAAGAGGGTCCTCTCTGTGGCTGGGTATGGAGATGAGTGAAGGTAAGATGGCCCCCAACTGTCTCCATACCATAGCAGGGCAGAAGCGACATCAAAACATCACTTCTGCCCATAGCTCTTAAAAGGGCCATTTTTTTTTCCTGCATTTCAGGCTTGGTTCACACTATTGCGAATTGGATGCGGGATTCTCCGCATTCAATTTGCAATAGCAGGAGATTGTGAATGGCTCTCTATGGAACCGGTTCATATATCTCCGATGCGGCTCTGGTACAAATTTGTACAGGAGCCGTGTGCATCTTTTGGTGGGTGTCAGATCCGAATTCAGCCCAAATTACAGGATGAAATTAGACCTGAAACAGTGAACCAGGACGCACAGGCCCCCACAGGGAGCCGCATTGGTATTAGGTGTGAACCTTAGTCCAAATATGAGATCTGAGGTCTTTGTGACCCCAGATCTCATATTTAAGAGGACCTGACATGCTTTTTTCTATTACAGGAATAAAAGTGACATATTTTTTTTTAAAAAACAGTGTTAAAAATAAAAGGGTAAAATAAATAACAATGAAAAAAAAAAAAGAAGGTAAACACGCCCCATCCCAGCGAGCTCGCCTGAAGAAGCGAATGCATACATGAACAGCGCCCGCATATGAAAATGGTGTTCAAACCACACATGTGAGGGATCGCCGCGATCGTTAGAGCGAGAGCAATACATCTAACCCTAGATCTCCTCTGTAACTTAAAACATGCAACCTGTAGAATTTTTTAAACTTCGCCTATGGAGATTTTTAAGGGTAAAAGTTTATCGCCATTCCACGAGTGGGTGCAATTTTGAAGCGTGACAAGTTGGGTATCAATTTACTCGGCGCAACATTATCTTTCACAATATAAAAAAAAATTTGCTAACTTTACTGTTGTCTTATTTTTTAATTAAAAAAAGTGTCTTTTTTCCCCCCAAAATGTGCTACATTTTTAAAAGCATTTAAAGGCCTTTACAGGTAACCACTTTAGATTTACAAAGGAGGTCTACTGCTAAAATTACTGCCCTTGATCTGACTTTCACGGTGATACCTCACATGCATGGTGCAAATGCTGTTTACATACGACACGAGACTGATGCTTGCGTTTGCCTTTGCACGCAAGCACTGGATGATAGGGGGTGCTTTTTTTTTTTATTATTATTATTATTATTTATTTTGCTTTTTTTTTTTTTTTTACACTGTTTCTTTCATTTTAGCGTCGCACGACCACGCAATTGTCAGTTAAAGCGAATCGCAAAAAATGGCTCGGTCATTGGGCAGCTAGTTCTTTCGGGGCTGAAGTGGTTAACTGTGGTGGTGAAATCACCTCCTAAAAGCGCTGGAGTGATTTACGCATCGTGAGAGCAAACGTTGTTGCTGTCAAGATAAATAAATCAGTGCTGCAGCTGAATGGCGTACCTACAAAGAAAATAGTGGATTAACAATAAAATCCAGTAAACAGTAAGGTATAAAAGAATTACATACCTGTAAAGCAAACATGATAAAACATAGTAACAATAAAACATTGCAGTTAAGCATAAAATACAGTAAAACAGAGCAGAATAGAGAAAGAGAATAGACAAAGAAGAAAATTGAAACCATTTTTGGCTTTTTTATTTTATATATTTATTTATTTATTTTTACGCTTTTTTTGTAACTGTAAAGGTTCCAGGTTCGGGTCTCTAAAAATGCGATGGCATCTTTGGAGTGTGCCCTAGGACTGTGTAGCACTAATACTCCACTAGTGTGTGGTAGCGTTGGAAACATTCACTGATGCAGAGACCAGGTTTGTCAGGTCAGGAGGGACATCAAAAGAGGGTGTCATGCCTGTATCTGCATGTGTGCCTACATGTACTGGTGTTAGTTTAGTTGGTGCAACTCACTTTTAGATGTCCTCTCTCTGAAACCGAAAAGGATTCCACGAGGGGAGACAACATCACTTCCTCTGCCTGAGTTTACACTTACCGACAGAGAACAGTCTCTCATTTTGCCAGAACTGATCAACAGAATCTTTGGCCTGGGCCTCGTTTCTGAAGTGAATCCGATGGCCGCGGATGCGGGCGCCCCCTAGGTGACCAACGTATACCTACGGCGATTTGCCCAGGAGAGCCGACTTGCCGCAGTATAACAACGCCAGATGATCTGCTACTGGTTAAGGAGGTGATGTGGAGAGGGGCTTGGCCAGCGCAGAGAGCAATTAGACACTCCCAGAAAGAGAAGAGAGCTATAATGCGTAGAGGAGGAAAGGGACTGTACTAAGGAATTAAAGTGTTTGTTAACCCCAAAAAAAAAAAAACAGATCCTGTTTAGCATTTTATACAGCACAGTACTTGTGCTGTGTCATTTGGACCATTGTAACACCTAAAAATACCTGTCTGATCCTGCCAGGCTATACTCCCCTCTGTAAACTGACCACGGTGTATCATGGCTGCTGAGCCCCGACACCTAGTTGACGTGCCTCTGTCATCCGCAGCCCCGCTCTGTCTCCTCTCTGCTCCTGTGTCCTCTTCCCCCTCCCTGTCTGTCTGCTCATTTCAGTAAATACTCCCATCTGTAATATTACAATAAGTGCATGCATTATATAATAATTTTGCTTATCTATACCGCTAACACATCGGCTCCCGACAACCATGTGAGTCCTCGGCTGTCTCTCTCCTCTCCTGCCCGGCTGAGGTCAGAGGCAGTGCTCGGTCCCGCCCACTGGACCCGTCAGCCAGGCAGAGGAGAGGAGGCACAGAGGCACCTTAGCGCTAGGAGCCAATGTGTTATCGGTACAGATAAGCATATTCATTATATAACACAGGCACAGGGTTACTTATTGTAATATTAGAGGGGATAGGAGCATTTTATAGAAGTGGCTTAACCACTTTAATTCTTTCAACTCTTCCTGAAATACATAACATTTTTAATCAATTTCAAAAGGTACATTGCATATGAATCAAAAATAAGGGTTGGTGAAAAGACTGTTTTAGACTTGCATGAAAAGGAGCTGCTGATGTAATTGATATTTTTGGGTTGGGTATTTCATGACACTATTTTGTATGCACTAAAGGGAAACTAATATTTAGTATTCTACATTAAAGTATAACAAAAGGCAAAACTTTTTTTTTATATTTTGGAGTGGAGATGGATTAGTGCACCTGTCAGTTTGTATTGCTGTCTGTGACCCCGTTAAGGAGATTCACTCTCTCATGTTTACCAATAACCATTATCATTGAAATTGAAAGTGAAAGAAAATCCATAAGTTTCGGGTTGTCCCCAGAAAAGTAATAGAGGGGAAAACTTCCAATAGGGACACTAGTTCTGGTGACCAGGGGGTCCCCAAGAGATTTCCTTAATTTGCACGGATTTCCTCTCAGATCCTGTTTGGTTATGGAACAGGAAATGAAGGTAAAGCTCCCCAATGAACAAGGATGGAAAAAATAAACCTTACTGGGGTTATAACCTTCCCTTACTCTAGAACTATGAGCCCTGTGTTTTCAAAGCATAGTGGTACCTAGTATAGATCCCCTTTACCATTATCTTTTGCCCAGGGGAACCTTTTCCTCCCCTATTCTGCTCTTCTTTTTCCTCTTCCTATTCTGTAATCTCAACTCTCGCTTTGCCATCTGCCCCCCCCCTTTCCTTTTTGTTCTTACAAGTTTGGTACAAGTTTAATTTTTCCCAAATTTTTTGTCCACACCCCAGCCCCTGAGCAACCACCCTGTGTTGACCCCCGGCTTTGGCCAGAAGGTTATTGTTGTTCAACAGTTCATTCCACAAAACAATGTAAATGTGACATTTCTTGTTGCATTATGTTATGCTTACTGCTTATATCCCCTGTGCGGGATTATTACAGCTATATTTTTTTTTCTTAAATTTCAATATCAAATATTCTACCAGAACAAAGCACAGCCATTGTGTATTTACAACTTGGCAAAAAGCAGAGTCTGAACAGGCAGATATGGCTGCCTCCCAGCAATTATATAATTTCTATTATTACTAATTACCATAATCAACAATCTTTTTTTTTTTTTTTAAACACAGAAAGATATTTCATTGCACTAAGCAGATTACATTGAAAAAAAGTACTATTTACTGTATTAACGTATTGGTAAAGTGCATGACATGACAGAAAAAGAAAAACCAAAACAAGGAAGGGTTAAAAATCTGATTTGAAAATGTGTTATTTTATAAACTGTCCAAAACAGTTAACTACATGACAATAAATAAAACGTAAGTCTTAGAAATAGATTCACCTTTATTAGACTCTTCTGATTTTATGTTTGACTTTCATCTTCATTTTTATATCTTCAGTGTCAGCATCTGGCCAAAATAAATAAATAGATAAGCAAACAAATAAAACAGAAACCTTAATTTGATTGGTGGTCTATATTGGCTATGCAGAAATCCATCCATTTATTAGGCTGGGTTCACACTTGTCCGACATACGTTCCGACATTGGGAGCTCATATAAGTGAAGTGAACTCCTGCGCTGTCTAAAGTGAGGGGGCAAGTGAAAAATAGGGATACTGCTGCAAATAAAAAGGTCTACCTCGATAGACAAAAGTGATAAATGTAACAAGTGAAATATTTGCGCTGTAAAGTGTTATACAAAATAATGTGTGTATACATATATAACCACATACATATATATGTACAAAAGTGGGTGGAAAAGGTCCAAAGGGGTGACACTAATATACCAGTGAACAAATATGTTGGATGGTCCTTAAAGCGGTGGTTCACCCTCCTTAACATCAGTCTAGCATTACATTCGGCATCGTAGCGCGAGCTACAGTATGCCGGTCTTACATTTTTTATCCCCGTACTCACTGTGCTATTGCACATTGAAGATTCCGACTCCCGCGGGGAATGGGCGTGCCTATGGAGAGGGAGGATGATTGACGGCCGGCTCTGGCACGTCACGCTCCCCGAAGACAGCCGGAGTAGGTCTCGGCTCTTCACGGCGCCTGCGCACAGGCTATGCGCAGGCGCCGTGAAGAGCCAAGCCTATTTCGGCTATTTCCGGAGAAGCGTGTTGTGCCAGGGCCGGCCGTCAATCACCTTCTCTCACCATAGGAACGCCCATTCCCCGGAATCTTCAATGTACAATAGCACAGTAAGTACGGGGATAAAAAATGTAAGACCGGCATACTGTAGCTCGCGCTACGATGCCGAATGTAATGCTAGAATAAAAAAAATATATATATATTTTTTTTTTAATAGGGTGAACCCCCGCTTTAATCAAGGACACAGTACTAGGAAAGTCCAGGTACAAAACAATCCGGCCGTGTAAAAGTACAGTTCATCAATGCTTGATCCAATCAATAGCGATGTAGGTTAAGAAAAATATTAAAAAACACAGCAATAAAAATGAAAATAAAAATGTAAAAGTAAAAATAAGGATGGAAGTGATTCAGAAGAAGGAGGCCTTGTATCCGAAATTTGAGTGAAAGACAGAAGGTGAGCCGTAACCAAGATCCCATATATGCACCTCTAGTGATCCCAGCAGCTCACCTCGGATCTGGCAAGCTGGACTTAGTCAGCCTGGTCCTGATGGATATGGTCCGGGGTTGGATATCACATTCGGGTCTCCATAAAGTATATTACATGAAAAAACAGAAGGGGTAAAAGCCAAATGGTGTAATATCGTCACAGAGGGGGGTAATGTCTATGATCTAAACCAGTGGAGATGCACTCACATGTGGATGTAAAACTGGGGCTCGTATCCACGAGCGCCAAGCTCGTCAGTCCCTCCTTCCTCTCCCTTGCTAATTCTCCAAGGTTACAGGCTAGGAGTCCCGTGTCCCCAAATGGTTCGCGGATCAAATCTTGGTGTATATGAGGGTCTCGATGGTGCATGTGGGGTAAAACAGAAGGACAAGCCTAATCGTGTGATATCGTGAACATCAACAAACCCCAGGAATGCCCAGATGGTGATGCACTCACATAAACAATGTGAAAGAAAAGACCTTCCTCCACGAGTGCGGACTCGCAATGGATCTGTGCCTCCACCTCTTCCCCTCTGTCTATGGCTCAGGCTGGATGCTCAGATGTCACAGTCATACATAAGGGGAAGTGAATAAACAACCATAGCGTAGCCCGGTCAGACGTGAAATATTTATTAAAAACAGGTAAAAAACTCACATTAAAAATCGAAATTCCTGCATCAATCTGACGAGTGGCGAACTCGTATGTCCATTCGTCGGATGCTAGAGTGTGTCAAGCCCTCCAATCCCGACGCGTATCGTCACAGCACGTGACTTCATCAGGGGATGATGTAGGGGACACACTAACAGATATTTATAGTCTGTAAAATTGGGCGCCCGGCGGCCATTTTGTCGAAGCCCGTGTATCGCAATGGGGACAGAGCTTATTGTAGCCCACCTGCGCCATGTTGTTGGTTACATTCAGCGCTGTCCGCTCAAAGAGGGCCCGACAAGTGCATCCGCAGTATTGTCAGTCCCAACAATGCAGACAGGCAGGTGGTGTGCCAAAGGCACATAGAACCTAATACCAAAATGGAGTATACAGAACGGGGAAGAAACTAGGAAACACGGAAAAAGAGGGGAGGGGTGTTTCCGTGTTTCCTAGTTTCTTCCCCGTTCTGTATACTCCATTTTGGTATTAGGTTCTATGTGCCTTTGGCACACCACCTGCCTGTCTGCATTGTTGGGACTGACAATACTGCGGATGCACTTGTCGGGCCCTCTTTGAGCGGACAGCGCTGAATGTAACCAACAACATGGCGCAGGTGGGCTACAATAAGCTCTGTCCCCATTGCGATACACGGGCTTCGACAAAATGGCCGCCGGGCGCCCAATTTTACAGACTATAAATATCTGTTAGTGTGTCCCCTACATCATCCCCTGATGAAGTCACGTGCTGTGACGATACGCGTCGGGATTGGAGGGCTTGACACACTCTAGCATCCGACGAATGGACATACGAGTTCGCCACTCGTCAGATTGATGCAGGAATTTCGATTTTTAATGTGAGTTTTTTACCTGTTTTTAATAAATATTTCACGTCTGACCGGGCTACGCTATGGTTGTTTATTCACTTCCCCTTATGTATGACTGTGACATCTGAGCATCCAGCCTGAGCCATAGACAGAGGGGAAGAGGTGGAGGCACAGATCCATTGCGAGTCCGCACTCGTGGAGGAAGGTCTTTTCTTTCACATTGTTTATGTGAGTGCATCACCATCTGGGCATTCCTGGGGTTTGTTGATGTTCACGATATCACACGATTAGGCTTGTCCTTCTGTTTTACCCCACATGCACCATCGAGACCCTCATATACACCAAGATTTGATCCGCGAACCATTTGGGGACACGGGACTCCTAGCCTGTAACCTTGGAGAATTAGCAAGGGAGAGGAAGGAGGGACTGACGAGCTTGGCGCTCGTGGATACGAGCCCCAGTTTTACATCCACATGTGAGTGCATCTCCACTGGTTTAGATCATAGACATTACCCCCCTCTGTGACGATATTACACCATTTGGCTTTTACCCCTTCTGTTTTTTCATGTAATATACTTTATGGAGACCCGAATGTGATATCCAACCCCGGACCATATCCATCAGGACCAGGCTGACTAAGTCCAGCTTGCCAGATCCGAGGTGAGCTGCTGGGATCACTAGAGGTGCATATATGGGATCTTGGTTACGGCTCACCTTCTGTCTTTCACTCAAATTTCGGATACAAGGCCTCCTTCTTCTGAATCACTTCCATCCTTATTTTTACTTTTACATTTTTATTTTCATTTTTATTGCTGTGTTTAATATTTTTCTTAACCTACTTCGCTATTGATTGGATCAAGCATTGATGAACTGTACTTTTACACGGCCGGATTGTTTTGTACCTGGACTTTCCTAGTACTGTGTCCTTGATTAAGGACCATCCAACATATTTGTTCACTGGTATATTAGTGTCACCCCTTTGGACCTTTTCCACCCACTTTTGTACATATATATGTATGTGGTTATATATGTATACACACATTATTTTGTATAACACTTTACAGCGCAAATATTTCACTTGTTACATTGGGAGCTCATGTCGCATGACGTGTGAAAAGCAATGTTTCCCTATGGGAGCCGTCTTAACTGATCCGACACATGTCGGTCCGACTTTGCAAACGTTTCCTGTACTACTTTGATCCTACTTCACTCCATTGAACATAATCAAAGTCGGAACGCAGTCTTGCACGCTCCGACTTTGGGAGCTCATGTCGCATGACGTGTGAAAAGCAATGTTTCCCTATGAGAGCCATCTTAACTGATCCGACACATGTCGGTCCTACTTTGCAAACGCTCCCTGTACTACTTTGGTCCGACTTTGATCCTACTTCACTCCATTGAATATCATTGAAGTAGGATCAAAGACGGAACGCAGTTTTGCACGCTCCGACTTTGGCATGCGACTTGTATTCACTGATCTTGAGGGGGAACTCCACGCCAAATTTTAAGCAAAAAAACGGAATGGGTTCCCCTCCAAGAGCATACCAGGCCCATGGGTCTGGTGTGGATTTAAAGGGGAACCCCCTACGCCAAAAAAACGGCGTGGGGGTCCCCCCAAAATCCATACCAGACCCGTATCCGAGCAGCAGCCCGGCCGGTCAGGAAAGGGGGTGGGGATGGGTGAGCGCCCCTCCCCTCCTTAACCACGCCAGGCCGCATGCCCTCAACATGGGGAGCTTAAGAAGAAAGCGGCCCCCACCCGGCGGAAGAGAACCAGATGGCGGTAAAGACTGGGCACCCCCCCCCCCAGAAGAAGCAAACCCCCCCTCGTAAAAGAGCTAAAGAAGAGAGGGGGGGCCCCGGAGCTGACTAATAAAATATTTTAAAAACCTGTGTAGCGTGTTTATTTTTTTTAACACTTTACTTCCAGGTGAATGGGTAGGGGTACGATGTACCCCATACTGATTCACCTAGGGTGGGGGGCCGGTATCTCGGGACCCCCTTGTTAAAGGGGGCTCCCAGATTCCGATAAGCCCCCCGCCCGCAGACCCCGACAACCAACGGCCAGGGTTGTCGGGAAGAGGCCCTGTCCTCATCAACATGGGGGCAGGGTGCTGTGGGGTGGGGGGGCCGCAGTGCGCCCCCCTGCCCCATAGCACCTACCTTCCCATGTTGAGGGCATGCGGCGTGGCACGGTTAAGGAGGGGGGTGGTCGCTCACCCGTCCCCACCCCCTTTCCTGACCAGCCGGGCTGCTGCTCGGATACGGGTCTGGTATGGATTTTGGGGGGAACCCCACGCCGTTTTTTCGACGTAGGGGGTTCCCCTTTAAATCTGCACCAGACCCATGGGCCTGGTATGCTCTTGGAGGGAAACCCATGCCGGTTTTTTGCTTAAAATTTGGCGTGGAGTTCCCCCTCAAGATTCATATCAAACAGTGCCTGATATTGGCAGGAATCCAAGTCGGATCCCCACTCATTGAAAGTCAGACTTCAAGTCTAGGGCAAAGTTGGATCAAAGTAGTATCCTGTTCATGAAAGTAGGATGGATGTAGGACCAATGTAGGATAAATGTAGGACCAATGTAGGATCAGTGTAGAAGCAATGTCGCAGAGCAAAGTAGGATGAAAGTCGTGTAGTAGAGTGTGAACCCAGCCTCATAAATGGGAGCGTGCAAAATCTGGTTCAGCTGTGAATGGTAGCCTATCAGCTTCCAACTTCAGCTTTTTCAATTAAGCTTTGACAAAAAAGCCTGGAAGCTGATTGGTTTCCATGCACAGCTGCACCAGATTTTGCACTCTTCAGTTTTAGTAAATCAACCGCTTGTTGCTTCTGCTAAACAAAACATACCTGTAAGCAAGCAGCTGGTTTTAGTAACCTATAACTTTTGCGTTATCTATAGTACCTACACTTTCTAATGTATAGCATTACTGTATATAGAACAAAAGTCTGCATGTAAATGGCAGTCAGGAAAGCTGGTGGCAAATATAGTCTTTCTTTTATGTAAAATAAACATGTTTCATAGCCTTTTTCTTTTAATTTGAAAAAAATACATCTACAGTGTATAACATTTATAAATCAAAAGTTGTAAATTCGAACTGCCTATATTTTAAAAGAGAAAACAATTAAGCTTACTTTTTTGGCTTAATGTGCTTGCCATGTTTTACTCTGGTAGATAAACATTAGGATTACTCCAGATGAGGAAATCCATCTTGCACATTAATATTCCAAAATGTTGCTAAAAAAAGTACAGCCAAAGCTCATGTGCAGTGTACAGAGTGCAGGGTTCAAGAGTGTGCTACATTCAGAGTGCAAGGTTCAACAGTGTGCTACGTACAGAGTGCAGGGTTCAAGAGTGTCCTACGTACAGAGTGCAGGGTTCAAGAGTGTGCTACGTACAGAGTGCAGGGTTCAAGAGTGTGCTACGTACAGAGTGCAGGGTTCAACAGTGTGCTACGTACAGAGTGCAGGGTTCAACAGTGTGCTACGTACAGAGTGCAGGGTTCAACAGTGTGCTACGTACAGAGTGCAGGGTTCAACAGTGTGCTACGTACAGAGTGCAGCGTTCAAGAGTGTGCTACGTACAGAGTGCAGGATTCAAGAGTGTGCTACGTACAGAGTGCAGGGTTCAAGAGTTTGCTACGTACAGAGTGCAGGGTTCAAGAGTGTGCTACGTACAGAGTGCAGGGTTCAAGAGTGTGCTACGTACAGAGTGCAGGGTTCAAGAGTGTGCTACGTACAGAGTGCAGGGTTCAAGAGTGTGCTTAGTACAGAGTGCAGGGTTCAAGAGTGTGCTACGTACAGAGTGCAGGGTTCAAGAGTGTGCTACGTACAGAGTGCAAAGTTCAACAGTGTGCTACGTACAGAGTGCAAAGTTCAACAGTGTGCTACGTACAGAGTGCAAGGTTCAACAGTGTGCTACGTACAGAGTTGAGGACTATGCTACGTACAGAGTGTAGGGTTCAGCAGTGTGCTTCGTACAGAGTGCAAGGTTCGGCAGAGTGCAGGTTGCAGCAGTGTGCTACGTACAGAGTGCAGCAGTGTGCTACGTACAGAGTGCAGCAGTGTGCTACGTACAGAGTGCTACGTACAGAGTGCAGGGTGCAGCAGTGTGCTACGTACAGAGTGCAGGTTTCAGAAGTGTGCAGTGTAAAGAGTGCAGGATCAGAATTGTGTACAGAGTGCAGGGATCAGGAGTGTGCACTGTAAAGGGTGCAGGGTTCAGGCCTGTGCTATGTACAGAGTGTATGGATCAGGAGTGTGCTACGTACAGAGATCAGGAGTGTGCTACATACAGAGAGCAGGGTTCAGAAGTGTGCTATGTACAGAGTTCAGGAGTATACTATGTACAGAGTACACGGTTCAGGAGTGTGCAGTGTACAGAGTGCAGGGTGTGCTATGTTCAGAGTGATGGGTTCAGGAGTGCGCCCAGTTTCCGAGTATGCTATGTACAGAGTGCAGGGTTCAGGAGAGTGCAGTGTACAGAGTACAGGGTTCAAGAGTGTGCATCGTGACTTTGCAAGGCAACTTCAACACGACTTAGGGCAACTTACAACGCGACTTAAAGTTGTCTCAAGGACAGGCGACTTTGGCTCTGGCCAATCACAGAATAATCAGCTCTGTGGGAGGGGTTTGCCTGGGTAAACTATTTTCTCTTCCTGTAAAGTTGCTTCAGTTAAGACAGAGATCCGACTTGGAGGCAACTTCCATTGAAATCAATGGGTACAAGTTGCCTAGAAGTCAGATCGAAGTAGTACAGGAACCTTTTCTGAAGTCGGAGTGACTTCAGTAGTGTACATTAAGATGGCTCCCATTCACTTCAATGGAATTTCCCAAGTCGCGGTAGTGTGAACCCACAGGAAGGAGGAGTAGACAGCACTGGCAGGGCAATCCAGAATAGGAGGTAAGAAAAGCAGGTTGGTACAATAGGTAAGTTTGAAGAGCGACAGCGCACACAACAGCAAACTCCCAGTCTAATCTGTAAGATCCTCTTTCAGGTACTCAGTGTGACCTTACACATTACAACAGAAACAAGTAAAAGGGTTGAGCCAGAGACTCTGTAGTCCATATAACGATTCTAATGGTTGGTTACAAAAAGTGAGAAGCAAACCAGCTGATGCGTTTCGGCATTTTACGACTAAGGCTCCTTTCACACCTGCGGACCGTATGACTTTTTCATCCATTCGTTGCTGATAAAAAGGGACATACATTGGTCCCTATGAAATCGCTGATGTCAGCAGATGACACCCGATCTCATCCGCCTCCGCAATGATCCGATTCTACAGACGGAAGAAAACCCTATTTTTCCTTCCGTCTGCGGATCGGATCGGATGAACACAGACAGACGGTCAGTGTTCATCCGATCCCCCCATAGGGGTGTGATATATAGCGCAAGGAAAGAGATGTTCCCGTATGAAAAATGCAAAGGTATAATTCAAAAGGAAAGTTACATCTATTAGGTAGCAAATCCCTACAGACATTACATGCCTCTATTAAAAGTAATTGTAAACAAGGCACATTAGGTCTCTTGAGATCCAGCACATTGTGATAACAGTTCTAAATTAACCACGTCGCATCTGGGGAATTGGTTTTCGTTTTTCACTCACACACACACATTATAAAATTAATGTTTTTTTTGCTGGAAAATTACATAGAACCCCCAAACATTATGTATTTTCTGAAAGCAGAAGCCCTGCAGAATAATATAGTAGTAATTGCAATTTTTTATGTTGCATGATTTTTGCACAGCTGTTTATGAAGAAGAAATACACTTAAATGAATTTTAGTGCACACAAACAGAAATACCAAATGTATGGTAAAATATAACAGATGGAGTTGTGTCGAGTAAATAGATACCAAACATGTCAAGACTCAAAATTAGATCTGCCTGTGAAATGGTAAAATTTTGGGTGATGCTTTAAAAGCCTTTACAGGTGGATAGTTTAACCACGTCACCTCCGGAAGGGTTTACTGACCAGGCCATTTTTTGCAATACAGAACTGCTTTACTTTAACTGACAATTACGCTGTCGTGCGACACTGTACCCAAATAAAATGTATGTCCTATCTTTCCCACAAATAGAGCTTTTTTTTGGTAGCAATTGAGCACCTCTGCGCTTTTTTTTTTTGTGCTATAAACAAAGAACGACTGAAAATCAAAAAAATAAAAATTATATTTAAAATGATATAAGTGTAAAAAAAAAATCTAATTTCTTCATCAGTTTAGGCCAATATGTATTCTGCTACATGTTTTTGGTAAAAAAAAAAAAAAAACACACTTGGTTTGCGCAAAAGTTAAAGCTTTTGCAAACTATGGTATATTTTTATTTTTACTAGTTATGTGATGGACAAATCAGAGACCTGACACTTTTTTGGGGACCGGTGATTAGAGTTGCCACCTCATCCCTTTAAAACAGAAACACATATGAATTACACAGGTTCTGTGGCTAATTAAGGTGGTAATTAGACTCATTTGGTGCCTTACCTGCATTAAATTAGCCTCAGAACCTGTGTAATTCATATGTGTTCTGTTTTAAAGGGATGAGGTGGCAACCCTACCGGTGATACTAATACAGTGATCAGTGCCAAAAATATGCACTGTCACTGTACTAACGACACTGGCAGGGAAGGGGTTAACGCCAGGGGCGATCAAAGGGTTAACTGTGTGCCTAGCTAATGTTTCAGTGTAGTGGGGGAGGTGCTTTTACTACTGGAAGACATGGATCAGTGTTTTTGCTTTACAGAAACATAGAATCCATGTCTTCTGTACAGACAGAATGACAATTTGCCTTATTTACATAGGCAGACTGACAGAATGCCAGTCTGCCTGACGATCAGTGGGTCGTGGTGGACATTGGGCCTGCGAGACCCGCTGATAAGCCCCTGCTGTGTAAAATCACAGCGATAGCAAAATGCCGGTGGCGCGCACTTGCGGCCAAAAACAAGAAGTGCAGTATTGCATATATATATATATATATACACACACACGTGATTCTGCATAGCGCGGCCGCCCTGTAGCATTAAATCTGCTATGGAGGTGGTTGGGAAGAGGTTAAAGTTAAACAAGGATGGCTGTAGTGTTAATGCTTTCAATCTGATGTTTGCAGTAATACTTCACATATGGTGCAATCACTGTTTACATACATGTGTGGGACCTAAGCACGCATTTGTTTTTATTCGCAGAAGAGACAAGGGGTGCTTTTACTTTTTTTAATTACATTTATTTTATTAAAATGATTTTTTACTTTTTATTTAATTTTACTGCTATTGCAAGTGGGCTGTAGAGCTGCTTGGATCACATTTACTGAAAGGCTGGCTGGTGCAGTTTTAACCCTGAAAATGCTGGTCAACCACGTGCAACGTACTGCTGTGCACTTTGTGACTCTTTAATAAAGTTAGAAAAAAAAGTAAATAGTGTGATGTGTTTTAACAACACATTGCACTGCCTCTACACAACATACACTTGTAAGTGCAGTCACTGTAGATCTGAGGGGAAGATCTGAAATGAGGGGAAGCTCTGCTGATTTTATCATCCAATCATGTGCAAGCTAAAATGCTGTTTTTAATTTTCCTTGCATGTCCCCCTCAGATCTACAGTGACTGCACTTCCAAGTGCACTTGTAGTGCAAAGTGGATTCGCCTTTGGTAAATAAACCCTAGTAAGTTGGAGGTGTAACCTGGCCTCCAAATTCTCCAGATCTCAATCTGATCATGCATTCATGGACTGCTCTGGAAAAACAAGTTTGATCCATGGATGCTTCACCTCACAACTTACAGGACTTAAAGTGGGGGTTCACCCCAAAAAAAATTTTTAACATTACATTCAGCCGAGTTGTCCGAATGACAATTGGCTGTTTTTTTTTTTTTCCGTACATACGGTATTTTCACCGCCGCATCCGGGTATGTCTTCTGCGGGACTGGGCATTCCTAATTGATTGACAGGCTTCCGACCGTCGCATACTGCGCGCCACGAGTTGCCGAAAGAAGCCGAACTGCGAGTCGGCTCTATACCGGGCCTGCGCACTGACGTTCGGCTTCTTTCAGCAACTCGTGACACGCAGTAGGCGACTGTCGGAAGCCTGTCAATCAATTAGGAATGCCCAGTCCCGCAGAAGACATACCCGGAAGCGGCGGTGAAAATACTGTATGTACGGGGATAAAAAAAATTTAAAAAGCCGATTGTCATTCGGACAACTCGGCTGAATGTAATGTTAAAAATGTTTTTTTTGGGTAAACCTCCACTTTAAAGGGGTTGTAAAGTCAGAAGGTTATTTATCTTAATGCATTAAGATAAAAAGCCTTCTGTGTGCAGCAGCCCCCCCTTATATTTACGCGGAGGTCCCACTCTGTATGGCTTTGTCCACGAGTGTCTCAGCCGTCCGAGATTCTCCCTCCTGATTGGCTGAGACATAGCAGTGGCGCCATTGGCTGTCAAAGTCAGCTAGCCAATCAGGAGAAGGGGAAGCAGGGCTTTTTGTCTGAATGGACAAAGTGAACTGTGACTTGGCTCCAGTGCCCCCATAGCAAGCTGCTTGATGTGGGGGCACTGAACAGGAGGGAGGGGCCATGGTCACAGAAGAGGGACCTGAAAAAAGGAGGATCTGCGCTGCTCTGTGCAAATCCATTGCAACAAAGCAGGCAAGTATAAAAAATAAAAAAACTATAAAAATAACAAACAAGATTTTACAGTCACTTTAAAATGATCTGCTACTGATGGCTTGGTACCAGATACCACTGCATTCCTGGATTTCATGCCTTGGCAGTTTACAGTGGGTGGTCAGAATGTTAAGGCTGATCGCTGTATATCAGATACTATTTTGAATATGCACAAGCCGCATCTACAGAGGTCATTATATTATTAGATCAATACACTACCTATGCCTGATGTCTGTGTGTTTATATATATATATATATATATATATATATATATATATATATATATATATATATATATATATATATATATATATATATATATATATATATATATATACACACACACACACACACATTTTTGATCAGGCATGATAGATACAGGAGGTCATTATATATAAAAAAAAAATTTAGATCAATGTGCGTGTGTGTATTTAAATATAAACATTGGATACTCTTTTGATTAGGCATGATAGATACAGAGGTCATTCTATTATTTTTAGATCAATATCCTGCCCACCTATGCCGTGTGTGTGTGTGTGTGTGTGTGTGTGTGTGTGTGTGTGTGTGTGTGTGTGTGTGTGTGTATATATATATATATATATATATATATATATACATATAAAACATTTTTAAATAAAACATTGTGATAGATAACTGTGACCTATCTCTAGGTAGATCCGTCCAAGGTAGTATATGGATGTAAACTATGCCCCCATCCCCTGGATATCTATGACGTACACTGTAGTATGTGCAGTGTAGTATACAACACACTATAACAGATTAGAAGGAGGCTGAGCTGTGTTATCATAATGTAAGGTAGTGATGTGGATGAAGATGATGATGTTACAGGCAGAGGTGAAGTGTGAGAGCATGCACAAGTCATGTGTACCCCCAGGAGGATGCTATAGTTCCCCCCCCACCATATCCTCACAATGTCACATACACACAGAGCAGATTGTAGCATGCCAACCTTCCCATGGAGAGGATGTAGTGTACATGTGGAGCAGTACATATGAAGTAATGAGGGGGACAAGGACCCAGAAAGTTCCAGTAGAAGAGTACCTGGATGCACACACAGAGTGCTGAGCTGGCTCCCAGGCAATGCTGCTCCTTGTGCTGCCTGTACAACTGCTCTCAGGCTCAGCTGCTGCGGCTGCTAAACCATAGAGTACAGGAGGAGAAATGAGGAGAGGAGCCCCCTCCTGTTCTTTCCACTGAATCCAGCAGTCAAGCACCATAGAGACTTGACGGAGCCAAGGAAAGAGTCGTAAAGATGAAAGAAGCGAGCTGTATGCTGTTCCAGGAACTCCATCCTGTGGCAGACACATGGAAATGATGTGCTCACATGCAGCAAGCTCTAATAAATCGAAATATTAAAATCGATTAAATGTTTTTTTCTGTGTATCATAAGTATTATTTTTAATAAAAAAACTGTTTTAATTTTTTTTTCTGTGTATCATAAATATTATTTTTCATTAAAGAAAAATGCTTTTCAATTATTTTTCTGTGTATCATAAATCATTTTCATATGTTTTTAAATAAAAAAAATCTTTTCACAATTTTGTATCCTTTGTTGCATCCCAGAGCAGTTGATCTCCTGCAGTGTCTTTGCAGCCACATCCTGGCTCCATACACACTATCAGTTTTCCTGCAGGTCTTTCTCTTCAGGTTTACCAAAACCATGTAGTGCAAGGGCCTGCCTGATTGCATACAAATTGAAACTCTTAGGCCCCTTTCACACGTGCGGACCGTAAGTCCGCTTTTTTATCCATCCGTTTACGGATGAAAAAGGGACATACATTGGTCCCTATGAGATTGCGGGTGTCAGCGGATGAACATCCGCTGACACCCAATCTTACCCGCCTCCGCAATGATCCAATTCTGCAGAGGGAAGAAAACCCTATTTTTCCTTCCGTCTGCGTATCGGATCGGATGAACACGGACATACAGTCCTTGTTCATCCGATCCCCCCATAGGGGAGAGCGGCGAAAAGACAGGGCGGTCCCTGCACAGTGTGCGGGGACCGCCCTGTCATCGGACGGCTCAGCGGGGATCAACGGAGCGATCCCCGCTCAGCATACGGAGGCGGGTCATTTCTGATCCGCCCCGTGGCATAAAAGGGCACAATTCATTTGGGCCCATGCACATGGGTCCTGCGGCCGCCCCTCCCCCTCCCCTTTTCAGGCCTGGCTTCTACTGGCAAAATTATATGGTCAGTATAGTAAAACACCTGATTGTTACTATAAAACACCTGTGCAATTTCTCCTGCTTCTAGTAAATTACAGGTACCTGGATAAGTGGGCTCTGACTGGTCCAGGTAGAGCAGGTGACCGCTGGAAGGTTCTGGATTCCGGATGGACCCTATATAAGGCTGCAGCTGCGTCCACTCAGGGCTGTTGGCTGGGTACTGGACTTTGATCCCCACCCCCCCTCCCTGTCGTTGGCACAATTATGTGGTTTGTCACCCCCGAATCGGGGGGGGACTTTACAGTTTTTCCAAGTTTAAGCTGCTCGAGTCCTATGGCTGAGCAGGGAATTTTTTGGTTTATTAAAGTTTACTATTCAATTCAATAATTTGATTAAATAAAGATGGTTATTCTATATAGATTAATTTTGTTTAAACCAATAAAGGTGCCACGGCCATTAAAATACCAAGCAGTTGTTTTGATTTTTTGTTCACTGGGAGTTTTGGGTTCTGAGGGGGTGGGTGGTGTGGCCTGCGGTCCCATGTGAAAGGGGCCTTAAGGTTTGCCCTCATATTAGATGGTTTTGGTAAACCTGAAAAGAAAAACCTGCAGGAAAACTGATAGTGTTTATGGGACTTTAGGCTGCTTTCACACTGAGTTGCGCTGGCGGGACACAAAAAAAAGTCCTGTCAGCCGCATCTTTGAGTCGCTGTAGGAGCAGTAAAAATACTACTCCTATAGTGCCCCTGCCCATTGAAAACAATGGGGTCGCACCTCCAACCTGCCTGCAAAACGCCGCAAAGTGGATTTTTTCCGGGCGTTTTTAACCCTTTTTCGGCCGCTAGTGGGGGTTAAAACCGCAACACTAGCGGCGGAAAATCGCGGCAAACACAATGGTAAAACCCTGCTAAAAATAGCGGCGCTTTACAGCCAGCGCACCCAGCACCTCAGTGTGAAAGTAGCATAAAGCACCTGAAAAACGGCTCCCCTGCTGTCTCAGAGTGAAAGCCCAAGGGAAACTGAGAAACGCTGATGCGATGCGCTGGCAGGATGTTAAAAAATGTACTGCAAGCATCATCTTCTGAGCGGTGGAGGAGTGGTGTATACATTGAAATGAACGGGCAACGCGGCTGAACGCGCTACAGCGGCACTTTGCGGGTGGTTTTAACCCTTTTTCGGCCACTAGCGGGGTTTAAAAGCACCCCGCTAGCGGCCGAATACCTATGCTAAAAATAGCAGCGCTTTACCACCGACGCCGCCCCAGTGTGAAAGGGCTCTAAAGTGTACAGGGCACAGTGGCTACAATCAGCAGATTTCTACCTCTGTCATTCGCACTGGGACTAGTCGCCAAAGCATATGTAGCATTAACAAAAAAAAAAACATACACGTTTCTTATTTTATGGTACAGACCATCAATATTTTTGAAATGTACAAAATAACAATGAGGAGAACTCTGCACTGACAAGTATACAATGTATCAATGTGAAAATGTTGTGCCCTGAGCTCTGGAATATAAATACATTGTAACATTTCACCAGAGGAAGGTTGTTCTGTGGCTTCGGATGGGCTTTGTTAAAGTGGTTGTAAACCCTTTACAACCACTTTATGCCACAGGTAAGCCTATAATAAGGCTACCCCAGATATCTCCTAAACCTGCACTGTTTAGGAGATATCCCCTGTCCCCTGCATGTGCCAATGTCATCGGCACATGCGCACTAGAGCAAACTGAAGCAATGGCATGTGCTGCTGCTTCAGTCAGTGTGCCGTTACCGGCGACTCCCACGTGCATGCGCGGGAGTATCAACCCGGCAACTGCCAATCACATCGCCGGAACCTGCGATACCCGGGAGAGATGCTGACGGCTGGAGGGGGTATGAAGACCGCTGCGGGGGCTTCGATGTAAGGTAAGTAATTCATAATGAGCTAGTATGCTATGCATACTAGCTCATTATGCCTCTGTCTTACAGGGGTTTTTTTGTTTTGTTTTTTAATAGGGTTTACAACCACTTTAAAGCTCTC